>NC_080597.1:66398655-67022464 GCF_027887145.1 Ammospiza caudacuta
GAATTCATATATATTCTCACTAAAATCAATAGTATTAAGCACAGGTAAAGATCTGCTCTTCACACAATAAAATAATTTCCTCTTTAGTATTTGCCTTAATGGCATTATTATTCATTTAACAGAAGTAGTACAACAGCCTAGACCATAAATACATGCATAATATTGATTAAAACTTAAGCTACTATAAATGTTCTCCATAGAAATTTGTAACAATTTACAGCACTAAAGACCTTCCTCACTGATACCTCCAGTATATGTTTATCTCTGTCTCTTAAATAATGTAAGTAATTATGTATTTATCCAATGTACTGGAATGACTTGCAGCAATTCTAGTCTGCTGGATCTCAGTTCAGTTCAGTTTAATATATGATAAATATAGGTTCTATAAATGTCTTCACTTACTGTGTAAATGTGTTAAAATCAACTATTAGAAAATAAAGGTTGGTGGCATCACAAGTGGGAAAAAACCCAGATGTCAGTGTCTTTGTCTGGGTTTTCAAACAGAAAACTCCCATGTGGATGATTCTGCTGACTCCCAGAGGGGGTTCAGTGATGAAGTAAATCCAGCTTTAGGGTTCCTAGTACCAGATCAAAGATGCCATAACCACCATACGACACAGAGTTCTGATCCTGTTCTAACACACATTTTTATTTCAAACATGTCAGAATATGTTGATAGCTTAATTATAATGTGAAGTGCTTTTGTTCCCCCTCAGGTTAGGCATTGGCAATCCAGGTATTTTTCTGCAAGTCTAACCTATTTTAAAAGCAGCATAAACTCAGTAGCTCTTGCTCTTCCTAAATCAGCATAAATGCAGTTGTGTAGCTCCTCTGGATCAAATATGAGTTGTCAAATGACGTAAGAAAGCACAAATCTGACAGCAGGAAGCAAATGGCTCTTCCTCAAAAGCCATTTTGAACCAGCCTAAACTGTGTATTTGAGCCATCCCAATCATCTCTGCAGAGTTACTGACACCAACTACCAGCAGGCTGAGGTCTCACTGCATAAACAATGGCCAGCCTCAAAAGGATTCCACAAAGAAAAAGTAGCTCTCAAAGGTTACTTTAAGCCATAATTTTCAAAAAATGTCACCAATTCTGCATGATTGGCAAAACATGGGATTTGGAAATCTTTTCAGATTATAACAGATTAAGCCATATTTAAATATAAACATAAAACCAGAACCTGTATGCAGGAATACTAAATTGAGCCTTGATTTCAGTGTGTTTGTCATAACTCAGACTCAGCTTTTCCAATGTCACAAAATTTTGGTACCAGCGATTTTAAAACAATAAAATGCAGTTCATTAGCATAAAAAAGTCTTAAGAGTTTCCATTTCCATTTCAAATTTTACCCATTTCATACCAATGCGATAAGGAGAATATTGCTGAAAATCATCACGATAAATTATGTTCATTTTTAATTAATTTATACTTGGTTAAACATGGATATCTGAAGGCACAAATATGGATCTGTATGCTAGCTGCTAATTATTGAAATCATTCACTAGTGAAAGCAGATGTGCAGAAACCTTTCCATCATATTTTTCTAATGCAATTCTCTTGTCTTTTTTATATTCAGCATGAAGAATGCTACCTTGATACCAATGTCCAGGTCAAATAACAGCATGCCAAGAAGTTATCCCCTTCCTCAGATGCTTTTCACATTCCTTAGCAACCTTCCAAGAACTCATTTGGGCTGCAGAAGCCATATGTTCCTCTTTGGAATTGGTCTATCAGGGCTGACATACAGATCAGTGTATTAAAACCCAGACCCACCTAAAGCCAGGGTGTCCCTAAAGCCTGGATAGGGACACAATTCTGTGCACATCAACGTGGATGCAGAAAGATTTGGAAGAATCCTTGAGATCTGTGTAACTCAAGCCCTGCAGCCACCAAGACACAACAGCTACAGCCACACCAAGTATCAAACTTTGGCATTTGGCATGCAGGCAAGGTCAACCTTGAGCATAGCTGCTGAAGAAAAGGAACCATGGGACAAAAAGGAAAAAAGTAATTACTCTTCCTTTTCTGTCCAACACAGGCAGCTAACATGAGGAAAAAAATATCAAAGTTTTGCTTTATAGGCATCTGAGGAACAGGACAGTGGAGTCTGGAGCTTGCAACGAGCATGTAGGAAATGGTTTGTGCTGGGAAGCTGAAAGGTAACTGCTCAAAGAGTACAGAGAAACTTTACATCACTGTCTGGTTTGTAGTGCTCTGTCTCCTGCACAAATTTACATAAATCTTCTAACTCTAACTCATGCAACTGACACAAAAATTGTCAGAATTTTCCAAACATGTGCCTACCATTTAATAAGGTATTTTTAGCTGGAAATAAGATTGGTGGTATGTGGAACCTCTTTCATACCCTTTACCTGTGTTTTTTTTAAAGTCACTTAATGTGTCAAAATATTCTGCTTCAACTGCTGTAGGAAGAGGAAAAAGCTCTGGTTTTTGGTTTTTTTTAAATAGTTGAGACTATATGATTTTCTCATATACAAGTAATAACTTCTTAAATATTATGTCATGGTATAGGAGTTATGATCCTGAGAAATTCAGCATAATTTTTTTCATACCAACACATGGAATTCTCTGTGTAGTCATAGCATTTGGTTACCTGCTCACTTTTTAGTTGTTTCTAGAATAAAAGCCCAAGTTCCATAAGTAACTAACAAAGAGCAAGGAATAACTTATTACATAGCAGTAATGAAGAGAAATAAATGCAAGGTCTCCAAGAAGACCTTCAGATCTTTAGAGTCCTTTAATGGTGGTATTACTGAAGTGCTTATCTAGGTCGGTAGAATTTTCATATCTTACAGGTTACAGAGGAAATGTTTCTAATGCCACAAAGACTCAATAACAACTGCAGTATCATTTTCCAATTTACTACGAAGTTGTGTTTTAACAGTGCTATAAACACAACATGTAACTTAACGAAAAACGAAAAGTAAGTGACGTTTTGAAGATAAGGTCAGCAATAGGTAATATTCTTTAAAAAACCTACTTATTAAAGACAGGGAATGTAAAGTAGATAATATACCAAAATAATTATAAATAACAATTGTGTGCAGCAAAATGAAGGCAATCTCCTCCTTATTCTTCTCTACTCCAAATGCCACAAATTGATGAGTTAGAAAATCCTCAAATTGTTAAAGTAAATACAATAAAAATTATTGGTGTTCATTTAAGTCCTGGATTTGTTCAACAAGGCCGTGGTTCTTCATTTGTCCACAACTGGAGAGGCTTCTGGACCTGTGAGGATGACTTAAGTCTTTTAAAAGGGACCTGATTAGGTGTAGGTGTCCTTCCAAATAACCATCACTTGGAAGAGTGAAGCTTAAATGGGAACAAAACCACCACCACTGAAAATAATGTGAATGTCAAAATGCTGTAAAATCATTCCATCAGTACTTTTATGGCTGCTACACAAAAATACACTCTAAAAACCAAGATACTATTTTATTACACAGCTCCTTCAATCACAGACTTACTGAGACTACTATGATTTTATGCTACATGCACCTGAGCACAAACAGACTGATGGAACATATTTTAAATAAGCAGTAGATACACTCAACAGCAATAAACACCAAAACCATTGAGACTGATTAGACCTTAAGTCTACACAGAGACATTGAATCATCTCATATAAGATACCGAAAATCTGTGTGCCATTATTCAATGTGTGATTGCCTATTTTAAGTATATAAGCACTTACCATTATTAGTTTCTGCTGATCTACTTGTGAAATGTTGACCTAAATGTCAAATTTATTTCTCAGTTTTTCTTCATAAAAGTTATCAGGCTCCCTCATCAATTAGCATTTTTATTTAAATAATGTGTGAAGTAATAAACAGATTTCCTATAAGAACAAAAATTTATTGAAAAATAAACTGGAAATTATGAGACTTGGTCAATATTTCTGTAGAAATGTTTGTTAATTGATAATATATTTTACCAATTAAATTAAAATGTCAATAATAATAATAATAATAATAATAATAATAATAATAATCCAAATAAAACATAGGACACCAACAAATATAATAAGCAAATAATTGCAGAAAAGTGATCCAACAATCCAGATTTGCTAACGACAGCACTGTAGAAGACCCTAATGGGTCTCACTTAATTATGAATGAGTTCAATGATGAAAGCAGACAATTTAAATAATAACATAGAAAATGAATGAAATCCTAATTTTAAAGCACACATCATGCACACTGGAGCAAAACAGAAGCACTTCACTGAAGAAAAAGTTGAATGAAGTAAAATAATTTTTAATACATCTTTTCCTTTTGCAGCTGAACTGAATGTCTTAGCAAATCTTTCAAATATCCATTCAAATGTTTTAGTCACAAATAGAAATAGTACATCATACTTCTGTTAAAAATATCCTTCAGAAAGAGAAGGAACAAAGTTTCATTTTTGTGGCTATGATGAGTATCATTCTTGAGAAACTGTACCATTAGAAAGCTGTTAGTGATTCTGTGGTCTCAAAATCATCTATTTAGACAAAACAATGTCTGAGTCATTTTCCTGTGTATTTGTGCTTCTTGCCTCTCCTAGTATATTATTTGGGACATTTTAATCTCTAGGAATATTGAATTAAAAGGTTTAATTCTGAAAGAGTGTCTTTCTCTCCTCTAGTTTGCCCGTAGTTCATTTCCCACCTGATAAGATTCTCTTTCTGAAGGTAATACTAAATTGTTTTTTACATAATGTGTTGATCTAAATATTGCTGTGAAATTTGGTGTGGAGGAAGATTTATTCTCAGAAGCATTATCATTAGACAGAAAAATATATATTGAGAAAGAAGATAATATTACTGTTTTTTCCCTGACTCCCCAAAAGAGAAGGAGCATTTTTGTCTCTATTTTCAGGATTTTGGCACTACAGTGGGGGCTCCGGCCCACAAAGAGACACATTAGTGTAGAATACATGCAGACACATTCTGCTCACCTTTATCCCCAAACCCTGTGCATTCTGCTGCAAACAGCCTCCCCTGACTCTTGGGTTTGTGAACCACACACTGAGATTTTGTTGACATGAATTCTTCTAATCCAACTCAGTCATCCCTACTCCATGGGGTTTTTGTGATGGACGTGGCCTTAAGCACAAGGAACAGCATTTTCACCTTTAAAAGACTGCAGACTGATGGAAAATACTCCCTTCTTCACCCTGTCTTATTAACAGTGGATGAGTCAGAAAGAAAGATAGAACAGGCTACCAAGTTGGAGATTATTTTGTCACAGGCACTTTCCAAGTTTTCCACATGGTGTCAGTGGCTCCTCTCACTTTTTTGAAAAGAAGTTAGATTAACATATTTCCAAACTCATGTATGGTGTCACATTTTCAATTGTATAGTGATTGTCTAAATACTGCTCAGGTCATACTTTCACCACTGATGCCATGCACCTTAAAAATGGTCATGTTTGCACTTTAAATGAAGAATTTGCTATTATGTGTTTGAATAAAAACTTCCCTTTAGTGACTAATACTTCTCTTTAGTGCCTTCCTCTTAACCAAATCTCCTTATTTCCTAAGATGGGCAAACATGAAAAATAACAAATATCCTTCTTTAATAATACCAGCCTAGAACTGAACAAAGCTTTTATCCAAAACACAATGACAAAAGCACTACCCTTTTCACACACCCAAGAAGTCCAAAATAGGTTTTACTTTAATTGCACTAAATCAATAGATCGTCTTGCAGAACATTCTTATTGATTTATGACTCATGACATATATTACAGCCACAGCTATTTTTAGTGTCTCAGTAAAAAGGAATTATGACTTTGTTCAGGAGACAAGCAGTACAATAATATGTGCATTGCAAATGTTGAATTTTAGATTTATTTTTATTGAAAATTAATTGCCCTTGATTTCTTTATATTAAAAAAACCCAACAAGTTACCTTTAAAAGCTAGCATTTAAAGTGCCATCCAGTGAATATATTGCACCTTTACTGCTTGGACTTTCAAGAACTTGGATGAAGAGAAAGACAAGAGGGTTGCAATGTCATTTACTGCTACACCTGCAAATACACACTAAGCCACCTAAATAGTGTCCTGCTGCTACATTTTCCTGCTGGTGTTGACCAAGCACATTTTCTTCTGACAATAATCTGTAACTGTGTGAAAGATCTGCCTGCCTATGTAGATGGACAGCAAAACCAGTTTAAACCACAGTTTTAAATTGCTCTCCAAAAGGCAGTTCAGGCACATGTTAATAGCCCTGTTTATATATTCCTTACTAATATTTAAAGTATTACTAATATAAAAATGTTCTTTATTCTTCCCTTTAATCACAGACAGTGGTGACTGAAGAACAGTGGTCACCAGACAGCACAAGGAGGAGGGAGAATATCCTTTTCCATGGATAAAATTTTACCTTTAACAGACTCTAGAGATTCCTGTGAAGAAAGATTACAGACAAGCTTCCTAATACTTTTTTTTCTTATTTCTCTCACTTTTGTCTCTTCTGTCTAAGGCAGCTTACAGTGAAATCTCTGAAATCAAATATATTTGGTCACACCTGCCTAGATTTACAAGAAAGACCTTTTCTTAGCCATAATGTCCTTTGGTTTGAAATGCTCTGCCTAGTCAGTCATCCCTACCATAACACATGAATTACATCTCCTCTCAGGTGTCTTAAGATTTCTCATTGAAAAGTGAAGACAGAAGAAAAGGTAGACAAAAAGTGCAGGTGTCAAACTGGCACCCTGCCAGTTCCATCTAAATATTCAGGTTGTGCTTCCAGGAATATCCCAACTGGCTGTAACAGAATGGCATTTGGGATAATTTTTTTTTTTTTTTTGTGAAATCCTCATGTCATACGGCTTCTGGTCCCTTTAGGAAACCAAATAGTGACTGTCACATACACCCCAAAGCCATGCACATGTACTCCTGTCCTCCAGCACACCCACAGCAGCACCTACTCCAACAGACACAGACAGCTCCAGCTGCACCAAAATGAGCTACAGGCTGGCACTGAACCATCAGAGAAGCTTTCACAAGTCTGCACTACCACTAATTTTGGTTTTTCAAAAGCGAATGCTCTCTGATTAGAGTCTTCTTCTGTGCATAATATGTTTTAAATAAAACACATATCTTTGCAGTTTCTGCAGCTGGAAATTATAACAAGGGAATCATTAGCACTACTTTTAGTGTACAGAATGTTCTATTATGAAGTATAAATATAACCTACACCTTTGATACTGTATATGCAGTACATCACTTTTTATATATTTTTTTAAATAGACTATCTGTCACTTTGTGAGAACTAGGAGACATAGATTCATGAACTGATAACAGATCACAGAGTATTTTTCTTCTAGGGTAGTGCTGGAAAATCACTTCTATTCATAGCCTGCATGAAAGGAATTAGTGACCTCAATAAGTTACTGAAAAATCCATCCAGTGCTGAAAAGTCACTACTGCATCTATTATTATAATTAGCCTTACCATTACAACACACCAGCAGTAGCACATAAAGAGAAATGTAGAGCGTGATCTAAAGCCAGTAAAGGAAATATAACAATGCTGATATGGTCTCTGTACCATATTGATGACCACTATTTACACATGGTGGCCATATTTTTCAAAAGCAAGCTCCTAAAGGAAGGCATCTTAGTCTGCATTCACATTTTTCTGGCATTCTGAACATTTTCCAGCTACTTAATATGAAGAAATTTAGTATATTTAAAAATCAGGGTTCATTCAGGAAGGAGCACTAATATTTAATTCAAAATATTTGTTACTGAATGGTCAGAATGTTTCGGTATCTTTTACTTCGGATTTCTTCAGATTTTTTTTTTAAAGAACGGAAATTTCTGAAAATAAAAATGAGTACAATATGAATTAACATCTCCAGTAATACCATGGAAGGTGAGCTGTACCCTGTATTTCACTGTATTGTTACCTATTTGGAGGCATTATTTTGCTTAGTTTCTCAGGTAAATAGCTTGACTTTTATTTGGAACAGAAAATAATTACAAAGCAAATCCCGAAAGTCATGGATATTTGCAAAGGTTCTTGATGAAAGGAATAACTTTATGAAAACTGGGCTGACATTGGAATGTTGGAACCTTTAAATCCATAACAGAAATCAGTTAGTCAGAAGGTGGATACCACTGCTATTAGTACAGCTTTCCAATAAAACTGCTACAAGGGACATGAAATTTCCTTCAGAGAGGGAAATGAAAAGTGGGTGAATAAGGATAAATTAACTGTCTAAAGTTAGTCTCTCATTTACTTTCTACAGATAGCTACATCTATTTCACTATGGATATGATGATGGTAACACAGGAGAACTGTACCAGAGCATGGATAAGACAAGAGAAGAAGTCACTGCCTTGGAGTACTCTCAGTCATGAATCCAGCATGACTACAGAGGGAGGAAAAGGACAACAGGAACACAATGGGAGGATCCATCACACAGATCAGAGTTCCATGAGAAAATACGTGGTCGACAATGTTCCCAGTTTGCTCTCTGCAGCAAGCGTTGAGCAATTGGAAAAAAATCCTGATTCCAGGAATTAGGAGAGGCTGTGCAGATCATCCCCTTTAACTAAAAATGTCCATGTAAAGAAAAAGGTAATCTAAAACTTTTCAAAAAACACTCAAATATTCTTATTTTTCTACTTTTTCTGAGGTCAAATGTACAAAAGATAATTTGAATTAAAATAAAATTATACATAATATCTTTTTCATCTCATTATGCAATTACCACTTAAAGTACACTAGAATAATAAAGAAGAAATCTACATTATTTTAATCTCATTTTTTTGTGTGTAGCTCTGTACACTCACTGTGTACAGCAGAAAAAAAACATTATTTTTGAGTGTGTCCTAAACCAGCATCAATTTGGAACTATACATTCATAGGATGTATAATTTTACATCCCTCCTGTGTTTGCCAATGGAAGCAAAAGAAACACACCAAGGAAGAAAATGTGATTCACTAAAACCAGATGCTGGTCTTAAAGAGCTCACAATTTACACAGCAGGTCTTGCAGGCAGTGAAGGCTATAATCTACCTCAGAATCTTGGGAAAGGAATAAAAATCAAGGTCTCTGGAAAGAGAGCTCCACATCTTTGGAATGTATTTTCCAATTTTAACAAGCTCAAATTCACTGCAGAAAATATACCAGGGCAGCACAAATTTTCATACAGTGAAAATATGAACAAAATAGCAAAACTGCTAGGATAGGTTATTGACGTGGTTGGATCTGCATTAAAAAATATTTTCTCTGAAGCTGGGGGGGAAAAAAGCATGTTTCAGTCCATTTGAGCTATAAAACAGAGCACTCAGGAGCTAATAATACAATGTGCCACTGCAGATCCTACAGTCAGATTATGACTTCCCCTTACGCATGGCTGAGCTGTTTCTCTCACCAGTACTTCTCCACAAACAAAGACGGATGGCTTGGAAAGACACTGGGCTTTGTGTTTATCTCAGATGAGTGTAAATCAGGAAAAACTATAGCAAAGTCAATGGCATTATTGTTCTATAAAATGGATGGGAGAGCAGGACACAGCTTCCTGCCTGCAACACACAAAGCGGCATTTTAATGCCACACTTTTAATTCAGCAATTCCTTTTGCTAATCTGGGATAATTTAAAGATTTTTTCTCCCCCCTCCCCCAAGCATGGCTGTGTGACACCTTACTTCCTTGCTTTAAATGCCCCGAAGTCTGATTTAGCATCACTGAAGCTTCATTAGCTCATCATCTGCCACTGAGCAGCCACTGCCTGCGAGGTGCCCCCAGCCTGGCCCTGGGGCTCCCACTGGCACTCCAGATGTGGCCTGACACAGCCCCTGCAGGGCACAGAAACGCTTCTCTGTCCAGCCCCCCGGCACGGCAGCAAGGTCAGGGAGTGGCAGAGCACCCTGCCATGTCCTGGGTGTCCATACACCTGGATGTATTCCTCCCTTGTGCTGGGATTACAGGGGCTGCGGGCTGAAGGAACAAGGGGGGATTTTAGAGAAAAGCATGGAGTGGCAAGAGGGCAATGGCACAACTGGCATTTCAAGTGCAGTGAACAAGGAAAAATTGCATTTTCATATTAATGACATTTTAAGGAAAGGAGACAGGCGAGAGAAACAAAGAAAAGGGCATATTTCTGTCTGGTTTTGAGCTTCCAGAAGAGGCTCCTCCATTTAAAGATGTGGCATAGAAGAGAAAGTGCCATTGTATTTTCTGCTAATTATCCTACCTGTCCACTGTTCTGCTGCCTGCAGCACTGGGATGGGCTGGCACCAGGAATGCATCCTCATCTTTAAATCATCTTTAAATTAAGATACTTAGCCTTTCATAAAGATATGCTCAAATTCTACCAGAGGTTCTTAGGGCTAATAAGGTTTGCTAACAGAGTAAGGAAAAATAATTCCCTCTGCTTTAGGGATTATCAGGTGAAATTCTCTCTTTAAAGGAATGCATAAAGTTGGACTAGACCAGAATGGTCCTTCCTAGTTATAAATATCTATGCAACTATCTCTCATGATCCATCTAGAGCATAAAGACCAAATAATGCATTTTCCTAATTAAGATTAATTGCCAAAACTTTTAAAATAGAAGATACTTAGAGTATTTGAAAAATAATACAGATACTAGAAACCATCCCATTTTAAAATCAGTAAGACAATGTATATTGGAGATTGTTGCTTGAAGTTCTCAGAGCAGAGAAGATATTTAAACAAAACCCTCAAGAATATAACATAATATCTGGAATTAGTTATGTATCTGGCATTATAAGTTATTTTCATGTTAACATCCCATTTTGGCAGTCATGGCACAGGCTTTCCAAGGGAATTCTACCATAACTTTAAATGAATTGTACCTTCTGCAGTACTAAACAGGATATTCACTGCTATCAAACTGTGCATTGATCTCTGCAGTCATCTGAAAAGGAAGAATGGTCTCACAAATAGGGTGGGTTAGGGCTGGATAAGATGGGTAGGTTAGGATAGGCATGGAATTGACAAGAGACACTACCAACTTGTGCCCATTTCTGTCACTTGATGCTGTGCACATGCAGGACTTTTAGCACTGTCATAATGCCAATTTAAAAATGTAAAACCTTAAGATTGTTATTTATTCCTGATCAGATAGAAATTTCGGGTTAATACTAAAGGCTGAGCTTAGTCCTCCAAGTTCTGCATCTGCGTCCCTATTCTCAACAGGTTGATTTCTAGAAATACATTTTAGTGGAACAATCTCCTGTGCTAAAGACACTTCTGAATTTTGTATGAGACTTCAGAAATCACAGTGTTTCTCCTGAGGTCTTGCAGTATCAAGGTAGTATGGATTTTTTGGTAAGGTGTATTTAATGAGGGACTTTATGCATTCCTTCTGGTCTCATGGGGAAGTACACATGTCTCTTTGAAAACAAATGAACAGTGAAAGCTTTACAAAGTAATGGAGAAGAACAATACTGCATTTATTCCCTAGGGAAAGGGTCCTCTTTTCCTTCCCTTTCCTTTCTCCTTTCCTTTCCTTTCCTTTCCTTTCCTTTCCTTTCCTTTCCTTTCCTTCTTTCCTTTCCTTTCCTTTCCTTTCCTTTCCTTTCCTTTCCTTTCCTTTCCTTTCCTTTCCTTTCCTTTCCTTTCCTTTCCTTTCCTTTCCTTCCTTCCCTTCCCTTCCCTTCCCTTCCCTTCCCTTCCCTTCCCTTTCTCTCTCTCTCCTTCCCCACAAAACACACACTCCCTGCCTTTTTCCAAAAATTTGTCCAGAGTTTACTGAACTCTCTGCACATAAAATATTAATAAAGCTATCATGACATCTCTCTTACTAACCAAAGTTTACAGTATATGGTCCCTAAAGCTCAGCACATAGCAGAATCAAAGCCATGTTCACCTGTTGGGTTATTCCAGGCTATTGGCCAGTTTCCATCCTGTCTTAACCATCATTGCAATTTTTTAATAGCTCACATATGAAGAGCACCCTGAGGCCTCATCCTGCTTGGGCACACACAGTGTTTGCTGTTTCAATGATCACACCTCCCTGCTTCCCCTTTGCTGTGCTCAGGAAAGGCTCTCGTGGCATCTTGCCCAGGGAGCTGGATGAGTGTGGAGGCTGCTGTGCCTGCCAAGCCCCAAAACATGTTGGAGACGAGGGCAGTGGAGCCAGCAGCACACTGGGGTCTGCAGGCACACGTGGGCACAGTCAAAAGGGAAACAACCACTGGTGGGAGACTGGGCTGTGTCCTGGGAAGGAACACGTGAAGGAGCTGTGCTATAACAAAAGGGTTTGTGTGTGTTAAGATAAGGACAACATATGGCTTGGTAATTGCCTTCAAATCCACTCCTGACTTGGCAGAGTTTAGCTAAACCAAAGCAGTCTTTTGGAGGTTAGGCCAAAAGCTGCTTCAATTTCACAGGCCATGTTGCATTTCATATGATACCTATTTATAAAAGCCTAGCTACATGTGTAAAGTTAGTGTAGAAACAAAACTTCTGGAGAAAAACCAAGTTTGCAGGAGCCATCTGTGTCCCTTCCCCCCTTTAAACTCAGATCACAACTTCAGCAAGTTTCTTAGTTCAGCATGAACCATAATAAAACTCCAACGTTGAAGGCCTCCAAACCTTTGTTGACATTTTGTCTAATGAGAGAAGACAAATTCTGAATTTTTTTCTTAGAATATGTAGGGTTTCTGAAGCATTGTTATTTCATGCAATTCTATTGGCCCATAGAGTTTGCACTGTAATTATTAAATTCAAACTAGTTTTGGTGTATCTGGTATAAAAATAAGAAACATTTATTCATCCAAACCCATTCTCATCCACAGGCTAGGAGCTGTGTGCGGAGATCAATGTTGTTACCAGAGATACTGAGCTGAAGTCATCGCTCTCAGAAGATCTGACCCAGCAGTTATGTTTTAGGCTGGGCTTTATGTACACATCATGCTCTTCCCAGCCATATTTGTCTGCTCTGTTTTCTTATTATGGTGAAGAGATGAAACATTTAAACATTCTGTCTTTGTGAGAACTTCACAGAACAAGACTGTAGGATTTTTGCATATCTCACTTATCTGTCTGCCTACAGTAACAAAAGTACAGGGCAGTGAGGGAGCAAAACTGCTTATGCATTACTTACTGCCATTAAAAGAGTCAAGCAGTTTTCTGCAGTAACTAGGATTTTAAAAAACAAATAAAGCACAAATCTGTCTAAAATCAAACTCATTTTGTTAGATCTGTTTGCAAACAGAGCAGCTTTTGGATGTAATGTACTGTGGCCCCTCTTTTAGGAAAAGGCAACTGAGGCAACTGCTTAGAGCTTGTCTGATGGCTGCATGACTTTCCATTAAATAGACACTATTACCACCCCAGCTTGAGGATGTTATCTCTATGATGCCATTGGCATCTGCATCTGATCTTTTTGAAGTCTATATGAATTCTATCACTCAAATTCTCTGCTGAAAGGACTAGCTCTCTCAAGAACAAGAGGCTGGAAGGGGGAATAGATTGCCTTCCCGATTTGCCATCAAAAATGAACAGGAAGTTCCTACCTTCTGACAGCTCTGAGCAGTTCAATAACTAGACTGATTTGTTATTACTGCTGCTATTCCCTCAAAGAAAAGCCCTTAGCCTCTTGCACCTTTTCCCTTTTCTTTCTCTATTCAAGTAAGTAACAAATGAGGAAAATAAGCTTTGAATAGGAATACCTGATCTGCAGTGTCAATAGTACTGGGAACACATATTTATCTACTGCATTGTGCTGGCATTTCTCCTTTAGAGAACATTAAGGAGGAGATCTGTGGAAGCCTGGGGAATATTAAGCCCTCAGGCAGCCAGACCTGTTCCACCACAGACTGGCAGTGGCAATTACAGAGCTGCCTCAGGTGAGGAGCACTCATTTACCTGAGTTCCCCATGCTCTTTGTGCAGCTTCACAGGGATCTCCAGACACTAAGCATCTCCTCATCATGCCCATGCAGGTGGCAGCTGTTCAAACAGATAAAATGGCATTTCTCTCTGTGACCTTTTGGCATTCTTGTTCCACAGGTCCTCTTCCTCCTGATTATGTCTTAAACCTAAAGCTAAGCTGTCCTTGGGATCTCCAAAGCATCTCATATGCTAGCAGCTGCTGTTCAGTGGAAGAACTGCCTCAGTACCTCCAGCAGACAGGGGAAGATGAGTGCACAACGGATGGAATACCAACCAATTTCTGAGGTTTTGCAGCCTCAGGAATGTTTTGCTTACTAAATAAGAGTCATATTCTCAGCCACAGAGCTTACATGAACTCTCAGCCACACTGGATAATGCAAATTTCCCCTCATGCAGTGCCCTTCCTGCCCGACAGATCTCCATGCCTATGAATAGCTAATGTATTTCACAGGAGCAGCCCCAGAAAGAGAAATTAATTTAACACTAGCAATGATTCCAAAGAAAGAAATGCACTCAACAAGGCAGAAATTCACACCTCAATCTTCTGTTTTGCAGCACTGCATGCTCACCAGAGCTTACCCCACCATCCTGCCAGCAGTGCCCTGGCAGCCAGGAGGGCCAACCCTGTCCTGGGGGCATCAGTCACAGCAGCACCAGCTGGGCAAGGGAGGGGACTGTCCTGCTCTGCTCTGCACTGGGGTGGCCTCATCTCGAGTGCTGGGGGCAGTTTTGGGTGCCACAATATAAAAAAGATACTAAACTGTTAGAAAGTGTGCAAAGGAGGGCAATGTGGGTGGTGCAGGGCCTTGAGGAGAAGCCATATAAGCAGCTGAGGTCAGTGGGTCTGTCCAGCCTGGAGGAGACTGAGGGGAGACCTCACTGCAGTTACAGCTTCCTCATGAGGGGAGGAGGAGGGACAGACCCTGATCTCTGCTCTGTGGTGACAGTGACAGGACCCGAGGGAGTGGCCTGAAGTTGTGCTGGGGGAGGTTTAGGCTGGGTATCAGAGAGAAGGTTCTTCCCCAGAGGGTGTTTGGGCTCTGAACAGGCTCCCCAGGGCAGTGGTCACAGCACCAGCCTGACAGAGCTCAAGGGCCAGGAGCTGGACTCATTGATCTTGGTGGGTCCCTTCCAATTCAGCTTATTCTGTGACTCAGTGGGATTTTTTTCAGCTCTCCTTTTATCCTAACCTAGTATGAATTGTTTTAACTCTTTCTTTTTCCCTTGCTCTAGTATAATTCTGACATATAAAAATCTGTATCTTGCAATTTAAAGTTTTCACTTAGGAAAGAGTGTGCAGAAATATTCACTGTTTTTTTCACAATTACAACTTTTAAGTCAGTATTTCACTACAGAGTGCCTTTAAAAATCATTTTGCATTTTCCAATCTTGCTGACTTGCCGAGTTTTCCAGCCTGAGATCTGATGAATCAATACCGCATTATTATTACTAGCACCTACAGAAATATAATTAGAATGCTAAATATTATTTCAATGCTTTGAAAATCTCATATCCGTTTCAATCAGCTGCCAGCTCGTGAGAAGGAGGTGGTGACTTATCCAGAGAGCAGAAAGGGCAGCAAATTTCTCAGAGTAGCTTGGAATGATTCACAGGAGAGCAATACTGAGAGCTGCAGGGCTCACAAATGATGATCAATAGACAATCTTGAGAGTGAAGTCCTCTGTGCAGCCACAAGATATCTTTATCAGCTGTGGGAGAGCTCTGTGGGAAGCAGAGTGTGAAGCCTGGGTCAGGGGCTGAAAGTGATGTGAGGCAGTCAGGGGCTGAAAGTGATGTGCATTGTACAGTCCTGTGGACGCCCTGTGCCAAAAAGCCCTGGATGGGCTGTGGGAAGCTTGCTGTGTTCATAAATTAGTTTGGAGCATCTAGACAGGTAGGCTGGGTTTGAGGCATCCAAAGAAAGCGTGCTGATGGCACTGTGTGCTTTTGCAGCTGTATCTGGCCAGCCTGCAGAAACTGAGCTCCCAAAAATACTAAAAAAAATTGTTGCAAGATTTTGCAAGGGTTACAGAGCCATTTCCTCAGCCATTTGTCCCTCTTTAATGTTTGAACGCCTGTAAAAATGCTGTCAGTTAGCAGTGATTTGAGTCTCACTGCAGTCTGTCAGTCCCTGCAGCCAATGGATGGGAAGCAGGGTTTGCTTTGGATATCACAGGGAACAGTGTGAGCTGTAGTGAGTTTAGTTTCCCCCACTGTTTCCACATGCCTGAAGATGAGTGGGATGGTGGCCTCCTTTCCACATTGCTGGAAAGGAGATGATAATCCTTCTTCCTCTGGCCAAATGTAAACTGACACTGCTTGAAAAGCCTCCCCTCTAGCATGAAGCATCCCTCAGTGCACTAAATTAAGAGCCTGGCCCTAAACAGACAGTGCTGACCTTTCAATGCTCTCATACTGTCCTGCCTTTAAGAAATATGACTCTCCCCCTTTCTCTACTCTTTTTTTTTTTTTTTTTTTTTTTTTTTTTTTTTTTTTTTTACTAATCTTTATGGTTTCTTTCTCCCTAAGCAGCTTTTTACAGGTACACTGAGGTAGTGAGTGCCACTGTCTGCTCCAGACGCAGCTTCTCTCAGTCAGGCAGAGGAGCTTCAGCCTCCTAATAAAGCAAGTATATTCTAAGATGAGTTCTGCATTAGAAATTGTGGATTTTCTCTTTTCCAAAGTTGATGGTTAATACAGAAGTTTTGTGGGTTTTTTTCCCAGCTAACTTTGGAGAGAAAATGCTGGGGAAGTTTTGGGTTTGGCTCTGAAGGCTGAATCTTCCTAATCCTACACCACAGGTCCTTGAATATGTTGTCAGGCTTAAATATTAATTTCAGATAGCAGCAAACTGGGACAGGGCCTCATGTGGATCCCTGAGTGTGGGACTATCTGACTTGGCAGACTTTACAGAGAGGGAAGAAGTTCTCTAATCACCAAGAGCAGACCAGCACAGTGGATCACAGCTGCCTTGCAGACAGCTGCCTGAAGGATGGAAATTTCTTATAGAAGTCATATACAAACTCTGCAAGGACAGAGTTGCACCAAAAATTATTTACAGTTTATTAAGCTGAAGGACATTTCCATACCAGAATATAGGAATAAACAACTAGAGACTCAAAAGTGAGCCTGGGAGGTTTGGGAAACATGAAGAAAGTGAAAGCTGAGCACCTGCTTATCTCCATTGCAACCCTGTGTAGTGCAGCAAGAGTTCATGTCAGGGCAGTGAGGAGACAGCAAGGGCAAGTTTCACATGGCAGCACACTCCAAGAAGGCATTTTGTGCATGTTTTGTTTGTGGCAACACTGAAGGGATACAATGATTTATCTCTGCACTACAGATATTTTCTAAATTACCACCTAATTTCAAGCAGCATCCTTAGAAAAGAAGGGACACTCTGGGTCATGAACAATGCTTGTGTGTTTTTAGAAGTTCAGATTCCTGGTATGTCAGCCTGGCAAAAGTCCCTTTAATGAACTCAGGACATCACATCTACACAAGTTTCTTGTACTGGATGGGTAGAATACAAGCAGAACATTTCCGAGATTCCTCTAACACTGCCATTTCTATAGGCTGCAATTGTTATTTTAATAGGCATTCTACTAAAACATTTTCTTTTAAAACAAACCTTTTCCTCCTTTTAACAAATAGACTTCTGTCAAACACTAATCAAGGCACTTTTGTGAGCTGAGGTGGTGACTGGTATCAGTGACTAGACACTTCTGACTGCATCTTACTGCTTTGTTCCTCACAGGATCTTTCCCCAAGCTGTAAAATGTGATGCCAGATTTAGTTTCTAAAGACCTAATAACACTAATAGACAGTAAATGGGTGTGAGTTGTCACATACAGCAGCATCACAGAGTCAGTGCTATGTCTCAATTAGCAGCAGACTGAAAATCAGTGGGAGCAGACAGTATTCTTTCTGGTTTCTGTTCTCTACAGCAGTTCTTGAGCTGTAGAAAAACTAAAAAAAAAAAAGGAGTGCATGTTTATTGGTGAGGAGAGAACCTGTGACCACAGTGCAGCCATGAGCAGTGTCCCTGACCTGCCTGCTTGGATGGATCAGTTTGTCCCCACACACAAAGCTGAACACAAACATGTAGATAACACAAAGGCTAAACCATGCCTGTTTTCCAATGGTAAAAGCCAGTGCAATTCCTGCTGGACAAGAAATGTTAGGTAAAGTAAATGTAGGCAGATTGCTTTTTCTATTAATATGATAAAACTTCTGGATATTCCTGAAATTAACTGATGTTGCAGCTTCTGCTGGTCCTGTTTCATATGTGTAGGAGTCTGTCAGTCCCAACTCTTGCAGAAATCATCTGAAGTTTTACTACTGATTTCTGGGGGACAGAATTATATGTTCTGAGTTGTGGACTGTTTTCCAAAGTACACAATGAACTCATTTGCTTGCTGAGATGAAGCAAAAACTACCAATTCACCTTTGTACAATGCATTGGCAAAGACCTTCCTGGAGGGATGCTCTAACTCATAAAGTGCTGTTCCTTTAATGCACCCGAAACACATTTTCATACAGTTTACACAGACAGATTGCTACACTTAACAATGACAACCTGATCCATAACTGAGCTGTCTGATGTCATTTTAATACTGGTACAGGACTTGAAATCAGTAAAATCATCAGGTACTAAGAAAACATGTACCTCATCTAGGAAAAATATTTAAATATACTTCTATTGAGTCAGGGTTCATGGTTATCTTTTAAACATTTCAATATTTAATTACTTTTAATCACAGTCTCCATAGTTCAAAAACTCCTATCAGCCACACAGCATTTCTGTTGACTAAATCCAGCTATATCAGATAGGGAATTAACAGTCATTCTGTGTAATACATTTCACAGTTTCTAAACTTCCCTTTTATTCTCTGAAGCAAGATGGACAAAAGTGCATTTCCTTTGAGAAGCATATGCACATTACTGGCAAAGCTGATAAAAGGGCCTCTAACAGCCGAAAAGTTCACTCACATCATCCAAAACCAAAAGCTGAATGGCTGAAGTTAATAACAGAGAGAACAAAGCTAATAATACAAAATGTATTTAATTATTATTTGTTTATTTGACCGTTATCTGGGACATTGAGGTTGTATATTCATGAGAATGAAATGCAATGAGTTAAATAGGCAGTTGCTATGTTTTGCCTAAACACATGTATGCCCCAAGATAAGCAGAGTAAGCATTAGTGAATATTTTTCATATCAGACACCCATGCAATATGACCTGAAAATGGAAAGAAGCAATCATATTAATAGAAAAAAGATTCATGGACCAGTGATCTGTGGTTAAATGGAACAGTCACTCCCAAGTCTGGGTTTATCCTCACTTAACTCAGTTCTAATTAAGCACACTAGAAATAACTACTCAAAATATTCTTAAACTTATCCACTTTACAGCTTTTTGTAAAAACTGATAACAACACCAAGTCAAAAAATAGCACACTTTCAGGTTTTTGGAGCCAAACTGAAAGCTAAACAGAAAAATTCTTTTAGTATAGCAGGCTTCATTCACAACTCAAAACATCAAAGGCAAGATGCCCAGAGCCTCTGCTATATCCTTCATACAATGCCTTTGAAGTACCTGTGTTTACATGACCACTGTAAATATACAGTGCAATGATGGCATCAGCCATTTGTGTCTGCAGGATATATGCTGACCCTGAGGCTGGGAGAGGCAAAACCATCCAGACTGGCTTTCACAGCAGCTTTCCTTTCCCAGCTCAGCACACCAGCACATCCCAGCCATCCCCAGTGCAGCACTGAGCCTGACCTGGCTGGGAGTGGACACCACCACTGGTCCCTGTCACCATGATGTTTTCTGAAAAATCCCCTTTGTCCAGGGTTTTCTCCTGGGAAGCTGAGAAGCCTCAGAGAGGAATGAAAACAATAATTATCTGATTGCTGCTCCTGTGTTTGCTGCTTTGGAATGTGGCTTGGACATTGTTTATCCAACAGGTGCATGTTTGATTGGTTCCATGTGAATTGTTTTTAATTAATGACCAATCACCATCAGCTGTGTCAGACTCGGAGGAGTCAGTCACAAAGTTTCATTATCATTGCTAAGACTTCTGATGTATCCTTCCTCTTTGTTTAGTAGAGTGTTAGTATAGCATCATATCATATCATATCATATCATATCAGCCTTCTGAGAACTTGGAGTCAGATTCTCATCTCTCACCTCGTCCTGGGGATCCTCACAAACACCACAGGTCCCTTCCCATGTCCTGCTGTGAGGAGCCCCACAGGACCCTGCTCTGGATCCTGCTCCAAAGCTACACCACTCCCAGTGCCGGGGTCCCTGCAGGCTGTCCCTGCACATGTACCCAGCTATCAGCACAGGTACCAGCCAGTGCTGTTCCACAAGTCCACCTCTGGACCAGCCCTAAAAACTTTTCTGGACTCATTCCACACTGCAGCCATAGCAAATCTTGCTAGGCACAATTAGTTCCATAAAGAGGTACCTCAGTGTCTCCCTTGCTGTTGAAATTTGACCATATGTACAAATTTAAGAACAGGAAGGAAGTACAATTTTCCAACTACTTTAATGTGACATATAAATGATCTTTGCTGATTTTTTTTTAGCAGATACCAATATCATTATGATGTTACTTCAGTTACAAGTCCATCTGGGACATACACGTACCTCCACTTACTGTCCTAAGCACCTATGTTTTATTGCTCTTTGGAAAAACTAAATTACATTTTAGAGGAAAATGAACTGGTTACATTTCCTCCAATTTGCTTTGTAACTATCTCTCATTGTATTATCACCTCTTTTTACAACCTATTCACGTCAGCTTGCACAGCATGAAGAAAGCAAATGAGTCCTGCCAATAAAATATGCCAGCTTATCTGGTGTAGTCCTAAACCCTTCTCAGTTTTGAGAAAAGTTCATCTTTCAGTTCATAAGGAAAAATAACACTTTTCTCATATAAGAGGCCCAGAGTATACTCTTTCTTTAGAGTGAGAAATTGGAAACTTACTCCTATCTCACTGGTTTTTTTGTTGCTGTCTAAATTCTTATGCCACTGAAACATAACATTATACCTTTGCCCTTGATAAGGTGCAGCTACATTACCAACACTGCAGTAATCACACAGTAATGGAGCATGAAGTAAGAAATATAAAAAAGTAACATCAAATTGGAGATTTTTGGGTTTAAAGAGATTTGAAAGTTATTAACAGTAGGACTTCACATTTTTATCTTTCACTTTAAATAGATTAAAAAAAAAAACCTGTAAACATCACTTCATAAACATAATTTTCCTTATATTACTGGTATACAGACAAAAAGGAATGTCCAATGACTTTCCCCAAGGTCAGAAAACAAGTTAATTTGAGTCAAGGAAGGTGTTCTAGAGAATTCTGATCCATTAATTCAGCATGTGGTTTGAACTGTTCAGACAGTTTGAAAAGCAATCAGTGCATTTGTGATATTGGATTTGCTTGTTTTGATTTAAATTTTTGAGGGCAGTATCTTGAAAGAAGAAAGACGCAGCAAGGAAATGAACACCTTGGTGCAACGCTTTACAGACATATGTTAGGTAATTCCTCACTTTGAATATGAATTCAGATACATCAATTAGCTTTAAGTTCTCTTCTGAGTATTTTCAACACGTTGGGTTTAGGTATAATTGGATTTTTTACCCCTGAAACACTTAATCAAGGCTAAATCAAAGAAAAAACTTGCTTTCAGAAGAATTCTGCATTATACAAAGAAAATACTTCTCTATTTGCAAAAGATCTGCCAGCTTTATTAGGTCTCCTTCATTTAGAGACTTACTTGTTTTTCCTTTTATCCAATTAATGCATTAAATCACTTTGATGTGTTGCTTTTTAAACACGCAGTCTCTGCAGTTATAAAAAAGTACTAGACACATCAGCACCATTCATTTTCCCAAACTGAGACAACACTGTGCTCATCTCAGGTACAGAGATGATTCTAAGGTGACTTGATTATTCCCCCAGTGTTTAAACAAACCTTTCATCAGTTTTAAAGCTACACAGCTGAAGTGTTTTCTCCCCTATAGAGCAAGGATTTCTGTCATCAAGTTAGCACGAGTCAAAGAGATCCTGAGGAAAAAATCAATGGAAAGCAAGGCTCGTAAGATGAGTGTATTTGAGAAGTGTAATCCTTTTCTTCCATCTTACACATTTTCCAATACCTTCCAACGCACAAGAAGCTAGCATATGTGAAATCTGAGAGCAATTTTGTTGTAAGTAACCTGTCTCCTCTCTCCCCCTGCACACCCAGAGGTGGATATATATGGAACTTGTTATGCACCTGACAGAAGTGCCAACATTCTCAGGGAAGATATAAACAAAAATAAGATGTCCAAAGAATATTCAGCAACAAGCCCTTAAAAGTGAGTTTATCAGTATTTATGTAAGGTAGGCATTGAATATTACTTATAAGATTATATATTCATTTTTATTGATAAGGAATACCAGGTCACTTTGGAAAAATGCATAATGCATAATCACATCTCTAATTTTAAGCATGTTGCATAGAAGGATGGCATGGTTATCAAGCTCTGTATTTCACTGTCAAGAGATCAAAAGCATTAGGGACTTAGGTATGAATATAGACTAGACCACTGTTAAAAAGAAATCCACAACTCATTGGAATTCGAGTGTTGTCTTTTCTTCCGGGAAGCCAAGTCACAGCTTATTCTGCCCAGCAGAGCCCAGCCAATTCACATCTGTCAAGGACACGAGAAAGGACTTGTCTCAAGTACCCAACTTTGCCACAAGCATTAATATCTGTGTTTGTATCAGTGTATTTGAGATAAATAATAATAATAATAATAATTCCCAGATTCAGGAGAATACACTTAGGGGAGCATAACCCATTTGTATGGAAAGTTGGTGAGTTTTATTGCTATGCAGAGTCTATGTGAAGACATGCTAAGTGAGATTTTTACTGATATAACTACACAGGACACACACACACACAGAATCCACACCCCATCTCTACCAAAAGTGGTTTATAAAAACTCCAAAATCGGATGCAGTGCTCAACCTCATGTTTGTCACCTCTTGGGAGCTGCTGTTCAGGGGAGGAGGTTCAGCTCAGAGAAGCTGTTGCATGTCATTGCCATGGCAATGGGGATGTGGCTTCCAGGGTGATGCAATCCCAGAGTCCAACTGCTCTGTGAACTCCTGCTCTGCCTGGAACTAAAAGCCATGCTGAGCAGGATTAGTACTTTCATTTCTTCTACTGCATGGTTGAAGAAATGAAATGGGAAAAGCTGGGACAGCCTTAATTCTTCACGAGAGGCTTTAGCCTTAAGTAAAACCTCTAGCTAAGGTTATATGAAAGGTTCAAGAAGGAATATTGGATGTTTCACAATGCATCTGAAAACAATGTATCTCTAGAGTCATAACATTTCTGTAGCAGACTATGGTTAAGTCTTTAAGGAAAACAAAGAAAAGGTTTATATGAAAACCAGCATTTTTTCTAGGCTAATAAAATGTATTTTGAATCTTTTTCTGTCTTCCTGAGATATGCTTCCATCTTTTGTAAGCTTTTTTGTGCATTCTGTACTCAATGTATTTGAAAAATAAACTTGCTTTATGAGTGACTCTCAGCTTGTGTCAGCACTTTCACAGTGTAAACACAGGGAGCTTTATATAATGTAGATTATGTTTAAAGTAAAAGTGTCTTTCTCAAACTCCCAAGTATGACTTTTTTTTTTCATTAACTATATGAATCTTAATGAGATCAGAATCCCTGTGTAAAACAGCAATAACAACGTGCTGAGCCATCCCAGTGCCACCTGTTTCTTCCCACTCTCATTTTGGACTGAGCTGTGTTTTGGTTCAGTCATATACCAAAATATACTGCCCCAGTAAGGGCTTGGCAATCACACAGAGATAGCACAGTGTAAAGTGCTGGCCACTGAATCCTTTCCTTGTAATTTCCAAATTACTGAGTTAATCTTTAGAGGTTTTTCCCGATTTCAGCCTGTTTAGAAATGCATGTCAACAGCAGGAGGAATTTCTACTCATTCCTCCAGTTGCTTAACAACATTTACAGATTTTGTTCTCACAATATTTCCTTTTCAGATTTGGTTTCTGTACCAACCCATCATCAGGTTACTGTGAAAAAATAATAATATCCTTCTCTTAGCAATTACACAGTTTCCTACTATGTCAATCTCTTTGTTATTTTCTAAACAAATGCACAAAATTTTTCTTTATTATTTCTCCATTTACCACAAGCTGTTTCACAGGTCCTAACACTTTTCTTGGAGTGATTTTATACCTCTTTGATTTCTGATTTCTGTTAGTTTTGAATCAGCACTCATAAATGTGGGTGTACAATCCTTGGGTTGTTATGTTTTGGTTTCTTGTCATTTCATCACATTTATTTCCAGCTGTATTGGTTTTGCATCACTTGGCAGAACCTACAACAAATTCACCCCCTGGGACATCAGCATTGGTCAGTAAGCTACAAGGGACAAAAAAGCATGGCACACACTCCTCCTACTTCATGTTACATGTGTGTAGAGTTTTTAAATTTTTTTTATAATTTCCATTTCTAATGTCAGCTACATAAATCTCCCAGTAAGGTTTTGTGTGTATTTACCAAAATAGCAGTTTTCCAGGGCTTATCAAGCTATGCTCTGCTCTGAAATTTTTATATGAAAATGTATTTCTCATGAAGAATTCACTGGTCATGGTGGTACTTCTGTTCTTCTATTTGTTAGTCATCTCTTTACAGGTCATACAACATTTCTCAGAGGGGAAAAAAAAAAAAGGTGTTTCAGGAAGCTGTGTATCTTCATCCACCAAATGGGAAACAAATTAATTTTCACTTTGATTGTCTTAAGTGCTGTGGCCAATAAAAGTTTGTCATCTGCTTTTATGTATAAATTCTGTCATTCACCTCTGCCATGAAAGGCTAGAGCACCCAGGCATCCATTTGTGGCCATTTCTTACCTCTGCTGTACCTGACTTCAGCCTGCTCTCCCATCTGTCAGCCGCCTCCTGTCACTTCAAAAGCAGAACCTCAAAGCATTCTGGAACGTGGCTTTTTCTCAAGTGACATCTCAGGGCTGAGAGACACTTGTGAGTACAGCTCAAAGTTACCACTTCACCACAGGGCTCAGGCTCTAATTTCTCTGCAGGAGATGCTGCCTGCAAACCAACAAGTGGTTTGAATCCTCCTTGACAGAAGGGTCTGGAAATGTAACAGCCCAGAGCCACAGCAGCTCATCATGGCCAAAGTTAACACTAAAGAGCTAGAAAAAATATTCAAGGAACAAAAGCTACCTCACCTACACAAAACAGTTTGTTTATGTAATAGGATTTATGTCACAAACTGCTATTTTTAGGAGCAGGAAATACTAATTTTTTACCACAGGATTGTGCTAGTACAGTACCTCAACTGCTGTTTAGAAACCCAGATTTTGTTTTCTGCCTGTCTGGATCTCTAGCTAGGCAAGTCCCATATTTATGTAAAACATACTTTTGCAATTATCTCTCTCTCTTTTTTTTTTTTTTATTTGAAGAAATAAACCCTGAAAATTACCAATTTGCTTCCTATCTTGTCAGGTCCAGGAGGAGATCAAAGGAAGACTATTAATATAGAGAGCTGGGTGCTCTATAGACAAAAACTGTTTCTTCATTGCTGTTTCCCAATACTCAAAAGTTTATTCTAGTAGTCTTATGGAATATTGATTTTAATTGTCAGCTAGAGATTTCTTAAGATCCCTATAATACAACAGCGTAGAAGAAATGGCCTGTATTCATTTTTTAAGAAAGTCCTTTACTGAAAGTCTGGACCAAGCAAGGTCACAGGAAGAATAATTTAAGATAATGTTGAAATGTTGAAGCAGAAAAAATAAAATAAATAAATGTGATGTGATTAAAGGGGTGTGACATTTCTGCTTTAGAGTTAAAATCATGTAATACTTAATAAGAACACAGTAAAAATTAAAGGAGCTACAGCTAGTGAAATGTCAGACATCCAGAACTGAGATTGCAACAACTACAGCAATCATGTTTACACATGAAGGTTGTTTCACTGATCCATCATTACCACAGACAGAACCAGGAGCTCAGAAGAAGATTTGGCACAATGAAAGTCTCACCATCACACATTTTTAACAGCTTAATGATCTCCTCTTTTGTGTAGCACATGCCTTGATTCAAGCACCAAGGGCAATGCTTATTTGTGTTATTAGATTTGTTTGACACAAACTGGATGTGCACTGTGGCAACAAAAGTTACACCAATCTCTATTGTGAACAGAATTTTTAAACAAATTTATTTCTAAAGCATAAATTAGAAATTATTCTGCCCTGTATGACACATCTAAAAATCACCCATTACTTAATATTATGACTATGAATTTCAAATAACAAATAAAAAGGAAAAGAATTCAGTAGAAAAAAGTATGATCACAATGCAGCTAGACAGGTGGAAGGGTATAAAGCAGCAAATCTGGCTGCTGGACGAGAGATTATTCTGCAAAATGTCTGTATTTGGGTCAGTGAAGGTGATATGCCCAGTTAATTGGTGAATAGAGCACAGCACTGAAATCAATGAACAACATTGATAACTGATGAGAGTGTAGTTGGTGCTCCACACATTGAATACAGAAAATCTGATTTGCTTATCCAGGAGATTTTATGATACAGCTGCCCCTGATTATAGGGGGACTGAATTCAATGGCTCAGAGGTCTCTTCCAGTTATACACTTTTGAAAAAAATGGTACAGGTATTTTAATTTAAAAGAAAATATGCAATCTCTGATACAGTGTTCTAACTCTACTAATTTCAATACATGGTCACTATTTTGCTTCTCATTACCAGGAAATTTTAAAATTATTTAATTTGTATGTAGAAAGGCTTCAGGTTTGGTCCTTCCTATGCAAAAAAATCACTGTAAAACTATAAACTTGTGTATGAGCCTTGCAGTGTCTCTCTATTATGGATGGATAGATGAATAAGTTCTTTGAAATGTTCTAATATTGCATGGTTTAAACTTCTAAAAAATAAACTTTGTAAAATAGGCTTTTATGTTAAGAATTCTGAAATCCTGGAACAGTAGAATACAGCTGTACATCTACAGAACATGTCAAATGTAGAAGTGCAACCCCTTTAAGGTGGACACTGAATTTCTTTTTACAAATGTCTACAAATGATACTGATCAAGATTTGTAGTACCTACTGCATCAGAGGCAATCACTAATAAGTTAATAGTCAACTTAATGAATAGAAAAAGGAATTATTTGTGAAGAACTGGTAAAGAGGACTAAAATAGAGCATGATAATAATGTAAAAAAAAAAAAAAAAAAGAGGAGAGGATTAAGACTAATGGCCCTCGAAAAGAACTTTTGATTATTTCCTGGAATATCCTCTCAGTTTGACACTACCACCTGGAATGCAGAATACAGTGTGGAAGCAAATGAAATTATTCGCCTCTCTTGTGCATATTCAGTCTTTGCCTCTTGCCACTTTAATATAAATTGCAACACTAACTCCTCATTAACCACCATCTACACCTCTCCTCTGATAAACCCAGCACTTTTGTCATTATTAAAACAGACAAACCTTGGACCATCCTGAAATCTAATGCATCTGTAACTGTGAATACAAAAATACTGACAGCAACATTTCAGAGACAACTAGCTCTCCATGTTTTTATTATGTGTTTCCACGTTTTGGGAAACACTCCTGAGCATAGAATTTAAAGTTAAATAAGAAGTAGGAGTTTTAGCTGAAGTAAGTTTTCTACAGTGTAACAGAAGGTTTAAAACATAATGATTTAACTTTATTTAGTATAATTGTAAAATGAAGGTGATACTTAATTCTAATCCTCCAGATGAAAGTAAGTGCCAGCACTGTATCAGGAGAAATTTACTGCGCCAACTATTTAGAAGGAATTCATCCCCCTGCTGGGGAGAAAGGGGTGAACTTCCTCTCTTCCACTGCTAGCAAAATACCACTGATTTTGAGCAAGTAATTGCAGATTTGCACCACAGTGCCTCAGATCAGAGTATGGCTTGTAATAAAGCTGCAATATGTTTCAGGACTCAAGACACTTCTTCAAAGACTTTAAGATAAAGCACATGTTTTAGACTTCTATTTAATCAGATTTCATTCAGGCTGAGCTTCAAGGAACCTGAGTGTGAAAGTGCTAGAAGCTGACTTTCTGCCAGAAACCACAATTTTCTCATGCTCTCATACAACATTACAGCACAAAGCACCCAGGATCTGGGACTGTTCCTCTCACAGTGCTTCCCCTCTGCCTTTTGTCATGGGTAAGAATGCCGTGTAGAGGCCACAATGACTGGGTTCCTTCATCTTCACCCTTCCACCTTCTTCTTCCTCAACAGCCTGTGCTTCACCAGGATGCTGAAAACCAGCACAAGACTTTTTGCCCTGGTGAAAAGCCCTGACATGAACCCCTCCCCAAACTGCAGTGATGGAGAGGAGCCTGGTACAACACACCAAACACTGGGTGCTTCTGGAGGGAGGGATTTGTGATGGTGGGATATGGATGTTTTAGAGCAACAGAAGAACGAGGCATGAGCATCAGGAGCAAGGAGAAGAGCCTGGGGTGGAAGTGAAGGTCTCCACTGACCTGAAAACCTTGCCTGGGGAAGGAAACTTTATCACTGGTTTAATTCTCCTTCAACACAATCCAGCTCACAATTCTTTTTCTTTTCAAAGGCATTTTTCTTCTTACTCCTCAGGTTCTATAAGGCAAAACCATCCATTCCTGTTAAGTAGCATGGTGTGTCAGTTTTCTGGCATCTGAGTTAAACAGTAACCATAAAGAACACTTATGAGAGACAATATCTGTTCTTGATGTCAAGTCTTTCCAGAATGGGGAACTGCTTTTAAATAACCTCTTTGAAGAATAAAATAGAGTAGTTTCCTGATAATTGTTTTATTTCCATGGAGAAGTGAAGGAAAAGTTGTTGGGCTTATATTCTTTGCCATGACAGCTTAAGGATGTGCATAATAATTCATGTTTCTGCCATCATTCATTTTATTTTTTCTTTCTCATTTCTCTTAATTTTGTATTTGGTTGCTTTCTCTGTTTCTCTATGAATTGTTTGATTTCATTCCCTTTTGGAGCTTTATTCCAAGCCTTCTGCTCTCAGCTCCTCTCCATGCCCTTTCTTCCTCTGTGCCACTCACTGAGCTTGTTAAACACTCTCCCTCCCAGTGACTCCTTGATGCAGAGATAGCTGGTTACAAACCTTTGTAACAACGGCCAGAACCTTTGACAATGGCCATTTCTCTCTGTCAGTGTAAGATGCTCACACCAAGACTCAAGGATAGCCATTTTCAGAGAGAGGGTCAGTAATTTTAAGGGCAAACAGTTGTCTCTCACAGATAACTGTACTGCACTCAAAGACAGAAATGATTTGTTCATCAACATCTACCTATTTCAATCCAATCTCCCTTCACACCTTTGGGGAAAGGTCAAAGAACCCTAAAAAGGATGAACAAACAGGCAAATCAAATTCATATGCAAAGTTATAAGATGAAGTGACATTTCGAAGGCATGCCTGCAAAAAAATAAGGAGGAAAATATTCCCACCCCGAGAAGAGGTGATTTGATGGAGAATACTATGATCCCAGAAGAGGAGGCACATTCTTTGTCAAACACTTTCCTAGATTTTTTTTTGATAGTAATAAACTCTAAAAAAGAGTTTATTCTGATTCCTTTTATTTTCTCTTTTTTTTTTTCCTTTTTGGATTACTGTGCTTTGCCTTTGCCAGGCATGACTCATATGCACAGAAATGCCTTTATCATAAATGAAACACATTTTCAGATTTACATGCTGACTTAGCCAAAACTCAAGGCTTTTGACTTTTCAAGTTTTAAAGTATTTCTAATAATGGCAGGAAGGTCTGATGTGCTTGAAGATATAAGGCTCATCACCAAGGCAGCAGTAAGCTCAGTGAAGGCATAACAAACCAATTTTCCTCCATGACTGGGTCACCCTGTACTGAGGTGTAAAGGTCTGGTTACATACACACCACTGAGCATGTATCCATGGGACCAACGCTGGAAATGACATTTCTTCTGCATTGTGTGACCACATAAATATCAATTTGTGCTTTAGAACAAGAATGTCATATCATTTGGAAAACATCCTAGTATCCTGGTGAGTTATACTGGAAACTGGGAGGCATAAAAGAAAAGTATTACCCCACATGGCCTGGTGCTGGAACTCTTTCCCAGTGTGAAAAGCAGGATGCTGGGCCAAATACCCTGCTGTTACTCCAGCTGGGGAAACAAGTTCCATATCAAACATTTAAGATACTTTGCCAGTAATTGTTGTATTTGCTGTTGAGGTGGAATCTGGACTGTCTATCACATATTCTTATTAGAGTGGATGATTCATATACACTAAGCTTTATATACAGAAGTGATTGAAAAACACAGAATACAATAAAAAAAATTCTTGGTAGGAGGTAAGTGTGTTCTCTACCTTCAGGAGCTACCACACCTGATGTGGGCCGAGAACCTGAAATTAAGATCAATGCTTCTCAAAAGCCATGGTCATTTCACTGAGAGACTGCAGGGGCATGTGGGACTTTGCTATTAAAATGAAAGTGGGAAGAAGAAATGAGCAAGACAAGAAAATATTCAAGAGCTGGTCACAGTACAGTGTGCCTCTGCCAAGAACAGTCTGCACCTTATCTCTTGGCAATACAGAGCAACAAAAACTTTTTCCTTGTTTCTCCTAGGGCTACACATCTTTTTCCATGGCCTGCTGCGGCTATTGCCAAGAGCTGTGGCAAAAGAAGCACACTAATATCAAACACTGTAATGCTCAACTAGCAGATAATACTAAAGCACCTATTTTTTCTTGTGCTCTCTCTCCTTTTATTTCTTTCCTGCTTGTTATCATAACTATGCCATGGAGAGTTTTCTTTGAAACATTCTTCGAAACACAATAGACAGCATACATTATTTATCCTAATGGAATAGTGTGCAAGGCACCCCCCATATCTCACTTCCTCTGAATAACTTCAGGCAAGATAAAAACAGGCTGCTTTTTTTTAGTGAGAAAGTAATGAAACCTCACAGAAGGCAATCCTCATGTGGATGAGGTTGCAAAAGTAGGAGCAGGAGATAGAAAACCTAACTTTGTTTTCTCTTGTGCTATTGAGTCATTGGAGGAGTCAGGTGCAGGTACTTACAAATAGCAGGTACTTACAAATAGCCACATACAAATCCAAGAGCAATATATTCAAGACTTGGGAAGGGCCCTGAGAACCTGACTATCCCTACAAAGTTGCTTCTGTTTAAAAATGACTGTGTACTTTCTCAGCTTCCCAATTTATTTTCACTCTTACAAAGGAGTAAACCCCTATGAATTTTTTTTTTTAATTAACTCCACAAATGTAAACTACTACTTGTAGGAGAGAACTGTCAACACTGGGAATTTGACTTCTTTACATATCAGCAATAAGGTATTTTATACAGGTTCCAACATTTAAGGGGCAGAGAGCATTTACCAGTGTAAAGGAACAGTACTGTAAATGCCATTATTCTGTTGGTATGAAAACAGCAGCAAACATGCTTCCTCAGTTTAGTTTTGAATTCTGAGCAGAGCTCGTATTTCACACAGTAATAGTCAGTAACTTCCATGGACAGGGAACATAATTACAGTGTCCTAGCTCCAAATAGCTGAAGGTTGTAAAGGATAATATATAGCACCTGCTGAATCTGCAGAAGGAAAAAACCTAACACAATAAAGAGCTCCCTACTGGCACACTCCTCCTTTTTCAGAAGGACTTTCCAATAGGCACAGGCAGGTGTTTTTTGATGGTTATGTCGCTGCAGTTGGTTCAACAACAGCATTTGATGGCTGCAATGACAGAATGGGAGCATACTATCCCCTCAGTTTTTACAGGTTTTAAACACCAGTCATGCAAAAGCTAGGAAAGTTTGGAGTTACCCTTTCCTTTTGTGCGGCAAATTCCTCCTAGTGCTATCCAAGGGATACCTACCACTCATGCCGTAAGGGTTTCTGGGGTGCAGTGATACTCACATTTCCACAAACTGTTCACTTGTGTTTTACAGAACCTCTTTCTATTGCATCACCTGAACAAGAAGCACCAGAACAGCAGTCTCCTTCTGTCAGTGAAGAGCTGTAGAGCTCTGAAGACAGAGACACACAGGCTTCCAGTCACCCCAGTCAGTTGTGTGATCAAACAGTGAATAACTATGATCTGATCGAGCTCCTTTATTCAGCCATCTGCAATTCTCCCCAAATGTTCTAAATTTATGGAACATTACAGTGGCTGGTGTCATAATAAAGCTTTGCTTTTAGATATTCTTGATCCCAACCATTGACAGAGAACCCTAATTAGTGACAAAGGCACTGTTCCTCACTCCTCTTTGGGTGATGTGCACTGTTAAAATACAAAATACTGGATTGTATCTGACTGCATAGCATTACTGGATGATGCCAAGCTACTTTTCAGAATTTCTTCCAATAAGCTAATTCTGAAGGTGAAAAATCCTCTAATGAAAGGGAACTCTGCCCTGAAGGTCCTGTCCCTGCAGAGGCTCTGCTCACCAATGTTTTATTACAAACATTATCACCTCCTGGATCATCATGGCTTCTGCCATCACAGAGACGAGTACAGCCACTCCAATGTGGCCAATGAGTACAGCCACTCCAACTTTGGCCAACGTCATGAACAATCCTGCAGGTTTAAGCCATGACCTTGGGAGGGGAGACAGATGGAGAGCAGGAGCAGCACAGGAGTGCCAAGGCTTTGTGCTCCCATCAGAACAGGTTTCTCAGCACATGACCAAGTCTGAAGTTACACTCTCCATATCCAATTAGTCTGCTTGAATCAATCCAGACTCTAAGAGTTCCTAAATCTTTACAAACTTCCAAAAATATTTAATTTCTGGTATCTAGGACAGACTTTTATAGCTTCCATCATCTCTGTCATCAGAAAAGCACTCTAGCGGCATTAATTCTTCCCACTGTACTTCACTGCAATTTATTTATTTGACTGGAAAGGAAAGGATAACTGAGAAAGAGAGCTTTTATTGTGATGTGCTCTCTATTGCAATGCTTCTCACATCCATGCCCATTTGTATTCCATCACCTCTGGGTTATGAGCAATTCTGTCAATGGGGATTGTCATGGCTGTAAAGACTTAACTCCTAATACCTTCAGATTAAAATATTTTTCCCAGGCAGTTTTTTTGGTTGTTGTTGTTCATATTTTCATAAGGAATAACAATTAGGGGGTTGAGAGGTTCCGTGATCACCCACTGCAAATCCTATTTGCTTGTTTTCTTTGCCAGGAAAGTCATAAAATGTATTTAACCTGAGCCCCTCTGCAAGATCAGATTTTCTCTCCTAAATGTTCTCTGTCTCATCTCTAAAGTGAAACTTGGCACCAATTTCAGCAGAGGCAGAACAGAGCCGTAAACCCCACTCTCCTTTAGTACCATTCCTATGATCATACAGGTATTCAGGATACAGATTCAGATTATAAAATTGTCCCAAGAAAGCCACCAGCTTTCATTGCTCCCTTCAGCAGTTTGAACCAGGGCAATATTGGCTAAATTCTTCATGGTGTATGTGGCTGATGTTGGGATGAAAAATAATCTCCTTTTTGTTGTAGGAAGACTGATGAGATTGAGAGTATTATGTTCTGCAGGCATCTGGATATGCACCTCTCTATAACCCAGTTCCCAAGCAACAAATACTGATTTCACGTGGACTAAAGACAGACCTGGTAGCAGAAATTGCTTCTCACTGTCCCAGAACATGGAGTTCTGGGGCAGAAGGGAAAAGTCATAGATGGTAAGTGAGCTTAAATCAAAGAAGGTTTACATAAATAAAGAAGTTTGCGGAGAGTCAGAAAAAACATATGAGAGGAGAAATATAAAAAAAAAATTAGAATGGTGACAGGAAATATAATGTCAGGTTTGAAGCATCTTGCATGTTTCCAGGAGAGTTTTCTTTATTTAGTTGAAAAGTCAACTTAACCTTCAAAGGTTAGAGAAAGAACAGACCCAGCCAACTTTCAGTTTACATTTTTCAGCTAACTCTACTATTGATGTTTCGTTTTCTACAAAAAGTAGGCAGTCTAAACATAGGTATGCTCTGTACACAAACACCAAAGGTCACCAAAAGAACCATCTTCCTCTTCATCCCACAGCATAATGTAGTCAGAAAGCAGTTGCTACAGTGATCAGAGAGTTCTCGCTGAAACTTTTATCAGACATGTGGGTCTGAGGTACGCTATATACATTATACATGAGGAAGCAATGACAGAGGAATGGGAATAGAAATAGCTGGGATGTTCTTACAGGGGAAAAAAAAAAAAAAAAGGTAAATTATGCTGACCATACTCTTTTCCTGGCCCTGTGGGCTACAATCAGCTCTGTTATAGTGACATCATTTACAACAAACTTGATTTAAACTGGTTGCATTAGGGCAGCTGGGAATATTATATGGTCTTTAATGTTCTTAAGCTTATTTTGCAGTGAGAGCATGATGGTTTCTGTATAGGCATTTGCTACTGAAATGGGAAATAGGTGGGCTGCTTGATGAGTCTGTCAGCTGGAACACTGGCAATTGCTACTTGGACTGCTTCAATGTAAATAGAATTTTCTCAGATTTCAATACTCTGGGTCTGAGTCTTTTTTCCTGTTAGTATATACTAATCTATCTAATTCTTGTTAATATTTATTTTCATCAAACCAGAAGACAATCCTGACTTTTATGTTTATCATGTGTTTATCCATTCAGGATTCAGGATGTATTTACACAGCTTTCAGAAAGTGATGGTGAGAAATTTTCCTAGTGCCACCATTTTATTTGTGTTTCCCCTCTCCCTTTACAGAGGTCCAGTATGTCAGCATTGCACCACGAGAAAATGTGCATTTCCAAGCAAAGTCCCTGGACAGTTTTCATTTTGTAATGACAATGAAAGTCAAAAGTCATGCTAAATTTCCTAAATCAGATTTTCACTGTTAAATCCCACTTTAAATAATGTTGTAGTTAATAACCACATAATCAATAGACAGTGCCCCTAACTGGATGTGTGTGTTCTTTAGGGTTAAATTTACTAATTTAATTCTTTCTGGAAAGTTTTCTGCCTGTAGTGATCTTTAATCCAGTTTTTCTTAATGTGTAAAGTTCTGAAATATAATTTGTTCCAGTTCAGTACTGGACTCCCATTTTATTCTGATTATGTACAAACACACCTGAAAATCAGCCAGGTTTCATTTACCTTCCAAAACTGCAGCTGCATTCCAGTGCTTTGTAACTATGGCCAGTGTGAATAAGGCACCTGGAATCTTTCTGTCACTCAAAGCTTTTTTAACTCTATTTATTTGAACACCTCCCATTGACATTTCTGCTTGTCTGATGGTTTGCAAGATGTTTGTTTTTCTTTTTCACAATCCCACTGTGCAATTGTGTCACTTTCCATGAAGCAAGTGTTTACTACTGTCAAATTATCTACCTGTACAGAAGGAGCAATGGGATCTGCTCAGTGTTAAAGTTCCTTTTTTGCTCCTTTCTGGCGGTAGTGGAAGCATTTAGGTCTATGAAAATGAATCTCAAAAGACTGCAATAAGTCTGGCAAGTAACATTTGGGGGTTTTATAAGTACTGCATGCAACATGCTTTCTAAGCACCAACAAAAATAGTAGGCACTATTAAGCAGTCACAAAAAACACTGGCCACATTTTCTGGAGAGGATCCATACTACTGACAACTCCTCACAGCTACCCTTCTGCCTCCTACTTGCCCTACTTTAGTGCTGTGGAGCCACCCTATCTGCGGGAACATTTAAAGAAGTGATTTTCACTGGAGTGAAATTCCCATTTGCCCCATGAATCCCCTGGCACAGATCCCTCTGGAGAAACACGGTCCCCTTCCTCTCTGCCCTGCAATACCCCACACATGGACAGGGAGAGGCTGCTCCCAGCTCTGGGCTGCAGCTGCTGCTCAGGAGGGCTGGAGCAGAGCTGCAGAATCACACTGAATGGCCATTCCATGCGGGGCTCCTTCCACCCAGCACACTTGTAGTACAATTAAAGGAGTGCCTCCCCTGCTCCTCCTCTCCCCTCGCTCTTCTAGCATATGAACGTGAACTCCCTTGGATAAACAAATGCTTGTACCCATACATATCCTTCTGGCCTTTAAGGACTTTATTCCAATGCCTTTTGTTAGGATTTTCAGTTTTACCTGCCAGCTGCACTCACCAAAGGCTGGCATTTCTTTTTCACCTGTATCATGGGCGGCACATCATTTAAGACACATGTTTTTCAACCCACTTACCTAATTCCAGCAGAACTGGCAGAAGCTGCTCTATTAGCAGTATTTATACAACACATTTGCAATACACACTTTGTAAAATTATTCCTTTTTTGTAAGCAGTAGTATTGGCACGAGGTTCTGGTTTCAGGTAAAACAACCACTGCCCACTACAGCCCCTCAGCCAGTCACACAGTCAAAGAAAGCAAAGCAAAACAAGCCAGTCAGACATTACCAGAGAGAATGGTGATTATAACAAACAACAATACAAGGGGAAAATGCATGGCTATTCAGAAACTGTCTTTTGGGGACTGAAGAAGAGATCTGGAGCCATTTTTCACTAGGTTCATGAGAAAATGTCAGCACACAGATGCTACTGTACTGTCAGATTGCATCTTAATTTGGCCAAAGGGGACCCAAGCAGGCACCCCTCACAGTCAATTTTAAAGGCCCATTACAAATCTGATTTATTGGTTGCTAAGAGTCTTCCTGCTATAGTCTGCAGATTTTGCATGACATGGAGCTGAAATCCAGTTACAGATAAATGTCTGCTTCTCTGTATGATCTAAATCCATCTGAATTCAGTATTTCTTGGGCATCGGTCAAGCCTCCCCCGGTTTGCCCACCCCCTCTCCTCCTAATACCTTAAGGCAGTTTACTTCAGAATGAAGCAGAGCATTAACCTGTATAAAATTGCTAATTTGTATGTAACTCTCTTGCTGCCATTAAAAAAATAATAAAAGGAATTGCCTTTTGTTCTAAAGAGGCAGGGGAAAAAATCAGGAACAAAAGAAATGCCTCTGCCCAGCAAAAGAAATGAGAAATTGCTGGGATATGTTTTAGATGTTTAGGCATGCTGGTGTTAACAACAACAACCATTCAAATATAAATGCTTATTTGCCCTTGTTCTTTGATATTTAAAAAAATCTGATAGCTTTTTCCTCAAAAAAAGGAAGAAATTCCTTGCCTTCTGTGAAAAGCCAAAGATCATGCCAGTGAAATGCATTTACAATGCTGAAGAAACACCATTCAAACTTGCTCTACTTGAACTGCCCATTGTTACAATTCAGACAATGTACAACAACAAGCACAGCTCAACTTCTAACCATGCCCGCATCACAAGGAATTAAAAGTCAACAGCTCTTCCTATTTCCATAAACTCACCTCCAAAGCCTTCATTTGCAGCTTCTCTGGCAAAAATCTACTAGCATTGGAACAGTCAATTTGTTACAGAGGCATGCAGCTCGTCCTAAAGCCTCGTATTTCGTGAAGGAACTATTCTAAACAAAGACAACGTCAAAAGCTGCACAAGGATCGCTCACAGCAAGTCCAACTCAGCCCAAGTTTGGGTTCAACATCTGTCTGAACACAGCGGTGCCTCCCATTTTCGTTCTGTTCTGTGGGATTAAACCCCATCTAATCTCGTTAAGTGACCCTGAATCAGGTTCCAGCTACACTGCTTTACAAATCCAGAGAGAGAGAGAAAGAAAAAAATCGGCAAGAAAGAGAAGGCAGCGCCTTATCCCACCTTTCCATGGCTCTCAGCCCGTCTGTCTTCGCATGATCTGCAAACCACCTGTACTGGATCCAGCCCATTCTGGGGACGGCAATAATCTCCCCGGCAGACGTAGTCTCAGCTGCGCTTTGATTTTTTCGGCACGAATGTCTAGAATCTTCTGCTTAAGCCAGGCACAGCCGCGCAAGACCCGCAGCTGAGCTCTTTTGTTGTGCCTCTCGGAGGGCTGAGGCAGCGGCGCTCCCGGCGCTCCCTCCGCCCCCGGGCGCGCTCGGCGCCGCCGCCGGCCCCGCAGCCCTGCCCTGCCCGCGCCGCGACCGCTCCGTCCGCCCGTGCAGGGGCAGCTGCGGGCGGCGGTCAGGTGATCTTCCGCTCGGAAACCGAGAGGATGCGCGGGGACCGAGCGCACGGATCCGTGCTGGGATTCAAACTAGCCATTTACATTACAAAGCAGGGAGGGAAATAGGGCTCCGAGGAGATCGTCAGGCATCCTTCTGCTTTCCAGCTCTGCGCTGGCAATCCACACAAGATGTGCAATTCAACTTTTCAGCGGCAATATTCATACATAGTTTGGATACCATGACGCCCCTTAAATATTTAACATTAGGGGCTTATTCCTTAATAAACATAATTGTTTTTAAATGCTATGCTCGTTCTGTATCCCTTTACAGCTTCTTCCCAATTGTACATTTTTTTTTTTACAATACAATATTTAAATATTTATGCTGAAGCCATATTTAATTTCTCATCAGCAAATGGACCATACTCAACTAAAAACAATTATTAGTTCTTTATTCATATTATTATATTGCAATTCAAGTTATCTTTGATGTAAGGGCCATTACAATTAAAACTGACTCTCTGAATTGTATCCAATGGCCCTGCTCCCTGGGACTACCCTGATTAAAGTTACCATACGGTGCAGGGCTTTGGAATTTAGGCTCTAAAAGACTGAAAGAATTCAGATTCTGTGAGAATCCTAGTTATTGCCACGTAATATGGAATGCCCAAATATTGTTGAAACAGTCAGAATTGCCAGCAAACAGTATGTTAGAAGAAAATCTTATAGGAAACACACTGTGAGTCTTGATAAAATACTGCATTTCGAACCCCAGTTTCCATTAAGAAAATTCTATCATGTTTAATGAGACCACAATTTCACTCAAAATATTCCTTATGCATTCATTATAAAATGGTAACAAACGGGAAACACCTGCAAAACTAGGCACAAAGGGGAAAGTAGGCATCCACATTTAATCAGTCTTTCTGAGAAACTAAATGTGTAGATGCAATGTACCACCTATTCCAGAAGAAAACTAAAGCCATTTTCCTATGACAAGGTTGTTAAAGACTCAGGTTAAGACCAGAAAGCCTACTCATCCATCCACCACCCAACAGAGGCACTTCCAGTACTTCCCAATGTTTCCATCAATATAAAAAATAACCATTTACTCATCTTGTATTAACTGTGGGTCTGTCCAGACACCTCAGTTCCTCTGGCACTACACACTAAATGAGATTTCCACCTTTTACTTTCTGTACTATCACTCTTATGATGTAAGCAATTCTTTTGATAAGTACACAAAGGAGCAACCTGGATTTCTTTTAGGACACTGAGGGAAAAGAGTTATATGAGAGATCATAGATTAACTTCACCATATGACTAGGCTATTATTATATCCACTAGATTGATAATAACAACTCTATCTTTCAGAGACTTAGGGTTTTTAACCCTGGCACATCCTTTTCAGTAATGCTCTAGTAAGAGTGCTTCACATCATTCCTATCATAGCCAAAAATTTTGCCACAGTTCATGAAAATTCCCATAACAATTTATATATATATATATATGAGGCATTAATTCAAACCAGTCTTCGTGGGGGAAAAAAAAATAATTAAACTTCTGCTTTTCTACATTTCATTTAATTACATATTGAAAAAAAAATGCCAGAAGTGGGACACTTGTCATGCCTAGGTCAGCACATCCTTGTAGAAAGATATCTAACAACTGCACACCCAACACTAGAACATGTTTAAGATGATCCCAACAATGAAGGCCATAGGAATCAACACAAGACAGGAACAAAAACAACTTCATCTCAGTTGTCTAAGTTTCTGGTTATAGGTGGAATTCTGCAGTTCTTTTGGGCACTCTGTCTAGCCACAGGTAGTTACTCTATTAATAGTTTTTTCCTTTCACTCTCCTGAAGCCATAATATTGCAAGCAAAGTGGTGACATTCACTGGATGCAATGGGTAAAATATGAGAGAGCCAGCTGAGTAAGTCACCTGGAGAGGCTAGAAGGGCCAGACAAGCTACAAGTCTTCAGAACTCAGAATATATATTTGTGTTTTCTAACTTGGATACTGTCGGCCTCTTTATTATTATTATAAAGTCAACATAAAACTTGGTTCTAGCACAAAAATAGGCCTAAACTATCATTGGTGAAAAGGCAAATAGACACAAATTACCCTGCCTGGTACTTAAGAATAGTTACAATAGTGTGTAAATCATGGGACTGCTCAACAAAGTTTCTGATGTAGTCAATTACTGGAATGCAGTTGTGTCGTTCTGCACAGGACTCCCCCTGAATGTGATGAGTTTCTTGATAAGCAAGAGGATCACATCTTATGCACACTTATTACAGTCATCAAAATGTTCACTTTAGCAAAGCTGAGTACAGTAGAGCTCTTCAAAAATGAAATGCTGTGGTCACCCAGCTATTGCAAAGTATGGTTTACAACTCTCAAAAGGAAGCAATTTCCTTTCTAAGAAATAGAGCAGTGATTTTAGGTTTCCAAAGAAAAGCCTTTTGTAATGCCTGGGCTGCCATGCACATTGACAGGAACATTCAGACTTTTCATGTTGATGCTGTAAGTACAGGTCTAATCCACTGGAAGAAACTGGAGGCTAATCTTCCATCTGATGGCTGTAGGTATACATGCATAGGTATGTAAATAATGTGTACAGACATGTACACATAATTAATAAAACCATGTAATAAATATGGATGAAAACCTGTCTCAACCATGCAGATAACAATTATGTTTTGGAAATTATGTGCAGTAATATTTATCAAAATAAAAACCAGTACAGACTGATACTTCACTCAGGAAATAAATACAGGGTTTTTTAATCATTAAGTTTATCTCCTGTAATCTTTAGAGAGGAATTTGAGAGTTTCCCAGAAGAATCACTAGTTTTAAATCATAATCTTTTAAAAATTAGAGCTTTAATTCAAACAACAACACAGACATAATCAAATTATTGAGGCATGACAAAAATAAATTAATGATCTACTTTGTCAGAGAAATAGTCTCAATATTTGCAATGTTAATTTCAAAACAGTAAAAAAATGCATATATCTACATAAAACAACAATAAAAAAATCCCTATTTTAGTTATAATAATATCAGCCTTAAGGCTGGATTTATTCCTAAATGAAGCCATAGAAATAGGTTGCATCTTTTTTACAGTTCATTTATATGCAAGTCAAAAAGGTATATCCTTAAAAATGAAACTGCATTCAATCAGTAAGAAAATGGGTATGTCATGTATTTATGAAGTATTTTTAAATTTGTGGAGCAAACAGGAACAAATGGCTTCTTTTTCCATTAGATGCAGAATTTGCAAGTCTATGTTTCAAAATTAGTGCTAAAGGAAGAAAACAGCTATAACTACATCGATATTATTGATGAATGAAAATAACCAAGTGCACACAAGTTACACACATGCTTTATACAATGGGGCAAACCCCAACAAATATGGCATTTACAGTAGTTTGAGTTACTTCCACCTTTAAAAATATTGTAAATTTTAATCAGGAAATGTAACAATTTTAAGGTAGATTTCATTCGGGTTCTGGCTTTACCTACAGTCCTTTGCCATCACAAGTTAAAGATTACAAAGAAGAAAGTGAAAGAAGGCTGAGATAGAGATGTGGTAAGAATCCAGTTATACTATAAATAAGCCATTTGACACGTGGTCTGTGACTCGTGCTAGAGAAAGCCTCTATAGAAGCCCTTTCCATGGAATGGATTAGTTGTTATATTTTACTTTAAAACAGACAGAAAGAACTGAGAGATTATTAGTTACATTAACACAAGTGTCCTTTGGAATTCATGACCTTTCCTTATCAAATTATTGTGGCACGACAAAAATAAATTTGCTACAAGAAGAGAAGAAATTATGGTAACACTCCCTTCTTTAAAAACCAGGTGAATGATTAAAATAGAAGTAACAAAATTCCTTTGACATTGAGGAGGAAATTCACCATCAAGTCTGCTGGAATGTTCATGCTTTTTTTTCCCTTGTAAGGGGTGTGTTGCACATTGCACAGGATTGCATCCAGATTTTTTTTATTATTTACAGTGAGGGAGATTCCATAACCTCTATGGGTAACCTGTTTGGTCACCTACACATGAAGAAACCTTTCCTTGTGTTCAAGTGGAACTTCCTGTCAGTTTCTGCCCATTGCTCTTTTCCAGTTGCTCAGCACCACCAAAAGGAGCCTGGTCCATGCTGCCGACACCCTCCCTTCAGATACTTGCAGACTTTCTTAGAGTCTCCTCTCAGTCATCTCTTCTCAAGACTGAACAGGCCCAGCTCCCTCAGCTTTTACTTTCCTTTCAGGAGAGATGCTGCAGCCCCCCAGTCTGCACTGAATTGCACCGGGCTCTCTCCAGGAGCACCAGGTCTCTCCTATCCTGAGCAGCCCAGACACAGCACACCAGATTGCCCAGCAGCCTCGTTAGGGCTCAGCAGAGAGGAAGCTTATTCCCTCGTACAAACTTTGCACAGGGTTCAATTAAATTCCATATCCAGAGAAACTTTTACAAAATTACTTTGCCAACCAGTTCTGAGACTTGTGTTTCAAAGAAGACTGAGTGTCTTCATCTAGCTGATAAACACACTAGCCTTAATAACTTTGGCAGAAGCTAGTGGGTAGCAATGGGAGAAAAGTCCCATAAAAACGACTGGTTATTTTTTTGAGGATATTAATTTAACTTTCTTGGGATAGTTCAACTGTTTCTCCTTGAGCTTGTAATATTGCCTGTTCAGGCTCATGATGAGAAGGAGAAGATAATTATAGTCCTCTTCAGACAGTGTGTTCATTAAGTGTGTTATTTTGGATAAGTAAGTTTTTTAATTGGCTTCCAGTGCCTGCCAGTAGGATGGTCTATGGTAGCATTGCAGTGAGGATCTGTGCCCCTACTGCTTTCCCCTGTTGGAATTCAGTACAGTTTAATTGATTTACAATAGGGGTAGCCACAAGATGTCAATTACTGGTTTATTCAGTGTTCACTCTTCTTCCCATGGCACTTGATTGACTCAGCACACTTCTCTTATTACAGGACCTCTTTCCCTCTTCCAGAGAATAGGATGCCACAATCTTTATTAAACAGCAGCTTAATTCACACAACTCTGGTGGCACTGACTGCAAAAATTAAATCTCTACCTGGTCTGAGTTTACAGCATGTGACCTACTTTATTTGAAACTAGAGTTGGAATGTCTTCCTGCTCCTATGATTTTGCCCATGTGTTGACAGTTTTCCTCTCTGGAACTGGAAAGATACCATTTTTTGAATTGTGCAAAACTCTTGTCTGATAGAAAAAAAAATTGTTTGTTTTATTGAGAAAAGCAAATAGTTTGGAAAGAATCTTTCTAGATTTCAAGTGTTTAGGTTATGTGAAAGAATGAAATAAAAATAAATTCTTCACCTATCTTTCTGACTGCTTCCTAGCTTTCTGTCATCCAATATGAGACCTGAAATCATAAAGACACCGAAAGTTTTTGCTAAAAGCGCTTAGTATGTTGCAAAGAAAGTTACCTAAATCCATGAAAACTGGTCAAGTATTTTGCCAATTCTCCTTTCATGTAAGTGATATCTTGATTAAATACAATTTTAAACAAACTAAAACAAAACAAAAAAATTTGCCAGGTTTTTTTTTCCTTTGTTAAATAGCCAAGCATAATAAGTTTCATAAAACTTCTTCACAGAGAAAAATATTTTCCTGATCTGCAAATGTTATTTAACATGTAAATTTGAAAAATCACTGTGGTCGTATCAAAATTAATATGACATGACTATGTTTTTACTGAAATGTTATTTCACCATGATTTAAGAGCAGTTAAATTACATTTCAGCAAACACTCTTTAGTCCTGTGTGCTATTACTAGAAGGAATGAAACAGAAAGAATAAGAAAATTTAAATTTGTAGGAGGAATGGATATAATATTAGGAAACAAAAAGACTCTTGACAGAGCCTTCTCAAACCAGTATTTTTGCACTGTGCTTCCAAGTTATTACCTGCTAGAGAATATTTACTCAACTGCATGTTTGCTCAGTCCTCCCTAGTCTCTGTATATGATACAATCTTCTCCTAAACAGGTCTCAAAATTTTTATTGCAAATTTTGGATTAAATAATGCTAATAAAAAATTAAGAAAACCAATCTTTAAAGCAGTTAGTCTACTAATTTATTATATTCCTATTAATTGTAACTATGAAAATGTTCTTTATTTAATGTCATATTAAAATAAAGGAAGTCAAAAAAGAAAGCAAAATACATTTTAGTATTCTGCTTGTATATGCTATATTAGGATACCTTGTTTAAAATAAGTCATGTTTGGGGTTGCTGTAATACCTTTGAAAAATAAAATGGAAGGTCTATACCTTTTGTACAAATAGTCTAAGTCCACAGCTTGATGTGTACAGAAAGGGAACACATCCACTATTTTAACTCCTAATGGTTACTGAAGACTATAATCCTCTTCTGAAGCCAACAGTATTTTACTGTGAAGTGGCTGATTTGAAATTTCATATATGATTGTTCTGGGAAACTCAACATTTGGAAATTATGACACATTTTTCCTTCCCCCCCCTCCTGCTGTGTTGTAAGGGAAGACGAGTTAAGCATTTTTCAAACAATTGCTCTCCCACTCTGAAGCTTCCAATCTGGGGACTTATTGGGGCTTTTGTAGGAGTTTCAAGTGAAGCTCTAGGTTTTTTGCTTCCTATTAACAAAAGACAATCATTAAATTACTGAAACTACACATAAAAATAGTGTCTATATGCAAGTATGAGGTATGATAGCTACAATTTTAATTATTTTATTTAATCTTTCTTGTATTTTAACTAGGTGCAATAACATTTTTCTCATTAATATGAATCTGCTATTATTGTTATTAATAGTATCCACCTCTGTATTCATGCAGTGTTTTAAATGTTATGCTTGCATGTTATGTGCATTTTAAAAGTCTGAAGAATTGTATCACTTGATTCGTATATGCACACATAAAACTGATAGTTTTGTATGTAAACCAATTATTGGACAAATGTGCAAGAGACTTTTCTGGTACCATTTTGATTTTTTTTTTCTTTCTAGAAAACTTTGCCTAAATAAAGAAAGCTTAATATTCATAGTGTAGATACTAATATTCCATCTAGTCATTAATAGTCAAACACTCACACAGTGGCACGTCTGACACAGGAAGCTGAGTTGGGAATTGAAACCATAATAATTAACAATAGATTTCCTGATCTCACCATGACAAGTAAATGAAACACTCTGTGGTGTGCTTGCCCACTGGAAGAGGGAATTAACTCGGTATGAAAAGCAGAATGGAAGCATATCTCTGATTAGATCTAATGCACAAGGAATGCAACAATGGGAAGCTTGTGTCAGCAGAACACATCAAACTCTTTTCTAAATATTGTGCATGAGTATGCAAAAACATGCACATTTCCCATAAGAACCATAGTGAATGCACAGGATGTACAAAACAATCTGTACTGCAACAGGGAAATAAATAAATGACTAGATAAATTAATAAATAGATAGAATTTATGAATTTTCTTATTTATTCAAGCAATTTATTCCAAAATTTAAATTTCTTCATTAATTTTGGCCCATTCACTTCAAATTTCCTGTTTAAACGACTCTTCTCCCTGTTCCTCCGGACCAGCCCGGCGGCTCTCAGCGTTCAGGACCCTGGAGAGCAGCAGCGCCCCGAGCCCCGCAGCGAGCACAGGAACAGGCTCAGCCCTGCCCGCTCAGGCTCCCATCATTGCTATCCTCTCTTATTCTGGCTCATTCTCCTATGAATGCTCCATATTTCCCCTCCTCTTCCTCCAATTGTCCTCTTCTCTTATAGAGACATTTACTGTTGCAGCAACTTTTTCTCAGAAACAAAATGTTCTCCCTTTCATTCTTCAAAGTGTGTTGGTTTTGTTTGGTTTTGTAAGGCTGCCTTATCTTTAATGTTAATATAATCATGGGACATTCGATATAATTATTGTATCAGGCATTATAATTTTGTTGTTTTAATATGTACCTGGCTGGATACACTGCATTCTTTTACACTGTTTATTGTTAGAAAACTTACTTTATAGAAATCCTGAATCAAAAATTACTGTGTTTGTAGTCATAAAAAGTAGTTCACTACAGCCATAACAATACAGTTTTAGTTACTAATCTTCTTGCAGATATTAAACACATTTTAATATTTCAGATTCTCTTCAAAACTTGAAAGAAAAGCTAAAATTTGAAATCACACCTAAAAATTTGATTCTGTAAAAACTTACAAGGGTGAATAGGCCCAGTCCATTCACTGCACCTATTCACCTGCACAAAGCCACATGGTATATCCTTGCAGACCTGTTCCTAAACAATCTCATTAAGCCGTCAGAGTTTAATTAACTCTCAGAGAGATACAAATCAAGAGTGATTCCCAAAAGTCAGTACAGACTCACTGGTGTAACTCAGCGAATTTTTTTTATTTTGGTTTCTTAAGGAGAACCAACTTTCTGTAATGGCATTATGAGAGGGAGGCAAGAAGGAAGGAAAGGAGGATGTGGGTATGGCATACACAGAAACATGCATTTGTCTGTCTGTCCTTCAGTCTCCCCGACTATGCTTGGGCATAATGGCCAATTTAAAAGGATTTTTATAATAGTCATTTTCAAATGCAATAGTCATCTTCAACCTATCAAGCTTTTAGAATTTTTGTGAAGATACAAAGGAGTAGGGGGAATCAGGAAGGCCTGAATAATGAGCCCATTATGGAGATCAACCACAAGATTTATAAGACAGCCTTTTTGTGGATTTGGCATCATGGAAGCATTCTTTCTTTCTAAAAGCCATGAGAGTTCAGAAGATATATTTCACATCTCTCTTTCAATTTGTGGCTTTGTAGGTTTACTCTGCTATATGGAATTCAGAGTGCATCCTCAGCACTGTCTCCCCCATCAGAATAAGAAATATCCTTTATTTCTTCACAATAAACAAAAACTCATGCAATGTGTTGTGGAAGATTCAGACACACACAAAAAAAGAAATCCTCAGAACAACAAGTCAAACCATTGACATGCTGTGATGGACTGTTTATAGTGGCTCCAAGGCACCTTTTACCAAAGATCCACTTTCAGTCAAAGCTCTTATCAACATACAGCAGGAAAATTAGGTGACAAAGTTGGAGGTCTAAAGGGTAAACCCCACATATTTGCAAGAAAAGGACATGTATACTTTAGACAAGAGTAAGTCAAAGGTGCCGACAAATGCATCACATTCAAACACCACCAATGAATCATAACCCTACTCTGTCTGGATCACCCAGCAGTGAATTTGGCTAACATATAGGAAGCCCTTTGGCTAACATATAGGAAGCCCTTTCTTCAACACAAATCACAGATCCTACTTCCACATGCAGTGAAAGAGGAAGGCAAACCATCCTCATTGCAAGGCAGGAGCTGTTATTATCACTGAGACCCCATGCCTTCAAATTCAAAAGCAGAGCAAATAGTGCCACTCACTCTGTAGGCACTGACTAAATGTCAAATTGAAACCCAAACTGGTACAACATGTTCCTAATAAATAATATTTTACGTCTATATGGACTGTTTTTTTTCCTAGCACAAATAAAAATCTTTTCTATAGAAGAATCTTTGATAACTTGACTCTGACAGAAATCATTACTTTTTTAACCTCCTAAAGAAGTGTTTTTTTTCTATAATAACTCTGGAATTAAGAAGCCCTACATTTGGCAAAAGAAAGTTGACAAATAAAGATTTTATAGGAAGTGTGTGAATTCAAATGCGAGCCAAAAGTTAGAACTGGCAAGAGGTAGTGACTGTTATCAATAGGAATTCCTAATATGCAACTACAGAAAATTACAGAAAATTACAGAAAATTTCCTAAGTCTTATATCCTATGCAGCAGGAACATTAGAAAGAGTTAAAATACAGAGGAACAATTGCAGCTGATATATGTGTGAGTCAAAACTAAATAGTAAATGCCCAATTTTTAATAATACTTTAGGTGGAAATGTTATGATTTAAAGCCATGAGTTGGCATCTCAAGCACACAGGTACCTACCTTCTGAGGAGACTGTTAGCTGTGTGCTTGGGATGCCAACTCATAGCTTTAAATTTTTCAGTGTCAGGCCTGTATCCAGTTGTCAGAATCAACACCAAGAGCCTAGTCTTACTTTTTCTTCTACAGTATTTTTCTGTATTCTGTGGAACACCTTCACACACAAAGAAAAACCCATTTTTGACATACATGTCAAGATTTCTGATATCACACTTTACCTCACTGTTCTCCGCTGACAAAAAAATTCTTGTGAACCAAGATTACACATACCAAAATTCAGTGCATATTCATTCAACCCTTCCAGTTTCTTATATGGAATTTGATAAAATAAGAACAAACTTTTGAGTATTGTCAAAATCTTGTGGTCTAGCAAGCAAAAAATACAAACAGAATATTGTATTGCAAATATCTCTATTTTGCCACTCCATTAAAATATGATACAGAAGGATTTTTCATTTCATTGAAAGAGTAGAAATGCAGCAAAAGTAACAGTATACAGCTACTCTAAAATGAGAGCTGAAACTTTGACTAGATTATAGATCTTTACTGCTGGTCTCATGTTCCCTAGAGGAGTCATAAGGGGACTTGTGGAATTTTTTGCCCTGCATCTGATTCCAGTGATGGCACAGACAACAATTTTTAAATGTAGAATGGTAAGGGTATTTTTAAATGTGAATAAAGAAGAATTCATCAGTATTGGGATGTACTGAAGATGCTACACTGAGCTTTGGAATTCTTTTTCTGCTAACTTTTTTACTTCACAGCAAATATTCTATTTCACAGGTAGTCCTAGATAAGGAAGAGTTCCTTAATCAGTAAAATGATCTTATTGCCAGTAGCACAGGCTATTGAGTGTTATTGGCATTTCATCACAACAGCAGAAACAGATGACTGAAATGGGGAGAACTCATTTCTTTTAAACCAGGCTTCAGTCAGATAAAATGCATTCTGAATTGAAAACTAGATAATGAATGGCTGGATTGCTTCTGTCTTTTCTTTTAGAAGGTCGAGCAGGATGTATCAGGAGGAAATTCCTTCCTATTTAGGGCAGGGTTAGAACTTCCATCTATGCATCTCCTTTCATGAGATATATATTCCAGAGGGAAGGAAGAGAATAGTCAGAGATGAGTGATGAGCCAGGTCATCACTTCTAGGAGTAGTGACAGAAAATGTCATTTTTGAAAACTATGTCCTTTTTGAAAGTCCTTTCTGAAAACTATGGATGTGTAAATAGAAAATATGCACATCTCAGGATTCTGTGGCTAGGATTTTCAAAGAATACCTGTATCCCACTGAAGAGCAATGGGATAACCACGAGATAAATCATAAGAAAGAAGCTCTTCAAGTGTATACTAAGAGTAAAAAATTCATATTATATAATTCTTGCTCACATTCTGGATGGGTTCTTTTCACTTCCTTTCTTTGGAAACCTACTTTCCTTGAAATCTGATCACTATGCATGCTTCTACTATAAAATGTATTTATATTAATAATTTAATGATGGCTGAGCCGCACAAGGTCATTTGGGTTCTCTGAGGTAGAGGTTATTTTACTAGATTTAAAATGAAGGAATAAAGGAAGCATGACATGACTCAGTAAAAAGGCTTTTTTACTTTAGGACCTAAATATTCTAATCAATAACACTGTGGAATCATTGTTCCCTGAGGAAAAAACCAAATTAATAAATAAATGTATTTAATTGGCATAATAATTCCTTAGACTATTCCAATTTCAAGACAGAGTTTCTTTGGCATAATTGGTCTTTCTTGTTTTCATTCTCTGACCTTAATGTCCATCTTTCTCCAGTATTACCAATAGATTAATAATTTTGAAAGCCTGCCAAGCTAACAGTGGTGGTGGCGACAGTAGATTTTGGTATTTCCTCAGAACACTGAATTGTGCAGCTAGTTAAACTGATGTGAGAGATGATAAAATAATCTAATGGTCTGTAGTCTATTGTAGTTTCTGATACCTTCTCTAAAAGCAAAGAGAAATAAAAACATATTCCTGTCAAAATTTAAAAAATAGTCTCAGGAAATAGTTAAAGTCTGTGTAAACAACAACAAAACCAATCTATCAAGTAAGATGACCATATATTTAGATACCCAAATCTCAAAGCAGAACACCTAAGCCCCAGCAGTCCAATAACAGAAGTACTGATAGCACCAAAAAGAGGATACATCCTCCCATAAAATGAATTCAGATGCTGGGATTGGAATTACTAATTCCAAAATTAAAAAAAAAAAGAAAATGAAGAAGACATTTGGGCCTTGGTTTGGAAAGGTACAGCTGAACAGACACCTGTATAAGGTATGCCTGGAAATAGCATAGCTGACATAATTACAGCAGAAAAAAAATTAAAGAAATAAAAAAACTCATGTACCATGGAACTTATGCTTCAGCAAGTATGAGATCGATGGATTATATGGCTTTCGAAGGCTTTCATTTACAGTTAAATCCAAACTGAAACACCAGAGCATTAAAGCCGGAAAAATCTGAAGGTCAGCATTTTTTTCAATGAACAAAGTATTTAAAGTACTCACTAAGTGAGCACTTCTTTTGTTATATAAAACCCTGTTCACTGAACCGATTTCCTGTTAGTAGACTGAACCATGGATTAGGTACATTTGATTTGAAGAATGTCACTAATGAAACAAATCATCAGGAAAGGAAAGAGAATTTTAAAGTGTGCTTAGCACACTGCAGGGTCCAAGTGACAAGGTTTGGCAGAGCAGGGTGGAAACTCAGTGGAAAGAAATAAGGGAAAGATATGAGAAGAGATGCATGATGTGGCCTTAGAAAGGTGAACTTTCTGAAAGAGGCACTTGGAACTGAGGTAACTGATGAAATATAAATATCAACAACCATTCTAGCTTAATGCAAGTGAAACATATGTAGTACAAATTTATAAAGAAGTGTGGCTGTAGTTGAAGTTGGTCTGGGTTAATGGTATGTTCTTACAATTTGGATCAAACAATTGCTATTCACAGCTCCTGGCTTGCACCAATAATGTTATCATTAAAACACTGTAATTTTAAGCAAGTAATGACTGCAATGCCTCAGTTTATCTGTTAATGAAACCAGAATGGCATTTAACTGTGCTGTGGGGCATAATTATGTTCATAAGGTACAGGGCATCATTGTAGGACACATATGCATGTGAATTTCTATGAGTACAACATTTGTATTAACAGTTCCTTAAATAATAAGACATGTAATCTGCAGGATTGGAGGGGTAAAGATGGTGCTTTTTTTCCATCCCTGTATAGTAAATTACACATAATTTGAAACAGGAAAACTAAGAGAATATAGGACAACTTTATAGCTGTGCTGAGAATCCAACACTCATCATCCTACATGCAAAAATATAAACTTTTAGGACATTTTTCTGATATTTGTTTGGAAGATACTCAAGGTTATGCATCAAAATCTAAAATTCCAAAGTTCATCATCATGTTGCAGACACAAACCATGATGATCCATGTTCCTATGCCAAATTATAACTTTAATTATGACATTTACATTACCATCAGGGCAAAACAGTTCAGCAAACTATTTCACTATTTACTATAAAAACTTCAAAATACTGTAGATATATCCTTTTCTGGATACCATTATGTTGAAGAGGCAACTGCATTCTCAGATCCTCTCCAAACATCTTTACCTCTTCAGATAGTGAGAAATTTGAAAGTGTGATGCCTTTGACTTTGCCAAACAGCTCCAATTCAGTTCTAGAATCTTCCTTTTATTTTTTTTCTTTTAGTTTGGGTTAATTTGTGGGATTTGTGTGGGGATTATTTGTTTGGGTTTTTTTCGTTTTGTTGCTGTTGCTGTAGGAGGATTCTATGTTTTAGTTAGGCTTTCAATCTTAAGACAATATTCCTGTATGGCAGAAATCAAATAAAAATCTATATCCTCCCACATTAAATCTCTGAAAAAAAATCTGTTAATACACATTTAAGACTCTCCCTAGTATCTCTTACAGAGCATCGCTTTAGAAAAATTAAACTTTCCGAAAGGCATAAAATAAAGAATTACAGTAAATGACAGCTCAGTCTAACTCACTCCAATTTTACCTCTGCAAAAGCCACTGGGAATATCTGTGACAGCCCATCTCCAAAAGCAGTGCATGACAGGGCAGAGTGGTAAAATATACAGTGAGTTAAAGGGAAGAAAAAGTGTTTCTGTGAAGTAAGTAAAGTGCTTTTTCCATGATTCTTTTATATTATCTGCAAAAACAGAATGCAAAATATATATGGCAGCCCATGGATTAGCAAGGGCAGAGCTAAGGTTAATTTTATATTTCCTCATTTACCTCAGTTTGAATTTGACAGGTAAAAGCAGTAGTGGTTAGCTTGTGAATCAGGCTACAGAGGGATATTTATAGATGTGTAGGTAACTCATATATTTCACTTAATACATTGGACTACTTTCCATAAACATTAATTTTGGTTTTTTTTGAAGATCTGTGAATGCTGAAATATAAAAGCAAACCCAGTTTTATACAAGTTTTGAAACTAATTTAGGTGGATATAGCTGTTGCAGAAGTTGAAAGCTGAGTAACTGTTGCAATTAGGCAGAAGGAAGTTGGGTTTTTTTTCCACTCCTGACTACATTACTACAGCAGAAGAGTAATCATCGTTCCCATTATTCCTATAATTCTCATCACTGGATGCTGGAGTTACTAAGATACTAAGAGAGATGGATTGTTATTTTTTCTCAAACCTAAATAGCATCAGTCTCTGTGTGTTACACTGCTTCCAAGTACAAAAAAAAAAAAAAGAAGGCAGATGTTTTACAGATCTCCGGTTTTGAAAGAATATGTACAGAGTCAAAATTTCCTGACCTCAGGCTCCTTGCAGGGGGTTCTTAATGATCAGCATGAAGCCTGGATGGTGAAGGGGTGTGCTGCCTTGCTGGTTCTTTGTGAAAGAACATGCCTGGCTCCTGAACATGGAAAATTGAATTGCTTATTATTTAAGTTATAACCTGAGCTGGATGTTATGGAGCAGTGAAATATAGAAATGTTACTTTATTTCCCCCGCCCTTTGTGTTCATGACTGAAATGCTTAGTTTCTTTTTACATGATTTTATATGCCTGCCCTTGGCCATCCCTAAATTATTGAACTTATCTTTTAAATTGCAGCTAAAAGAAAATTTAAAAACAAAATCAGACATAATATAGACAGAGGTTGGAAAAGAAAGAAAGTTCTGGACAAAATTTAAAATTAATGGGCAAAATTTATAGCATTTATGTAGCAAAATATTCCTATGTTTGATGAGACCTATCTCTAAATGCTTCGTCCTACTAGTTTTTTCACTTGAAGACTCCTAGTGCAGAGGTACCATATTGTTAAAAGAACAGATAAAAACTACAGAAAAATGTTTTGGGGGGACAGATGTGTTCTCACTATTGTCAGTTTCTGCTGCCATGAAAGGAAATGGGGCAGACACAGAAGGAGCCAGTTTTCCTAAGAAAATTGTTTTTACCATAATAATAACCAGTTAAAGGTTTATTTTTTAGAAAGTCAGCTCTGAGTTTACTCACAACTTTTGCTAGATTTGGGGATAAGATATTTTAGAGTAAATAACATCATGCAAGTTGAAACATGGGATGCATTCTTTAAAATCCATTCAATTTAAAATGGAAAACAAAAAATCATTACGGGCCTTATGAATTAAAGACAAAATTAGATGTCTATACACACTCAAGAGAGAGCATACTATTGGAAGAAGTACCTAGTCCATAGGAATTTTAGAAGAAGAACTTAAAGTATTTGAGTTTATCTGAAGAGATCTTCAATCATAGTATTTGGGTTGCTATATTCAGCAAACTGCAAGTTGATTTGAAATGGAAATATATATCTTTAGAGTAAAAGGAGTGTGCAGATGGTCTTGGATGACTGAGAAACAAAATGAGTACTAGCACAAAATGAGCACAAACTGTTCATTTTATGAGTTGTCATGGAGAGAATTATGAATGGAAAATATTCTTACACACTAATGAAGGCAGGAGAGCCCTAAAAGCTGCATTAATTATACTGTAACTGCATTACTTCAGTATGGACAATTAGTTGTACAGTATTTCTTATTTGAAGTGCTGACAAACTGCTGTGTAAAATTTCATGCAAACACATCAGTTTTCTGAAAAGCAAAACAAAACTTTTAGATTGGAAGGAAGAAACGGGCTATATGGAAAAAAGTTTGCTCATTCAGCAGAAGAGAACACACCAAACCTGAGAAAAGGTAAGAAAGGAAAGGAGTGCATTTAATTTTAATTCCAGAGCAAGAGACTAAAGGACAAACAGAAACTCTTGTGTTTCTTTCTGTAAAGTCAGAGGTGGATAGGTGATGCAGGGTAAGTTAACAAATACAAGTATTGATAAGAATGACTGATTGTAGTTTGGGAGATTAGGTGAACGAGCAGTTCAGGTATGACAGTGGCAACTACATGACAGTGACAAAGTCAAGTGAATTCTGGACATCTGCTTCTCTCCTAGCATGAATAGTTTTTACTTTTCGTGCTAATTAATCAAGCTATGCGTTCCTTTTTATTCATGTAACATCACTACCACTACCACCATATTGTTTGAGGTCACCTCAAAACCAAATTATTTTTTCTCCAGTGTATTTAACCAAAAAACCCCCTCACTTTTATACATAGGTATCTACATGTTATACTTCGAAATAAAAAAGCTGCAATATTTAGTTCCAAAAAAGTTGAAAGGAGATATTTCCCTTCTCTCTCTGTAATTCATCTAAGAGCTTAAAGCAAAGATCACATGGAGTTTAATCCCTGAATTGCAATTTTCAGGAAACATACTATTATTCAGAAAAAAGTCACCAATAGCTAAGCCTATTACTATCACTGCCTTAACATTGCCTTGTGTTATGGATGCGCACATTTAAATGAAGAAGAAGAAAACAAAATTATTTTGTGCTCTTACAGTTTTATGCCTATACATGGAGATTTGTGTATTTTTCAAAGACACAAATTTTAAAAATACATATTGAAATACACATCTACAAATTTTAAAAATACGTATTTTATAAACCAGAAACTTAAATATAGTATGCAGGGAATTATAAGCAAAACTAATACCTAACTACTCTGAATTGCTCTCTTCAATCACAGATTTGTTTCATTTTGTTAATAAATTCCATTGTTTCTGAGAATTGTTCTAATTAACAGCTTAGCCAGAGTTAGGAAATACTTTCCATGCCAATTGCTTTTCTCTGGAACCAGACAGATAAGGAAATAAATAGGTTTGCCCTTCCAGAAATGCAGTTAACCCTTTTAAGTCAGCTGATCCATTACAAAGCAATTTCCCTTGATATAGTCAGTACTTTATACAACAAAAGAAAAACAAACCAAATTCACTTAAACATTAATATAGGTTTACTTCTAGTTAATCACACAATCAATATTGAAATATTTTTAACCTTATTTGTAACAAAATATAGATCTAGATACGGTACTTCCAAGGGAATACTTCTCTGCTTTCTAAAATTTAAAATAGATATGCAAAAAGTCAAGCTAATGGCAACATTTCAAAGTAGTCCTGCTTCCATGTGAGAAGTGTGACTTTGCCTAAACTGCTATTCCTTTCAACATTATTGTATAGAGTCAAGTGATTTATAGAGTGAAAGACAATCACTCTATAAATTTATGAAAGACAATTTAGATTGTATTTCCAGTACGAAAAAATCTTTGCAACTGTGACCACATACTGGTCTAGTTCCTGAAATCTGGCTCTTTGATTTATTCCTATTGTTTCCCATTGAGAGAGGGACAGAGTTTACGTCAGTGCAGAGTAAACTTGCCATGGCCTCATCCTCTCTCATCTTCATTCATTGTGCTAGTTCAAGGTCCTGATCCATCCCAAAGCTGACCAAGCTGCTTTTACAGGAAAAATCCTGTCCCACAACCATCTCTCAAGCTTGCTTACAAACCACACGATCCCCATGCCAGCACAAAGGAGATCTTTAAGATCTGACTACTCTGAACTTAAGCATAGGTGGTTCATCTACCCCCCAAAAAGTCTATTCTGTATTGCAGCAGCCTGTCCATACAGAGTGCTTCGAACAGACACCTGCTAAACATGAGGCTTTTGTTGTTTCATTATTACCCTGTGCACTACAGATTGACCTCAAAGGCTGGACTTTGGGAGGCTTATTAAAACTCCTAGCACCAGCAGTTCAAAAAGTCTTCGATCCACCTGGCAGCCCATTTCTCTAATCCATACTTTATCAGTTAGTCCATGAGGATAATATGGAGACAGTGCTGAAAGCTTTGCTAAAGTCAAGGTGTACAGCATCTCCTGCTCTCCTCTCATTCACCATGCTAGTTATTTTACTGCATAAAGGCATGATGAGGCCTGATTTCTGCTTCATAAATTCATGCTGATTATTTCCAATCACCTTCTTGTCCTTAGTGCATTTAGTAATGGCTGCCAAGATTTTTCACTCCCACCCCTTCTGAATGACTGAAGTGAGGCAGGCAAGCCTGCAGCTCCCTGGACCTTCCTCCTTTCTCTTAGATATAGGAGTAATATTTGCTTTCTTCCAGTCCTCAGGAACCTTTTCAGAGAGCTTTGACCTTTCAAGCAGCGGCCTTGTGGTGACTAACCAGATCCCTCAGTACTAATGGGTAAAACCCGCCAGGGATGCACTCATAATTTTGTATGTCCCATCCTGCCTCACCTATCTGCTCCTTCTTCCCTAAGGGTAATTCTTCCTTTCTCCAGACTTTCCTACTGACTTCAGGGACCTAGAATTGCTGGAAGCCAGTCTTGACAGTAAAGACAAAAGCAAAGAAGACACTGGGCACCTCTTCCTTTTCCACCAGGTACTCTGCACACTGCAGCAGCAGGAACACATTTGCCCTACTTTTAATTTTTTTTCTATAGATGTACCTGCAGAAACCTTCTTATTTCCCATCATGTCCCCTACTGGATTTAAATCCAGAGGGCTTTTGACATGTCTAACCCCATTCCTGCAAGTTGGTACAGTGTTTCTATATTCCTCCCAGAGCACATGCCCAGTAAATACTGGTTTCGGTGCAAACTAAGTTACAGTTATGTTTTGTGTGTGTATAAACTTTAATTCTATATAGTGCTTTAGTACATTTTTTTCCTGATGTTGAAAACACTGTTGTTTTTAAATCCACTCTCTTGGAGAGTTATACATTTCTAAAAAATAATAATTGCAAAATTCATAACTCATTATAATTAGAAAGTTAATTCTGACTACAAAGCAAAATGCCTCATTGCCAAATCATGGTTTTCCTTCATCCAATATAATCATTTGATTAGACATTCTGTTCCATATTTCCCTAATGGTTTTAATTTTTCACTCTGGAGACTGAATTTTTAGTCTTGTTTTTCAGATGAATGTCATAGCTGATAAAGAATCAACTTACTTCTAGCTTGTTCACAGATAATGATAATAAAATGGGGAAACATCAAGGATGATTTATTATACCACATTGAGCAGTGAAGGAAAAAAAATGTCAGTTGTGCTTACTTCATTTTATTTAAATGAATGTGATAATGTCCTCCTTCTCCATCTTTTCCAAAGTAATGTTTATTTGCATCTGATTTTCCAACAATACTGCATCATATAAAGGGAAGAAAGGATATTTCTGAAAGCATCTTTGGTAGTCTGAGTATGCACTGGTGTTTGCAACTTAACTGTCAATTTCTAGCTACCATTGATACTCCTCTTTAAGCACCTCTTAAAATGTGATGGACATTGTTAGGAAAAATGAAATTTTTGGGATTGATAAGCAGTAGCAGCATGCGTCAGCAGGAGAGATGTAGCTCTGCAGGGAGCAGTGCACCTCTGCCCTGCCTGGTGCATTGTTTTGGTACCAACTTCTACTGTAATTCTCCATGGTTTCCACAGGAAGTCTGTTCAGGATTTCCACTGACTCCACTGTTAAATTGTCTGCCTCCACACTTTTCCTTTCCATGTTTGTGCAATCCTCTGCTGGACTGACCAAGGGACACTGGCTTATGCTCTAGCTGTAGCACAGAAAGGGAATAGGATCCAGATCCCTTTCTCATACCTGCAACATCTCTGTAGGTTTTGGAATGGTTTTTATAAAAGCCAAAGCAAACCTCCAAAATGAATACTGTTTTCCTTACTAAATTTGGCCAGTGTGAATTAGAAGTATAAAATTACTTTCACACTTCATGAACAGAAGGCATTTATTTCTGTTCTTACACATTATAGTAAAAAAGAAATAAAGAAAAAATCTTATTTACCCAATATATTTTTTTCAGAAAAGTAGATTTCCAGTGACATATGGGACCCATTTCTATTTTTGCTGCTTTGCAAGATGCTGCAATGACCTCTAAGACCAAGGCAAATCCACCTCCTATTTAGCAGAATCTGAAGATGGCCCTTCCTGTTATGTCACCCAGAAATATCAGTTGTGGAAGGAAACAGGTTGTGTTAGCCCTTGAAAATGCCTTGATGATGAGCATAAGATTAATGGTACATGGGATACAAAGGAACATCTGACAGGTTTATAGCTCTGTCCCTCAAAGTGTGGCCAGTGTGGCATTGCCAGCTCTACACAGCATGGTGGTGGCTGTGAACGATATTCATGTTTCTGTGTGAGCTGCACAGAAACATGCAGCAAACTCATTTCTCATGCTTCCAACAGAGCTCTGGTGAATGAATAGGAAGCAGCAGAGGAGACTTTACCCTTTGCCAAGCTTGGAAGCTCTCTTTTCTTGAATTGTCACTAGTGTAATAGGACATTAAGAGCTTACAATTAGGATGACAAACTATTGTCTGTTTTTAGGAGACAAAGTGGCAGAAACTGCCAAGAGTGAGTCCCTTGTGTGCCTCTGTATGTAAGGTGAGAAAAAAAGGAGCCTGGAATAAAAGCTTTATTTAGAAGCAGCATGTAAGCTGCTTGCAGGCTCATTGCTACTGGGATCTTTTTTACTGAGAGATTTTAAAAGGAAATTTAATAATTTTTTTTAAAAATAAGATTTGTTCACATTCTCAAGCCTGAGATTACTTTATGAGTGGAGACAGCGAATTGCACACTTCCCAGAAGAGGGCATGTGGTTTTGTTGTGGATTAGAAGATCAACACAAGCTCCTCACAAACAATCCAGGACTGAATTCTTCCTAGAGGAATTTCAGAATATATTTACAGAAAACATAAACAAATTGCCATCTTTAGTCTTTCTTAATTACTGGCAAAACCTTTCAGCTCAACTTTCACCCACAACATTGAGCTGATTATACACAGTTTATCTATCAAAGAAAAAGATAAATATTTAAGAGACTCTTTGATGGCATGAACATGATTTTAGACTGGTCAAGGCAAATAGTTCTCAATTAGCAAGACTTTAACTGCAAACAATGGGAATCAGTAGCAAAAATGCTTGCATGAACAGGACCAATCTCTGGGCTCTAAAGCAGATAAAGAAAATTTTGAAGTTGCTTTAGTCTCTGTAGAAGTATGAACTCAGAACTTAAAATCATCTTTAAATACTGGACCTCATTTTTAATATGATGACAAAACTATATTGATGAATCTCATGAAATAGAACAGACAATTTAAAGGAATATTAAGGGGTAGATCTTACCTTTTTCACATTGAGGAACACTTACGTAGCAGAAATCGATATGTCAATTTGCAGACTAGATGGGGCTATAATTTTGGTTAATTTTAGCAACAGAAATGATAGATGTCAAATACAACCCAATCACCTAGTCTGCCTTACAAAAAGAGACAGGAATGTCCACAGGGCAATGTTTTCCACTTAGCTTTTGTACTTATCTTAGAGGGAATTCGCCTCCAGCATCACCTATCTTTTTCTGTTAGGGAATCCTAGGCAACTATCTCAGATTTATATGCTTAGCAGATTACTTGTGAACATTTTTAATGCACCTAAGAAAGATGTCTGCAGATAATTGACTGAAAAATCTGAAGCCTATTTTAAATTTTTTTTAATTCTTTGTCCATATTTTTTTGTTTTGTTGTTTTTTGGGGCTTTTTAAAATTTCCTTGTCCATATGCATAATTTAAGGTACAAGAAAGGAATTTGGAGTTCAAAGCACCAATGTTTCCTAAAAACGAGCACATCAGTGGACTGAAAAGGAACCTTTGTTGCTCATACTTACAAAAGTGCAACAGATGTTCTCTCATATGCTTGAAAATATACATGGAGACTTTTAAAAATGCTTAGTTACTTAACACTCAAGTTTTCCATACAAGAAACCCTGTTGCGTGCTTGACATTTTATATGTCAAATACCACCACAATTGCTTTTAAATATGTTTGAAAATCTGGACTGTTCAAAAGTCATGGATTGCAGAGCCATCTACATCTATCATGTGTGTTTACACATCCTCTAGCACCAAAGCAACTGAATGATTGATGGAAGACAACAGTAAGGTCTGACGTCACTGGAACTAATAAAGCATAATTCATTATTGAAGTGCCTTGTGACTGATTGACCTTAAAGACCAACTGAAACATTTATAAATCTGTGGAAATCTAATTATTTAATTAATTAGACTCCTCTACTTCTGTCACATTCAGTTAAAATACATCCAGTTCAAAAGTTTTTGAAGGGAACCCAAAGACACAGACACACAGAGGCAGGGGGGATCTGTGATCCTTGCCTTCTGTACAAATAATGCTACAGAGAACAATCTCTTCTGTGCTGGCAGAAACTTTGAGCCATTCAACCTACAGCTCTAATTGATCATCATTCAGTCTCATTCAATTTGTTTCAGTCTTATTCAGCTTGTTCAACATCAATGACCTGGATGAAGGGATAGAAGGCACTCTGAGGAAGTTTGTTGGTGATATGAAATGGGGTGAGTCACTGATACACCTGAAGGCTGTGCTGCCATTTCACCAGTCCTGGACAGGCTGGAGTGTTGGGCAGAGAGAATAATGAAGATCAACAAGTGAAGGGTCTGGCACCTGGGGAGGAACAACCCCAAGTACCAGGGAAAACTGAGGCCAGCAAGTCAAGGGTAGTGGTCCTGGCCCTCTACTCTGCCCAGTGAGGCCACATCTGAAGTATTGTGTTCAATTCTGGTCTCCTCAGTTCAAGAAAGACAAGAAGCTACTGGAGCAGGTCCAGTAGAGGCCTACAAAGTCAGTTAGGAATCTGGAACATCTCTCTCATGAGCAGATAGTGCGAGAGTTGGGTCTGTTTTGTCAGGAGAAGAGAAGACATTCTTGCATAGCAATATCTCAAAGTGACAAGGGGAGCATGCCAGACTCTTCAGTGGTGCCCAGCAACAGGGCAAGGAACAATGGCCATAAATTCAAACACAAGAGATTCCACCTCAACACGAGGAAAGACCTCCTTACACTGAGGGTGGCAGAGCACTGGAACAGGTTGCCCACAGTGGTTGTAGAGTCTCCCTCTTCGGAGACTTTCCAAACCCACTTGGAAAAGTTCCTTCGTCATCTGCTCTGGGTGACCCTGCCTTGGCAAGGGATTGGACTGGATGATCTCCAGAGGTGATTCCATGATAGAAACCAATGAACATACAATAAATATATCTAAAATAGGACTTGTCACCTTTCTTTAGGTAATCTCCTGTCAAGGTTATAACAGAAATGTTTAAAGCTTTGGGCAGATGGGAGGGTATCTCAATGGAAATGGACATGCAAAAGCAAAAATAAGACCCCAGCTGTAGAAGTGGCCTTCTGTGATACTTCTTAAAACAATGGCATTATTTACTGTATCTGTAGCAGTTATGTCAATTTAATAATAATAACCAATAACAAAAGAAGAAAGTCACCAGGAGACAAAGAAATGTAAACACATGGCTATATATATATATATATATATATATATATATATATATATATATTGGGGAAAATGTTTTCCATGTTTTTTTACATACAAGGAAAACAAAAAAAAAAAAGACTGTTTCAACAATAAAAACTGTTTAAGTGACAAATTTCTGATGTGACCTCTTAAAGTTGAAGAATTACTGTGCTTGGCCATATAAACTGAATAAAGGTGATGTCAAGTTCAAATGAATATGAGTACTAAGAACATCAGAAGTCTCCTCACTCAGCTTCCCTGAACATTTCCAGGTACTAAAGCTGTCTCTGAGGTACACAGCATGGCAACCATGCAGCCTATTCCTCTGTTCAGTTAAAATAACAGCAAATCTTCCATCAGCAGGCCTTAGAAAAACAATTCCTTTCTCAGTGCTTTTCAGGTCAGGCACTAAAACCAATCACTGGTGATCCACAGGGCATCATTCTGTGCCTTTTTCAAATAGGCATAACAGGTAATAACTGGCCACAAAAAACCCCTTCAGTAGAATTGTGAGAGTAACTGATGTGAAAGTGATGGACAGTAGCCAAGCTGCACGGGAATGCCTCTCAGTATCCACTGTGTCTGTGTCTTATCACTGTTACTGGTTCCTACAGATCTATCTCAATTACCATCTCAGCTGCAGCAAGTTGATAAAGTGATATGTTAATGGGTAAGATGGAGTTCTGATAGCAAGGGCTCAAGAAGGCAACAAACCTCCAACTAAACACAGACACAAAGAACACACAATTAAATCCAAGGTCTGTTAGGAACTTTACCAACAAATCAGAATAAAGAATGTAAGAAAACTGTGAACTGAAAGAAGGATTTCAGAAATTAGGCTAAATAAAATAAATTCTAGTCTCTCTTTTTTTTTTTTACCTCCCTGCCCTTCATTTTTAATTAAAAAAAAAAAAGAAAAAAAAAAGATGTAAGAATTTCTGGAGTAATCCTTTGTTAAGATCAGTAGCCTCTGTTGTGGTCTAGAAACTCTACCCCTTTTCAGTGAGCCCTGATCACTTGGCCATCTAGCCAAGCACATCCAGGGATTTCTGATTTGTACCAGGACACCAACACAATCCTACCAACCACAAATGAGATTTTGCTCCATTTTCCCTTCTGTCCTCCTGACTCCCTACTTGTTTTGCTCTCTGCCCATCTCTCAATTTCACAGTGACCCTGAGCCTCACTACGCCTCAGCACTGGCACAGCAGGCTGCAGCAGCCCCTGCTGAGAAGGAAACAACTTGCCTGGTGGTGCCTTAAGCTGTGAAATAATCAAAAATAAAAAGAGGTGTTGTAGAGGACAGATTGCAATAGCTGTTGACTACAACTGTGGGTACCACATTAGGGTGCCCGTTTGTGGCTGTTATAACCATTTGCACTGAGAAGATATTCTGCTCTTACTAGTATGGGTTGCTTTGACAAAATTGGAAAAATAGCCATTATTCACACTTGCCAACTCAAAATTCAGAGACAGGATTATTCTTAGACTTCTATATGTGCAGGTCTAAAATAGCAACTCTAACCAATATTTTCAGTCTGAAAAAGACATTTATACAATTTTTTGCATTAATGTATTTTGCTTTTGCATTTTGATTTTAGTTTTCACTTTTTTCCCTTTCATCTGACATAGTTTTAGCATGGGACTAAGTTGTCTAAGATTTCTATACTTAAACACAGAAACTATTGAAATGCTGAAATTCACATGGAGTAGGGTCAAACTCTTCGCATATTGGTATATTGAAATATTTATATTATCCTGGATAGAGTTACATTACAGATATGGTCAATGCCAAATGGTCAACGCAATCTAAATAAATATTGTCATATTGGTTTTTTTTTCTGCATTCAAACAAATTGAAATAAATTCAACTATCAGCTAAGAGACTGGTCAGTGTTATACAGATAAAAAAAAATACAACCCCTCATCTTTCAGAGGTTATTCAATACAAAGCTCTTTAAAAATAAAATGCAGTAAGTATTTATATAACTATCTCAATCATCAGACAAGCTTGGTTTTTCTATTAATGTTCATGAAGATATGGGTGACTTTGATCTCATCTTGTGGGGTGCAAATGATAAAGTAAGATAAGAAGAATTCAAAATGGTGTAAAAGGTAAAGGATCACATTATCTGGTAGCAAATACCTACTTGGCTCCATAGATTTTGTTCCCAGACAACTTTGCTGCATACACAGTTTATTTGAAACACAGTTTGAAATAGAACCATGTAGGAAATAGGGATAGGATAAAATCAAATTACAGCTAGATGCTAATGTATCTCTCTCCTGTAATCAAAATGGTAACAACAAAATGGGCTGTTATGCCAAAAATATACCAAATTAAAAAAATATTCCCATGAACATATTTCAGAACACAGCTACTTGCAGGAAAGACAATCTAAAGACAATATTACTACCATATTCTCTGTTCTTTCAAAGTTTTACTAGGTTTTTCACATTTTTTAATCATATGACAGCAAGCATGCCTTTAAATAAAAATTGCTCTATTTCAAGATAACACCTATTCAACCAGTTATTTGTTCACTACCACTGAAAGAAAGCCAGGTTTAAAGAACAGGTTGAATACAGCTGGTTTTCCCAATTAATAAAAAGCACAAGTGGAGATTAATTTCTGCAAGTACTCACAGCAAGATTTGATTTGCCTGTTTAAGTAAATTAGATTTAAAATATCATTCAGTTTTTACTTTAAAACTTGGGAGTGCTAACCAAACTACCAAACAATTTTTAGAGACAGTTAATTGTACTCTAAACTGTCAAATAATTAAGGGCTTAATGCTGTAATTCAGTTTATTCGCAACTTATACAATAAACCTATTATATGTTCACTCAGAAAGAAAATAGAGTAGACAAAAACACTTTATGAGCTCTGCTATAACTAAGGAGTTGCAGTGTTTACATTAGTTTTGTAACTTAATTACCAAAGATATCATTAACTGTGTAGACTGGGACACTTTTCTTTCATAGCTGCTGTAATTTTATTTGTCAGGCACTGGCTTTCATTACAGAATAAACTGCTCTTTATTTTTAAATTTTGGCTTTAGTAACTCACCCCACTGAATCTCTTTCTTTTTAACAAAATAAAGGGTAGTTAGAGCTCATGCAATTGTATGCTGAGACTTTGTGGAGGTCAGTCACAGCAATGGCACAAGAGGTCATGGGACATAAGCAGTCTCAGAGTAGTGGGGTTTAGGAAACATTTCCCAGGCCCACATTTAGGATATTAACTCTCGAACTTGCAACGAAACAATAAGTGCTCCTTTCTGTCTCTGTCTGAGGCAAAAGCATTGGGCCATTTATACTGCTATGCTAATTACACACTGAAAACCAAATTATATCCATCCTCTATAATTCAGGAATATAGAAAAGAGAAAAGATGAAACACTAAAGGAGAATAGTAGTGACTATGTATACTCTACAAAAATGCCAGTTCACCTTTGCACATGTCTCCAAAATCTCTGAGGAGTCCCTGAAGTAGTCCCAAGAGAAAAGAGCCTTTTGATTCAGTTTATCTTTTCCTACAGCCAAATGACACTTGTAGACAAACCTTAACATGATTTTCTTCATGTTTCAGACAAGGACATTTTTTGAAACCAGAAGCCAAATGAGGCTATAATGAATAAATCCTTCCATCCATATAAAAACTTTCTTCTACAATCAGATTTATTCATATAATTTCTTTAAGCACTCAGAAAGATTAGCTCCTGACACTACAGTTCTATAATGATGCCTCAGCCTTGACTGTGTGAGGATGACAACTTTAGCATTCAGTGTTTTCCTGTTTAATGTAAGAAGAAAAAACTGCAGTTCACCAAATTATCTTACTGGCTTGAATCTCCTTAAATATATACCTGGACATATAAATCTAAATCCATTTAAGTGAGTACTCAAAGAAAAAGAGTTAGGAATCAAACTGCACCTATTGCACTATGGACATGGCCAAAGTTCAGAGCCTATAGATAAGATACATATATTATTTCAAAACTTACATAGACTGAGGAAAACAAAGAGAAAAATAATGCTGACTGGACTCTTCCTCTACTCAAGCCTCTTTTTATCATACTGGTATTTGGTACAGCTGCAATGACATCCCTTCAACTCCTTAGCATCCCCTCCCTGACTGATTTTTGGTCATGGATCAACTCATCCATTTACCACTTGCTCAACCTTGTCATCCTTTTACTTTGCTTCTTTTTCCATGTCTCAATGGATGCATTTGACCTCCTTCAGAATCACCTCCTCTCCTCCATCTTTCTCTGTAAATCCATGATCCATCAATGTCCAGTATTTATTTACTATTTCAAACCTCATTTTTGCCCATCTTCTGCTTTAGCAGCTCAGGTTTATTTGTCTCCCTATCACAAAACAATCTTTCCTCAATTATTCTCTATTATGATTCTTCAACATTCAAATTATATCTCCTACATTTCTAAAAATAGAAGATTGTTTAAAATCTTGTGTACTTGTGAAATAAGATCACAAACAAAAAACCTGAGTAAAACTGTAAGCTGCTTCTTGTTACAAGTGATTTAAAAATGATATTTGAATGCTTTGTATGCACAGACTGTATGTAAGTCTCAAAACTCAGATTATGTGAGATATATTGGAAATAAATAAATTCTCCAGCCCCCTTATCCAGTCTATGCATTTGCTGTCTGGCTGGGGCATTTAATAATTAAGACTTTTTTTTTTTTCTTTTTGAGAATGTCTAATAAAGCAAGAATACAAAAATGTATAGCCTAAAGGTTGTATTACTGGTAGCCTGTGCTTGTCCAGGATTACTCATTACTATCTGCCACATGAAGCTGTTTACTGTGTGTTTTGGTACATAGTTTAAAGCATCCTATTTGTGCAATGTGCATCAGTCAACCTTAATACCAGCATTTGCAACCAAGGATAATGAAAAATACAGCATCTGTCATTTATCATAATTGTATCTTTTCCTAAAAATGCAAGAAAAACACGTTATCATCATTTGAAAAATGGGCATTTAGGTACATTGACATTAACACTTTTTTCCTAATCATACTGACATTTGCAAGATTAAATACAGTTTGTTCATTTAGGATAAATATAAACCTTGTCACATGAAGACTTTATTACCACAGTGAATCCTGGGACAGTATCATGGTACATTTTGAAAAACTTCTAATTGCAGTCACATTTTTAACATTACCTATGGATGTCAAGCTGTGTGATTCAGACACAAAAAGGTGCACCTATATGTAAAGTAGATATATAATTCAGTCCATGCATGAAATGCCATTTTGTGTTCCCAGGTTGGGTGTACCTGCTGTTTGCACCATCCCTGCACTAGGACACTGCTCCATTGTGATATATTTATTTGTCTGAAAAGCAGAGGCTCATGTGGTTGCTCTGTGGGGCAGGGTGTGACACTAACCTGTGGACACAGCATGTTCTCTTAGGTAATGCAACCTTTTCATTGCAATTTCCTCTTGTGAGAACACATGCCAGGCACAGCTGGCCACCCACACAAGCTCAGCCAACCAGCTGCTTCTCACACCTGGGACCACAAAATGAGCAAGGCTGCATAAGAGAAGAATTAATTATGAAACTGTGGAAATCAGTTTTTCACTGAGTGCTTGACATTTGAATTGCCACTTTCAACTGCATGATCTAAGCAGCCTTCCATATCACTGCAATTCCTGGTCAAAGTTTCCCAGAAAAACCCACACACTACATGGAAGGATACAGGCAAATCAACAGGAGGATTTCTTTCAATCACTGGCACTATAAAGTCTGAAAACTCTAAAAATAAAGGCACTGATAAATGAGTGTATTAAATGAGTCCAAGACACCTTTTTGTAGGGAGCTATTGACATATTTTGTACTTATATTTCTCCTTGTATTCCTGTATTTTGGGTATTGGAAAATAATTCCAGAAAAGCTACATCTTGAGCAAGGCAAAGCAAAGGACTACCACCTTCTTGCTTACAGGACTCTCCTATTTTAACCTTTGTAGGTACACTGTCTAGCTAAAGATATCACATAACAAACAACTAACCAAAGTACTAGAAAAACAAAACCCAGCACACTACATAAAGAAGATGGGAAACCAAATGCATAAAATTCACTCCATGATTCTTGTATGCCATGCACTATTCTCAGACTTCACTGAGTACAAGAAAATCCATTTAATGTGTTTCTGATTTCACTGGTCCCCCAGCAGGGCTGCTGCTGGTCACTGACCAAAGAGCTGATTCAGTGGACCCTGTTTGACAGCCTGGAAAACTTGTATAACTTCGATGTGGTTTAAAGATGCCCCAGATGCCCCAAGAAGCACAGGGTTGAAAGGGCCATCACACAGCTATCTATAGAAATACACACAAGAAATTCATGACTCGCTCAAGATCTCACTACACGTCTGGCATTACTGGTTAGGTAAGTGCTGCTCTAAAAGCTACTGCTGTAAATTCATGGTGGTCAAGACCATTTGACCTCATATTTCTACAGCTGCACTGCTCTTTTTCTGCTGCTTGAGAAGATGCTGCTGCTCCAGAAAATGTTGTTTTTCTGTTATTTTTCCACAGAAGTCTTTTACTAACCAAATCATACTGGAATTTTTAGAAGAGGTCTAAAAAAGGTAATCAACTTCTAAAAAAAGGTAATTCTAGAGGAGTACAGAACTCACAATATGAGTAATTATTGAAAATATGAGATATATTGTTTTGAGAATGAGTCTTATAATTTTCTTTTTTTACGTATACATTCTGTTTCGTTGCAGAAACAGTCTCATTTTCTGTTTCTAAGCTTCCCATCATCTCGCAGTCAGAATTTTGTCCTTCCAGTGACCACAGCTGCCCAAAACAGTGCAAAAACAGACACAAAAATAAGCAATAGAACATGGAAGAAAAACAAAATGTTCTCTATGTTCTGATGTACAATAGAGATTGCATGGAGGAAAAGTTTTTTGTTGCATTCATTAAATAACTCAGGGTTGTTTGTGCATACTCTCCTTGAAAACCAGAAGCAAGCCAAGAAGGAAGGAAAGGACTCTTCTTTCTTTTAAGCACCCTTCAGCATGAAAAGAACTGCTCCTGCTATTTCTCTAATGAAGAGATGACTTCATTATACAGACCTGGTAATCATGTAGATGTTGAAAGGTAGCTACATCTATTTTTATCTTGTCAATCTATTGCACCCAAAAGGCTTAAAATGCCCATAACCAGTCTAAGTGGCTTGTGATGTTTGTTCCACAAGGATGAGTACGCACAGCAGAATATGGGATGCTACACATATATTTCAGTGGTCAAAGGAAAGCTGGCTCAGATGCCAGAAGAAATATTACCACACCTACTGGTGCATTTTGCCTGGGTGAACGAGGCTTTGCAGCACAGCAAAGTATATTATTACAGACAGGAGGCCATCTTCATACAGCTTTAAACCTTTTCCAGAACTTAAATTAGCACAACCTACTTCTACAAGAAATTGCATTTTGGAGCAATCTCCAGAAATTCTCACTTCAGTATTATTTAGGTGTAGCAGAAATGCTTGCAGGAATTAGCCTCCCCATAAAACCCCACCACTAGACAGTTGCTTTCATCTTCAGACAAAAGTTCAAGCTTGATTTTCTTCTTTACTTTGACTTTACATAGAATAATTTGAGCTGTCATGAGGAATCAGACCAATTATCCATCTAATCCACCATCCCATCTTTGACAGAGGCCATCACCTCATGCTTCAAATGAAGGTGAAGGGAACTCAGCAGTTGACAATTATGAAATAATCAGCCCATAGGCAAAATTGCCATTAGTTAATGTTTTGTCCTATACTCAGAAATCTGTGAGTCTGTATCCCTTCTCTAAAGGACATGCTTTATCTGATATGACTATGGGTATTCCTCAGTCATGTGTATATCTTGTTGTGTTTTTTAATACTTTCAACTCCAAAATTCAATTTATTCAAAGACAAATTCAATGTCATACAAAGTAAAAAAAAAAAAATAGAAAAATATCAATCATTTTATCATTCAATATGAGTGACTATCTTCAGTTTTAATGAGTACTCCTGTTTAGTATAAAGGTAAAAGACACAAAAGGAGCTAATAAGTTACATTGTCAGTACTTCCAATTTATTACCTCTCAGTATAACATCTTGCTTGTGTACACAAGTTAGCATCAGACTTCTCAAGATCTCCTCATTACTTTCAATGTCTTCTGCTCCTATTTATTTTGCTCTTCAGAATTCTTTCATTTTTTCTTAAATGAGGTGATTAAAATTTAGCACAGGAAATTTAAACTGATAAGATGATACTGAATACTCTGCATTTTATTTTCTGGTTAGTCTTTGATCTCCTTAACGTGATTGTCTATTTAAAAGTTTCAGTGCTCTAAACAGAATTATTAGCAAAACCTCCATGAAATGGTACCTTGTTCCTCAGCAGGAGCAATTTCCATACCTTTAGGCCCAGTGAGGTATATAGATAATTCAAATATATATTTAAGTATTCTTTACTTTGCATCTGCCACCTCCAAATTTCTGCTATCACACCAACTTTGTAATAAAGGTCCATGAAGTCTCTCAGAAGCTAAGTGTGCCTAACCCTTAACTATGGTGATTTAATTTGCAATCCTCTCTGCTGCTCTTGATCTTTCCTGGAGAGTGTTTGAAAAATTTTGCTCAAGTATGACAGACACTGTCAAATCAAACAAAATCTCTGTTTCTATAGCCTCCTGATCCAGAAGCTGTGTGATTTTGAAATAGGTATATATAGGTATATAACCTCAGGCTCGGCAAGCTAATACAGCTCCTTGGCACCCAGACCACAGCTGACCAGTGACCAGGATGGCAGGCAGAGTGAAGAGATGACTGATTGTGCCTACTCATAAAAAGATACCCAAATCAGTGGAATTTTAGTGTAATTATTACTGAGTTACAGCATAGCAATGTAACTAACAGATTAAATGTCTAGTGGAATTTAAGTGTCCGATTGTAGAGATTGGGTGTTTTGATCACAAAGACAGTATACATGCTTGTGTCAATCAGACTTCTGCCACAAAAGGCCAGTAAACTTCTTCTGACTTGAAAGCGCTCACAGGAACTCCAGACTTGTGAAAACTGCAAGTTAAATGAAAGCAGTAACACCCCTCTGGGTATATATTGTGATTAGGGAGCACGGGGCTGATCCAAAATACATTTTTTTTTTTTGCATCCTGTGAGTTTTCACACCAACTTCCAGACAAGTATCTTTCCAGGCACATTAGGTTCCTCTTGTCCTATTTTTTGCAACATTGAACATTGCTATGTGTAGTTATTTAAGGACAGGTACCTTTACATTTGCTTAACTGAATATAAAGATTCAGCCATCTTTTAAGACTGATGCATGAACTCCAATAATACCCTTTCCCATTAGAAATTCCCATTAAAATAATAAATACCAAAAATTAAAAAAAAAAAAAAAAAAAAAAACCAACAAAAAAACCAAAACAATAAGTAAGCCAGGGAGAAATATCACCTCTGAGTTCTCAGTTCCAGTGTGACTTAGGGTTTACAATACAGCGTCCAATGTAATTCCTGGGCAGTAAGTTGTACTGAAATCTAAAGCAAAGAATTTCCAGCAAAATTTAAAGCTTTCTTTTGCTTGAAAAGACAGCTGGCACAGAAACACAGATCAGTTAGGAAATACTGAACAAACATCACTTTACTATAATGGCCAAAACGTATTTTCATTTCTACTTCATTTTCTATATTTAATACAGAATGATTTTAATCTACTGTTCACGTGTTCTAATCATGTCAGATGTGTGGGCGTCCTGTAATTCTTTATGAATAATAAGGAATGCAAATAGTGCTATCTTCACACTCACAGCTGACTGCACTCTGTTGGCTCTCCATCAGCACCTAATTTATCAGCTACTAATTTTCAGAGAGATAATGTCTAAGGCTAGAAAAATATCTTTGTGCAAATAACATTACATTGCTGAGGAAGAACTTTAGAAGCTTCTGACCAATTACATGTGCATCAGGGCAATCTTATTTGATGGAGGTAATTTTCTACATTTCCCTCACCATATTTATCAAGACTTTTTGTTAATATAATAAAGAGAAACTAACAACGATTTTTGCAATCTAACAAAATATTCAGATACCTCTCAGTTAATACAGAAATTTCTTCTTTGAGGCAATTATATATTGAAGTGGAAACAGCCCACTTTAAATGAGGACTGCAGAAAGAAATGCCTAATATAATCTGAAATTATTAGTAACCAATCCATAAATCTAATATAAAAAAATTTATACAACTACTTGTAGTATCATTAAGCAATGTTAGATGACTGAAACAATGCATTTTCCACTATTTTCCATTTCCTTTCTTTCCTACATAACACAGACATTTCTGCAGAGTTAAATTGGAATTTACGTTTACCTTCCTCGAGAAAATTGATTTAAAACTTTTGATGAAATAAATAAATGTTTATGTTTGCAGTTTTTCAGATTTTAGAATGGATGAAGAATAACATAATTAAATATGTTTCAGATCATTTTGTTTTTTTTAAAATATGTTTTGACATGATTTTGTCAATAAACTTCCACTGTCCTTCATAAGGGTTTTTCCATCCAACTTGTTTCATACACAAATAGCATTTCTTCACAGAAAATATATTTTGAATTAACTTAGGGAGTTACAGAACCTAATCATTCAGGTTGCATTAGCAAGTTTACATGCTCATAGATTTGAGCCCTGGAGGAAATTTGATACACAATTCATCTCTGTTTATTTATTTGGATGTCATATTCTAAGACACTACTTCAATTTTATGATATGCCTTACTAAAAACTATTTTTTGGTTCAAAAGTTCTCTATGCTTTGATAGCAAACAACAAAATAGATTTTAAAATCTATTACTGGAACTTTGAAATAACTATTACTCTTCAAATATCTGGTTATTGATACCTCTACTGTCACTGTGATAACAAAAATAAAACCTTAAATCTCTCAGCCCATGAACCAAAGAAAGTCTTTTCTAATATTTAGGTTCCATTAAATTGCTGGTAGTGACATGCAAACTACTTTAACCTTACAGCATGCAATAATTTCTATGATGCTGCAAAAATCTTTATATCTCAGAAAAAAAAGAAGAAACTTCTGAAAGTCATAAATTACACTGAAATTATTTTCCCATCTACACAGAAAATCTTTTCTTTCACAAAAACTGGAGAAAATCGTGTAGCTAATGAAATTAAAATCAATTTCTGGTTGCCAAGGTGTCTTAATTTATGAACAAAATGCCTGGTCTATTCCTAATTCTTCAACTAGCTTTTCACATCACCTCAGAAAATCTAAGTGACTTATTACATTTTCAGGTTCACATCTTCACAAAGAAGTCATGATTTAAATCTTTTCACAGTATTTTGATTACTTAAGCTGAAAATATTCTATAAATACTTGAAAAACATTATTAAAGCCTGATCTTTGGAGATGAAAAACTTTGGGTAAGTAAAAACTTTCTAATACTACAAATTACTAGAATTTTTTGGATATTTTTGTTCTCACAGAAGTTTTGGCGGGGTGCTGGCTTCTTTTTGTTTGCTTGTTTTCTGGGGTATTTTTTCAGTAGAACAGTATTGTTTCAGCTTTAGGTAATTGAAATGTACTGGAAGAAAATAGAGCCTCAGAAATATATATCAATATATACTGAAAAGATTCATTCTAGCCTACTTATGGATAGATAGTAAAAGAAAAAATAATGAACAGTATTCAGGGACAACATAGAAGAGTATTCTGTGATGCACCTTTACCATTATTGGGAACACTGCAGAGATGCTTTGAATTTCAGCAAAAATTGTTGTACTGGTTTGTTTTGGCATATGAATGTTTCATTAAACCTGGTTTGTTCATCATGGCATCTTTGCTATGATGGCCAAAGAAAGGGGGTATTTCCCCTGCTCTCTCTGATGTCAATACCCAATTGTGCCTTGTCCAGCTCTGCCTGGGTCCTGCCAATCCAGGGGCTGTCAGTCCTGGGTTTTTGGCAAGACAGTATGAAGCCCATCCTCCATGTAACTTATCTGAAGAGAAATTATGCAATGCCTATAGTTCTTTTTTTCCCCTAAGCTTTCCCTGAGTGGAACATGCCATTTCTGTCTAGTCTGTAATGGTTTTGTTATATAAACCAAGTCACTGACAAAATCTGATGTCAAATCCTATTCACTGGGGATTGTTTATAGCCAAAAGATCAGAATGACTTTCAACCCATTTTGTCAGGACTCAGTGTCTGCCCTCCCTTACAGAGTTATCCTAGGTTCATATTACTTTCTCTTGTTTTATAATTCTAAAAGAGTTCTTTCCAAAAAATATGAACAGCACTGGAATTTTAATTTTATTCTTTGTATCACAAACAAACAGATAAGATGGGATCACTAAACCTGAATTTATGTTGTTCCATATTTCAGTTGATTTTAAATTATTCTTGCAAATATTTTGAATTCTGTATTTAGTTATAATAAGAAGACAAAATTATGAGGGTTTTTTTTCTGACTAACTTCAAGTTTCATAGTACTGAAGTTGCATCAATTAAAAAATTATTGCTAATTTTTATCAACCTCTTATTCCAAGTAAGATGTTATAGAAAAAATATAAGAGAAGCTTTCGGGGCTGGGGTATTTTCTGTCTGCACACCTTGTTGGTGGAACTCACTGATTAAACCAATCAAAGTGTTGGGCAGAATGTCATTAATCTTTGGGGAAATGAAAAAGCTATTGTTTACTCATCTCAGAGAAATACAGATATAAAACAAATGTGATCAGTAAAAACTCTCTTACAATTAAATAATCTGTACAGATATTTTTGAAACATCATCATCTTGGATTTCAGCTCTACTTCTTTAACTGGTTTTGCTTGAGTGGAAACTACTGATTGGATTATTCAAGGCTTAGAGACATAAATTCATCATACAGGGATCCATAGAAATGGTAAATTTCAATGGATCAACTTGGAATTAACTTTAACTATAATTTTTAGGTGTTTTAAATGGGTACTCAAGCTTTGATAAATAAAAATTTTCTTCCTTATAACTCTGGGTGAAGAAGATACAGATGAATGGTGCTCAATACATGGAATTCACAGCTAACCAGTTGGATGAGGCTCTAACTCCACTGAGTAGAAAACTATGACCAGAAAGAAAAAGCTACAAATTTATCTCTGATCTGTAAATAATACAAAGGCATCACAAATTGCCATCTTTTGATGGCCTTAAAAATGCTAGTTTCATTTCTTAGATTGCTAGAAGGTATGGAATTTGGTTATTTAGAAATACAAATTAATGACGCTTTAGACAGAAGTGGAATAGTTCGGATTTCTGTAGCAGTTCTAGTGCAGAAGGGATTTTGAGTGAACAGGTACCAGTTCAGCCACTTTGCTTTGCTGTCATTTCACATGGCTTGGCTCCAGAGAGTGAGCTCCCACAGGCAGATCCCCTGGACACTGGCACAGGAGCTGGTGTTTGGCCAGTGGTTCTGCCCTCCTCCAGTTTGTTCTCAATCTGTCACAGCCAAGGGTCAGCATTTACACTGATCACAGAGACACTTCCAAAAGCACGTGGCTAACACTTGCATCCAGTTCTGATGTTACATTAATGATTGGAAGAGTAATTTCCACTCGCATGGCTTTTCAGCTTTTCACATCTCCACATGCAATTTTAAATACATGTAAATATCTGCACAAACAGAATTTTGAATACAATTTTTCTTACCTATAATACAGTTCCACAAGACTTACAGGAGGAGAAGTTAAACTTTACATGGGCTTTTCTAGTCTTTATTAAGAAAAAAAAACAACTGAGTTATGAATATGCGAGTCTAATGGAATGTACTCATTCATTTTAAAGTATTTTAAAAATTTTATTCTAGAATGTAGGAATACCTAATGAAAAACTTATGGGAACTAGATGGCTCTCTCCTCTTAGGTTCCATATTATAGTCCACACTTTTTTACACCTGATTAATTAGTTATGATAACGAAAACCTGCATTTTTTATTGACTCCTAATTCAGTTAATTTTTTTTTCAGTAGTAATTTTCTGCTTTGAAAATTTCTCCTATCTTTGTATCTTGGTTAGCAAAAGATTTGTTAGTTTTAGCGAAGAACAGAGTTTGTATCCCTTACTAATGCTGAGAAATACAGAAACATCTAACTTTATGTGAAATCTATCTTTTCTATTCATATTGCAACTAATTTCATTCCAAGAGATAAAAATATAAGTGTTTCTATTTTCTCACACTTACACATTTCTAGATTAAAAAATTGAAACACTTTGCAGTGATGTAGTGCGCAGCTTAACAATGGAGAGCAACTCTTTTAGCACAACTATGTGTGGTTGACTGAAAAACTGCTGAAATTCAAGGGAAAAGCTTATGATGACTTCAAAAGGTTTCAAAGGTTTTGAACAGGCCCCCTAGTGTCTCATCCACTCTAATTTTTAACACTCCAAGCAATAAAACTCCCTCTAGTCTTCTTTAATTAGCTCACACAGTAATTTTGTGAATTATTTTAAATACAGAATCTATTTCACATCCTTGTTGATTTCACAGTTACTTGTGTAGAGCTCTCCTATTACTGCATTCTCAGAGAATTTAATCTTTTTTAAAAATCTGTTCAGAATGCCTTTCTTCCAGATGTAATCTCCAGATGTTTCCAAAATCACAAGGATAGCTCTTTTATAACCTAGGAAAGCCTTTGATGTCTGTTTGTGGGACTGTGGTATAGCAGTAGATATCTAGACCAGTAATATTTCATTTGACTTGAATAAACTGTATTTTAAAGAATCTTGGAAATTATTTTTCCAGCAGACCTAATGGTTTACAGTAGATGTTTCTAGTGCTTCTATTCAAGACAAGAGAAAACAAAATGATCCCTCCTAATTTGCCCAAAATCAGTTTGCTGGAGTTGTGATTATTTTTGATACACTGTTGTCATATTATTGCTACTTCCTTTTAAGAAGTACAGTAATACTTTCACAATATATAGTGATTGATGTTCTATCTATAAGAAATGTTACCCAAAACTTATATGACGCCATTTGGTCTTTCTACATTGTATTCTGCATTATATTTTAATTCATATTCAGAGATACTGATTAAAAGATTACATTGCCATCATCTTAACCTCTCTAGCCTTTGGCACTTTTGGCTGTGGTTTCCTACTTTGATACCAAGTCCTATAAAGGAATCAAATTCTCAAAAAATAATTTCTCAGTGTAAAGTCAGATAAGAGAAATATATTGGGGTTTTTTTATATAAATGCAATACTAAGGATGTAAACCACCGCAAAGGCATTTCATAACTGTAAATGAATAACCATGTATTTATTACCATCAGTCAAGTTTCACACCAACTAAACTGAACAATCTGTGCTTTGAGGATCATAGAATCATAGAACAGATGGATTAGAAGGGACCTTAAGGATCATCTCATTCTAAACCCCCTGCCATGGTCAGGGACACCTCCCACTAGACCAGGCTGCTCACAGCTCCATCCAGCCTGGTCTTCAACACTTCCAGGGATGGGGCAACTGCAACCTCTCTGGATAAGCTGTTCCAGTATCTCCAGTCTTCTTTTACCCTCACAGGGAAGAATTTCTTTCTAATATCTAATCTAAACCTGCCCTCTTTCAGTTAATAGCCATTGCTCCTTGCATCACTACATGCCCTTGTAAAATGTTCCTCTCCACCTTTCTCGAAATCTCCTTGAAGTACTGGTAAGTGCTCTAAGGTCACCCCAGAACCTTCTCTTTCACAGACTAGATAAATCCATCATTCTCAGCCTCTTCATAGGAGAGGTGATCCAGACCTCTGATAATCTCTGCTTTCCCCTTTGGACTCACTCACACCCTTCTTATGTTGATGACCCCAGAACTGGATGCAGAACTCCAGGGTTTCACTTGGGAGCTTCTCTCAATCTATCCTCCACCCAGCCTATATTTGTGCTTGTGATTGCTTCAACTCACATGCAGGACCTTGCAATTGACCTCACTGAACCTCACAAGGTTCACACAGTTCCACCCCTCAAGCCTGTCCAGGTCCTGCTGGATGAAATCCCTTCCCTCCAACGTGTCGACAACATCGCGCAGCTTGGTATCGCTGGCAAAACTGCTGAGGGTGCACTCACAAAAAGATTACTAGATTCTTCCTGACTATGAATGACAAATTTTCTCACAGAAGTAAGCAGTACTTCTTTAACATCCATGTTCAAAACTATTGTTCTGGCTGACAGATTAAAAAAATGAAATGTTGCATACAGCTCTGCCTCCCACAGTCTCATGCCCTTAGTGGACCAATATAATGAGTGGCTCACAGAAACAGATCTTTTCATGTTTGCTATGTTCCATTGCTCACTTATTTTATTATTTAAGATTTTAGACACATGATACAGACACCAGGATTTAGTAAATCTCCTATGGTGTTGCTGTTGGTGTTCCAAGAGCCATAGTTTTCTTACTGTAATCTCTGAGTACAAGAGTCAGATTTGATTTGCTTAAAATCATGACTTAAAGTCTTCAATGGTATCTCCTGCATAACAAAAGAAGTTAGAAATCACAGGACATTTTTTCTATATGACTTTAAGACATCACAGTCTGAAAATACAGGGGGAAATATTATCCTTTTGGTATCTTATTTTATAAAAAATGTTATTTATTTTTTAAGAACATAAAAAAAAAAACCAAACCCCAAAAAGTTATTATCCTTTCTCAAATTTGTATTTGTTGAACTGATCTAAATGGAGAATTTCATGGTCTTGTCTCAAACAGACCAATGTATTTCTGAAAAAGCCCTCTTCTTCCTATATGACTGAGATAAGATTGTTGTAGCTCCCACACCTTCCAACAGCTCTCATACCATTTAGACATTTATATCATACCAGATACATAAAATACTTTACCCTTAGTTGGAGGTTTTTTTATTGACAGTCCTTTTCACTCTCACTTAAACCTGTATCTAGGATTATTCAAACTCCCATCAAGTCTAGAGGAAGATTGTGGTGATTCAAACAAGCTTCTTTCCCTTCATGAAAAACATAGCTGCTATTCACTTCTCTTCACTAAAATACCTTTGAAAAACCTGATATAGACTTGCTGCTTAGAAAGAGAAATTGCAGTTATTTTGACTGTTGAATATAGAACCTAGAAAACATGTTACATATAACTGATGACAGTTTACAGGAAAAATCTGCTTTTCAGACAACAAAACTCAAGAAACTTTCTGTCACCTTGCTGACACTATTGACTTTTCTCCAGATGATTGACTCATGAGTCCAAAGAGAGGGTGAGAAAATGCAGTCTTAATTAGCACCATTAACGACTGCAGAAAGCTGAAGTTGCTCATGTGTTCTTTATTAAGACATCTCTTATATGAGATGCTCTATTTCCTCTTCTATTTTAAAAACAGGTGGGTTCAACAAGAAAATACTATCTGAAATCATGTTTAAAACAAAAAAGTGAAAAACATCAATTCAAAACAGTGGTAATATCAGGTGTTCTATACAAATGATGACTGCCCAGAGCAAAGCAGTCAGTGTATGGTTGTACTGTTCTCTGATCAGAACAGTACAAACTGTTTCTGAACTGTGAAATCTTACTTTTGGGTTGGGGGGCGATATTTATTTGCGTATGCATGTTTGTTGCCCTTTTTCTTTTTTAATTCTTTTTAATGTCAGGGCAGATAAATAGCCCTTCCTCATCTTCTCTCCTTATCTGAATAATATTAATAAGGAAGAGATTGAAACCTAGGGATCCAAAATACATTTGCTTACCTAGAAGCAAACCTTTTGAGAACCTCTGCTCTGCAAAAACCCCCACCCCACTTGTGAAGATACAGCTGATACATGACTGCCAATCCACTACATGGTCTTTTACTGAAAGCCCTGTAGCTAATGAGTTACCTCTACTGACACTTGACTTGCAAGCCACAATCTCAAAACTACAGCACAGTCACTTGTACTCAGTCAAAATGTTATGATGCTATTTCGTGTCCTTGACAGATTTAACATCACAACGATACAGTACAGTAGCTCTGCTAAGAGTGGCTCCTGTTTTTAAAGCCCTTTCAATAAACAGGAAAATGAAATCCTTAAACATAGATTAAAACAGCCAACAATTTACTTAGTAGAAATCTGTAACTTCAAAATTGTAATAAAGAGAATAGCATAATGAGAAAAATGAAGTCATGCAAATGACATTATCAGGTTTTCAGTTTCTGCAGTGAATCACATGCAGCTGTATGCATTTGGACCGCAACTGTGCGTGCTCTGCACTGCATCTCCTTGGCAGTTTGTAACAAGGCCATTTGCCACGTAATAAGAGATCTGCTCAGATGGAACCTCAAATATTTACTTAAAACAACAGGGCTCATTACAATCAGTGTTTCACAACAGCAAATAGATGACTGTGTATATGTGGAAATACCATATTTTGATCCATGTACAAGAACGCTTCCACATAACACTGGGAAAGTGTCCAGAAGATGAGCACAACATCATCTTTAGTGTGGTACTGTGAGAAGCACATAACCCAAACACAGGTACAAATGTTCAGGACAGCTCCTGGGAAACTGCTGCCAACCCGTTCAAAACAAGACACCCAGTGAAAGCAAACAATAAGCAATCTATAGTCATCTATCAGAATAAGCAGCATTTCTGTGTGCTGTTCTACATTTGATTTTTTTTTTTTTTTGGTTCTATTTTTACACAATTTTCAGAAACATCTAAGACATTTTGTTTGTTGAAAAATTCATACTGGAAGATATTTTTAACTTTACTATGCTATTCAGCAGAACATACAAAATATGGAAATATAAATCCTCCACAAAGTATTCTTTTTTTTAAAAAAAACTCATCGTATTTTAACTCCTCAGAAACTTCTATGACATAGCTTTTGAAGCATAGACCAGCAAGACCTGTGGGTAACAGTGAGAAAACAAAGGCAGAACAAAGGGGATTCTTCAATTACTCCAGATCTGAATTACTAACACACAACAACTCATGCTTTGTGAAAAAAAAATTAAAACTCTTCTTACTGGCATACCAGTGTTTTACTTTGACCCTCCTTCATATGACAAAGAATGCAACTGATTTACCCTGTTTGAGGGGTCTAAAAGTTAAACCTTTTACTCTAGGTCAGTCACAGTCAGTTCTCTTCATTCTTGTCAAAGAGAAACAAGCACCTCCAAAAGATAATACGTTTCATCCTAAAATAGCTTCTAAAGTAGGCCAGATTATTTATCTTTCAGCTATGCCTATTTATTCCATTTACTGGAAAGGAAGCCTTTGTGACTAGCATGAAATTAGACAACTCTCTTTAACAGGACTGAAGCTAGATAAAATTAAACCTGTTCAAATCATCTGTCTTTCATTTAAGGATTGGCATGGGAATATGTGCATTTAATACTCTATTTTTATTTCTGCAAGGATTTTAGACAGTAGTTAAACATTGCCATGATGTCTCATTGTGTTCCATACAGTAACACACAGATCCCTTACCTTGGTGTAAATACATTGATCAAGTAAATGTTGAGCCTGCAAACAAGGTCTATTAAAAGAACTTTGTATTGAATCAATGTCCATTACTTTCAGTTGAACAGTCATTCACCATCATGTTGGTTATTTACTTTAAGTTTTTCCTCATCTCTCTGCAAGGAAAATTTTTAAGTATCTCCACTAAAAGCTCAGGGAGTGCTCTACAGCCTTTATTTCTCAAGGGTCCATGGGATAAGAAATCAGACTTAATCTAAAGAAAAAATTCCACCACGCCAACTACCTGGGCTAGCAGATAAACCTTGTCTTCACAGCATGGCACTGAAAACTTTGTCCATTCATAGATGTACTGTAGCTTTCTATGTTATGTCAAACAATTAATTAGATAATTTTTTAAGCTAACATGTTGTCATCTTATTGCAAAAGTTCCCATACCTTCTTGGCAATTTCTCACATGCAGCTCCTCACAGGCCTGACTCCTTCTTCTTCACAGCACAAACAAACTCCAACTCTCTTCACAGCACAACCAACAAACTGCAGCTCTCCCTTCACCCAGCTAACCCACTCTTTTGTAGCACTCATCTTCTTACTGGACACAGCTGTGGCCTGTTAAGGGCAGGCCTGTTCCTAATCTTTGGTCATCAGCATAGCTGCAACCCCTCAGGTGTGAGACTGCCTTCTGCACTATTTTCTTACATTCTATCCCTCCACACTAACATATGTTGATTTTCTCCAAAAACACAAACTATCTTCATTATTTTTCCCCATCTCTATTTTCCTTCTTTTTGTAATCTCTCTAAAAAATCTTTCCTTCTTTCACTTGCATTTAATTTTTTTTGTTTTGATTTTTTTTTCTGCAAGTGTCTTCAAACTTTCTGCTTGTTCCCTTTGCCCAGTCTTTTAGAAGAGTGGGCCATTCCCATAATCCTTAACATGGTATATAAACAATTCACCACCTAAGCCAATAGCACCACACAGAAAACAGCTGTATATTAAAAGCTACAAGTCTTCATGTCCTGAAGGTTACCTACAATGCTCTCCCTACCTCTCCTCTTTTCTTCCCTTTTGCAATTAAGCTCACACCTTCTATTAATAGACTATCCTGTATCGGTGAGTTTTTCACACCATAAATGCATTTAGTGACTACTTTAGCTGTATTTCAAAGTCTATTCAGGCACCCATCATCTTCAGTACAACCCAGTGGCAGGGTGTAATTTCTGAAGATTTATTCTGGTGATATTTTCTGCAGCAGCTAGCAGTATTGCAGAAGCAGAGAAACAGGCCTGGGAAGCATTTATAAGGCTTGACAGTTTTCAAAGGACAACCGAATGTGCATCTAAAGCAGCTTCCAACCCTCTGAGCTTGGCCAGTCACACAGGATTTTCATCTCTCTCCATTTCCACCCACCATTAAGTTTTCTATGGGCAGCATAATTTCTACAATGAATGGATGTATTTAACTGATTTTCATCTGATGTTTCTGTCTTCCAGCCTGATAGGGTCTCCTGCCTCTCATGTAAAAAATAAAAACCCACTCATACTGTAAGAAAATGGCACAGGCACTTGGATTTTAGTTGTTAAAACTGTATGAAGCACTTGGGATATATTTGGAGGAAAAACACTTTCTGATGCCCAAAATTATTTTCCTTTATGGTCAAAAAAGAAAACTGCCTTAGGAAATAAGTGATTTCATTCAGCTTGTCTTTGAAAAAGGCAAAACCCCTTAGATTTCTAAGTTTTTCTCCAGGAGAAAACAAGTTGCTTTTTTAAGATTCTGTTGTGAAACAATTCAAGGAGAGATGGTGTTTATCATATTAGTACAATCATTTAAGGCTAATTCTACCTTTAAAATATAAAGCACTAGGCTAGATTGACATCTAAATGAAAACATAGATCACTGGTCTCGCAGCAAGACAATTCCCCTGGTGAATGGGTTAAACTGTTGCTGTCAGATTGAATACAATTATTACAACTGATATGCAAAGAATTGCTCTGTCAGGAAATGTCACTGTCATTGAGCACTGTTCCCAGGCTGCCTCCAATTTTTTGTCTGGCTCAGAAAATTTTACTAACAGGTCAGAATTCAAATGGAAAAATTTAACCAAAGTTCATAGCTTCTCTCCAACTTCTATTTCAATTTTCATTTTCTGCCTTGCCCTCCACATAATTGTTTAGTTACCAGGAAACTTTTCTTAACTGTCCATTTTCTGGTTTACTTAACTCTTCTTCTCCACTTATCATTAAGTGAAACTAACAGTTTTTGTTGATATCTCTTACACGACTTTGCCTTTAGATTATTTTTTCAAATAACCATTAAGAAATCACAGAGACAGCAAAAGACAAGTACAGAAGAAAAAATAATTATTTTCTGTAGAGCATCACTTAAAACCTATTCACTGTAATGCCTGCCCAGACCCTGTGGTCATTCCTTTTCCCATCCATTCGTCATTGCAGTCCTCCAAAGGTTGCTGTTGGTGCTAGATCTTTTTGTCCCTCTACATTTTTGCCCTCAGTAAGTGATGCATTTTAGGACCTTGTACTTCAGTGCTAACTCACCAGATCCTCCATTCTATTTTGGAGAAAATGGTCACCTTTCCGGTGTTTTCCTGTTATTTTCCAGCAGGTCACAGATTCCTGCTGGCCCTATGCATGACACTTTGTGCCAAATCTTTGAGTGAGTTTGCACACTTCTAGTCCTGCAAGGCTGGTGGCTGGGGAATAATACTCTGTGAGCAAAAGTGCCCTCAGGAAAGTGGGCTTGGGATGGGTCAAAGGGGAAGTTAAGTGCCTGTTCCTAGAGTAACACTCTTTTCCAAGCTAATGAAGCAGGCAGGGTGAAATGCTGCTGTGATGGCAGGTAAGCAGTTATTGGCTTAAGGAAATTGGTGCTCAACAGGGAACTCAGCTTGACCCATGTGGAAACTGTTTTTGGGCTGGAGTGCCATCAGTAACTAAAGGATAGCAGTGCCAGAGGACAAACCATGGGCTTTAGGGAATTCCTTTTTCCACCCTTGCTAAAGAGCATCTTTTTCTATATAAGGTACTGTTCCTCATGACTCATAGCCCCCAGGAGGCTCAGAAAGGGGCTGACTCGCAACTTCTTCAGCATCTGTGCTCCTTCAGCCCTTGCAGATGGGAAGAGCAAGGTCTGCCTTCCCTGTCAGCCCCCCTGAGGCTTTGCTGACCCATTGGGGCTGAGTGTGGCTGAGCTGCCCAGCAGCCAGGCCACTGACCCCGGCAGCCTCAGCTCCTCCTGCCCTGGCACTGCCTTACATAACCTCTGAGAGACCCAAATTTGTCACTTCCCATCTCCTCCCTCTTCCTGCCACTCTGAGCAAAGACATTGCCTCCTGTGTGACTCAAGCACACAAGTGTACCAGGGTCTGCAAATCCATTTTATTATCACTTTGTTGTGAAATTACAGACTGTGACCCTTTAGCCAGAATCCAGCTTCAGGTATGAACTAAATTCCCTCTCTTTAGGGAAAACCATTAAAATGTAAGGACTAATCCCACTTTAATTTTCCTCCTGGTATGCTGAGACAAGTTTGCGTGCAGGTTCTTTTAACTGAAGATACATTACCTTTCTTACTTTTTACTTCTTGTAATAATCAACAGATTTTTGAAAACACTGACTTCTACCAAAAAGTGTGATGACAGCTTTATTTCAGCCCATATCCCTGCAAGAACCATCCTGAAAAACATCCCTTTTCTTTCTGCCTTCATCAAAACTCTCATCTCATTTTCATCTTCTCAAATCTCTTCAATATTCTTAACTCAGGAAGTTTAAAGTTCCCTTACTGTTTGCTGAAACCATTATCTCCTTTTTGCTTGAGAGCCTTGTATGTCCAGCAAACCACAAGGCAAGATGAGGGAGCAGTTATTGTACTGTCATTGCCATCTAATTAAAAAGATCCACTGCAAAGAAGTGTCTAAAATTTCAATTAATTCACTAAAATATATATCTCCAGCTCTTTTGTCTGTGAATAAAACACTAAACCTGAGTACAATGTCTTCCTGAGAGTACTGGCTTCCTGAAGTAGGGAGACTCAGAGGCAAGCAAATTGTTCTAATCAAAGCTGCTACCTTCACCTACACTATTGCTAACCATAACACATCATTTCAGTGGAATGATTGAACTGATGCTTTGTGAGTGGATGTAATGGCAGATAACAGGGCATGGTCTAGGGAAACCAGCTGTCATGAAAATCTGCAGAAGCTGGGGAATGAGATAATCATTCCTCCCAGAATAAAGAAAATCGTTTCCCCTTTCTCAAGATGGGACAGAAATTCATCTTTTCCTCAATATTAGATGTTTCAGTAAGCTCTAGATGTGTGAAATACACATCCTTCATGCCAAAAGTCCCAGCTGTCCACTAATCACTGCCAATATCTCTTTTTAAAATATGCTGCCATATTCATATGGAAAGCGCTAAAAAGTACAGCATAACATGATATACACATAATATATATAATTATGTGCTCTAAGCTAATTTTAATGAAACAATAACATGTTAATTTCTCATTTTTGTCTTTCTAGAACTTTTATTTCTGTTTCACCAGCTCACTGAAATTTGAGCTAGATCAGATTACTAACTATGCTAAATACATATAAGCCACTCACTCCTTTATAATATTTAGTCCAAATATTTTTCTTCATGAGTCATTGTAAGATTTCACTACATGGAGAAGGCAAAATTTTCAAATTCAGTTTTCTCATTCAGACAAAGGACTCCGAAGTAGTTGTTCATAGAGAAAAAAGCACCAAAATTATATTTTTTTAGAAGTATATATTTTCCCTCATATTGGAGTGTAGTGTTTGAGAAGAAGACCTTCTACTTCTACCTTATTCATCATTCAGTCAATGACAGGTAAGTAAAATAAGAGCAAAATCATATGTATAAACTGATTTTCTCATTAAAATTATAGGCCTTGATGTCTTTTCAGAAGCAGAGTCCTCTGAGTAAGTAAAAAGTGTTAATGATATTGCATGAATTTGTTTTGAAACAATTATTCTTACAAATATTAAATATTAGATACTAAAAGACAAGTGAGTAATTCTGAATATTCTGAATGTTGTCTTATTAATGTATAATCCATTTTTATATAGCAGGGAGCCAAGAGACTTTTGCTGGTGGATTGCTATGAATCAAAACATCTTATTAGCAATGTTCTTATTTTCAAGACTATCACCTAAAATCATAAGCAGATTTTATTTCTTTTTAAAGAAGAATACAATTACTCCTTAAACGTATTCTCAATATTTTTGATAGTCTTAGATTTTGTATGCTAATTTCCTTGTAGATAATTTAAAACCTTGAGATCAATTTGTTTAAGTGCAACAACCACTCCAGCCTAGGACAAAGAAAATATGATTGCTTAAATCTCATATATGCATCTTCCCATAGGAGTGGAATACAGATGAGCTGCAAATGAAACACTCTCATCACCACACTGCCCAGAGCAATTTTCCAGTATGCCCCCTCCCCTCAGGACATATTTTACTCCACCTTTACTATGTTTATAACATGATTTACATGTTAATGAGAAGTGACAGGGACTAAGTAATTAGGAAGCAAGACTGTAGCTCGTCATGCATTTTAAATACTGTAGACTGCAATTCTGAAATAAATATTCAGCCCCTTTCCTCATTTTCTTCTTAATTAGAAAACACAATCAATTTAGTCTTTATAACCCAAATATACCTTCCAAAGGTAAATAATAGAAAATGCATTACTACAATAAGCATGACTGATCAGCCTGTTTCTTGTATATTTGGTAATTTTTTAAAATTACATTCTGTTTATTAAGCTTGGACATTACAGTGAGAGCAACATAAAATCCAGAGAACAGTCCCTCCACTGGGGCTGTGACCTCTGTAAAGTCACAGTGGTTTGCTCTGGATGGAAATGCTGCATGGATGTGCAGCTGTGTGTCTTACCTGGATAATTCTGTGAGTAAAGAACTTTGTGTTGTGACTGGGGAGAACATCTCTACATGGGGCTATCAAGGCCTTACAACAAAGTCTGAAGGCTTCTGTGTTTGGACAGAATGTCTTTCTGATGATGTGCAGGAAGAAAAGCGAAGAAATTCAGGACAGCTGACAACCCCTGTGTATGTATAGAAGACAAGGAGTGGGAAATGCCTACCAGTACAGCCATTTCTATAGCAGGGATGAAAGTGGTGCCAGTCAATCACAACCTCTTTCACCTTCATCTTCCTTCACACCCCTTCCCCACACACAGGGACTTTGCTCTTCCCAAGTTTTTACACTGTGCTCTTTGTAAGATCAGGACCTCAGAAAATAACGCTTACCATTTCAATACTCATTGTCTATGGTGCCAAGGGAATTAAGTTTCAGAATGCACTTCTGATCTATGAACACATTACCATTCCAATTATTCAGGTCAGGAAAAAACTCAGAGCAAAAAAAGTAACTTGCTTCAAAGTATTCTAATTGAAAAAAGAAAAAAAATCAAATCATTCTCCTTGCAGATCTTCACAGTTCTTTGTGCCAAATATATAACAAAGCCTAAAGACCTCAGAAGCTAAAAACTCTGTTGGGTTTATGTTACCATTCTATGCATCTTGCTTTCAAATATTAAATGCTAGGAGTATGTCATAGCAATGTGGTGCTTTTTTTAGTAAGAGGTGCTGCAGGAAACAGGATGCAAATTTACTGATCCTGATTTTGTTACTGAAAACAATTGTAATGGGTGCAAATGTGATGGAGATTTCTTGGTAGAGAAGTGACTGATAACTATTAGATATGTGATGATTGGTATGGTACCTCTTCTCTGAACAAGAAATACTTTCTATCACCCCCATTTACAGCTCATGACTGCCTGGTAAATTCTGTTCAGTCATAGGATTTTTAGGTTTCCAGATGTGTAATGCTTTTGCATAGCAGCTGTTATGGGCTACCTTTTGGATTTGTGCTGGAAAGAGTTGATAATTCAGGGATATTTTAGTTATTGCTAAGCAAAGCTCACACATAGTCAAGGTCTTCTGTATTCCTCACCTCACCCCACCAGCAATTGGGCAGGGGGTGCACAGGGAGTTGGGAGGGGACACAGCTGGGACAGCTGAGCCAAACAGACACCGGGGCCTCACGCTCAGCACAAAGCAGGGGGAAGAAGAAGAAGAAAGCATGAGGCTTTTGGTGTGGTGGTGTCACCCCTGGGCATGATGGAGCCCAGCTTTCAGGGAGGCTGCTGAACACCTGCCTGCCCATGGGAACAGTGAATGAATTCCTGTTTTGCTTTCCTTTCACAAGTGGTGATTTTGCCTGACCTACCAAACTGCCTCTATCCCAGCCCATGAGTTTCCTCACTCTTGCTCTTGGGATGCTCTCCCCATCCCCTCCAGGGGCAGTGAGTGAGCAGCTGTATGCAGCTCAGTTGCCAGCTGGGGTTAAACCATGACAAGATGCTTACATAGTGCTAAGAAATCTAAGCATTCTCTAGGGGCATATTATATATAATTGCCATACATGCAAGGTCTTTACAGCCATTACCATGAGAAGGATCTTGTTGATACAGGATTTGAGAAGTAATCATGCATATACTATAAAGATTGAAGTATAAATAGATTTTACCCAAACTGAAATGCTAAGAGACAACAATGATGTATGCAAAAAAACCCCAAAGTAGTGTGAACAGTTTACTTTTGTCTCTTTTTCCAAAGAAATATATTCACAACTTTTCTCTCAGTAAGACAATTTATACTCTAGTTGTTATATTTGAATGTCCAATTATACAAATATTTAAATATGAACATTAATGTCAATCTGAGAGCTACCCAAAGGTAAGCAAAACATGGCAGTGATTAATTGTTTTTTCTTAGCAATTTTCATGGGAATATCTCAGCTTGAGGTACTCGTCTCCCTCATCTATAAAATATGCAAAATAGTTAATTAAAAAGGGACAGCCAAACTATTTCCAGTTCCATATTACCTATATTGAACACATATGGAAATAAAGAGCCAAAGCCCAACACTGAAAGGTAACTGGCAAGTACAGGATTTCCTTGTAATTGCCTCTGAACTCAGCTAGCCAGATAAGCATAAATTGCAGTCTGTCTAGCCATTGAATACAGGAAGATAAAAGGTGAATTATTCCTTTGAACTAATTTTTGACAGGTGAAGTGCTGGCAGACTAGTGAGACAGACTTTCTCATCTTAATAAAAAAATAATTAATAAGTCAACTTGACCATCTGTTTACATATTGTATTGCTACTACTGTATCTGAAAGAGTGTGAAAGATGAGATAAAAAATGCCCCTCCTAATAATGCTTAGTAAATTAGGACTTTTTTTTTAAATGAAGAAAGGAGAGTTTGAAATGCAGAGGTTGTAAAGGGCCAAAATAAGTTCTGAATGCTGAAGCAGGTATAGTCAACCAAGAAAGGTGATTTACTCAGCATTGGTGCAGGAGCATTTCTATAAATTAACCCAAGGCCCATGTCTCATAATTCACTTGACAGTTTATCAGCCCTGAAAATGAATTCAGGCAATTTAGATGAAGGATGGAAACAGTGGCTTCAAAGCCCTGTGAGGCAGCTCAGAAATATTCCCTGAGCTTAAGCTTTTTGTGTTCTAAAGGTTAATGGTCCCCAATCATGCCTTCCACTGGGTTTTATTAGTGTAAAAACCAGCCTGCAAGATATGCTGGGTACAGCATAAGAAAGGTAAATATCATGAAAGATAGTTGTTTTCAAATCAAGCTACCTTATGTTTGGCTAAGGGAGGAAGGGTTTATGGGTCTTCAAATCCACCCTGAGGAAGAGCCACGACTACAAGGAAAACCTCATATTGTTCATGGGCTTTTACCATGATTTGCAAGGTCCTGTTGCTATCTAAGGATTATATTTGGCACAGACATTTCAAATATGCAGTAGACATGAATGTGTCTTCTAACCAGTCCGTTATACCGATGAAACCTGGCATATGGTCATTTACAATTAGTTAAAATAATTTTCAAGTATTATGCTTAGGTCTGATCCTCTCTGCACACATCTGCAGTTTAAGAGTCAAAAGTCACAAATCTATCTTTTATGAATTGAGCAGCTACATGCACAATGGACAATTTTGTTGGGACTATGGTTCTTCATATATACAAAAACTCAAAAAGAGGATTATTTAATTCATGTATTCTTAGCATTAAAGGGACAGGTCTCACTTTTGTGAGACAAAATTCTGTCAGTAATAGATTTGCTAACTGTAAGCAAAACTGACAATGTTTCTGTTATCTTTTTTCCTTAGTTCTCATAATGTTATGAGAAATACTGTCTCAAGCAGAAAACAAATTCCAGCCTGATAAACATGACTTTGGCTGATTCTTAATATTCTTAAATACTTATTGTAATGATCTGGATTTTTGGCTGCTATTTTTTTTTTCTGTCTATCATGTGGTGTTGGTCTTTCTGCCTAAGTTCCAACTCTACAGCAAAATTCTGGTAAGAATTTCATGTAATTAGGGCAGTCTTTATTCCTGCTCCAAATAGCTTTACAGTATTGCTATGCCCTATTAAACTGCCTTATGCCATGCTGAGAGAGTGCATGAAGTGGTCCCTGGCTGTGGGTTCAAAGACAAAGCACTGTAGTCATACTGCATTTTAATGTCACTGCATGGTTCTGTTAAACTATAAAATTTATTGCACTTAATCTGTTTAGGTAATCTTCCTGGCACAGTCCTTCTGTCCAAGTTCATGGGGAAAATTCCCTGACTTCACTGCTGTGCAAAATCCTGAACTGGAAGGAGCTGTTGTGAGCATCAGAGATGATCATTTGTTGCCTTGCTCTCCCAGCTCTGCTGAAGTTTCTTTCACCATAATAAACTCATTCTGAGGGTCAGGTTAGAGAACTCTGGAAGTAAAGATGCACCTGTCCCAATCTTGCAAGAAGCTTTATTGGAGACTGATGGGAAAGAAAGAACGTAAAGAAATCTCAATAAATGGTAATACCCTATGCACTACTCTTTTATTCATTAAAATGATTTACAGGTCCTTGATATCTTTTATCTTTCCTCAGAAGGGCAATAGCAGTACTGCCATTATCACAATAAGCTCTTAGATTTCAGTTCAGCTTCACATGCTGCCTTTTGTATAAAACACAAAGAATGTGAAGGAAACCGCAGGTTCTTGTATTTTAGATGGCTGAAAAAGTTTGTGTACCTTAAACTTTTTTAAAATGTATCTAGGTTTAATATTGCTGTAATGGAGGAAAGTGTTGGATTCTTTAATTTTAATCAGGATATCTATTTTAAACCAAGAAACCTAGAAGCTTCCTGATAAAAAAATGAATGAAAAAACCCTACACTGTAAAGTAGCATTTAAAATATATATATGCCCATCTTCCTTGTAAAGTTAAGCTTGTAGCCTAGGTTTTAGGGCATTCACATCTCAACTGAGAGAAGGGTTCAACACTTCAGCTAAGTAATAGGATAGCCACTTCTAAATTTTTAATCCAGGTAAATTTTGATCATCCAGTAATCTCTTGTGATAAGATTTTTGACTATATTTTTCAGACTTCAGACTCTGAATAAATACTAATAGTTTCACAGTAGACAATAGAGGTTATAGCTTGAGGATGTTTTTCTTCCTGCTGTAAAAGCATGTTATATATATTATTAGAGAACACTAAAATGGTTTTCTTTAAAATTAGGAGAAACATATTGAAGTAACACAAAATTGATGAAATTATTCACTTACCTTCCTAAAACAGAATAAATAAAATTCAAAAGGATTTATACATGTGAGAGGTCATAAGTGAAAAGAGAACTACAATATCTCTCTAGCTTTATTCGAAATAAAAAACTCCTATGCAATACTTTTCAAGTATTAAACTAGTGTTTTTATTTTCACATATTCACAAAAAACTGCTAGTAGTTATTTAGTCTTAGATTTTTTTGTTTATGGCCCAAGGGAACCATTCTGATTAGCCAGTCTGACCTCCTCAATAATCTTTGCACATGGCATTACACATTACAGAATATAACTTTTAAAAAACATTTTTATAATACTTAAGGTATTTTAAAGCCCTTTACACAGTAATAAAATAAAACTGACCAAGCAGTTTCCAGAAAATATCCACCAATGCTCCAGAGGACTACAAACTTTAAGTGCTCCAGTGGAAGTGATTGCATAACTCAGAGAGAGATGATATGAAATTTTAAAAGGTGATGAACTTAACTAAATGTAAAATTTAGCACTCATTTACACTCTGAAATATTTTATAGCCTTGGAGAAAACACATTCAATATATATTTGGCCCTAAAATGATTTTTTTTAATAATACTGAATACTTTTTACAGAACACTGTAAGTTTTAAGTAACTGAATTTAAAAAAAAAATAATTTTTTAGATATCATGAAGAATATAAGTGCACTCTGGCAAGACAAAGCTAGAGCAACAAATTTTGAAGTTTCCTGCAGATCAGCTAGAAGAAAATAATATTATTCACAGATACTGAAAATGGCATAGCACTGCAGTAACATGAAAGAATATGCAGCATTACTTTTAAAGTAATTAAAAATATTTAGATATGTAATTCTCTGATTACTTGGCATATTGAAATCAGCATTTGCATAGTGCAAAAATATATCAATGTAATGGCTTCTTTACTTTTTTTCTTACTTTTATAACCTTTTAAAAGAAGGGTTTTTGTAAAGTTAAAAGAGCAGATGTAAATTATGGTATATATATTTTATGCCTAAATGCCTTCCAAACTCTTCACCTGTCTTTATTCAGTTCCATTTTAGATGCTAACCTCTAATGCAGGAGCAACCTTTACCACTTCTGACTGGCTTACAAACTCTTGTCATTGTGTTTGACTTGCCCACCATCACCCAGGAATGCAAGTGGAGTATCAGAGCAGCCTGTGAGCTTTATACAATCCCACTTGATGCTCGAGCACCAGGAGCTCCAGCAGGTCCTTGGAGCTACCCTGTGCATTCTCCCGTGTGTGCAGTCCCTGTGGGACACACACAATGCACCTCCCACCCTGCCCAATGGGAGATGCCTGAATCAAGTGCAAGGTTTGGAATTTAGCTACAGGATAAACCATGAATTTTCTTTTTTCAGCATAAGTGCAGAAATACATGATCACTACCAAAACCACCCAGAAATACACGATCATTACCAAAACCATCCAGAAATGCACAGAATAACCTGAAAGCTCAGCTGATATATTGGACAATGCATCGAGAAAGCTCTTTATTATTTCTACTACTGATGTAGGCACAGCAAGCAATTAAGGAAAGCTCCAGGCTGTAGGAAAATGCCTTTCACAGGGTGATGTGATAGATTAATCTGACCTTTTCAAAGGCATGGCTCACCCAGGATTTCATACAGCGAATCCTGTATCAATCGCGTCTCATTGACCTAGAGATTCTTCCTAAGGAAAGCATGAAGGGAATGACTTGCTTTTAAGAAACCTGAACACAGGTGTCTCCACTTAAACCTAACGCTTTAACTACCATTATGTTCAACAGAAATCAATTCAACACTGTAAGACTATAGAAGTCTGAACAATCAAGTGAACAATCCCCTGATCTCCAGGGTGAGCTGCAGCGCCACCTGCTCTCCTGCATTTCTTTTCAGATCTCACACACACCTTAGCTCCAGCTTTTATTAGTCTTTGTCTTTTAAAGTAAAATGCTTTTGCTCTCAGAAACTACTTTTTCCATAACTACCTCTTGAGCACTTTTTTGCATGATCAAGTCAGATTTCATTTATCTTTTTTTCTTTATACTATATATGTTCAGATTATTTGGATTCTGTCAGCTTTTCTAGAATTAGATTCAGTCTTATCTTACTGTTATTTCCTGAACACTTTCCAAATATGCAGATTTTAATGAATAGGATATATCTCTTACTTCTGTCATGAAACCTCTATTCTCTTACATTACTGAAAACTCAGAATTATCCTTTCCAAGTAACACCAGCTGACAACTATTACAGGCTTTGGAAAATGCAGTGGCATAAAGAAGCATGGTTAACTCTTCTACTTTGTGTCAGGCAGCTTACAAGCCTTATTAAACTGTTTTTTATTTTTGCATTAAAGGCACGGACTGGGAAAACAAAATGTCATATTTTTAATTCTATGTAGAGTTAACTTCAACAATTTCAGCAGCCCTAACCCCAGCAGGTATACAGACCTATGGTAAGGATATAGTTTTGAATCACCACCTTAAAATCAAAACCAAACTAAGCTTTATTCTCAGTATTTAGCATTTAATTCCTACATATATGTTTAGGAGCATTGAGTCTAACCTGAAACCTTCTGGCACTGGATATTTAGGCTAAAAAAAATCAGTTAGGCCCTTTCATAATAAACAGAATATTTTCATTCTCCAAATAATCACCGGTCAATTATGAACAGGATGGACCATGACTGAGACTGAGTGAACATGGTCAGATGGGCAATTGCTCTGCTGGCAGGTTGCTCTCCACTACTGAATTTTCATGGAGAAACAAGACAGGAAAGGGAATGAGATTTTCATTGACAGAGCTAGCTAAACCAGGAAATTTTTGAAAGTTTCCCTACTTTGAGCCGAAGAATGAAAAAAAATCTCTCTTAAAAATGTCTGATGGAATCATTTAGTTATTATGGAAAAGAAATAATTCATGCAATCTGTTCATTTGGCTTGAACACAAAAAATGAAAGGTAATAAATTATTGTAGTTGAAGAGGTTACCAACAGAAACCCATGAAACAATGTTGAGCCAAGCTGGGTGAAAATAGAACAAATCTTATAAAACTGCTTTTTAAAAAGCATGGCTAATACTGCAAGGAAAGCTCTTTTAAACTTCTTATGGATCAGTTGAGGACATTTTTGTCCAAGAAAGATATGAAAAATTCAATATTACACATAAAATTAATGCTTGAATATCATATTGCATATCACTTGCACTTTCATTTCCCTGCAATTTTCTGTCCAAGACCATGCAACTGAAAGCTAAAGGGTAAAAGCTATTAATATCTTGTAAATATATGTATTTCTTTTAAAATAAAGAATCAATTAATGCAGCATCTATGCTGTTTCTACTTAAGATATGGTGATGTGTTCTGAAAACGAATAATATAATTTTGTAAGTGAATCTGTCAAAAATAATTGTGTAGCAGCAGTTCAGAGGAGTACATGCTATGAATATTCTCACTGGCCTAGCTGTAACACTGTTATAACTGTTTAATAAACACATGCTCCTCATTTACTACATATGAACATAGATTTTATTTGAAGATGCTCTTGTTATACAATTTAGGTCAGTCAAAAGAGAAGTAAACAATTTGGGAAGAAATTTGCTCTGACTTGATGGAATCGAAAATATTATCTTTCAGTGTGCCAGTAAGGGCATGCTACATGCATACTGAAAAATAATCTCCTGTAAAACAATAGACATTGAAACATAGAAAACAAAGAGACTGAAAATTCACATGAATGCCTAGTGACTCTCAAAAATGGGATAATTTTGGTGTGGGTATTTTCATCCTCCTCATCCACCAAATTCACCAAGTATTTCTAATCAGATCTCTCTATTTTCTGGTGGTAGATTGGTTATACGATATTTGACTAAATATATGCCATTGACCTATCCTGACTAGTCTTTTCATCCAAGCTGAACTGAGTCATTTTGCTCATGGGACTTCTCTCATCTGGCCACATTAAATATTGCCACCACACTGTCCTACCAGCTCAGTGAGCACAGGTAATTTGACAGCTCTAATGAGTTCTGTACACACAGTCCTGAGAACTCAGTAGAATTTCTATTCTAATTCATTCAAAGAAAAGGTCAGTTTGCATATTCTGTCTCATTGCTGTATAAAAAGTGTATGGTACATAATGACTAAAGGCCAATTCCCTCAATCATTAAACATACAGCATTCATGGTGTTAATACAAAGGTTAAAAATATATATTTATGGACATTTTTCTATCACATTTATTTCCTAAACAACCACCTCATCAATAGAAACACTGAACACCTTCTGAAAAGTCTTCTCTAAGTGCTTATTATTTGAAACTCAGAGGCCTTGCTTTGATAGAAACAAATTTTGTGTTCACTAAAGCATCAATATAATTCCTGGATAGCTAAAAGCACAGAATTCTCAGGTGCAGGGAACATACTTATCACCAGACAGAAATACATTTCTCAATATATTTTCTCATGCTATAACTCTGTATTTTTGAAAAAGTGAACTATTTCTTCTTTTATATTTAGAGAACTTTTCTGAAGAACCGTATTTTTTGTTTTAAAATATGTCAGACATTACTGGAATATCCTGATTTTGAAAATATGAAATAAAAAAAGGTTGAATACATTCTCATTAATAAATGGGCCTTTATTCCCTAAACAGTAAATTACTCAATGACATCACTGACAGAAGCTCTGGCTATGTTGGAAAGTATTGATTCATGTTACTAGACAGTATCTAATTAATTTGGTGGATTTCAAACCATTTAAGGACTGACTGACAGGTGGAAATGACCCAGCTGAATGGGGAGGAAACAATGGTTTGCAGATATAGCAAACCAGAAGCAAACACTGCACAACTACACAGACATGCAGGGAGGATTTTGCAGGAGCTCTTTCAGTCTATTTGGATTTTGTCAGTAACATTAAAATACCCTAGCCTTATGTTTTCTAAACACTTCATTCTTGTATCAAAAACCCCTAAGCTGTGAAATATTTTTCAAGTTAACAGTGTGCAAGGAAAACATTCAGAATGGAGTTCTATGAAAGAATTTTCTAGTAGAAGGTTGGAGCATAGCTCAAAACCACAAAAAAAGATTGTGAAAAACAAGTGTTCAAAAACACAGAAAAAAAAAGACTTGTTTAAAATCTGTTATGCCTTATCAAGTAAACCCGTATTCAGTGTCCTCTCCACAGGTTTTTGTAAAGGGAAAATGTCGCTATAAACTGACCTTTTCCTGAAGCATTTGCTAAAACTCTACAAATGTCAAAACAGCAGTTCAAAATGAAAACAGCATCATCAGGAAGGAAACTCCAGGGGTACTTGTGCATGTAATTTAACAAAGTCACTCAATGTATAAACTGTTTTTACTTTGGCATGTAAGCTCTCCATCAAACTAGCAGACCTCTAGCTATATATAAGGCAAAAATGCAGCCAATAGTTTTTCTAATATGCAATGTTCAACAGCTTTCCTGGCATTAAATGCGGTTTAAAAAATAATGAGAAAAGCAAACTAATAAGTTTTAATTGCCACTGAATAACATGCAGGTCCAAATAACATGAAGAAATTTCAGGGCAATCAGACAGTAGTACACATTGTCCAGGTCTCTTTTGTCCTTTTTCATCTTTTATTGTATCACAGTCAGTATTAATACATTTCTCTGTTACCACAGTAAATGAATCCTCATTTTGTTTTGAATGGGTATTCACAGTGCTTCAAGAAGACCTGCTAGTTGAACTGGAAGGCTGAGAGAAACAAAAATGCATAGAAGGGAATACCTAATATTTCATCCAATCTTATTTTCTAAAAATTGCATGACCCTAGGATGATAACTAAGATTATGGGGTTTTTATTTGACTATCAAAATATCAGAGAGCTAGAGTGGAGAACAATATAACTGTACTTGAACCTATCAAAAATGCCACTGCCTTTGGGATTACTGGGTAGCTTTGAAAAAAAAACTGTCATGAGAGATTCTTACAAATGTCATTGATTGATTGAATGAAACAAAAAGCGACTGTGTTTATACTAACCTCATTCTTTTGGATACTTATCCATCTCCTGCTTTTTAAATCTTTTGTCACATGCTGGAAGTTCACCAGACATTACAACCATGCGTTCCTCTGAGTTATTGCAGAAAAAGGACCCATCCCACCTCATTCAGGAAAGCCTCTAAAACCACTGAAGGTAATCAATTCACTTAAGATGCAGGAATAAACAATATAAATGAAAGCCAAACAACCAGTCTCAATGACTGAACCTTGCAGACAAGGCAGCAGAAAGCACAGCAGTCTCAGAATGGCAAACTCTAATACTTGTGAGTATCTATGCAAATGATTTTGTGCAGTGAGTTTGTGGAAGGTACTGCTTAAGAGCATTTATCTCACTATTACCCTAAAATATTAATTTACCACAGAGATGTAACTAGTAAATTGAAATATCCAGTACCCAGTACAACAATGTTCCTTATGGGTTCCCTCCAACTTGAGATGTTCTATAATATCCTACTCTATTAGTACAGATTTTTTGCAGACCATTGGAGGTGAAAGTAGGTATTCACAGGACAGCAGTAAAGATTTTGTCACTGGTGGATGCACAGGCTTGAGTACTGAATTTTTTCCCTAATGACTCCAACAAAGAAAATACTTTCTATAAAGCATTTATAGACCTCATAATTTTCTTCATGTTACCTTTCACTTGGGCCTAACTAAAACCAAATTGCTGACCTGCAGCCAAACTTTCTGAAGTTGCTGGGTTGAAAAAAATGTTGCAGAAAGCCAAATATGACCTTCAAGCTAATGGAGATCATGAAATAAAATAATTTCTTGATATGGAAATTTAGAGGGTAGGTTGATAAAATACAGATTCATGGGGACTGAAAAATCCTTACAGTATAACATAAAGAAAAATATCCAACCCATAAATGAATCCATTCTATTAGAAATACATCTTATACAAAAGTGTGAAGCACTGGAAATCTGTACAGCATCAGACTGAGTTGGATAATCAAGAAACACACTGGATGTTATATCCTGTTGGAAGAATTATGCCTGCTGCTCAGCTTTATGGCTGTCTAGAAGCCATTAAAGTGCATTTAGCTGGAAGTGAAACAATATTTTTCACTGTTCAAATGTGGCAGTTTTGAGTGTGAGACAGAAGACAATTTAGGAACCTCTGAAACACTTGATGGTATAATGGCAGCGATCCATCCTCCCTAAAGCAGCAGCTAATGCTTTGGTTTTCTCCTCTTTTTAACCAGCAAAGTGCTCAGATGAGCTCTTGTTAAACCCTGCTTTTGCCCCAGCTGCCTTTGCTGGTCTTGACTCCTAGGATTTCTGGAGGCTCACCTGTTTTGCACAGCGCTTCACGCCCTTAATTCATGCATTAAAAAGCATTTCCTCTGCCTTGTAAACAAAGTGGGAGTTTGTTTCCATAGAAACAACAAAAAACCTGGAGCTGTTTCTGTTTCCATAACTGTGAGGCCCTGGTTTTATTCCTTAGGAAAAGCATAAGGATCCTATGTCATGCCCTCTGTGAAGGGGATACAAGACCAGCACTTGCCCAGAAAAAGTCTAATTCTCTCAAGTCTGAATCATAAACTGACCTCACTATTCTTCTGTTTATTGAGATGTAAGCCACAAATGTGCTATTTCCTAACTACACTGTTATTACCCCATCATCATAATACAGTTTTTGGTTCCAGCTAATATTTTAATATCATTGCATGCTATTCAGGACTGGACCTTTTTACACTATTTCCTTAGCCAAATACTAAAATTATTCAATTATACCAAATTTGGCACAAAACAATGCCAAAACCATGATGTTTCCTTATAATATAGAAGCTGACCTAAAAAGAAGGAAAAGTAATTTTTATACAACTGTCTTAATTTTCTTTTGATTTTCTCTCCCCATACTACACATATGAAATACCAATTTCTGTGTGCTGCAGCTTCAGTAGTATTGCAGCACAGCAAATACTGAACAATTTAACTCCTTTGAGTCCTCAACAGTCAGCACTTGTTTCACATTGGGATTTTCTAAGGACTACAAGACTCAAGTTTTTCATTCAAATTACTGATAGGTTCATATTTAGTGGCTAGTAAAACTCTTTCTTTTTTCTTTTTCTTTTTATGACCATATATTTGCACTATCAACTCCTTACTATGGAGCTTCTACCTATGAACAGAGTTGTGAATTCTTTCCTGCGCTTTCCCATATGCACTCAACATGTGTGCACCCTGTTTGGTAACACAGATCTAATTGCTTGTACACCACATTATTCTGACAGTTGTAATCATTAGAAACACAGACACTCTGTGTCTTCATCAGCAAGTGACAAGGAAAAGGACAAAGAAAAAGGAAATCCTTAAGGCGTTGAATATAAATATTACAGTACAGCTGGCAAATTCAATTTTTTTCTTTGATATTCTTAGTAAACACATATGATATTTTGATATTTGATAATGAGCATTAGGTTTATTCTCAAAATGAGCAAAAGCATCATTCCCAATCCCATTCCTTTCCTTCTTAACTCTTCTGTTTTAATATAATTCTCTCTTCAGCTTTTTTGTTTTCCTTGCAATTAATAGTCTTTCATTTCTACTCACTGGTATTATAATTTATCTGAGTTCATTGTAATCTCTGTCCTGTTGACATCTGTTTTTCTGAAAGTTTACACTATTACTCAGCTGAGTGATTTCACTGACTTCACAGGGCAAAGAGAGAAGGGGTGATAGATAAGTGCTCAACAGAACCCCCAGGTGCGGATAATCACTCCACTTATCACTGTTCTCTGCCTTGTTCCCTTTCCAACTTTAAAAATATTTCCAGAACCTTTATGAGCTTCGTTATGCTCTTTACAGAGGGGAATAAAAGAACACAGTCTGAAATAAAAAAGCAGGTCATATCTTAAAATTTCTAAGTCTCAGAATTTGCAGTGAGACTCAGAGATAGAAATGGGATACAGAGAAAGAATTCTGCTCATTCTAGGGCTTGAATGAATGAAAAGGATACTCATCCCAAAATCTCTTAGTTGATTTATGTGGTCTTTGAGTCACTGTACAAGACCAACCTTCACTAAGTTGTAAATCTCAGCAAACCAGAGGCTTCCCAGAGAAATTCCCAATCACACGATTCATCACCCTGGTAGACCTAAGGTCCTTCATGAAATACAACAAAAATCTCTTGTCTCAAGACTTCATATATCATTCATGGAACTAAAAATAAAGAAAAAAAAAACAACTTGGCATCACCTTGAGAAGGTTCTTTTACTAGACAGGAGCACAAAAACTATAAAATCTACCTGCCTATCAGGTTTATGTAGAATTTACTTTCAAAGAACAGAATATGAAGTAAAAAATTCTGGTCCAGAAAATCGAAAACATTCTGTATGTTACAGACCCTAATCTTATTGGATAAATTAGGATAATCTAGTCAAGAGTACATTAAATTCTACTTCTTTCAAGTTACATCAGGAATATAGGTCCTGCTGTCAATTACTTCATCCCAGTGCTTCAATTACAAATAAAGAACAGAAATTGTGACATCTAAGAGATTGATAATAACAAGAATGTAGTCTGAAATTATATATGTATAAAATCCATACAAAAATGCTTTTTTACAGTAACTACTGTTCTCAGGAAGAAAGAATGGGATCAAATCCTAAACAGTGGCATCAATAGCAAGCTTAAAAAATCATGCCATGAGACTCCTGCTCAATTTTTTCGGAATATTGGAAATTAATTAGTAGGGTTTGTTTTTTGTTTTCCCAAATGTCTGGTTTCATCGTCTTTGACAATGAGACCTTGTCAACATTCACTTTTGAGATAATCCTCTAATCTCCACTGATAGTCAATGGAATCATTACCTCAACAATACATTTTTAATCAGCAGAGCCTAAAGTGAGTAGCACTTGTACTGGTGGCCATATCATAGGCATTGGCTGTATAATTTATTGCTGAACAGTGACAAGTACTAAGACTAGAAGATAAGGATGTAATCAAGGTCATGGAAAGGCACATTGTATCAGAGGTTAGGACACAGACCTAGGATGGTGAAGTACTTCAGCTTCCTGTTCTGCTATGTGGTCCTGACCAAGTTATCTAGCTGCTTTAAGTTAGATTTAACTTAATTAGTTATCCTCTCTGTAGATATCTCAGCTAGTTTTCCAGACTCCCTGTGTGGTTAATAAGATGAGATGACTCATGCCTTCATCACCCAGTTCCCACTGAGAGCCTCCAACAGGAGTTTAGCAACTAGTTCAAGTGCAAAATTTGCATTATAAAAGTACAAACGTAGGTGAGAGTAATCTTGTTCTGCATTAGAGATCTGGCTAGGCTAGACAGACTCGACATAAAACCATTTCTATTTTATGTGATTGAAAAGTCACTTAAAAAAATGCCTGAAAAGGGAAAAAGCACTTTGAAGCATGGTAGACCCACTAACTATTATTTTCTTTACCATTCCCTAATGGTGTGCCTAAGTTCCTAATTGAATAATGGGTCCATTTTTTTGTTTGCAAAAGTGCCATAAATTTACAGAATAAAAATTGTGAAATACCCAGATAACACAATAATGGAACCATAGAAGTACCTGTGAGAGATGTACGCAGCACTACCTGTATATGATCTTCTAAAGGTGCAAAATGAAATTAAATAAATCCCCTCTACTATATCATTATGCTGAGGCTGAACATTTAAGGTCAGAAATGGAAAAATGAAAAATTTAAATCTTTTACATGTATATTTTTTGTCTTCTGCTAAGGCACAAGTCTGTACATGCTTGTCTAGAAAATTCACTGTGTATTTATCATCTTCTGTGAAGCAAACATTTGGGAACAAGCAGACTGGCAAGCAGATAAAGTTAACATAATCAGCTATTTTTACAAATGCCCTTTTGACTTTCACAATTCATTGATCAAATGCTGATTTTTTTTTCCTATTTTATATATAAGAAATTTGCACACCTCTTTAGGCTGCTTGGTTGAACCAGCTGGCAGAGATTAAAGGTTACTGAATTCTTTCTCATCTGTTATTCAAAAGAGTAATCCCATCGCACATAGAAGAAAATAATTTTGCACAAATGATTTAAGACATATATTTGAAATCAGCTAGAGATTCTGGAACACCATGCTAATGCCTTCCCCATCAGTTGTAACTGCAGAGTTCTAGACCCACTGATCCTGGGGCTATGGTGCCTTTCTTTAAGGGTTGAAGGGGGCAGATATGTCCTCAGGATTTTTTATTTGAGCAGGTGCATTGCTCGAGGCATCAGAAGCTCTACAATTTCACCTTGCAGTTTTAGTGCATCTTCCTGGCTCACGTTGTGCAGGGGAGCATTCAAAGCGAAGATTAAGAGTGGCTGCAAATGGACACCAAACACCAAGAGCAGCTTTTGAGCTGCTGCTTGGAAAACCTCACCTACATTCTCCAAGTGATGTCAGCAAACCACAGGCAGAGCTGTTACTTACTCAGGAAATTCACTCAGTGAAGTTCAGCTACTGCAGCCACCGAGGTGCGAGACCAGACAAGCACTTGGTTTCTCCCTCATCTTGCATTTCAAAAAGAAGAGAATTATGCACCTCTTCTTTGGTCAGCATCAGTTATCTTTTGATGCAGAACATTCAATGAATATTATGTTACAAATATAATGTAGAAAATAAACCCCCTCAAGCTAGTCATGATACATTTAATAAAACATGATAATGTGGATTAATACATTGAATTTAGTTTTGGCTTCAGTGACAAATTGAATCTGCTAAGAGTATCAACTTTAAAAAAGCTTATTGAATATTTTCCAATAACCCAAGTCCAGCCACCCTGCTGTCTGTATCACTGGCAACCATTGCATATTAGGTATACTACAATCTACTAATTAATAACATTCTAAACAACTCAAAATTGTAAAAAAAATTTAGAACTTCTCAATGTTTTCTTCATATATAGCATATTGATGTCCTGAAAAAAATCATTAAAGAAATCTATCATTCCTGAGGTTCTGCTAGCACTGTATATGGCAGGAGTACAACCAATAAAAAAAGAAATCCAATATTTTAGTAACTGTCCTTTTGCCCTTTTACATCGGTCCTGTTGCACACGTTTGCACTGGAAACCTAAACACCAACTCTCATTTCAGTATACAGAATATAAAATGATCTGTTTACAAGAGAAACCCTGAAATTTGCTGAAATGTAATCAGCAATGTGAAATCTTTAATACAAATCCATAAGTCAATGTGCAAATCTTCACCTGGTTGCTTATCATTAGCTCCTTACTTAAATGGAAATGTGTTCTAAATAATTTAACAGAGATCAAATTACCTTCCTGTCTTATACATGTGTCCCTCTACACATTTTATTTAATATTGTATGATATGTCCTGCATTTAATTTAGGAAATTATTATCCATTCCATCACTTAGAGTAATGTATTAACAATCCATATCAATTTCAAATGTGCTAAAAGAGAAATATTTTAGATGCCAGCAGTATTAGGAAAACTGGAACATGAACTGGCAATCTATTTGCAGAGACCTGCTTTGCACTGTATATACAGAGAAGTATTTATCTCAGAATAAAAAAACAAACCAAACCAAAGGAAAACAAAACCAAACCAAAACAAAACCATAAAACCCCCCCCAAAAACAACAACAACAAAAAAACCCAAAAAACCAAAAACCCTTTCTATGCAATTGGTGTAAATGCCAATAAAAGGGAAACTTTCTGAAAATTCAAGAGCCAAACAAGCAATCTTGCATCATTATAGCAACACCCTTACAAAGAATAATCCATTTTTAAACAATTAATGAAAATAAGTCTTCACAACTTCACTCTGTCAATACCATTGAGCATTTACAGAGCATAGCATCTAGGAGAAGGGGCTGAATTCAAGGTAGTCCTTGTGCAGAAAAAACCTGCGTATTTGATCAAAATAATCCTATGGAGATGCTTGGCACCTGTTAATTGCCTCTAGATATGGATCAGAAAACAGAGGGGAAAAAAAAAACCAGTAAAAACTATTCTGAACCAAACCCAAAAGTAAACACACACAAGACATGGTGTGTCAAGGTTCTACAAGTATTGTCATCTGGCATTTGTACTTCAGCAGCTGGAGCTATCTGTCAAGACTCACACTTTCAGATTGTTTAGGTGGATAAATATGCATTTACAGCTTTCTATTTTTGAAACTGTTTTCCTAAACAAAAAAAGCTATCCTGCTCTGCCACCCTGAGTGGCCAGAGAATAGAAAACCCAACCTGAGAGTAACATGGCACAAGTATCCTGAATAAAGGGCATATTCTGACTGCCTGCTTTATGCCTCATTTAGACATGTAATTTATATAATGAAATACCTGGCATTAGTGTAATCATTCAGAGAGCCCAAGTGATGTTCTCAAGTCTGACACCACTGCAGAATTCTGATGAATTGAAGCACCTATTTCTCCCCCTTGTGTTTAGACATATTCCAAGGAAGATTTGATGCATTTAGCATATTTAATGCAGGATATATTGCATAGGAGGATACTCTACAGGAAGCTAATACAAAACACTAAACAGGGAATTTATGCAGGTACACAGCCTGGAACTTCAGAGATATCTTTTTCTGCATCTGGGTATCAATACATACTCAAGAGTGACCATTAATTAAAAGGTAAACATGAAGTTAATTCCTCCTTATTTTTGGAATCCTCAGGAAATTCTGAATTGATCTCTGTTATGCATGACTTAATTTTCTCCTAGGTTTTGTACTACAGCTTAGAATTAGAATTTTAGACTTATTCCAAGGGATGCAGCAAAAGATTTGAGTAATGAGAAATACTAGAATCATATCATATCATATCTATATTTAGTTTAGTTCCAGTTTTCTGTAAAATTTATACTCCCCTGCAACTACAAAATATTGGTCAAAATCGCAAGCAGTCCTGCAATTTTTTGCCTCTTTGTTCTGCAGAAGCTAAAAAATAGCTTTGCATTGACTTTAACAGTACTAAAGATAAAGCTGTTCACAATATTCTGAGTTGGAAGGGACCTACAAAGGTGGTTGGGTCCATCTCTTAAGTGAGTTTCCCAAACAGAGAGAGAACTCACAAACTTGGCATTGCCAACATGATGCTCTAACCAACTGAGCTAATCTCTTTTTGTAGGTATGCAACCAAAATAAATTCAGTTTCCTGAAACTTTCTTTATTAACAATCATTTCTAGATGACCCATAATGATTCCCTCTTAAAAAAAGCTACTACTTGAATATAGTGGAAAGGTAAGTTGAGTTTTATCTGAAAACAACAATTGTGAGGGAACTACATGGAAAAAGCAGATTAGTTAGCTAATAGGTCTGTCCTTCTGGAACTTTAATTCTGGAAATGCATGCAGGCAGAGAAGAGGCCACAGCTGAGGCACTTGTCAAGTCCCCAGCAGTTGCTGGGTTAAACTTTTGCTCTCTTTCACAGCTGTGCACAGGATCTGCAATGCTCCCACTGGAAATGCCAACACATCATATGTGCTGGGATATTTTTTCTTTCTATAAGAACAAATACTTGTTAAAACCATATGATTCAATCCTTTTCCATGTGAGATCTTAATATTGAAAACCCTACCCTAGGTGAATATATTTTGAAAAAACTTTCAAAAATGTTCACTGATGTCAGCAGGTTTTGCATTTCTAAACTTTTCTTTATCTTTTATAGAAGACCATAGAATATCTCACTGTGTTGAAATAACAAAATGTCTCTATGTAGTATGGGAGAACTAAGGCTCTTTGGAGAAGACAGACCTAGGAAGGATCTTAAGTTCAGATTGCAACAGAGAAATATTACATCTATTTCTGACTTCTAGCAGTCTGGAAGAAACAAGAAAAAATTTTCCCTAAGAAGCCTATTTAGTGATCAACCAAGGTGGTGACATTTTGTCTCTAAGGACAAGAACAGCAACAGCAACTACAAGAAGAAAGCAGTAGATGACAGAATGATGACTGAGTGAAGACAACAAGCCTTAAAAACAATGAAACAGTGATATACCAGCTGAAAGCAGATTCAGGTGATGAAGGTAAAAAAAAGAAACCAAAAAGGGAGAAAAAACCAAGTGAGTGAATTCATTTTTGGGGCTTTCTATAGAAAGACAGCTTAATACAACATGGGAGTTTTTTGGTGACTATTGCGTTTTTGTGCTGTAAACTGCTCCTCTCTCCTCCAAAGGATATGTGCCAGTCTTTCCAAGAGAGATTACTATCTGCCACTCTGACACATAATTGTGGCATCTTAAAAAGCTAACAGTTTTGGGTTTTTTTCTTCTGACAAAATTTCAAATAAATGGTCAATGGTACATGGTCTGTAATATTTAGGAACTATTAGGACATGACACTGTCATTGGAAGTCATCCCTTAAATCTGGCAGACATATATGAACTCTTACCACAGAATACAAGGAAAAGAAGGAAAGAAAATAAACAAACTGGAATAAGCTCACTAAAAACTTAACGGCACATATGAGGTAGGTACTATGATATATAACATAGACACTTTTTACACTTGCCTTGTATTTGTGATCCTGCAGTCCCAGGTCACCTGCCATGTACTGTACTAGAGTTCCCTCTACTGGATGAGTGACTGAAGCTATTACTTAAGAATTTTCAAAGTAAACTTTCAATTTACTTTTTACTCTGTCTGTTTACTGACCTGAAGTTCTTATACTGAAAAACTGAAGTCTCCTCTTGCTGACATATTGAACTAGAAGACCAAACCACATATAAACAATGATAAATTTCCCTGATCTTAAAAGGAATGTATTGTTCAATTCAGTAAATGGGCACAGTTCAATACAAAAAGTATAGCCCAGGGAATGTACTTCACAATAGAAGCCTAAGGAAATTCCATAATCTGAAAGCCTCAGGAATGTGTCAGGATTTGCAATGGAAACAGTATCTTTAACATCAATGATATATAGGTGGTCTATGCACAGATAATTGCTTAGTCAAAAACGTAAAAAGTTACGTTGGTTTTAATCACTGCACAAGAATTCATTGAAGTAAAGGAAAATTCAAAATCTGATTTCCTCAAAGAAATCTGCAAGTTTAATTAGGCCTAGAGTAGATGCCTTATAATATGAAGAGTAATTTCTTAGCCATGGTATTTTGCTGTTACAGTTTAAGGTTTCAGATCCTCTCCTATTACTCATCTCTCTGATCTTTAGTAGCAATCCACCACTTTCAGAACATATTGTGACAATTGTTCAACTGGAGCTCAAAATAAAGAGTGAGCCAGATGACACTCCCAAGCTTTGCAGTATTCATCACTTCCTCAATCACAGTTCATTGTGTCTTATGATGGTGGATGATTTACTAAACTTGTTGGAACTTCTTCTGGTACCTGAATGTTGACAGTATATATTTCTATGCTGTCATGAGCATGCTTATAATTTTCAAAGGCGTAGGAGAACCACAGTCACATTAGCAGGAAACATCCACTTACTAAACAGTGACAAAAGAAATATCCTGCTTTGAATATTAATTACTGGAAAACTGTAAAATACCAGGCAGTCACAAGGACATTTCCAATCTCATTCTGCCACTATTTTTTCATTCAGCACTGAAATAAGACAACAAAATTGAAACTAGGCTCAATTTCTATTTCGTATACTAGTTGAAATCTACGGCCTTATCTTTGGGAATTTGAACATCATGGCCTAATTTTAGAGCTTTATGTATTTCCATGCCCAAATCCTTCATGGGAGGACATTCACATGGTTTGAATGTCAAGTATCTATGTGGAGGAGCAGAGGTGAGAAGGAACTGCACAGGAATTACACTCCAGCAAAGGAACAGCTGCAGAGCATCAATGAGGCTGTGCCATTCCTGTGGCCTTAATGAAGAAAGGATAGATTGCTGGAGTTGAAAATAAAGATTTCCTCTCAGACTGGGTGTGCTTTTAAAATAAACATGCTGCAGCAGATTTCCAAATCCATTAGAGCTGCATGTATAAATACTGCCAGAGCAACACATTATGCTCATACCTGCAACTGAGTCAATTCCCCCTGACTAGTTATGCCACATGTGAGAGCTCATATCTTAAGAATAATTAATAAAGATATTTTGTAGGATTTTGCATTTTTAAGATCGTAACTGGGTTTTTTAAGGATGTGTTTTGTCAGGGTTTGGTTTACCCTAACATTAGTACAACATGAATTAAACAACCCAGTGTTAATCTTACCTGCTGAATTGATTTAACTTAAATATACCTATCCTTTCAGGTGGACTTAAATTTGCACAGTCCTACGTGGAGGCAATAATTTTAACATTAAAACAAAAAATGCTTTATGCCTAATTAATCTTGATGCTTAAGTTTCTGAAATGAAACTATTGTCTAAAGCTAAGGATGCTGTATGTCATAAATGGCAAAAAAAGCGCACCAGAGAAAAAGCAGAGGTACATCTAAGCCGAGTTTCCATATGCATGGATTCAGATATGCTTATCTAAACATTCAAATAGTAGAAAATTTGAAAAAAATGTGAAATTGAACAGCTGAACCAGACACTCACATTCACTGAACTTGCTGCTGACCTGTAGTGCAGTAAGTCCTAAAACATTTGGCACCCAGTACATGAATTTTCTTTGAGGCCAGTGGCTCTGGGAGAAGAAACTACAACTGCAATGAAATCTCTCTTGCTCCTGGGAAATCTATGTTGTATATGACCCCAATGAGTAAATATAATTTAATGGATTTTTTGGGTAGTGTTTTATCAAACATGAATATTTTTGACATTTATTCAAAACAGGTGGTGATACATGGCCTTCTGCAGTATCAGCAGGAGTTTCCTCCTCATAAATGAAATATAATACTTTATAGTCCTCAAAATGTTTTTTCTTTTTCCATGTGCGTTTCTAGAGAATCATTATGATGTATGACATACTAGGTTTCAATTAGACCAAGATGTGCTAGCACTGTATTAACATTTCATAGAATAACCAGTTTTTGCTACTTTATTTCACACCAAACTTCCTAGCTTTAATTAGCAAAAGGAAAATATCCATTCAATTTGATTAAAGATCCCCAGGTACACTCATGTCCATCTCAGGAAGTTCTTGTGAAGATTATGATAATGAGTAATTACCTCAGGCTAAAAGCTGTTTTTATTCCATTGTCTGGAATGAAGAACTTGAACTGTTTCCTCTCAGGAAATAAAAAAAAAGAAATATTAAATTATGTTCAGACTCTGCTTGGATAGAGAAATTTACCTCTGTATTTTCCCTCTACTGGTTTTCATTAAAAAAAAACCCACCATGACATATGCTCATTCCCTTTTTGGTGTCTTACAGAACCCCTCTCCTGTTTGAGACTGGCAGTGATGGTGTCCCTGAAAGTATTCACACACTTTGAAGTGATTTTTTTTCTTTTTTTTTTTTTCTTTTTTTTTCTTTAAAGGCTTCACCTCTTTGATAGGTACTGACATTTTTGACCTAGATCTAAAAGGAAAGAAATTACAACTGCACCCTTAACTTCTCAGGAAACATGACTACATTTCTCAGATATTAACTTTTGTGGCACTGAGCTCTTATGCCAAGTCAGATGCTTTATTTAAGGTTTTATACAACTGAGAAATACAGCCATAAAAAGGCTCTTTCAGCTGACCTTATTTTTGTCTCAAAGACTTTTAATCCCTCATTACTTAGAACGAGAACGAAAAGATGAAAGAAGCCCTCACAGAAGCCAAGGTACACTGGGGGCGAGCTCACCATCCAACACATCCCATGAGGAAAGCACACCCTGGCTAGCACAGATTGCCCACACACAGGCTGAAATACAGAGGCACACCGTGGTCAGCCCTGGTGTCTTGTCCACCCCAACCAGAGATCAACAATTCCCTTCTTGGTTATGCTCTTGGGCATCCTTCACACCAAAATAAATCAGGGAAGGAATGTCTGCCTGCCTAGGCCTTGCCCTAGTGTGGTGTTTTGACAAGATTAAGTTCCCAGCTGGATTTAGGAATGCCTGGTTCAGTGGTCCAGACAAAATCTGAGCGCTACCAGTAATCCTATTTTTATTTTCTAAAGGGAATATTCTTTACCTTCCCAGCAGTGCTGGCTAGGATGCTGGAAGGAGTGTGAGAGTTTGTCTCTGTGTTTGTGTGCAGCCAGGAAGAGCAGACAAAAGGTATTATCCAAAGTGCCCTTCTCACAGACATTCCTTTTGGTGGTATGAAGAGTTATTCCCCAGCTTTAACACACATTGTTTGTATTAATGTCCTAACAGGTTTCATGATTTGTTATTACCATTCCTTATTACCAAGGGAGCACTCTCACAGTTGAAACAGTTTACTTTAAGATGGATCAAGTCATCCTTAGGGAAAATATCTAACGAGTACTTTAAGTAAATAGAAGATATGTGGACACTGCCCTATTCATTTTTAATGAGTTTTGCATATCATGCCAACTGAAATTATTCTGGGATGTACAGCATGTGTTAGATAGGAAAGCAGTGGGGAAAGAACTGGATAAGAGGAAGGGGATAGAGAGTTGTTTCTTTAAACTACTTGCTTCCAGAGACTTCAGCTCTTTGAGACTGTAAATATATCTAAAGTTAAGGAGTCATTAAATACACACACCCTTCACTGCACTATGCAAGAACTATATACATTAGCATATTTTTAAGAAATGTGCTATCAACAGGACAGATAGAAAAAAAAATCCTAACTGTAGACCCACCTTCTCTTTGTATTGGTTCTAAATTTACTTGTCATTTAAAAAGTAAGTTATATTTCAATGTTATCAGGTCACTATCAATGTCACTTAGCTTTGCATCAGGATAAAAAATGTTGATTATGGAAACTGCTGTTTCTTCAAATGAAAATACCCTCCCCTGTAGAGATATCCTGCTGTGTCTAGTTTTCTTGAGAGCACAGAGGTTGATGAAAATGCTGCTCTTTCCACAAAGGCACTTTCTGATCATCAACAGCCAAACTCTTGCTCATGGTGCTCAGTTGTTTGATCACAAATAAGTGCCCATGACAACTGTGCTGCAGGGTTCAGGACAGCTGTGACCAAAATCCTTCCATGGAAGGCCATTTTTAATGACTTGTTATAATTACAGGATTGTAATTTTTCTGAGGTGGAATGCTGGTGTATTGGCCTCAACGAAGCTGATGTCTCTGCTTATATTGATTCATTTAGAGTAGACTCATGTCTGAGTTTGCCAAAATCTGCAGCTGTTTTACCCAAAGTCAAACCTCCTGTGGAAGACTGGAACTTGCAAGTCCAGTTATTCAGTCAAGTGGATGTACATTTTTTCAAAATCTTTTAGGCAGAAAACCAAAAAGCTGCATTGTCATGAGCACAGGGAACTTACTGCACTGCAAATGTATCCATGGAATCAACACTTTTGATCCCAAAAATCTTGTGTTGATTCACCTTCTTCTGATCTAAAGGCCCCCCACTATGCACTATCTCTCATCAATCAGACATTCTTTACAAATAAAATAATCCAGTTCAAGTTCTGAACACTAAGTTAAAACCATTTCTTTGAAAGAAGCAAAGAAATGGTTTTCTCCACCTAAGCTTGGAGAAAGAGGGAAAAGAAGAAGGATATAACGAGTGAAGACATTATATCAAAGGCATTATAGCCAAAGAACTGTGCACTTTATTCCCCACTTGGTTCTCTGAAGTGACCTTCACTGGCAGCTGGTACCAGACTATAACCAAACAGCATCTCACTTGGGGGAAAAAAAACAAAAAGGATTGCCATGGCAATAAACCCCTTACAATCAACCTGTGAGGAACTATAAGATATCTAGCAATTTCCTGGCTTACAGGAAGGGCTCCTCACCAGCAGGAGGAATCATCTGTAGTTGCTGAATTTTAAGCTCTTTTAAGAAACTTGATCTCTAAATAACTCATCTTCATTGAGTGAAAATGGCTCCTTGGTCAGAGAATGGGGGTAGATTGGGCAAGTCACTTCCCTTCAACTCACTGGAGGTAATTAGAAATCTGTTGGGATAAATTGGGTACCTGCCAGGTAAACTGGAAAGGGAAGCTCATTAAAAAGCTTTTTGTAAAACATGCAGTCTAATTATAGCCATTGAATGAAGACTACAGGAAAACCCAAAAACCAATGCTTTGGGTAATTACCCAGAGACTTCTCATAATCTCCTTGCACCTGTGGTTTTGTTGGTCTTTGGATTATGGATTTTTTTTATTGCACAGACTATGCACATGTACAGAAAAAACCCACAACAGAACAGCCCAGCTTGGACTGTTGTTCTTTTGTATCATTACTGTGACTAAAATATAGCTTTAGCAAAGGGATAGAGAAGTTTTGGGTGGTTTTGGTGAGGGTTTTTTGGGGAGGGAGGTTGTTGAGGTTTTTGGCTTGGTTTGCAGGGTTTTTTTTTTCTAAAAATCGGGTATATTTCACTTGTTTTTTACAGGAATAGTAAACTGATTTTTAGGTCTTAGTAATTTTCTAAAAAGGGTCAGTGATGCAAGAGAAGAGGTGGACAAGAAGAGAACGCCTTCCCTACCCTGAACAGACCATTAGTGGTTATTACAGGGCATGTTAAGCAAGTTCATGTCCTTCATAACTTCATGGGTCAGTTAGCAAACTGTCTTTGAGTGCAGATGGGGCCACACAGGTCACTTTGGAGAAAAAATTACTGGAGTTCAGTATTCTCTGCTGGTCTCTCAAACAACCAACTACTTGCTACAGGAAAAGAAAAACATGTAGATATTACTGAGAAATTGTCAGGATATTTCATTTGAGCAAAGAGCAGCAAGCAGCAAAGAGTAAAAAAATTATGAACTTAATAAGTTCAGTGAAGACTGAGTATCAAACATAATTACTTTTTACCAAATACTTTTTCTTAAACATACTATAAATAAATTGTTCCTTCCACTCTTTCATTAATAAAGATCAAATGACAAGCAATCTTTGTGAATGGATTACCAGAAGGTGCTGCTGCAGCCATAAAGCAATGTGTTCTGCAGGAAACGAGTAGTTCTAAGGACGTCCAGATATAGCAGACCAATTGGGTATGCAAAAAATTTAATTAAAATTAGCAATAATTCCTTAGGCCATTTCCTCTTAAGTAAATATTCTGCATCTTTCACATTCCTGCATGATCTACTCTGACAGTTTTGGAAGAGTTGCTCTTTTTAACAGATTGCAATCTAACCCCAAAATAAACATTTATAAAAAGGACATTTTTAATGGAATATTTTATTTCATCTCCTAGTGGAGCCTATTAAAAACATGTTCAGTTTTAAAACAAATAGAAGGGACATTATTGAAGGCTTTATCTTAGGAATTAAGATTTTTCATTAATTTTTCTTTCAAAAAATTCTGTAGTTATTCCATTCCATTAGCTTTAATTAAAGTATTTTTGGTACAAACCTGGGGTTTTTTTCTCTATTGCTCATAAGTTTTATAATTCTTGTTACTGCTTGTTTTTTTCTGCACTGCTTTATGCACAGGGATTATGATAGCACTGAATCTTATCATGAGGATGGTAAGCATCAGATTGCAAAACTTATTTTACTATTTGGGTACAAAAAGCAAGAGGCCTGCAAACTGTCTGGTGGCATCAGAATTCTGTGATTCTTCGTGTAGAAGGCCCTGCTATTCCCTTTAGCTCTGGAGGTTCCCTTTATCTCACATTTCTCTAGCAAAGTCTGACGGGGGTAATCAACAGAGCACTTTCACAATTGGTACACTTTACCTTAAGAGTCATTTTAAATGGGAAAATATAAAAAAGTGGTACATTCTACAATTCTGTACTCCAGACATTTCTAGAAAACAGTGGCTTTTTACACAGTTTTCACACAAATAATATTGGGGTAAATGCTGTTCCCATGCATGGCTTTTAGTTTTTGTTGGTGGGCTATTTAGGAATTACTGAGAGAAGACAGTTGTCACACATGTAATTGCCCCTTTGAATAGGGCTTTCTCAGAGACAGCTGAAAGCAGAATTCAAGCTGTTAAAAGCTCCTTAGAAATGTCATAGGCACACAAGAAAAGAAAAAAGGCAAAGTGCTCTCTGAGGGGAACCGTGTGTTTGTGTGAGGAAAAAAGCATCTAAAATTGCATGAGTACATCTGGACAGGACAGACGTACTGCAGCCTCCATTCAAGCTACCACTGCCAGCAGACCAAAGAGTGGGTCTGGGTAATTTGGGAAGGGATCCCTACCCAGAACACCATGGAATGCCCATATCCACTGCTCCTGATTGTCATCTCACCTGAAAATATTACTGCTTCTGTGACCCCATGTCCCTTAAATGAAGCTTCATGCTACTTTTGATGAAGGGGAAGGGTCACTTTAGTATACATCTTGGTAATACTTGTTAGTTGAGAAAGACAAAAAGGACCAGGAAGCCTTACAAATATTATTAAATGCCATGCCCCACTACTGGAAATATGGCAAATTATAAATAAAAGACTTCACCACACATTTTTGTCCAAGTACCTAAAACTTTGCAGAAATGCAAGAACAAAAAATTGTGTCAGATATGTCAGACAACAAGACATTTTAACATATCAAAACTGTCAAATATTTTGTTCATTTCCTAAGGAAGCGACTTAAAATGATAAACGACTCAGCGTAGATGAGTTAATTTAGAGTTTATTAAATTCTCTTAACTTAAGAGAGAGCAAATAATGTCCCCACTGAAAACAATGTTGTCCTTTCCACATAGGTATGTTCATGTTCTTACCATTGTGACCATTTAAAAGTTTTCTCACTTGTGATATTTCTGTGACTATGATTAACTAAACACTAAGTTGAGTTCTCATTTCTAGTACATTTTTTAACTCTTCCCCCATTTCCTTGACAATCCTATTTTTAAAAATGAGGCGAAAGGACAGATAGGAAGTTTTAGCTTGTGATTCATCATAAAGAGAAGTTAATTATTTTATGCATACTATTCCTCACACTCAATTATTTTTCAAGGCCTGCATTTTTATTAGGATTAATTCAATACTAATTTTTCTTCTGATGTATTGCAGAAATCAGGTGTTCTAAGTCACTTAAGGCATGATAGAACTGCTTTTTTACCATCTCTTTGCTATCCTGCACCACCTTGTTGTTGCTCCTATTAGTGCGCAACTGGAGTACTTGGTGCACATACTCTTCTGGTTTGGGAATTTTGTACACATAAGCACAGAATCACCACAACAAGAAATTAAATTTCTTTACAAGAAAGAGATTCTTATCTTAGTACTGCTCTTTTACAATGTAATGTGTTTCTGCAGCTCACTTTGTAATAAAAGGTTGCATCACACACACACAGGTTGATCACGAAACCCTTTGCAGGATTGCTCATTTCATCATGATCTCCCAGGGCATTCATTTAACTCACTCTCTTTGGTCCAAGGCCAGGCTACATGCCAATGCAAAGTCAAGAAAAGATGCACTGTTGTATCACAAGGACTGGGAGAAGTGTTTGACATGCAGTTATCTCAGATGATGCCCTTACCACACTTCTAAGTTGCTTTTTCTCAAGTGGAATAACTGAATTTTACATCAGTAAAATTTTTTTCTTCATCACTTACCTATCCTCTCACTGTTTTCACTGCTCTTACATGCATTAAATTTCAAACTGTCCTGCTGCCCATTCAGTTCATATTTACTTTTCACTTTCCTGGTGACAGGATTATCTTTATATATGTCTAGTAGACATTTCTCACTGACCTGGAAGAGTCACAGTTGTTCCTCACTCAAAAAATTGCCAGTTCCCTCTGCCAGGCACTCTTGCATTTCAACTAGGGTTCAGATTAGAGAGCAGAATATTATTGTTCTTGCAACTACTGTCCAGGTCAGTAATGGGGTCATCAGTAATTAATACCTAGAATGCTTCTGATCTTTTTTTTTTTTTTAATTAAAATACCTAAACCTGACATCCTTCTATTTCAGGGTGAATTACATGTCCTCACATACTTAAAATCAGGAGACTAAGACTCACACTACTTCTAAATTAGGTGTAAATCATAAATTTCACCCTTTAAAATGAGAGCTTTTATGTATTGTCTTCAACCCTTTCAGTCTCCTGGAAGGAAAAAGACAGGGTAGCATATCTTTAATTTCCATCTGATGGATAAATTTTAATTAAAATTAAAAAAATAAAACCACTAGTCAGCTGTAATAGAAGTATTTACTTTTTTTGTGAGCTATAATTAACATAATAAAATGTGAAACCTACTTTATTTAATAAATATGCATTTTTCTATAAACAATTTGTTTATAGTGATAAGCCAATTAATGCTTAACAACCGTTTAAAGCATGGCAATACATAACCATCTGGCCATTATTGTTCTGCCTTGAACTTCATGACATGAAATGCTAAACTGATTTAGAGATTTGGTTAACTGGTAATATCTGCTCGATCTATTTTTTGAGCATGAATAAAAAATAACTCAGAACAGTACTAAAATGCAATTATATTTCTAAAACTCAAACCCCTATTGCTAGTTCATGTTGGGCATCTGACATTTTTGGCATTTGTTAGGCCTAATCTTGTATTGACAAACCTATACAGTGCACCCTCAGCAGATGCGATTTGTAGAAAAAAGAATTATTCTTTCAAATTATGAAATTAAATACTATCTTGTACTTAAAGAAATTTTTAAACTTTTTCAGCTTCTGTGGTGGGCAATTCAACAAGAAGTGCAGAAGAAGAACCCCACCCATCAATGCTGGGGCACACCCATCCAGAAAGCAGCTGGGCAGGAGGGACCTGCAGGACTCCCGGTGGTGGAGCCTGGACAGAGTCCTGGGCACCTGGATGCACACAGCCTTGCCAGAGCAGGGGCTTTGGAGGAGATGCCCTCCATAAAGTCACTTCCAACTCAGCCATTCTGTGACTCTGCTACTATTGATTGAGAGTAAAGATGAATTTCTCATTTTCTCTGATCAGTTATTCTAAGAAATTTACAGTGGGATATTGTTAGGCAGCAGCATTTTATTTCCAATCTGAATATTTCAGATTTCTATTTCCAGCAGTTGAATCTTAAACTACTTTTTTTCCACAGACACGAAGATGGGTTACTTGGGTTTCTCTCCAGGAAAAGAGAAAACTAATTGGTGTTATTACTGATTCTGAAATGTTCATATAATAAATCTGTTCCCTAATTGTGTTTGCTGGCACAGAGATGCCAGCCGCCACACCGAACAGATGAATGACCAATCATCTCTTTATTTTCTTCCTTAGAAAGAGTGAAAATTACAGAGAAAATTAATGCTCTTTACTTTTTTTCCAAGGACATTATCTTGAAATTGTTCCTAAATAGAAATCATAAGCAGAAGTAATTTCAAATTCTTGCAGTTGTGCCATAAAAGAGTCCAAACAAGGATAATTTTACATCCCTCAGGTTCAGAGATGGAAAGAATAAGCCTCCCAGTGTGGTGACATTTTCCACACACTATATAAGGACTGGGGGATATCAAAGGAGTGATTCCTTCCTCACCACTATTACACTGCAAGTTGTCCAGCAATTACCTTGACAATGTATAAAGCAGAAGGATCTCACCCTCCAGTATTCCTAGTACTGGGGTATGATGAAAAACAGTATCTAAAATACACAGAGACAATGCCAGGTTGTAATTCACTCACAAACATTTCCTATCTGGCTCTAACTCACATTTTTTAAGGCCCACTGAAACATCATCGAATTAAAAGCATTCTCATTAGATTCCTTTGCCATGACAACAGCTTGGAGGAGGTTTCAGAATGATTTTATGATACAATTTTTGTGCTGTGACATATTATTTCCATGCAACTGTGGAGCATGCAGACAGATAAATAGAGAAATATTTAAGTGCCTGGATCTTTATAATACAGTGTATGGAAATAACAATCACTTTTTTTTTTTCTTTTTTTTTTTTTTTTTGTGTTGGTTTCTGCTGCATGCCAGAAGTGACCTTGATTCTGATCTGTAGTGTTTGATTTCAGGTGTGCAGCTCCCATCATGGTCAGTTAACAAAGAGTAGAAAGTTCATAATAGACCCAATTGTCTAAATACCTCAAAACCAAATGAGTTCTTTACAATAAAACAATGTTCCACACACATCAGTGTAGGAGCTATGATCCAATGACTCTGCGCATTCTGTGTGTTCAGTAAGTGCACAATCCATTTCATACCAGGGTACCATTTTTGATCATTGAAAATATTAGGAAAATAAAGCAGAGTTTGCTGTTGTTTAAACACATGGGCATGTTGAGACCAAGCTGTGTTTTCTTTTTCTGTGCTCTGAAGTCTTCTTCTGCACCCATATGTTTGATAAATAGATGCAATGTCAGATAATTTTCTCCTTAGCACAAGAGAAGTTTTGCATACTACCCAAACTTACTGAGCAACATAGATTGGTGGGAAATCACCACTCTTTCCACTCAGAGAAAAGTGACTCTCAGATTTCTTATTATGAGCATATTTTATTTGTGGCTCACAGCAAACTATTTCTGAGTTGCAGTATGTGCTCTTTTAAAATTTTAAGAAATACTATGAAGCTGTCAAGCTTCAACTGCTTGTTTTGAGGGAAGTGTTAAGTCACTGTTTTAACTGTACTGTCAGGATACAGCCCTAGTGCATGGCAAAAAAAAAAAAAAAAAAAAAAAAAAGCCAAAAACCCCAAAAAAACAAAAAAAAAACCCCAGATTTCAAGAGTTCATAAAACTAAGACAATGACATTTGAGAACTCCATGGGTAGAAATAGAAGCATTCACTGTTACACATCTGTCCACAGTTAATATAGAACCTTAACAAGGGGATATCTGTGGGGGACTTTTTGCCCTTGGCAAAATTGGCTGGATAACAAGGGCTCTTAGGAATATCTGAGCAGCTGTTTTCTTAAAATTATCTTAAAGAGGAAGGTGATCAGTAGCTGGATTAAACCAAAATGGGGAGTTAAAAGAACTTTCAAAACAAAAAAGGCATCAATTTAAAATGAAAGTGGTAAAAGGCACTCCCTGTCTAATTTGGGTTCACATGTTCAAGTGGATATCATTTTTTTCTGAGGATCTTTGAAGAGACATCCAATTTAACCTTACCCACAATACTTTTGCTTTCTGTCTGGACAAAAGGTGCCCAAAGGACTGAGATTCAAGTAGGATTCATGTAAAACTTGACTGGCTTTCACCCAAGGTTAGGTGAAATGAATGAAGGTCTTAATGTAGAGAATGTATAAAATAATTCTAATCCTACAATCTTATCCATCAGGAAGTCACCCAGTGCATCAGGAAGTCACTCAGTGTTTTCAACATCTTCTGTTTTCAGTGAAATATTTGGCTTCAATTTTAATGGAGGCTTTATTTTTGAGGCATTTGCTTTCAGTGAGCAACTGAGAAGACATCAAAAATGCCATTGAAAAATATAAAAATTGTGTATATAGTCTGCTGAAGAACACCTTTTCAGACACAGACAAGTGTGTTACAGCTGATACAGCACCTGCTCTCTCACCTCATACATTTCAGTCTGTATATCAGAATTTTGCAAGGCTGTTGTTAAGTCCTGAGACAGTGGAGATATTTCTCAGAAAACCTGACAGGCTCTTAATTATATATGTTCTAGAGGACACTGGTACAATACCAATTTAGTTTCCTTGGTTACTAACTCATGTAATCATAATGTATATGTTTTACCACAGCCTTATTGTGACATGCCAAAGAAAGTATGTCATTACTCAGGCTGGCAAACACTTAATAAAAACCAGCTGTATACAACTTTAGATTATTTAAATTATTTCAAGTATTCTCTTTTCATTTACTCAAAGAAAATGGCAGCAGCAAATGAGAGTATGCACAGAAGAAGTCAGGATTATATTAATTATAATTTTGGCAGTGTAATCTCTATGATCAGCTGTATACAGTAGACTTTGGAAGATGTAATAAATGTCAATGTCTTGTTAGGAGTTCTGTATGAACAAAAAAGGGATTTGATTGGACAGAAGCAGCTTCTATGTGTTCTTCACATCTTCACTAGGAAAGAAAAAAAATGTCTCAGAGTCATAACTGAAATACTTGTAATCTCAGGCTTTCATTAGCATACAATAAGATATTTAACTCAGCTTTTTCCCCTGCTCATTTCTACCTCACGGTAAAAGGGTGACAATTTCTTTTTACTTGAATATGACAAATAGATTTTGTCAATGTCTCTTTAGCTATAGGGTGTTTTCTGACATTCAAAATGGATGTCTCTGCCAAGAGCATATCTCAGAAAAGCCAGACTTAAAGGGAGAGTTTACCTTTGGCTTTATAGCTTTGTAAATTTATCGCATTTGGGGAGCTATAAAGAAATGTAAAATAAGTTAAGGGTTAAGTATGAGCCATGGAGTTTGAGTGGATGTGTGTGAGAGCAGACAAACTCCATTAATTTCTACTGCAGGCAGTTTCACTTTCCACTGAACAAGAGTCAATGGAAAACAGCACTAGTGATGTTTTTTCCCTTTTTTTACACCTCCTTGGGGGCAGGGAAGTGGTGGGGAGTTGTTCATCTGAGGAATTAGCCACAAAATAGCTCTGCCTGCTCTCATCTGCATGCAGTTCAGTTCTTGCCTGTTTTTTAACATCAGCTCCGTTCCTTTTCCCTAGGTTTCCTTCAGCCCCCTTTGGAATTAACTTAGAAACAGTTGAAGATCACTCACATAATATATACAAAAGGTTCCATATAAAATGTAGAATGCAAAAATCACTACAAGTAAGGCACCGCTGGGACCCCTTTGCTGCAGGGTTTCTTTTGTGTGTCCAGCCTCAACATAGAGAAAAATGTCCTAAAGAAGAATCAATTGTAATTCAGTTTCCTTCATTTATACTTCAAAGTGAATTAAGTTACCTTGATGATTTGTTGTATAAAAGATTTTAACTTTTGAAAAAACTACCTTTGTCAAAGGTTTTAAAATACCAGCTGCAGGAAAAGATACAAATTTACAAAGGAAAAGTGAAATTAGCATCATGAATGCAAGAGGTGAATAAACAGAATAGTGACTCTGGAAGGGAACTCCGACTTTATGTACCTAGACATCTGTGTTTAAAATGCTTATTTGGCCTGTGTGTATAAATGTTGAAAAGAACATTTTTTCCCAGGGTAGATGTCAGAATAGATCAAATGCATGGCTTGGAATACACTCAGAAATAGATCAAAGCAAAACCACAGCTCTACAGTGGTGCAGCCTTGTTGGCCACAAGTGAGACCAAAACAACATTAGGGTTCCCATCACTATTTAATGGGATGTGACCAAAAAAATATTTTGGTACTGTTGGAAGCAGTGCTAACTGTGATCTGGAATCCCAAAATGATGTTTTGAGGGAAATTATTATTATGGTGGTGGTAAGCAAAATATAAAGAAAGAAAAGTCCTAGTAGTGTCTGATATGTAAAGCTAGTGACACTAAGAAGGCAGGCTGTGAATATGGTATCCATAACAAGTTCAAAGCTGGTAATAAATAAATGTCACCTATATTAACATTTACATAGATGAGAAGTTTTGTAAGGAAATCTGCTCATTAGATGTTTGCATCATCTTAGTTGTGTGACTCGGAACAAAATTTTTATTAGCTAAAAAGACTAATTCCTCAGGTGAGGTGTAGAAACAGATCAACATGAAATGCTTATAACCAGGTGAAAAACAAAGCAGCCTTTAGCCCTGCTTGCATCAAGAGGATTATACTGTGACTTAGACTGGATGTCTCTTAAAGCAATGAAGTTGCTTTAAAAAGAAAGAAACAGACGGATGCTCTGGGGCTCCTTCAAGAATGAGGAAAAATCTGAGGGAGAGAAAGAAGAGAATAAGGGAAATGAGAAGACAATAATATGGAGGTTCCACTTTGGAAAGTGAGAAGGGAGATTACACTATTCTTTCTATGCATAAATGTAGATCTGCAATGATAGCCGCTGTCACTGCCATTGTTGTCACTGCCATTGGTGGGTGATAACAGAGACACATAGTCTGGAAATTCCTCCCTAACTCTGTATCTTTCTGAAGCTATATGAAAGACACACACAGTTTAAAGACCATTAGAAGGCCCTTTGGATAACTTTTACAGAAATATAAAATGTTTTCTTTTGAAAGAATTTAATAAATGGAGGCATTATTTTTGGGAATTTTTGGTAATAATTGAGAAATTCTAAAATCTCAAATCATAAAATCATCGTCAATATAAAAGTTACAATGAGATTAAATAGGTGTGACATTGCTGATTTTCTAGATTGGTTTTCTTAGGAAAACTCTAGGATGCCACAATACATCCAAAATTTACTCTTCAAAGACACAGAAATTTAACAGAATGGTTTAATATGCACAGTTGTAACTGAGAAGCAATGCTGCCACTTTCTCATAAGACAGAATGCAAAATTTCTGAATAGCTTCTGTAGTCAAGTCCATTTCTTGATGTAACTGGAGTTCTTTTGCACTTGAAAGAAGGGGTTAGTATCCACTTTGTGCCAATGTAAAGTCTTCCCAAAAGTACTATTGAGAAATTAATGTTCTTGATGGCAGGTAACAATGTAACCAACACAGAAATTATTTTTGAAAAGAAACATAAAACCCAAAGGCTTTTAATTTTCAATCACCAGAAACAGAGTTACAGAGTTTGAAATTAGCAATTTTTACCACTGAAACCCCTATATTAGAACCAAAGGTTCAACGAGTGAATAAGATTCAAAATTGATCTTGTTGTAAATATTTAGCCAATCTAGAAAGTTTTAAGCCTACAAAGATACAATAAACTAAATACAGATTTTTTTTTTTCTAACAGCAGTCTTCTTTACTGCAACAATTTGCAGTAAATCAAAACTATCTCAATTCTCATAAGGAAAAAACTCCTATGTCCCACTTCTTTCCCTCCTGCAGAGTTTGGAGTGATTCCTGGTTCCTCACATGAGCCATAAAGAACCAGGACATATCTGAGCCCTTCTGACTGATGGACATTTGGACTAATGGACAGTCCACGGACTTCTTGGTAAGAAACACTGGGCAGTACTGCTGCTTGGAGAAAACTCCTTGAAAGCTCAGTTTACACTGAGAGACAAAAATTACTCTCATTTTTAAAAGGATATCACTGCAATGCATGTCTGAGCTACCCCAGCACTGAGAATGCATCTCAAATGCTTCTGAGCTAAGGAGAAATCCCAGAGAAATGTCTGGGATTAAAAGAGTAAATTCCACATAAAAATTTAAGTTTTCCTATTCTCATTTGACATAGCTCCACTGTATTTCTTTAAAGAATGCTTCTGGTGTTTCCAGCTGATACCTAAATGCCTGCTTGACACAAAGATCAGGAACAAGTTCTCTTATATGTTATTAATTATTTCATGACTCACATTACCTTTACAGAACTGATGTAAATAAACAACATAATCTCAATTTTATGAACACTGGGCTAGATATGCTCTTAGCAAGCTTTCTTGCTTTTTCAGAATGTTTATTTATCTTTGTTTTCTGTATTACTCAAGGTTTAGCTGCAGCTGCCAACATATATTTAATTATTTTTCTTCCCTCCAACATCAGAATGATTGCAGAGGACTAATTAACAATTTGTAAAACTGCAAATTTATGGGAAGAAAGTCTCTCTGTGTAAGCCAACTAATTTTTTTCTTTTGATATTTAAAGCAATACTGAGTTTTCCATTAAGAGGCTGTTTCAGTCTTCACATTTACTGAGAGCTGTAGTTCTTTTACAGTAAAGCAAGCATGAAAACTTTTTTTTGCAGAGTACTGTTTAGCAGAAGCAGTAAAATAAAAATAAACAAAAGAAAAAAGAAACAAACATAAAAGTCTAATTTTTTTAACCCCCCCTTAAAATGTTATTGTTTTCTGCAAGGGAAAAAAATTAAAAAATGTTTTATGACTATCTATACACTGTAGCTTATGACAGAAGAAAATTACTACACTTATAAACCACAGCACTAAAAATTAGAAAATGTCAGTTTAGCAGTTTTAATTCATGTTCTTTCTTATTTCTATTATAATGAAATCTTTAATAATCCTGTCACATTACTCTCCCCACAGCTTTGCCACTTCAATCAGCCCTGTGAAAAATATAACCCCTTATTCTCATTTACTGCAGAGAGCCCTGTGCTCCCCTTGTCCATCTTCCCTGCTGCTCCCTCCGAGCCCATCATCACTGAGCAGCCTCATCTCACACCTTCCTAGTTCTTAGTCCTTATGCAGAAAACCAGTCTGAATGAGCATTAAAAAAAGAAGGAAAAAAACCCCCAAACAACAAAACAGCAAAGCCCAGTGTAAAAAACCCCACTGTTTTTCTGCAGTATCTCCTGCTCTTCCTTTCAAGGAAATTGATATCCCTTGTCCATGTGAACAGTGCTGGCCCAGGCTCCCCTGCTCTGCTTCTGTTTTCAGAAGCACATGTGGGCTAAAAATGGCCCCATCAAAATGATTTTTATGAAAATGAGACCACACAATTTCAGGTTTCCAAATTGCCCCTGATTGTGATCAGAGCACCTGGGTTTAGCTGTGAAGGCTGCACCAATTTTGCAAAGGGAAAAATAGGTAGATCCTGAATTACAGCTGCACTCAGGCATGCTATTGCGAATAATAGTGCTTAAGCCACAACATGACATTTATTCTCAGAGGTAAAGGTCAAAGAAATAAATAAGGAGAAGTGACAAAAACGACCCTGGCAAAGGTGTCCCTTCCAAGGCAGCAATTATGACAATCTGCACCATGCTGCAAAATTAGCCTGCAAAGTGAATTATTTGAAAAACAAAAATGAATGAAAACAGTTCTCTTAATTTAAATCTTAGGGTAAGCACTGGCTTTTGGGCTTTTGTTTGTTTGTTTTTAAACTATGCAAATGGCAATAACTACATTATTTTAAGAAAACAATAAAGCTGGTCCTGCTTTTTAGATTTGCAACCTTTTACAGTTCTATGATTAAACTTTTAGCTCATTTCTTTTGTAATTCAGGAGAACAAAACAATTTACAAGTCTCTGCAGGAAAATGCTACAAAACTTTAATTATTTCAAAATTTCAGGAACATATTTAGCTCAACATTGAACAAATCTAGTTGTGCCAATCTACATCAGTAACACCCAGAGAGCTGTTAGCATTCAGTAATCATTTGGAAAAGGAACTTGATGTTTCCTGGCTATCATAACAAGGTTCAAGCCTGAAACTGTGCTAATTTGTAAAAATCCTCAACAGTAATGAAGTTAAACTGATTGACAGCAGCAGAGAAATTGTGGCTGGTGTGTATTCAGACAAGTGGAAAATCTTAGGAGTAATAACTTAAAATTCATTGTACAAAATAAGTTGCAGAAGAGGATGAGAAGAGTTCTACCTGCAGACCTGACTCAGCTGTTACATCAGTAAGGCACAGCTTCTGACCCTCCCAAGTCCCCCCAAGTCTTTGTGAGCACTACACTTGAGACCTTGGCTTCCAAGGTGCTGTGGTGGCCCCCAAGAGCACAGGGATCCCTTCCCATCTGCAATCCCTGCAGGCATTGCATTGTCCCAATGTGCAGGAATACAACAACTGCATAACTCCAGGCAGTACCAACAGGGAACAGCATATATCATAATTAATTTTCATAGATTGAAGCACCAGGGGATAAATAAGAAATTCAGCCTTTTTAAAAAGAAGTAGAATTGTTAGGCACACTTTAGTTGTCATGCACTGAATTTTCACTTGAGTAATACAATTTAGGAGAAAAAAATAAAACAGATGAAACAGAAAAAATATTAAGAAGCTAAGAAGGGGTTTATCTGATTGCCAATCCCTTTTATTTGCATTCATGTAATATAGGCTGCTTTGTAAAATCACCTAACTGTTCTAATAATAATTATTTTTACTTTTCTGGTGTTACTCATCTGAAATATCTTACAGATCCTGACCTATCATTCAAGTGTTAGCCATGCACAATACATGATAGCACGATTCTACACAATCAACAGTATTATTGCAGCATTTCTGTCTGCAGTGACATTTAGACAACCAAACCCTTGCCTCTGTGGACAGCAAACAAGCTGAGATTCTCAGCAGAATGGCACTGGTGCCTGCAGAGAATGAACAGGCAAGTCATGCTCATGTGCTTCTGGCCATGAAGTGAGAGTTGATTGATTATCAATATCAATATCAATTATCATCTCTCTCCTGTGCTACTGCAGAACTTATTGAGGAGCTGGAGGGTAAGGGGAAGGTGAGGGTGAACTCTACTGCTACTCTCTTCCACACTTTACAGCTCTGACTGTTTTCTTCTGCTCAAGCTTTTTAGAAGGACGAGTAATATATGGCCCAGATTTAACAAAAGCAGTGGGCCAGAATCCCAAATCTGGCAAGGACAATGAGAAGAAAACCAAAACTCTGACTCATAATATTTTAAATAATTCTACATAGAACATGAAAAAAAAAAAACAACCCCAGAATAAAAGAAAAAAAAAATAAACCAAACAAAACCCTAAACTATACCAAAATAGACAACCGCAACAAAATTGCAAAACATTAAACAAACAAACCCAAAACCAAAAAACCACCCAAAAAAACCAAAATAAAACCCACCTCAATCCCCAAAACTACTTCAAAAAAATCTATGTGTGCTAAGAGACATATATTGAATATTGCTCTGTATAATACTGTATATAATATAATACTGCAGAATAATATTTGCCAAGTTGTTGTGGCATTCTTCAGCCTCCAGAAGTGAAAATTAAGCTATATCAGTTATATAAAAACTGCAGAATCAGTTTTCCTATCTAAAAATTGGAAGGACATGCCATTGGTAAATAAGCTTGTAAGTACACTTCTGTACGAGATGGATGGAGTAGTGGAGATGCAAATGGAACATTTAACTACATCATAGGTTTTTATAAGTGGAGGTGCAGGGAAAGAAATCCCTTCCCACCAGCCAGAGGGTCACTATTTTCCATTCATCTCCATCTGTTTTTTCTGGCACAGACACAGCCATCACCTTGAAATGCTTAGCACTGTGCACTGTTGATGAGGACACTCCATACTGGCCCAGGAAATTGTGTTCCCACATTTTCTCTGATGTCTCTTTGGGGTAAGAAAGGAGAACTGGGACATGAAGGGAGACTACAGCACCATATGGAGTATTGCATGGAGACAGATTTCCCTGTCTGTCACATGCTGCAGCAGTGCACAATCCTGCCTGAACAGGGACAGTACACAGCCACGGGGAACAGAGCAGCTCTGCACAGTGAGGTACATACATGGTTTGAACAAAAAAACGGACCTACATATTTTAAATGTTCCCCTCTCTCACTATAATCCCCTTCTCTTCCCATTCTGCACTGATATGGCAATAAATGAGGAACTGTTTCTGTGAACCCATTTAAAATACCTCTGCTGGACCACATAACAGGAAGATATTTTCTATTTTGTGCCATGATCTGCCCCAGAATAAAAGTGGAGTGGAAGAACACAGAGCCAGAGCACTTCAGACCCTCCTGTGAATGACTTCTGGAATAATCAGGTCAAGTCTAGTTTCTGTATTCACTGTTTTCTTACTTCTGTGTACTCTTACACCCTTATTAATCCTTCTGTCCAGGAGCGTGATGTGCTTTGTGCTTGCGTTTAATGGACCTGGAGACATTGATTTGGTCAAGCTTTAGCTTTGAAAGATTGTTAGTGTTGTGCAGATCACGTCTTTATAGGGCCCACATGAAATCATATAATGAAAGAAAACTAAGCAGCTACAAACCTCACTGTATTATCTGGGGAAGAGGTGCATTATTTTCTAACCTGCAGAAAGCTAAGGCTTGTAATTCAACAAAATTCTACAAGAGACATAGAGAATGAAATTAATTCTCACTTCAACTCAATGAAAGTTCATGATGATATTTCATTTAAACAGTAAAAATTGTTCTCCAAGTTATGACTGTTTCTCTGTACACTTCCTGTGCTTTTTTCCTTGTTCTTAACCAGTGGGTTAAAGTCATCCCTCAGGTGACTTACAGTTTATTTTCAGAGCCAAGCTAAGGTAGTAGACTTCTTCCTTCCCTTAAGATTGGCCTGAGCAGAAATGGGTAAAAAATAGTAACCACATCAGAAAAGTTATCAAGAAATGAAATGCAAGCCTTTTCTTTTGAACTCATGTACATTTTCAAATGGATTTAAGATGATCTTCAGTCTAAACCAATGACCTGGTTTCAGACTGAGTATTAACAAAAGGCAGGAAACCATAGAAAGTTTTAAATTTATCACACAAACATTTACAAATTTACCTTCAGTTATCTTTGGTATTCCCTCCACCACCCAAATGGCCTCACAGATGAATTCCTCATTGTCTGAACCTGTGCCATGTACCCTGAGACCTGTGAGGTTCCACTCCATGGGAGGATAGGACGTGCATTGTTTGGTCAGTTTACTGTCTCTGCAAATCCATCATTATCCTTTTAAAACTTTTAAAACTTCTGCCTAGTCTTTGGTAATAGTTTATGAGCAAGAATATTTGCAAAGCAGAGAAAAAATCCCAGTTATTGCACTTTACATTGCAGTTTATGACACAATGAGTCCTTAACAATGGCAACAAAGCAGTGATCCTCAGGAAGCTCTTGCCTGAGCCAGAGAGCATGATCTGGCCTCTGGCCATAACACAGTTAAACACACGCCCTCAGCAACCCTCCATGTTTCCAAACTCAGTGAAAATTACCATTAGAAGAGTGCACTGACTAATGAGCTGGCTCAGGTTTAACTTTGCATCAACCAGGACCCCGGGTCCCTTTCTGTGGCACTGCTTTCCATCATCTCGTTCCCCAGTCTCTCTGTACATCCAGGGCTGTCCCATCCCTGTGCAGATTCTGTCACCTTCCCTTGTTGAACAATCCCTTCTGCTTTGCTTCTCCATTTTCCTTTATGTTCAACTTCCAAGCTTCCTTGTTTTGTAGAAGAGAGAACTTAAATCGGAAGCCTTTGCCTTTTACAAAAATAAACCTTTAATCTTTATTCAGAATTTTCTTTTATGATGCTAATGGAGGATTATAGAAGAACTAACATTTTCTCATGTTTATTATTATTGCTCCAATCTCCCACGTTTAAGAAAGAGGGACAGAGAGACAATATAATTGCATCTTGCAGAAGCCTTCTCTTTTCTTTTAGACTTTGCTGCTTTTTCAGAATTTTAAAAGAATATAATAGAGTAGGAATTAACAGAAAAAAAATTTCCCAACTTACAGCTTGGTTACTTTCCTTGACTGTGTAGGAAAAAAAATGCTCTTAGAAACACAGTGCCATGCAGACTTCTAATATTTTTTTTTAATGTGAAAGCTAGTGGGAGCAGGGTCCAGACTGAATCCCTGAAATATCCTGGTTTTTTTCCACTTGATTTCTCCAGTTCAGACTGAGCAGTTCTGGTCCAGGACAGAAATGACCCTGTCTCTCACTCTGAAGATTCTGAAAATTAAAGCTCCCTGCAAAAACCTACCAGACATGCCAGAGCTGGGCAAAGCAAATTGAGGATAACAACAGGAAAGGAGTGATTAGATGCTCTCTTTCTATGAAGATGATGAAAGAAAGGATTTTCTCCAAAATTCATCACTTTCTTCCAGCACATTGCATTATAAAGTAGAAAAACAGAACAACAACTATTCTCTGACAGTTTACAGTAAATTGTTTCTGGCTCCAAGTGCCATGTTTCTGACTCAGTGCAATTTTAACTGTGTATTTAAATAATAGTTTGTTGGTGCCCAATTCTTAATATAAGTAGAGATGCATTTGCAGTATAGATAAAAGTGACTAATGATCTCATGGCAAGTTCTGAAGCTTTATAGGAAGTAAGAATTATTTTTGAAGTACATAAAGATAAACTAAAGATTAGATAATATATAAAACAGCTAGCCTCCTTCTGCATGATACACAAGGGGGAATAATCTTTGGTAATTGATGGGGAATTTATATTTTACATATTCCTTGAATGAAACCCTGGATAGTAGAATGACTCACTACTCAGCTGTTCCTTTCACCATGTCCTCACAAGACTCAGAAAAGAGAAAGAGAAATTTGAAACCAGCCAGATTTTTATCCAATTCTTGAGAAGGCAGCTGCACTAGCTTATCTAGAGGGCTTAAACCTTGAAGTATATTTGGCAATAGGCTTTGTTTATTGTATGAACAAAAGTTACAAAGGTCCATGCCCTAAGCTTCAGCTCTGGTTAAAGCCACCTTCTGCAACCTGTGTAAAACCGACAGCCTGCAGTCATGAGCTCCCTTTCCCTGACCAGTTATGGCAGGCTCAGAGCCACACACCAAACCACGAGCAGGGAGTGAGGCTGGGTTTAGAAATTTGGAGCCAACCACGTGCACAGGCTCAGAACTGCTCAGCATCTTAGTGAGAGTCAAAGCAGGACATCTCTAAGGGAACAAGAGAATTTTTTTATAGATGCTGCTACTACGAGGATATTGTATATAAAAGTGACTTCTACTTTTATGTCAGGAAGTCTTGCCAAATCACCATTTTGAGTGCCCCCATAGCATACAATTGCCAATGAATTAAAGATAATTGAATGATAGCCTGTCCTCTGGGTTCTAAGAGCTCTTCAAGAAGGAGTACAATGCAATGTGCATTTCCCAATTAAATGAAGTGTTCTGTGAAATGAATTAATCATAACAGGGCAGAACTTTACTGTAAGACTTCTGACACACCTGTGACCAGGAAGGGCTCCACAGATTCTTCTGCAGGAAAAAAATCCATTTTTGCAAGAAGGGGTATAATGGTTTTGATTTAAAGCTTTAAGAAAAAATAGACATTTTGGGGTTTCTCTGTATTAAAAAACGCCAAATGAAATAACTGGTGAAGCATCTACTCAAGTCAGTACCAACATGAGTTGAAGAAATCATACATAGCAATAACACATTGAAAAAGAAAGCTCAATAACCAGTCAAAATCAAAAACAGGAATCAGAAATTCCAGTTAAGTTAAAGTGAGTGCTGGTTTGCATTTTGTCACTAGCTAAAGGTCACTACAACACATGTGGAGACTGCACCTTCAGCAGCCTAGAGTGAATTTTGTGCTTTCCTACATATGAAATGATCCACTATTTTTGTGAGCAATGTGAAAATATCTTAGCAATGTATAACAGGTATTGGTGATTAGTTTCAACAAAGAAACATTAATAAAATAGTAAATAATAATAGCAAATGTAATTTACTGTGAAAATCTGTAATTTACTAAGAAAATCTGGTCTCTTAACTGAAAAGCATAGTGTTTTCTAGACCCTGTAATATATGTCCATGAAAGCTTTTAAAATTCAAAGAAAAGAATTTAAAAGCTAAAATTACAACACTGTTCTGCATTTAAATCCAGATCCTTGCTTTCATTTGAAATGTAGAGATCTGGAACCTCTGCATTTTTCTAATTATTTTTTTCTAACCAAAATATATTTCTGCCATCTCCACAGTATGAAAGTTTCTCTATTCAGACTCAATGGAATAAATTTGACAGAATTATTTGAATAATCCATAATAGATTGATTGCTAGTCAAGAGGTTGATATGTTAATAACAGTAATACATTAGAAAAAGAAAAATGCATTAGGTAGAATCAAAACCTGGAGATAAAGCAGAAATATAAAATTTTGACAAACTGTCATGGGTCAAAACCAGGACAGTAGTATCCTCAGGGTACAGAAAAATAAAAAGAAAAGGACTTGCAGAAAAGTAGTTTCCTTATAACAGTTTTTCAGCCAGTAAATTACAAATTAATCTCACCCCTATTGATGAAACCAAAGTTTTATTCACTCTTCAGGTCTTAAGCACATCTTCAGGTGTTACAGCACCTCTGTAATCTTCATTCTCTAATATTTTTTCTTCTGAAAGGATTTATTCTAGCCAGGGTACTTTTGAATCTAAAACATGATGCCAATAGAGACACTTGTCCATTGACCTGAGCTTATCATGCACAGAAGGTTGAAATTCTTTCCTTTTTTTAAGAAACAGAAAATATGCAGAAAGTTGTGCCTTCATCTGTGTGGGAAAATCTTAATTCTTGAAAAAAAATATCTAGTCATATAGTGTCATGAATGTAGTTAGTGACCTTTTTGAATTAAGGGAGTGGGCACAGAGCAGGGTGTCCAAACAAGCCAGGAAGGACCTGGGCTCCAGCTGCTGTCAGGAGACTGCTGAGCTGCAGGTGCACTTCAGAGACATCAATGTGAGAAGCTGGATTTTTGGTAAACTTGGCCAATGCTTATGAATGCACATGAATTTCTCATTAGGCACCAGATGATCTACATTTGCTTTTTCTTATGGTTGTAGATGAAAGCTCCAGAAGAGAAAAAAATCAAAAGAAGCCCATCCTCCCAAAACTGATATTGGACCTTTTTGTTCAATGATGCAAATACAGATTTAATAGTTTAACTGGTCATTCAGTTTAGAATATTGATTCTTTTCCACAACTCTTTTGTTTGTTGGTATTGTTCTGAATTTCTAAGGACAGTTTTTGGTGTTCCATGTTCACTGTTCGGTTGTTCTTCAGTTAAAAATCACCAAGTAAAGATTATCCAACTTTCTCTGACAGTTTATCTTATCCAGACTGAGAGAAAACACAGATATTTAGAGTATCTCAGCTTACCTTAGGGAAAAAAAATCAATTTTTGACCTATTTGACTGCATGCAGATGGAGGCTAAATTTACCTAGAGGATACATTTTAAAAACTTTTAACATCAAAAGGCAGTTTGGAAAGATGATATAGGAAAAAAAAATACTTTAGAAATCATAGGAAGCTTACATTCAACAATGCTGCAAATTCAGTTCATCACATTTGTAATTCTTAAATTTCAAAGATACTTTGTTTATTTAAGGTGAAAGGTCAGTAGTGTATCTAAGATCTTCAGGCTTGAAAACCCTACAGTCATAGGGAGATACAAACTTCCAGCTGCTTTAGGCTGTTCAAGAACTATGACTTGTACTTGTGAAATAAGTTATTTGTGGCCTCTTCTATTCTTTGTTATTCTAGTTCTGCTGAGGCAAGGTACTTCACCAGATTCATGCTACTGCCCTTCCAGTTTGCTGTAAATAATCAATAAAATTAGGGCTATCATCAAAACTCATTTAAAAATACCAGTATCCTTTATCCTTTTGGTATCACAGGAATTAGAGAACCCATTTTGCAACACTAGAGAGCCTCCCCAGAGCTTACATAAACACTTATTGATTCCTGGGGACAACCAGCAAAAACTAAACTCTCATCTGGAGTTATGCATGTATTACATCACATATAAATAACCCCAGACAGATGTGATGAGCAACCTGAGATACTTGGCATCAGTCTTTAAATCACATGCCAGGTAACATCAGTGAAGGAAGATATGTGATAATATGTGATAAACTTTTGTAGGAAAGCAGCTTTAGAAAGATTGGGTTTGCAATTTCAGAGCATTTTCTTATCCTTTTTTTCACTGCTAAACCTTTAGTGACCTTAGTGATATTGTATCAACTTTCCAGTTGGCAGGAGATCAGATTACCTGTTAGAAAAATAATTTATACTGGCACTGTTTAAAAAAAAAATTACTGATTTTGGATGATTTGGTTTTTAAAGTGGGAGAAAAGCATGATACTTAAAAGAGCAGAAAGGAGGGAATAAAGGAGGGAAGAATGGGAGTAGGGGACAGAATTATCAGCCTCAGTGTTTGTAGATGTGATTTGGGCACAAAAATCTCTGAGAAACAGAACTGCTGTAACTGTACAGCCAATGAAAGCATCCTAATGTCTTCATACAACCTTCATGGAACATTAAAATTACAATATCAGAAGTGGTACACAACTACTCCTCTTAAATATATTTCAACTGTCCTCACTTCCTACTACAGTTCTACCACACCAGACACATTCCTTCCCCCCTTCTTGAACTGTATTTATTTTCTTTGCATACATGTTATTTTAACGTGAGTACTTAGTCACTGAATACCTAAAAGCTGATGTCCCCAATATGTAGAACTGAGAAATTTCTGAGGAAAAAAGACAGAAACTATGTACATTTTCTCTCTCATGACTAACAGACAGTGTAGTATTTTCCATCAGTGTTATTTGTAGATATAGTCTGGACATCTGTTGATCCTAATTAAGACCTTAATTAAAATTGGGGTTCACCTTGATAAATAAATTTTAATTTTTTTTCCCCTGGCTTTATTTTTATCTACTTCCTGCTGAAGGCAATGCAGTGCCTGCAGCCCAAAGATGCTCTGTGCAGAGGCAATGCTTTGTACAAACTGATGGAGAAGAAGCTGACTCCAACTTTTATTACCATGCTCTGAAACAGAAAAAAAAGTCTCATAAAATAAGATGAAAACTCAATACAAAGATGTATAAGCTAAATTCTTTTGACCAGGATTTCTCAGTGCCCTCAGAAGAACAGGTCATTGTCCCAAGTGCATTTTCAGTGGGTAATTAGGAATACTGAATGCAGCAGTGGAAAACAAAGCAAACTCCACAGGCAACAGTTTAACCACCACTCCACCTCATGCAGGACATTTTAGGCATTGTTGGTGCTCTGTGTTTTTTTCAGCTGCTCTTTTCCTCTTCTATTTAGGCTGTCTGTTGTTGGAAGCAGTGACAACTCTCTCATCTTCTGGTACATGTGGCTGTTCTGCAAGCAGCACAGTGGGGCCCTTGTCTCACATAATTACCTGAGTTTGCTTGAGATGCCAATGGCTTCACTTTAAGTACACTTTGGAGATGTGCTCCATGAGATACACAACAAGAACGTTGTTAAGAGCCCTGCATTGCTCTGTTCTGAACCATCAAAGTCTAAGCAACAGCTAACACTGGAAAAATAATGTAGTCATTAAAGCTAGGTACTGTTATTTCCAGGGATGAAGACATTTCTTGGCAGTACGGTATGCTAAGCACAGGTTATTTTATCCTAGCAATAGCTCCATATGACGTCAAACTGGCAGCTCTTTCACTGACAGTACCTCTTGTAAGATACTTTTGACATGAACAAACTTGTAAGAAAAATATTATACCATTGGAAAGTCTGTTTCACACATTTCCATTTCAATTTTCTTGGCTATACACTTTTTAGAAGAAGAAAAAAAGCATTTTTCAGAAAAGATTGGAAAGGCTGAATATTTGTCCAAATATGGATTAGTCAGGTATAGCTCACAACCTTATCCAGAGCAGCAGAACTATGCACAGAGAACTTATGAGTTGGGTGCCCTAAACCAATACAGAATTATTGCCTACTTGAATTCTGCAATTCTTTTCTCAGCTTGGAAATTAGAAGCCTCATATGAAAACCTAAGTATGTAAGGTGAATTTAATTTAGTATTTACTAATTATTGTGACCAAATAAAAGGTAACAGAAGAAATAAAAACTATGATAACACCTATCATCAGGAAAGGAAAGTCTTACACACTCCCAGAAGTTCTTTATTTCTGATTGGTACCCATAAAGTAAATTATAAACGACTAGGGTTTGCCAATAAGGTTTGCACTTCTCTGACAAAGGAAATGACATTGTTTGTTTTGCATTGTTTTGCAGATGGAGATTCCTTCAGGTTTGAAAGTGTGAATTCCCCTGCAGCTTCAAGTATAAACATATTTTATTGACTTTAGTACCACCAAAGTATAAGCTAATGACTCTACTTTTACTATATATGATAAATAAAATCAACACCCAGGAAAAAAAAAAGCATCACTGCATGTACTTTTTCTTCTGGGAAGATGACCAGACAACAAACATAAACATGCTGTAAGATATAACATTTCAACAGTACACAGATAACATTGCAGCATGAGGGTTAAACTTATATATAGACCAGAGTAAACTAAAATACAATAGAACAAAACTATTTTTGAAAAATAGACTCATTTATGTTGACTCAAAATAACCTGAATCTAAATATTCACAAAAGATGGAAAAAAATAAGTCACAGTGGAAGTAACTTATTAAGTGTTCATAGGTGTCATATTTGCAGTGCAGTGTTAATTGTATTCACCTAACACAGAGCACCCATGACATTGACAGGAAAGCTGAGAAAATGGAGGATTTGTTATCATAATTTGGTATGTGGGAAACTGCTGCCCATAATGATTCCATTTCTTGCCCCCGGTCACTCACATACAACACGTGGCTCAGTTACAAACTTAACTTTTTTCCTATGCTGCTGATAAATGTCTTAAATAAAACGTCCTTCCTCCAATTTCTGTGCTAATGGTAACACTGCAATATCGAAGAACTGTAAGGCTGAGCCATATACCCAGTCCTCTCTATTCTTACATAATTCCTTTTTTGTCTAAACTGAAAAACTGGGGAGGAAGCTTCCTCATCCCCATCATGTTTTTAAGGCTATTTTTTCCCCATTTTTACTGTGAAGAAAGCATTCCTGGGCAGCATCCTCCTACATCCTCCAGCAGGATAGACCATCTGAGCTACTGTCAATCTGAAGTTATATTCCAGAGGAAATCAATGAGCTTCTCTTCCAATTAATGGATGATTTGTTACTTTTATGAATCAACTTGTCCTTGACTTTTTACAGTGCTGTTAAATCACAATGTTTTCCACTATCATTTCACATTCCCTGTCTGGAAAGGAAGCATACACTGATTCTGTTTTCAACCACAGCTACCCTGTTTTGCCAGCTCTTAAAGAAAATGGAATTTGCAATTGCCGGAAAGGACATATCAAAGGAGATAGGTCTGGCCATGAATGTCACTACCAAAACTGCTTTCCTGTGATTTACTCTCCTCAAAGCTTAATTCCTGAGATGACACAGTGCTAGAGCCACCTCTTCTCACAATAGTGAAGACTGGGAAGCTGCTTGCCCACATGGCAACTGCAGTTCGCTGAGAGCACTACCAAGCACAAGATGCAGCATGACCAAGGTGTTGTCTGCCTATAGCATTCAGAGCCTTACACGTGTTTTGTGGCTGTTCTCCAAATCCCTAGATTTGGATGGATAGTGTCAGACAGTGCTGAAAGCTACCATGTTTCACCATGCCTATTTTTCTGTAGGCATGGTAAAACATAGTAGTGCACAGTAGTGCTCCTAAATATCTACAGGAGTAAGTTTAGGACATGAAAAGTGCTAAAATTCTACAATCAGGAAAAGGGGAAGAAAATGCATGACACAAACTTCACCTAGGTCTTCTCAAACTGGAAAATGAGGAACTTTTCTTTCCCTAAAAGTGCCTTGGTAACAGCTGCATCTTGACTGTTGCAAATACAACTGTACATCCTACCCTGGGACATATCCATATCATTCCTGTTGGCAAGGCAGGGAAAACCAATTTCATATGCACTGAGACCTCTGACACTTATGGAAGGCAGCATTTGACTCTCAGGGTTATATGGTCATTTCTAATTTAGTAGAAAGGGGCACTGCATTAGCAAAAATAGAGAAACAAGGATCACAAACCCAACCAAGTCATCCCATTCCCAGGGGCTACAATTTCTGAGGGCAGAATCGATCCATTATCATCACATCATATGATTCTGGTCCATCTATTCTTTGGTGTACACAGGGATGTACACTTGTATAATAGACAATTCAAAGTCTTACCTGGAGTCATAGAATGTTAAGGGACTGGAAAGTCCTTAAAGATCATCTAGTCCCAACACTCCCTACCTACCATGGGCTGGGACACCTCCCACTAGAGCTGGTTCTATAAGGCCTTTTCCAGCCAGCTTTAGACACTGCCAGGGTTGAGTCCAAAGCCCAACTTTTACCTAGTTTTTAGTAAATCCCAGTTGAGTTGTCTAACTTGAGTTGACTTATCCTGATTTAGAAAAGGTATGGATTAGCTCTCTGCTTCCTGGTTTCATAGAGAATATTCACTTATAAAATGCAAGTGAAAGATGACTTAGTCTGACCTAAAGGGCTGAGAAACCCATGGTCACGCCCCACTGCTCTGGGCTGGTGCTGCCAGTGTGAACAGAAAGCAAAGGACAGAAAAATGCAAGGTCAAGGACTCTCTGTAAACCTTCTAATGGTTTTACTGGCAATTATGCCTCTGTAACAGAGCAAAGATTGTGGACGCATTTTTAAAAGGAAAATGTTGCCACCTATTTTTCAACCTTTTCCCCCCTCTTTGTGTTACAACCTTGTCATTGGAAATTAAGTCTATGCTGTCTGCAGTTGGGTTTCCCTCTCTATTTTTCTGCACAAGAATTTGACAAAAATGAGCGCTGCTTTTGCTGTGTTGGTATCTGTTGACAGATTTGTAATAAGTTCATGGTTAGGTGCACTCATAAGTGAACTTGTGGGCAGTGGTACAGGCAGTTAAACATTACCACTGTATACTAGGACAACCAAGCAGTATTCTCAGACTATGTACAGAGCTTAAAAATAAAATACTGCCCAGAGCAGAACATTGTGAATACCAACACCCTTGAAAGGTAAGTTTGTAATTCAAAAATTATTGAAGTTATATGAAAATAGGAAAATAGTTGAAAATATTTTCTGTCCTAGGCATGAATGCTGGGAACAGAGTAAAACTGCATTAAAAAAAGATTTTCACCACAATTAGGATTTAGAGAAAATTTTGGTTGCAAACTGTGTGATGGTGTCCTTTTTATTTGACTGATTATGAAAAATTCTTTAGCTAATGAAATATCCTGTCTGCATTTGATAATTTCTCTTTTTTTAATATACCCACTTTGAAAAAGGATTACTTTCATAGAATTTTCAAGAAAAATTTGAAGAAAATATACCAATTAGGCACTATGGAGGTTTTTTTGGTTGTTTTTTTTTCCTACCACTACTACTGAAAAGAATCCTCCACTCTCCTAGAATATTTGCCAACTTACCTGGCAAATCAGCACCTGCCATCTGCAACACTATAGTATATTTCAAAATGTAGTTTTTACTTCGAAAAAAATGCTCACTATATAATAGAATACTGAACTAATAATTTAACAATCTAAAATAACACAGAAGATGGAGAAGCCACAGCAAAAAGAAAAGGTTATATTGTTTATAGGTTCAAATTGCAGTCTTTGTGGTTGTAGTGTTACATTTTGAATGACAAATTTGATTCTGTGGGTACCATATTTTACTTGACACTACTTTATTATTGCCTTGAATGTAAACAAAACAACCTCAAAAAAAATACTCATTGTGCCCATATTGCTGACAGTGTCTGTCATACACTTGTGTGCAGTAGTTGCAATATTGTTGTGTTTTCCTTCTTTAACCTGAACCTGTGGCACTAATGAGCATGGACTGGGGTTATAATAAAAAGATGCTTAGGCTAATGATGCTCCCAGACATCCTCCGAAGTGGGATTTAGTCTCAAAACTTTTTTGTACATGCATTTCCACTTCAGCTGTGATGTTTCTCAGCATTTTCAGACAAACTTAATTCATCATAACTCTCACATAAATATAACATTTTTGTTTTCTGTATACAGGTAATAATTTTTAAAAATTTTCCTCCACTTTCCTTTCTGATCAGTTGCAAATGGAACATTAGAAATTAGGAATTTATACTTATTTTTTAGGAGGATCTTTTCAAAACTCCATTCTTTAAAATTATGAAAGTAAAAACACACAGTAGCATCCACAACAACTCAGCTTTCAGAATACCCACTCATTACCATGTAAATAGCACAGCCACTTAGCACACCTTTCTCTGCCTATCATTCCAGTGTCAAGTCTGTAAGTTCAAAAGTGCACTCCTATTTGCCAAAACCAGAAGACCCATTTTATGTCTGCTAAGCAATTATTTTATGAGGGAAGAATAATGGAACTTCAGTCCATTTTAAATGATATATTGTCTGTCAGCCAAGCAGATCTGTTCTGAAAGGCATGGCCCTGACAGTCAGGCATGGCTTGCATGACTCTGCTTAATTTCATGTCTACTGTTGAAGTAGCTGAATATGGTCAATACAACAAAACTATTTCAGAGGTTTTAGAATATTTTGAATATTGATTTATGTGGCAACAAACACATTTGCAAGACAGTACAAACTTTCATTGCCATGCCTGTTGCATCAAACAAAATCTAGTTTGTACATTTCTTCTGTTGCCCTATTGCTTTCTAAACCCAATAGCATTGTTACACAATGGATATGTGAAACTTGAGGCAGATCAAACTCTCTCTGTTGGACATCCACTGAACCAGCCCAGAAAAGTGGTTTTTTTTCTCTTTAAATTTGTGCTTTCTGAGACCACAGAAGAAATAAGATTATTATTATTCTAGAGACAGACTCGATGAAATTACAGCTCTGAAAACACCACGAAAACATCAGCATTGCACAGCTGAATTTCTCAGCAGTAATGTAGAAGACTGGAAGCAAGCCACAAATCTATTTACAGGAAGACTGTTTTATCCACAGACCACCTCCTCAGGCACTGCCAAGGGCCTCAGCAGTACCCACCCAGACAGCCTATTGGCACTAAAAAGGAGGTTTGTCCATCTCCACCCTACTTACATGGCACGGTGCGGAGGTAGAGATTGTCTCTTATGATCTGCTGGAGCTCATGGTCCACTGAACCTTTCTGGAACCGTAGATTGAGGTAGTGACGAAGGTCCTTATCAACAATGCCTCCTGTCAGGGAAAAGACAAATGAAAGTACAATTGAAAATCATATTGCTTTGATGGAAGCAATGAATCACTTGTGAAGTCTTTGTGGCTCATTTTCCTTCATGGTTCTGTCCCAATGGAGGACAAAAAGCACACAGAGCTTTCTGGTTAAAGCATGTGGTTGGTACAATATTTTTTACTATTGATAATTGCAAAGGTTAAAAAAGTTAATGGCTCAATAACTGGCTCAAATAACTGGCTAAACCTGTACAGTTCAGAAAATAAATATAGGATTATAGATAGAGCTGTCAATTTTCTTTCTGCACAAAACTTGAACATACTGTTATCATACAACTACCAATATATGTATCTAAATAATAAAGTATTAGGTATTATATTTCCCATGACTATGTATCAATTTCCCATTTCTTATTAAACTAAAAATCTTGGTTCCAAATCTCTCTGCAGTGCTCAGTGGCTTTAGTCCGTGTGTAACCAGAATGAAATGTGGGTGTATTTAGTGATCACATAAATGTTATATGCTCTGGTTTATTTATATTGATAGAACTCACAATTGAAAGAGACACTATCAAAAACGAGGGTTCATCTTTTATTTCTACCACCAAAAATAACACTACAACATTCCAGCAAAGTAGTGCATGTGGCGGGAAAACTGAGTTAAAAACCTTGTATTTGCCACTTTTACTATAACTTTAGGACAAAACAATTTCAAATACTGACTGGAAGATGTTCCGTTATGAAAGGCGTATCTATAAATCTAATCCAACATGATTAATAAGAATTTCCCAATATATTTTCTCCCATTTTCTCTTAACCTTGAAAAGGGATCAAATATATAATTATGGAGAAGTCTATAAATAACTCAATTTCTTCACTCTCTGAAATTCTGACATAGGAAAAATATAGAAAATCATTACTGCATTGCGTTCTGACATACATTCCCAAGATGAAAAATTGCAAGTAGATAGATCCCTAACTTGTTGCTTCACACATGCAACCTTAAAACATTTTTTCAAATGTCATTTGCTATTGAACCCTCTGTCAAAAGCCTTATTGACTTAGACTACATAAAGATTTTCCTGTAAATAGGAACACATAACATCTCTACCAAATTATTTGAAAGTAACTGAAGAGCACAAATAGTTATAAATTAAAATACATTTCTTCTTACAGATATTCCTTATCTGCCTACTATAAGTCCATAATGTTATTACTGCTGCCCTTTGTCAGTAACTTCAAAACCTTTTGTTCCAGGTTTATAGAAAGCTTATAAATTATTTCTCTCTTTTTTAGCTAACAGCCAAAAAGCCAGCAAACTTCCATAATCAAAAGAAGAGGGGAAAAAGCATCCTGGCTCATAAGACACAAAATACCTGTATGCCTGGTTCCCTGAGGCTGAGAACTTCCATATGGATCTCTGTTCTTCCAGGATCCTCAAGCTCTAAGTAATCTACTACTTTGTACCACTGACCCTGATTCTTGCAATAGAAAAGTTTTTGCAGATGCCACCATCCTTACTTCTAATTTCTTGTGAGATTTTTGAGGAGGCTGTAGAGAAACTCCCTGAGTCTGTCCTTTGTGATCGGCTGCAGAGAGCAAAGGTCCTGCAGCTCTTGCTCTTCTCACTCGAATGTACAGAACATGCCCAGTGATGCAGATGCTTTTTGGCAGCCTGAGAAAATGCCAGCTCTGGAACGGCAGCTGTAGCCTGCCCACTGACACAAACCTGAATCATTCAGCTTATAACATCAGGAAGTTTAGGAACCTACACATATTTCTGACCCTCAAAGTGCATTTTTTATTTACAGCCTCTCATTTCAAGCACAGCCATTTAGTTCAACATGTGTAATGAATGCACTAAAACCTCCTAAGTACTTCATAAAAAGAGTCACCTGATATTTTTGGCAAATTGCATATTCCAAACAAGATATAAAAACGTGTATTTACAGGAAGAGATGCCTACAGCCTTGCGTTTGTTACATGCAATTCAAAAGCAAGTTTCTAAGAGAAATAAACAGAAATAAAATCATGGTGCAGAGGAAATAAAACTTCAAAGCACAATGGAAAAAAATAATTTTTTCTTAATATCTGAGTACATAATATAGAGTTTTGTGCATTTTAAAGAGCAGTCAGATTAACTACAATTAACTACAATGTACAATTACAAATTTTCTTCTTTAAAAGTAATTTTGTTGTCTGAACTAATTCATGTTTTTCAATACCTTGGGCATAAGCTACTTTTATTTTTTTTTTTTTTGAATCTGGTATAACAATGAATTTTTTCTCCTGGGAATTTTAAAAAATAAAATAGTTCTAGAGCTCAAAAAAAAAAAATAGATGTAGTATATTTTTAGTTCATCCTTTCAATTGTCATTCTTTTGCTTTTCTCCCCTAAAAAGTTCTGTAGTTTTACCTGATGCTTTTTTAAAGCATATTGACTCCAGAAGTGCTTTTGTGGTATTTCAAGTGCCTAAGATTTGGAGCAGCCTGATCCTTTTGAAGCACAATCAGAACAACAGCTTGCGTGTGCAGTTATGGGTCCAGAAGACTTTGTGCAAGAAAACTGTAGTGAATTGCAAATATGTAAACCAGCCTTGATTCAGCAGCAGTGAATTACACCTTGTGTTACAGACTATATAAAGCAAGAATAACATGTGTAATAGTAATAGGACTGTGTCCTCCAAAAGGCTGAAAATAAGACACAGAAAATGTTGTCATTTGGTTTACTTGGTAGGGAAAGAACAGTGACATTGACAGTAAGTTCATAGAAAAGAAACAGGGGAAAAGCCCTTTTACCGTAACTACTATTTAATGGCCCTATCCAGTGCCGTCAGACAAGTGACTGACTTGGTTTCTGTAGAATTCAACTTCCATTTATTTTATCTTTCTGCAGAACATCAAAAGTTACTGAGATGTTGAAAAATCCCTGACATGAACCTAACCTCCTTCTCTTCTCTTATTCCCAGGTGCCCACAGTGGGGGAGCTGGGGACGGTGCTCCTGGACCCCCGGTGCCCATCGCGCCATTCCACAAATCCCCGGCGCTGCTGGGGCTCCCAAGCTGGAGCTCAGAGGGAAGGAGCTCCCCCAGGACACGTCCTGCTCACTGCATGTGACAGCAGCAGGGAACACTGGTGTGTGCCAGAGGTGTTATACAGCTCAAGCTTCAGGAGCCCAACCCAGAGACCATGATATACAGGGTTTTTGGCCACGGGAGGAGGCTGACAACTGCGTGATGGAGCATTCACTGGCTTGCAGCCATGCAGTGCTTTTATGCTTTATTTTCTTTTGGCTGGCTTGAGGCATGTGCTCTGTTTCAGTTTCATTTCACTCCAATGAATCCCCTTGCTTTGCTAGCTGAGAAACATAGGTTGTGAATTAAATACTTCCAGTAATGATCTCTTGCATAATGTATGTGTGGTTTACCAATCATGATGGCAAACTCATAACCATGACTGGAGTTGATTCCAGACATTATAAAATAAGATACACTTGGCTGAACTAAAAACTGCTCTGTTGGCATGTTATACTGATGAATCTAATGGGCAAAGTATAACTTTTTACAGTGTTCTAATGCATTTCTCTCATGTTTGCTTGTCTTTATAAAATCTAGTAGAAAAGACCAATCAAAAAAGAAATACAATAAAGGACAGACAAAAGGGTACTCAATAGTTTGTAGATCATTAGAAGATACAAATCTGAAGATAACTGCCCTTTCCAAGAAAATGGCAGGGGTAAATGTTTATAATTTTCTCTAATTCTAAATAATGTAACAGTTTTTTTGTAACTTCCTATATGGTCACTCACTGATGTTCCAGCTGGAGTCTACACCTGCATTATATTTTCCATGAAAAACGTGTAAACACAAACATCCCTCTTGTTCCTGCAATGGTAGCTCTAAATAATTTGTTTTGCCCTTAAGACATTTTTATTGGTGTAAATTTTCAACAAACATTTCTGAGTATTCACCCATTAGTATTTGCTCATCTTGTATCATAATCTTTCATTGAATTGACTTCCCAAAATGTGGTGTGGTAAATTTTTTGGATTTTTTTAACAGTAAAATCAATTGTGTCTCTTCTGAGTATAATTTGCCTTAGGTATTTTATTTTCTGGGATTAAAATTTATAAGATTTCAGTTTCCCTGGCTTCTATAAATACTCCTGGTTAGAAACATCTATGAGCAAGCAAGAATTTTAGATCTATATTTGCATCTGTACATGCTCTGCATCTGGAGAAACTAGAGGAAATATCTTAGTATTGTTACTCTGTGAAAGCAGACAAGACCATAAACTTTCAGTATAAACTGCCCCCCTCTTCTACTGCCCTACTTCAACCAGATTGGCTCTCCCTTTGTTTTTAACAAGCTTCTACTTCTGACTTTAAACATAAGCCATATATTTGGCAAAGTCAAATGCCTTGAATGAGCTGGCTTTCAGCAGCTTCAGCACGAGTATTCTACTGGAGTCTCATCCAATTATTTATTCAGGTGGCACCTGCAGCTTCATATCCAAACCACAGGGTGGGTCTGTGGCCATCTGAGAGCAGCTCAGGTTTCTTCTGCACCACTTGAGCAGAATACATGCAATTTGGTGCCTGCTAGATTAATTCATCCTGCACTGTTCACAGATAATCTAATTGACCTTTCTATAAGTAGCCTAAATTATTACCTAAGTCCTTTAAATCAGCTATATCAGGAATATCTGATTTATTATTTTTATTATCAGCTATATCAGAATATTATCTGATTTATTATTATTCTTTTACCCAGGAAGGTGAGTGCAAGAATATTTTTTGTGACTCTCTGGGATATATCAAGGAAATCTTAGTCATCACAGGTAAAAATCTGTATGCATGGTCTAAATGCTCATTTCTGAAGGCCTTTTCAAATGGTCTAGTAAGAATCCAGAATACCTGAAATTACTGTAGAGAACCCATCTTAGTCATTCCAATAGTTTTAGTGGCACCATGACCACTTATCTTTAAACATCTCTATAATTTTTTCATTCTGTCATATACAACCTGCTGTGATGTGACCTATAATTCCCTCTTCCTGTCCTGTTCTCAGACCCACACACTTTCAGGCTGATGTAAAAAAACCAGAAATGAGCAGCAGTGAGGAATGGGCACCACACAGCTGTGAGAAAGCCCACGTCAGCCACAGCTCCTGAACACACCCTCTGTCTTGCACCCTGAAAGATTTTAAGCATAAACCAAAATTTCCTGCTGTATCCCCTGGTTTTTCCCCAGATGATCCTCTCAGAAAAAGAGCACCACAATTCCTTTTTCCCTCCCACAAGTTCAGTGACATTTTATTGTAATCAACTTTTAAAAATATCCTTGAGATATGCTTCATTAAAGAAAAAAAAATATGATTTCCACTACTCAGATGAATTCATTTTGTTTGCAATACAAATGGTACTTTTTAAACAAATGAAATGTGTCTTATTTTAATAATTGAATAATAAAGATCTCAGGCATTTAAACATATGAGTCAGTATAAGATGATTTACTTTAATAGTTTCTTTAACTGCCAACAGTTAACCAGAAAAATCACTTTGAAGAGAGAATATGAAAATTCCAAGTAATATGAAAACTCTTGGTTGGATTTTAGAAGATTCATTATTAAAATACAGCCTGTAGTTAAGCCTATTATTTGAGGGCAATCATTCTCAACAATCCTATCTGGTGCTCAGATTAGTACAAAGATGAGTGTTGGCATTTCCCCAGTCATGGTATAATGGGCATTCTCAACAAGGGATGATCCTTCAAGTCTCCATGCAAAACATGGAAACACCGTAACAGTAAAAAACCACTTTAGTAAATAATAAGAGGTATTTATTTCACTGTCAGCCATCAGCTGAAGATCACACATTTTATTTTAAAGCCTCTCTATCCCTAGATTAAACTGTTCATCATCTTTGCACTTTTGCCTGCCTTTCACCACTACCGTCAGCCAAGTCTGACTCATCTGCAAAGCCTCAAACCTTTGGGGTGAGCTATGAGCTCTGTGGACTGTGTGTGATGGAGAACCAAGAGGGAATTCTGCAAGAAAATCCTCAAGGAAAAAAATAATTTCTTTCACATTTGGGGCTACTCCAAAAAATGGTATTTTATGATCCTTGAATGGAGATCTAAACAAATTTCAAGGCTTTGGAAAAGATTAGATCTTGGTATTCTTCTATGTGCTATATACAATGAAAAACATTTTAAGATCTAATTTATTGATGGAAAATTACCTTCTCTTTCATAGCCTGCTATTTTGTAGTCTCTCTCTTTGGCTATGGATTATATTACTGACCTTTTTGCTTATGGATCTTTTACATACACATGTATCATATTTATAACACTTAGACTTGCATCCTTAGCTTTATCCTTTGAGTTCTTCCTCCTAGTGTTTTAAATTCAAAATTTTAAAATACAGATTGTAGGATTTACAGGTTAAACTGCATGGGGATGACACTACATACAGACTATATTTTAAAACCTGTAATAAATTCTAGCCAATGACTGACTTTCTCAATTATGTGAATTAATATTTGGATGTATGCCTCTGTACAAATATGCAATTTCCTAATCTCCACAGATGATATATTCCACCTGCTCTCCTCAGACCAAGAGACTGGCTGAGGTTTGCACAATCTTTGATCTTCACAGTGGAGAAAGTTTCCATTTTGTTTCTGGGAGCAGAGGAGTCCTTCCTGTCTAAGGACACCGTGGGTTTAATTCACCACTGTGTTACACCTGCCTTTGTTGTACCTTCTGGGGTAGTCTGAGGACCAGATAAACAGGAAACTCTGGAGCAGCCACAAATGAGACCAGCACCACAGGGGAAGGCTGATTCTAGGGGCACTGTAAAAGCATATCATTCCCTGGATTTATTTTCTCAGTTTTTGTGGCTAGCCTCAAGCCTCTGTTTGAAATGTGAAGACACAAGTGTGCATTGTGCTGGAAGCAAAAATGTGGTTTGTAATGATACAGAGAGGCTGTGTCAGCAGGAGAATCAACTGAGCCAAACACAACCTGCTTGAACTCAGGTTGCTGAACTTCAGCTCTTATTACAACATAGAGCTCCACTCCTCATAACTAGAGACAGTCTTCCATTGCAAAGCCAGCTGCAGCACCTTCCAATGGCTGCTAGCAACATGAAACATGGACTTTCTAATCTCAAAGTTACCCCAAGTCAACTTCAAAAAATGCATATTTAGCCAGTAAAATAATTTTGTACCTTTGCTGTTTAGAGGTACTTTGTTTTGTTTCCCTAAGTTAGTTTACTACTCAGCACAATTCTAGATTGAAGTTGCTGGGAAATGCCATGATTTAACTGGCTGGTAAAAAAAGTCCAGCTGTCATTTCTGTAACAGAGAGGACAGTTTGGGGCACTTTGCTTTCAGAATACTCATCTTTTATTTGGTGCTCCATTTAATAGGTGCATAAATAAAGTGATGTTCAAATAATGTTGCTGTTCTCTACAAAACCTGTTTCGAAATGAACTGCCTTTTACTCCAGTTTTTCAAATTCACTAAAGCTAATTATGAACCAGCTGTTTGTAGATGCCTCCAGTTTATCAATGATTTGATTTTTAATTTACACACAAACTGGAATGACTTCTACTGAGCTATTTAAAAGACTCATGTTTCTCCTACTAGACTTGCTACAAGGCAAATAATTATCTTTACAGATGTTTTTGACAAACATAAAATTGTAAGAGAGCATACATTTACTTACAAAATGAGAATGTCAAACCCTCCCTCATCCTGTGAAGTCATATAAAGGCAGCAATATTTTCTCTTGAAATTTGTACATATTTACTGAAGTCTTTACTAGCAGTCAAACACTACCTGGCATTCAGATGCTCCCACTCTGGGAAATCTCCTTCTATTTGGTCAAAGGGTATCACAACAGAGTATGAAATTTGCTAGCACCAATGTTTGTTATGTAACCAAGCTCTCAGATACAGCTCCCAAAGAAAGTTCTAGAAACTGACTTCAAGAAGTCAGTTGGAAAAGGGAAAAAATAATATTGGTATTCTTTTAAGACAAAGCCTCTTCGAAAACTGATGGCACATAAAGATGAAAACTCACAGAACAGATTTAACCAGAGCTTGACTGTATCATACTAAAAACATTTGAACAGATTAGTAAGGCTGATTTTAGTTTCAGAAAAACATTTATGTTGTTATTTCAGTTGGATACATTTCCAGAAAGATGTTTTGTATTCTGGGAAGATCTATATTAGTCAGAAATGTCCAACAGAAAAATTTAATTAATGAGGGAAAAAGAAGTCATGAAAATATAAGAATTTTATTTTTATCGAACTGTAGCAAAATATTTTTAATGTGTATACTTGGAAGAAAAAAACACCCATGTGCTGCTCTCAGAAAAAAAGAGACAAATTGAGTTCTCTGAAAAATGCAGCATTAATCTACAATACACAATAATGCTGATAATGGGGGCCTCATTTGCTCTGCCCGGATACAAATTGTGCCTCACTCCATCAGTGCAATTCTCTGTGCTTCAAGGGTGACTCACCCAGCGCTGAAACCCTGCAAGCCCTCTTGGGGTCAGCTGGTGCATGCCCAGAACACCTCCAAGAAGGACCTGCTCAGACAATATTCCTCAGGAATTCCACACACATCTCACTTGTACCAAAAGCCACCTCTGCTGTCCCCATCCAGAGCATCTGCAGTCCCCTCTGAGCCCCATTCTGGACCACCTACCCCTAAAACCCTGTGCTGGGAGCTACATGGATAGATTGCCAGTCTTCATTAATGTTCTGTTACAAGTTCTATTAGACAAGCAAAATAAGAACTAGTATGTTCAAATTTCTCTTCCAGTAGGTGTTGTCATTAAAGTACAAGAGTTCTCTTTTCATTACACTGCAAGGGTTCCATATTACTAGAATTTTGTACCTCCTTGATGTTTCTCGTAGGCATTACCTCTAGGCATTAACTCTTCCCTGTCCTCACAGCAGCCACCTGACTCCAACTCCCCCTCAGCCAACCAATCCACCCTTTTATAACACTCTTCTTATTGGCCACAGCTGTGGCCTGTTAAAATCAGGCCTGCTCCTAATCCTTACTAATTGGCTCAGCTGCAACTCTTTAGTTAAGATTACTTTCTATATTACCTTTATTTACTTAAGTTCTATCCCCCTACAAGAGGACAAATATTCTCCTGTCCTTGCTTTGAGTGGGTAAAGCCAGCTCCTCAAAAAAGTAGATAGAAATTGATCCCCACCTTTAACAGAAAAGTTACTGTTCTGTTTAATACTCTTTTTCTATTAATACGTCAGTACAACTGTTCATTTAGTAGGGACACAAATATTCTTTTTCTCTAATACTCTTTTCATTTTATCTTTGTGGAAGACAACTGTGATGGAACTTTGAGGTCTGACATGTATTTAAATAAAATATGAAAGACTGAATTGGAATAGTGGCATAATTTTACCAGACTTGAATTATTTGAAAGGTATTTTACTTAAATCATAGCTGCACAATTTTAATTGCTTGAGATAGAGACTTATTTTCCTTACTTCTGGAAATAATATTGCCATATTAATAGGCTGTGAATTGCTGACACTTTGTAAAAAGAAAAATTAATCTGGGTAAAAGAATCCCAGTAATACACAATTTATGAGGGAAGTAAGCTCACAGAGGTTACCATTGTATGAATTCTAATAATAGTTTAAAAATATGATTTAGGTTGGTATCTGAATAATGGCAGCCCAGTTTTTTAAAGTCTTTGCAGCATCTCAGTCTGAACTCGTAATGTACCATGAAAAATCACTACCATAATACATTACTTTCTTGCTTTCTGATAGCACAACAGCATTTTGCAGACTTTGTACTCAAGAAACTTGTCAATTCCAAACTCAATTTTGCAATAGATAAACGGAATTTTTGAGTTCACAAAATGATTGATAATCTCTGAGACTGAATTGCATATATGTTATCAAAAGTGTTTCCTTTCCTGAAAATGCTGCATTCCAGAATCAAGTTTCATTCATATGCCATTCGTATCAAGTCCAAACAAGAGTGAAACACTGAGAAAAATTAAAATGCTTTGCAGCTATTTTTCAGCAATGGGAAATTAAGCTGCAAATAAGCCTGAGGCTGAGAAGGTATCCTCCAGTTTTACAAACAACACAATACTAAGCACCAGACAAGTGTCACAGCCCTCTGCATCTCACCTATGTGGGATGCTCCTCTCAGCTTGCAGCCCACAGTGGCACCACCTCAGAGTTATCACACAAGTTAGCCAGGACAGCCAGAAAATGTCCCAGCACACAAAATGAAATGAGTCAGGCTGGAAATTGAGCAAGTGGCACTTCTGTCCCCAAGCCAAGGGCAGGGGAGTGCCTGGGCATGTTGAGAGGCCACTGGAGCAGTGGATGCTCTGTTTAGCCCTTGTGGGATAACACTGGAGTGGTGATATGCCCTGCACACTAAGAAACCTGCCTTTCAGTCAAGGCAGAAGAGACTGAAGACCCTGGAATGCTTGAGGTCACTTGGAACAAATTCTGCTCTATTAGTGGAACAGGTCATGCTTAGGCTTAAAAACAAATCAGACAAGATATAACTAGACTAGCAGTAGATGTAATATTTAGAGATTTACAAGCAGATCATACTGTTAATTCCACTGAAAGGGAATTAACACCCTATTTAGGTGTTAATTAAACGTAAAAATATTTGTCATGGCAGCACTCAGCTCCAGGTACCAGAACATTCCACACTAGAGAACTATTGCTCTGGATCACAGTCTGGGTTGTTGTGTTGGGTGGTCTGTCTCTGGCAAACATTTTGTCAAGGCAAAAAAAAGAACCATCAGTCTGGATGTTCTGGCTCTGCAATGTGGCAGGGCAGACAGCCTCTGTAATTCTGCCTCTGAATCATTCCCACTGAGGATACAATTCCTACAGTCACTCTTTTTTACACATATGGAAAGGAAAATCTTCCTACTTGTCTCAGAGATAAGCTGGCAGGATGAAATGAAAGCAAATAAATAACCACAAAATACAACACAGAGATTTGTAGATGACAAAGCAAATGATTGCCATGTACTTACTGCCGACAGAGCTTTCTAAGCAGTGCAACACCGTTCTTCACTTCCAGGCACAGCCAGACTGCATGAGCCCATGGCTCTGGTTCAGACAAAAATAGTAGATCCCCAGCATGCAAACAAAATGCAGCTTCAAATTAGCCTGGTCTCAAAAACCTACAAAAATGGGACTGATTTTTTAAAACAAAAAAATGGAAGTCTTTTTAACGCTACTCAACAAACACTTCAAAACTGCTGTATGTGTAGTCAACAGAGCAGCGTCTTTATGCCATCAAAGGTACCTTTTGTGTAGAATGGTTCTTTAGCATGAAAGACAGCACTTGGTCTTGGAGCACTGAACCAGCTGCTCAGTGCATGAAGAGGCTGTTATGTTCTGGGATGGTCTCAGTTGGTTAGCTGAGTCCCCTCGTGCTGATTTAATTAGCACTGCTGGAAAATGCAAATGACCAAAAGAGGCACTGTGCATTGTGCAGAATTAGATTGTGAAAAATATGTGTGCTTACATAACATGTTTCAACAGAGAAATAAAATGCTCCTGCTCCCAGGAGCTGTAGGCAGGCAGATGGTGGGTACTCCAGCAAGATCATGCACTCTGCCTGCAGAGACAAGATGCCCTCAACCTCTGGGGAAGAGACTGCTGCTGCATTTCTCTAATACCCCAGTCTGCTGAGGCACAGAACAAAACACACAATTACAGCTGGACTAAAATTGCTCACTCTGCATCCCCAGAAGCAGAAAGGTGTCACATCAGGGGACAAAAATGAGATGACAATCTGTAGGTTCACTTTGTTACCCTTCAGGCACATTGTCCCTATGGCTATGATCTACTGGACTAAAATCAATATAGTCTGTAGTTCAGGAGTATGCCTAGTGGTTTTGCAGAGAATTTATTACATTTTCACAGTTGTTACTTAATTAAAAGAGAAAACTAGAGGGATAAAATCATGGGACAATAAAGAATTTGGCAAGCCACTGAGGTGTGGATTAATAGTTACACATTTCCAGTTTTATCTGTGCATGTTAAGGTCAATATCAATCTGCATATGGTACAAAGCCATTAAAAGAGCCTCAAACACGAACATTATCAAGCAGGATGTGCCTGTAATTTCACCTGCCTTTTCTGTAGAGATTTTGATGCATACCCCATAAAATATTAGATCTGTACTTTTCCAATGCCATTTCCTTCATTTAATGCTACAGGTCCAATATACTGTAAGTAAATTTTACACCATATAAGAAATGCCAGCAGTCAATTTACCTTTTCCTATTTTTAACATGCTTGACAGTATTAAACTAGCATGCAGATATAATGGAGAGATTTATGGTTTTAAATCAGGAAGCTAATAAAAATTTTCTGTTTCTCTAAGACTGCAATAAAACCAGAAACTAAAACAATAAAAGGCCGGATTCTTGGATGCTTGTACAGCTGTAGAAAAGTAAATTTCTGTTCATCTCATGTATTCTCTTCTATACATGAGAATACTGAAAGGAATTTCAGTACTTGAAGACTGAAAGGAAACAGAATAATTTCAGTACTTGGCTTAAACACTTACCTTTACCCATTTTGAACACATTTACTATTGTGAGGCCTCTTGGACAAACACTGGTGAACTTGGGCCTCACATGCAGAACAATGCTAGTGTGCAAGTCAGATTGTTTACTCATCCTATACTAACAAGCTCAAATAATGCTAATGCCAGAGTAGGTCTTCATTCAGATTTTGGGGTATAAGGTGGCAGAGCAGAAAGACACCGATGGTTACATTTAGGGACTCTGCAAGTGTCTATTTTGCTTTAGGAAATGAGGCAAAGGTGATGGCACAGGATGAAACAATGACTTTAAAATGCATTTTCATGCAACAAATAAACTGTATAATCTGCTGCACATTAGGAAGGATGCTGTTTGTTTCAAGTGTCCCTTCAGACTAAAATGTGCTAAGGGTTCATGTTGCAATGGTGTCAGAATGTCAGTTTAACTCAGATTCAGAACCAGTTTCTACATCAATATAGTGAACTCCTGAGGGGGAACATCTAGAGCAGGGGAGCTCCCTTGTGTTAACTGAGACAGTGAGAGAAGTGAAAATCCTGTTCATTCCAGCAAAAAGAAAGAAACCAAAACATTTCAAAAAGTTATGAATGTGTGATGTTGGTTGAAGCTTGGAACAGAGCATCCATGGCTGGCTGTTTAGAGACTGACTTCAGTTGAAGCTATGATCTTATTCCTGAGGTATTCAGGTATTCAGGAATTCAGAGGTATTCCATAAAGGCATCTGATTTTTGGTGCTTTAATTAAACAAATGGAGGAGAGACAGTTCAAAGAAAATTGAGTAGAGCAGTCTGTCCTGTACTGCAGTCTGGAGGCATCCTTGAATCTGCAAGAGACTAAAGACACCATGAAAAGGGGATATGGCTTTTGTTCTTAAGGAACATATAAAAGATGTAGTAATTCACCAGTTGTCAAAGAAGAGTTGGCAGATGCCCTTACTCAGAAAGGGAATAGTCAGTGTAGGAAAATATCAACTTTTTTGGTTGGAGATCTCAACAACAAAGGAATGCCATACATCAAGGAAAACCAAGAGGAAAGCTAACTTCTGAGGATGCTGCCAGCACTACAGCACCTCCTAAAATGTGTCAACTGGTTTAAGCCTGGTGGACTCACAGTGGGCCTCTCACAGCTGGCCCTTTATGGTTTATCTTCAATCAAAATGAATCCAGCCTGTATCTTGTGATACTGATCTGAAGGATAAACTCAAGTATAAAATAAATTTCTCACTGCAAATATGTTTCTCATGCTAGAAAATCTCTTTTCATTCTATACTAACTTATGTGTCTTGTTTTTGCTTGTTCTGCAAGCATAATGGTTATCTGCTGCCCTAACAAGTACCCAAAAATATACTCATTACTATTGCTACTTTCATCATTATCATCATCATCATTATTAATAATATTAATGCCTGTATTAATCTGTGCCAAAAATAGAACACCACAAAGGGAAAAAAGATGCATTTTGGGATAGCAGCCAAATACTACACCACAAACAAGAAAAAAATGTTACTAAAAATGCTGGATATTAGAAATAATTTATGCAGAGTTTCAGATTCAAACAAGCCAGGCTGCCAAAGGCTACTGAAAGAATGATTGGGTTAGAAAAATGTCACTGAGCAATATTTATGTTGGAACCCAGTCCTGAGACAGTCTTAAGATTACTTCTTTTTTGTTTTAAGGCAAATTACATTTTCTGAATTTCTGCATCAAAAATGTGGGTAATTTAAAAGCATAACACAGAGAAAAGACATTTCTATCATTTGGTGGCTGCTGATTTGGAAAGATCAAAAACCACCCAAACATGAGCAAAGTTATGCAGTTATATTTTAAGATTACAGATATTAATGCTTGATGTTCAAGGTCAGAATAAACCCTTTAGATCCTTTAGTCTGACCTCCCACATGTTGCAGGATATGCAACTTCAACCAGAAGCCCATTAATTCATGTTGCTACAGCTGTTTCCAGAAATATCTACAGTCTTGAAGATGGGAAAAGCTGACGACCCTTTCTGTGTGATTTCATTTGCCTTACTCGTAAAAATATATGCCTTAATTTTAACTTGAATGTCTCTGACTTCTGTTTCCAGTCCTTGGTTTACAGTACCCCTCTCTCCCTTTAATGAAATACCCATAACTGCTCCATGAAAGAAAGTTTATGTTGCAAATTAAACCTATTTCTTTCTCCTTCGTTCCCTTCCTTTTCCTGTTCTTTTTCTCCTATTAATATTGAGATGAATAAACTGAGGGAACAAATTTCTCTGGTTTTATATCTCTTGGACATTTCCCCCTGCAGCTGATTTCTAATTTGTCTACATTCCATTTAAAGATAAGACCAGAGCTAGACACAGACCCCTCACTGCCACTCACCCCAAAAGCCACAGAGGACCCATGACTCTACCACCACTGGAACTGAAAGAAATTTGATGTTCCTTTAGAGGAACCAACTGAAATTAACTCATGACTCCTCTGAAAAGTCTTTCATTTCTTCACAGGGGCAATAGAACCCTGTATATTTAGGAGTATTTCAGTATCAGAACAAGAAAGCTTTTAGTAGTAATGAAATAGGCTGTCACAGGACACAGAAAAACAAGGATTCAACACAACTATGAGAAATAGGAAAATTACAATACAAGAATAGGATCTATTTTATTAAAACCATCAATCATGACATTCAATGCCACAGGTGACCAGTAAGAAATATGCTCTAAGGGCTATTTGAAAAGACTGAAGTATTTACTGTGATTTCAAAGTCAGCCACTAATATAGGAGGTGGATATCTATATATACTTTTTTGTGATTTGGGCCTAGATAACTTTGGCATTACAAGATGGAACTGCAGGAGAAAAGATGGAGTACTTTAAAACAAACAGAAAAATCCTTGCAAGAAATAACAATAAAGTCTTAAACATTATTTCCTATATGAAAACTGAACTTGCACTTTTCTGCAAAAATATCCTAAACATTCTAATTTGCATTTACTCTTATAGTTTCATAATTTTCACCTTCTTGCCTAAAGTTTATAGGTACTGATATCCCTAAATGGTGAAGTGGCTTATGACATAAAAGGAACTCTGAATTTTACAGCACAAAGATGCTATGGTAGATAAATAATAACATTTATTGTTATTACTGAAGAAACATTTTCTTAAATCTTCAAAATTTAGAAAAATTGGAAATTGCAATTTGATGAGAAAAAAAAATTAGATGTGCTGAGATTCCCCATCCCAGATTTGTTTGGTTTGCTGTTTTTTTTCTCTACTAGATATTTGAACAAATTTAAAATGAGAATAAAAATATTTAAAGTCTTACTTTCAGTTGTACACATATGGGAAGGCCAATAGAAAATTATCTCCTTTTTATCATTAACAATTCTTCTGTTATTGCCTATATTTAATAACAGAGACAGGTTTGATGCCACAGATGAAAAAATATGTGATGTTATAGAATTTTGGGTGATAAACTGTAAGCAATTATACCATTAACCAATACCAGGAGTTACCTTTCCCTGTGCACAAGGGACAGTTAACACATTTCAATAGTTAATAATGCCATATTAACTGGCATTTCACTGCTTCTGAAGGCTTAATTGTCTGACATTAACATTCCTCTTGCCCTCAAGGGACGTTCTTTACACCACTCCTTTAGCTAAGGCAAATGTTATTGCAGCAAGGTTTCCTGCCCCTCCCTCTCCCCAAAGCACTCTGTTGGTGGCTAAATAGCTGCTGCACTGAGAGAGGAAAATACGTATTGCTGATGAGCAGGACAAAATAATGAGAAAATTATTCTGATGAACACAAGATGTATGTTGAAATTTCCATACCTCTTTTGGCACACCACAGAAGACTGGACACTATTTTGCTTGAAAGGATTGTATTAGTCCTTCTACTTAAATGATTTTTCAACTGAAGTACTATTTCATTTTCACATTTATTTTCCTGTAGCTTTAAGTCCCCCAAAAATGGAAGATATAGAAGTCAGTGTCCACAGATCAGATCACCGATTATCCAACATGATAATTCTTAATTTTCTCTCAAATTCTCTCAGTTTACTGTAACAATAACTTCTCCTTTTCCTAGATCATGCCCTAAGCTATGGCACATTTCTATAATGATGGGTATGGTCCATCACTCACACCTTTTCTGTAACTAAGATCTTTTTATTAACCAAGCTCTTCAAGGACAAACAGGTGCTCTGATGCCTTCCTGCCTCTGAAAGACTGCTGACCTACCCAACTAAAATGCCACTTCTCTGAGCTGACTCCTATGGCAAAATGACATGTAAAATTCATGAAACTCTAGCCTTTTTTGTATACCTGTGTAAGCTTGTCCTGCTTGTAAGCACTCTGGTTAAAATTTTTCATCACTCAAGGCCTCAAGATTACTTCCTCCACCCTCCTGAAGTCTCAGTGCAAAATGAATCAATTTTTGCCCTGACCTCCATAAACAGGTTCAATCCTTTGCAATTAGTATATTAATATTTACATCCCAAACTAGATACAGCACAGAATACTCCTAGATAAAAATAATTGCCTGCATTTAAAAGACAAGTATTTTGACAGGTCCTTTTTCCAAGAAATATGAACTGTGATTCCCTTAGAAAAAGCTTGTAAGAGAGATGTTTCAGGACTTTTTGAGTTTGTTTCTCAAGAAGGGATTTTTGTTTGTTTGTTTCCAGTGCTGGCATGCCTAAGAGAGGAAGAACCAAAGTTTATTTCCAGCTATTGCATTTAAAAGTCTCAAGAAGAAAGGAGTAAATATGGCTTCCTGGTTTGCCTAATTAAAAATGTCCCAAGCTTTATTTTAAAAGAAATTTAAGTTTGTGTATAAAGAGTTTTTGTATTTGGAAACAACTGCCAATTTATTCCAAGGTCATATAGTCCTTCAAAAGCTATTTTGGAAGATGCTTTATTGGAATAAAACATTCCTTTACAGGATATTTTATTAAAAGGTGCAGAGTATCAGTTAAATGTGTACCAGGCATCTTCTGAAAAGTAGGATTTCACATATTGTGGTGCTGCAGCTGACACCAGATTTTGAAAACAATTTTTAACCAGGGCTTCCTGGTACAGATTCCCTACAGACACCAGATCAGCTGCTGCCAAGTGCATTACAGTGGAAGAGAGCACCTGAGAGGTGGTGGAACTTCTCTTACCTCACAGGAATATGATTGACTTTTGTTGAAGAACAAACATCTAAGACGTGATAAGAGTCTATAAACAGCCCAGTAGAGCTCTTTATTCTCCATTTAGGCTATCTTAAAAATGTTAGATGCTCCAGAAAGCTGAAGTATCTGGTAAAGTACATACACATTTAAAATAAAGCTTTGTTTTCTTTCCATTGCTAATTAGGTGGTCAAAAAAACCTACTTGGATTTCATGTGCCAAAGGCCAATCAGAATAATGCTGGCCTTTTCATAGACTGGAATCAGTTGAAGAACACATCTCCCAGGCTGGATAATAAATGCCTGCTGAGGTGCTGTCTTAGAAGATTCATTCAGACGCCTTTGAAACCATCATTTGAAATCCATTTGTAAAACCAGCATATTTATGAAGTTGCATTCTGGATCAGGCAACTCCTAAATTTACTGTGTTTGGAAATTCTAATTCAAATACCTACAGAAATTGAGTAAGATCAAATTTCACAGCTAATCTGCTGCTGTGCTTCACCATTTACTATTTGCACATAAACATCTTTGCAGAAAAATATCTCAGTGACGTTTTCACATCAGTAGGTTTTAGCCACAGCGTGCTACACTTTTACAAAAATCAAATTGATCCACTGTTACAGAAGAACTTTTAAAAATGTGTTGATGAATCTTGCAAAATGCTTGGGATTTCTTCCAGTAGGATTTTTATCATAATCACAGAAATATGCTCTTTGGTTTTCAAGGAAAAAATTACTTAACAAACTCATAGATTCAACTGCATGAAAGCAGAGGTATTACGCTGTTAGCTTATTCTCATCAATTGATTTGTTTCTCCCTGTACTCTTTTCTCCCAACATAAGGCTGGACTGTAGCTTTTACACTGCATAATCCTGAATAAAAATACTGTACTTATAAAACAAGGGAGTTACAGTGACAGAGGAAAGGAAATCCGTTAAGACAAATTTTTTACATTTAACTTATTAGCCAGTTGCTTTCATCCCCACTTCCTATACTTCTCATCTTTCATGTGTCTAGTAATACTATGAAGTAGAACTCTACATGACTAGTATCTGCAAGGGTAAAAATTTCAGACTCCCTTCAAAATCCCTTTAGGCTGGTTTCAAAACGGAAGGCAATTTTTTTCACGCAAAAGAAAATACCTGTGTCTGATCTTCTGAACTTGCAAACTCCAAAGAGGCCACAGAGGGAGAGAACTGGCCATGCCTGGCTGCCCTCAGGTACCCTGGGGCAACACCTGGGCTATTCACAATTCTTACAAAGGTCCTTACTCCTCATCCATTTTCACCACCACGCACTGCTTCCTTTCATTTGCTTTCAGAATTTAATTTCTTAAAGGCCTCCCTGATGCTGTTTTGAATTGTCAGGGAATTAATTCTACAGATACTGGAACATGAAAATTAAAGTTGAAAGCACCCAAACCACCGAAGCTGAAAGATTCATGACTCCTACAGCTCCACTCATTTTCCATTTCTCACTTACCGGGGATAAATTAAATAATACCATTAAACAAATATGATTCATCTTCAGCTGTCTAAGAATCAGATATCCAGTCAGAAATAGTCATTTGGTCTCCCTTGGCAGTTAATACAGTGACTAACAATGTAGACATGACTTTAGAAAGGGTAAAAGAGAAGTAGAATCATAAAGGAGAAAGAGGAAAAAAAATTATCCTAGTCTGATGCAGGAAAACAGGACACTAGCATTTAGAACACAGTGTCTCATAAGACTGCCTGCAGTCCACTTGCAAACTTTCCACCTACAGCCTTGTCACTCCTTCCCATGCATTTCCCTTTACCCCAAACATTTTGGCATAATTCTTAATTAGATTTCCTGCTGGGACAGTTAACTTTGTAGCCAAACTATCAACTAAAATTTGCTAAAGTATCCATCAAGCTTTGTTTTACAGTACTACATGGGAGTTGAATAAGCTTATAAAGTTTTTCTTGTATTGTACTAAGAATATCACTTTGATTCCTTATCTGACTAAAGACACAACATTTATTAAGTGACACAGAAACTAGGATCTTTTAATTCATTCTTTTCAGGCACTTATTGAAATGTCAAATCTGCACACTGTATAGCAGTGCAACCAGAATCAGAATTTAAGGCTAAATCTGTATGGACTGTCTTCCAAAAGTTTAACTGAAAAAAACCCCATAAGGCAAAAAAGTATTGCCGTTAATAAAAGTGCTATTTTCCAGAGAGCACTAGGAACATTCAATAAAGCAGACATATGGATGCACTTTATTCTATCAAAAAATAATGTTAAAAATCGTCTCTAGAGATTTGAGAATCCATTAGAAGCTGTTTTGGTGGGGTTAAAAGTGAGGTATTAAAAGAAATAAAATATGTATGAATCCTAGTAAGTCATCTCTCCAGTTCCTTAATTTCTAACCTCTTCAAATCTTAAACCCAGATTTTTTTTCCACAGAAGTTTCTGGCAGAAAGAATTACTTTCAAATCAAGGTGTTCTGCACTGCTACCATTAGCTAGTAACATTTTCTAAAAGTCTTTCTTTAGTGACCTATGTATGACTCAAACATAGTTTCTTTATTGCAAGACTATTTTCAAGGCTGCCTGTGGCTCAGGGGCCCCCAGCATAATGGGAACATGGACCTGCTGAAACGAGCCCAGGGAGGGTCATGAGGCTGATCCAGGCTCAGAGAGTTGGGGCTGCTCAGCCTGGAGGAGAGAAGGCTCAGGAAAGAGGGTGGATGGAGATTAGAGATAAGGAAGAAATTCTCTCCTGTGATGGTGGTGAAGCACTGGGAACAGGCTGCCCAGAACAGTCATGAACTCCCCATCCCTGGGGAGTAGTCAAGACCAGTTGGATGGAGCTTTGAGCAAACTGTTCTGGTGAAAATTGTCCCTACCCATGGCAGGGGGATTGGAATGAGGTGATCTTTAATTTCCCTTCCAACCCAAACCATTCTATGGTTCTATGATTATTGCAGTGTGCTTCTCGGAGGAGTGTGGTGAGTTAGATGACCCAGTTTAAATTAAAAAGAACAACTTCAGTTCATGGTCTGCTGCAATAGGAAGACTTACTCAGATTACTGTACATATCAGCACACAGAAAACCTGTTGAAGATTTACTAAAATCCTTGCCTGGTTTGTTGCTTTCTACTTTCTAAACACCCACAATAGCTATATCCTTTTATTAGCCTTTTTATTTATATCCTTTATATTTTATGGGTGCGCAGCATGATCTGTCCAATGCTTAACTACATCCTAATCCTTTCTTTCAGCAAGTACTTAACACAGGAAGCATTTTCAGCTGAATGCCTTACAAAAAAGTCTTAAATTTTAGGCACAAGCACAAAACACTGGTAACTTCCTTAAACTGTCAAAAAAATGAGTGAAAACTTGCACTTTGAAAAAGTGGAAAGAATTTCTAAAGCCAGACATAAATATGTGAGACTATGCATTAATGCATGAAACAGAGAGCCCTGTGAATGGAGCTGGAACATGTCAATTCCACTTCTGACTGACTCATGCTAACATCACTTGACCCTTCTCCTGATGTCCTTTTTCTAGCTGGTGCTACCAGGAGAACACACAACCACCTCACAATACAAAGGACTACTCTGAACCATGGACAGGTCCTTGTTCTCTTAGTAACTGCATCTGATGTGCTTTGAGCCAATGCAAGAAAAAGATGTAACATACCTCAGTCTGTTGTACTCTTGATCCAAAAAATCCCCAAATGACATTCCTGGCTTCATGGTTTGAAAATTCCTCAGGCATGTATATTTGTTTATTGACAAGTGCGGCTATGACTGAACAGAGGACCCCAAGATTCTGACCAAACTACATCTATTAGAGGAGAATAAAAACCCCTTACTCAGGTGGGCTTAATCCATGCCTTCCTGTAGGGGGATATAATATAAGAAAATAAAGGTAGTATAGAAAGTAATCTTACCCCATTAAGGACTTGCAGCTGAGCCAATTATTAGAGATTGGGAACAGGCCTGATTTTAACAGGCTGCAGCTGTGGCCAATAAGAAGAGTGTTATAAAAGAGTGGATTGGCTGGCTAAGGGGGAGCTGGAGTTAGTTGCCTGCTGTGAGGACAAGGATGAGTCAGTGCCTAGAGGAGCTGCCTACAAGAAGCATCAAGGAGGTACAAAACTCTGGCAATATGGAACCTTTGCAATATAATGACAATACAGCTCCTGCACTATAATGACAACACCTTCACCTTTTAGATGATTGAAATTATGACCACTTGAAGTTGCTCTTCCTTCTCCTAGCTCCTTCTTACACAATTTGGTTTCATAACTGTCTTGGGATCAGGGGCCTAAAATGTGAATATTACTGTTCTCAACCTGTAACTACTCAAAGGCTTTAATGAATATGAAAATAAAGAAATCTAACAAAGCTTGGTCTTGAAAAAGGAAGACAGACCTACTGAGATTTTTCAGTAACTTCTTATGTGATATCTGTAAGATACCTCAATCACCTGTTTATGAGTGACTTTCCTTTCTTGCTTTGTGCCAATACATTACCAATGGGCTAATTTTATTACAGGGTTGCATTTACACAATTAATTGCCTTCCAATACAAAGCAACAGACATTCCTCACCATCATCCTATCATTAAAAAGCAGCATCAAGCTTTCTGCTTGCCCAAGTTTCTACCAGTGATTTTTTTCCTGGAAGGAAGGTGCTCTTAAAAGGATTTCTCACTTCTACCAGAAGATATTCTGCTGACAATATTATATTTCCTAAGGTTTGTGCAGAGCTGGAAAAGTGTCATTTGAATTCTAGCATAAAGAGCCATGAGCTCACACAGTTTGCACCCAGGACAGTCCACCTTTATCAAAAATAATTCCACTAAAGTCAACCGAACTGCACAGATGCTGCATAGGTAGGTAATAGGAATTGGAAAATATGGGTAATGCACATTTCAAAAAGAAAAACTCAATATAGGTACTGTGCTATTCTCAAATTGGTAACATAACTGGGCAGTACATCATGATGCCTGCAAGTAGAGGCTTTTCCCAGATATTTTCACAAGAAATCAAGTGAGGATTGGCTCTTACAATTTATTTTTCAACTTTAAGAAACTTTCTGTAAATTGTTTCAGTAGCAGTACATTGTGCAGAAGCAGATAACTTTCAAGATGAGACTTTTAATCTTGGTTTTTATCACTCCATGACCTGCCATGTAGCCATAAGACTTTGTAATTTTTTCTTCTGAATTACAGAGTTTTAATTACAATAATGAAAGATATAAGAAAAATTTATCTTGGCAATTTTAAATCATTTAAAATATATTTTGTAACTAAAAAGCAAACAAAATTACCTATTTGCAAAAACGTTAAAATAAAAAAATACGTTCGTCTTGTGCATGAATTAAAGTGTACCTAGAGGGCGCATGTAGAATTAAAAATCAGATGGTAATAAAATGCAATTAAAAAACCATAATTATATGTTAAACAGAGACAAAAAGACAAGGGATAACTTCCTATCTCAGCTGTGGAATAGCTGTTAGGGTAAATGAGCTGAATACAGACTCCCCCACACAACACATGGAAAGTGCAGTCTTTTGTAGAGCTGTGTAATTGCTGAGGATCTCAGCAGCTGCTCAGAGAAGCTAAAAGCTGGTGTTGGCTAAGCAGCTCATTCATGGTTCTGGATAGCAGTCCTTTAGCTCTCCAAAGGAGATGGTTTCAATTTTATCTCTATCTGAGTCAAAAGCTTCCAAGGGGACTATACGCGTGGATGCTAAAGACTCCTTATTAGGGCTAAGAAACTGGAACCAGCTTGAATGCTGCAAAGACAAACTCGTTGCTGCCCTTCTTCCAGCCACTGCCACGTCCACGGGGCATTGGCTGCCCCAGGTGCCCTGTGTGGGCTCAAAGTCAATGAGAAAATTTGGGCAAAAAAAGGTCTGACCCAGAGGAACAGGTCTTTGCTGCCCTCCTAGAAACTCTTCTGGGATCTACACTGGGAACAACCACATTTAAATGATGAAGAAATGTTATTCCACACACCAGTTTCAGTTGTTCCACTGCAAAATGGCGTCTTTAGTCTATTTTACTGTTTTTCTGTTTGCTGTTGGGTTTTGCTTTTATCTCTTTGCTTTTGGGGGTGTTGTCTTTGTGGTATGTTTTTTTTTTTTTTTTTTTTTTTTTTTTTTTTTAGTTTTTTGATCACAGCCTTGGTTTCAGAAATCATAAGAACAGCAAAATCTAGAAGCAATTTTATCTCAGCTACTTAGAAATTGCAAGAAACAGTTTGGAGCATACTTTCCCTGGAAAAAAGAATAGCCTCACTTAGAAATGTTCAAACACTAGAAGAGTTAAATTCTGCTTGAAAGGGGTTCACCCAAACGGAGATGTCTGTGCATTAATGTAAGTGAATAAACTCTAATGATTCATTATAAGAATATTAGTATTTTGCACGTTACACATATTCTTAATCTACCTGTTTGCCTAATAATCTGGTAATTTCTTCTTAACTCATAAATTCTTTTAGAAAACAGTGATTTCTCTCACCAAGACAGAAGTTTGAGGTAAGATCTGGAGTAGTGTGGGCACTGTGTATAATGGCAGTTTCTTTTCTCTCCATTTTTAAATGAAGTTTTGACCTAATTGTCTAAAGTCCAATGTGAAATAATTATTTCTACTTAAACAAGTCTGCTAACACAAATGATGAATTTGATTTGACAACTGGATATTCTCATGGCATGTTGGTGACTCATGTGTCCTCTAATGCAGGTCAGAGGCTAACATTTTATCATTGTTCTTTAGAGAGAAAAAAAATTGCACACAGCAAATGTTCCGGTCTTAACTATACACACATTATTTAGAGAGAAGTTTTATCAACTTTTCATGTTCTAAATTTCCATCTGGATAAAGAATGCTTAGTGTAAATGCCAGTCACTTGTGTTCAGTGCAGAAGAATGAGTCTTTGCAAAGCCCTTTTTCAAAAGGTAATAAAAATTAATATAATTTTAAGCCACTGGACAGCCAATCATGTCTTTTAGTGTGGCTCAGGAAGTTACATGGTCTGTGTTACAAATACCAAAATGTTTACCCTGACAGGTCCCAAAACCTGAGAAAGATTGTTTGGGGTTTTTTTTCTGTACAGCCTCATAACACTTGCTAGCAAAATATGAGGCTTCATGGGTGGTTCATTGGGTTCATTGTAAACTACATTTACAAGGGTCTGTGCAGGCTGGAATAAGTGCCAGCTAATGAAGAGATATTTTCCCGTTTCTGTTACAAATGACACCATAATTACAATGATTTCTGAGAAAACCAGTAAATGATCACAAATTACAAATGCTTCTAGACAGAATTCATTTATTTTTCTTTTTTTAATTCAGGTTATATAGAAAATATATAGAAGCTTCAACAAGCACTCTGAAGAGGGAATTTTGTTTCTTATGGTGCAAGCATTATCAAAGCTTACTAATGGGAAAAATAGTAATTAAAAAATTAAAATAATTTTTTCCAAGCATAAACAATGAGGTTGCTTTTGGAGTTAAAATTCATTTAGTCCAAGTAGATGTAGCTAATCTAGATGTTTCAAAGGAAAGTGAAATAACGACAGCATTAGATATTACTTGATTTTATGTGTGCCCAAATTTCATAGCTGCATATTAATTCATAATTGCATACTTCATCCATGAAGTATGAGAGACTGCAATTCCTTTTGGAAATACAAAAAATTCAGTGGAAGACTTCTTAAAAAAAAGAAGCTTGCAATTTTTTAAAAATATAACTTAAAGTTTACATTATTCAATTACTAAACTATCTGAAATTTTTAGCTTCATCTTTACTGTTATCCTTGATTCTTTCTGGGTTTCCTTACTGTTTGGTTCATTCCACCAATAAATGAAACTATCTAATTTAACACCTGTGTGATGATAGCATGCATATTTTTATTATGATAAACTTTAGCATTAAAAAATTCAATGGTAATATCTGCTTATGAAAGTATACTCATTCACATGGCAAACTGGCAATCAAAAAAGCATAGAGGCAGCATTTAAAACTGATGTGCTGTTTTATTAGTCCATTCATTCAGATTAAACAAAGGGCAAATGTCAAAAAGAATAAGGAATGAATTCCAGTGTCTGGAAAAGTTTGGTTTTGGCCAGGTAATTCTTACTCTTTCACTGTTCTATGTCCCATTCATTGTTTGAAGGTGGCACAGGAACTCACTGTCTCTTTACAGACCACATATAGGTTGTTCAAAATGAAAAGTTCTATATAATTATGAGATCTCACTATCAGGCATATTCTAGACTGAACAGACTAAAATTATACTATTTTTTTTTGTCAAGTGCATTGGAAGTGTCTGAGTAACTTAAATAAGTTTTAATGGTTTTTAGCTATAGCATGAGCACTATTTAATAGAATACAGTGTCCTCTATCATTTACTTTGAGGGTAGACTATATGCCTGAAAGATAAACAGATCTCACACAGGGAGCACACTAAGTAATGAAAACAATATAAGGAAGAAACACATTTGGAGCTGTCTTTTGCTCTGTGAAAAAGTAATTTGCACATATGTATACTCTATTTCCATTTATTTTAATAACCTTCAGACTTTCAGCTGAGACTGAAATGCTTCTGTGAGATGACAGAAGGCATGTCCTTTATGGTTCAAGAGATCTGGTCACGTAGGAAGAGGGCTGGAAAGTTCAGCACTAAAGGAACTAAGCAACACAGAGATTTTTCTCATTTCCCAGACAGAATCCACAGCACTGAGAGGGGCTGATGGCAATGCTGAGAAGAGTTGGATTGCACAAAATAAAAGGTGGTTGCAATAGATCTGCTGCATGTGAAATTCTACAAAATAAGGAACAGGAAACCCCTACCTCAAAACCAGCCTGTGCTCCACAACATGCAGGAACCTCACTCAGGCATGGTGGCACCTGGTGCAAGGTTTGCAGGGAGGAGCATGAGCCAGGTCCTTCAGAAGTCAGGGGGAAATGAGTATTGTCCTTCAAAACTCTGCTGAGGGGAATGAATGGTGATTGTTTCCCCAGTGGTTCTTCTCTGCCTTTCAGCTTTTAAGGAATACCCTCAGAAATGTGTGAGGACACCTGCACTCAAATCCTTCTTCTGCAGAAGGTGATTCAAACCCATCCAGGCTCAGCCCAACAAGCAAGGTTTGTCAGGCACAGTCTAAGGTATTCCAGGGGCCCTACAGGCAACTTCAAATAGTTCCTAATTTCCACTTTGTATAAATATTTGCTGGAAAAGAGACAGATTCAGTGCAAGGCTTAGTTTTGGAGCATTTATCTGTGAGTATTTATCTGTAGTTCTGACTTCCAGTCCCTGCTGTAACTTTTTGCTCAGCACTTCCTGAAACCAGAACTAGTGTTCCTTGGTGGTATGGCTAATTAACTGTGACAATCAAATTTTCCTTCTGGGGTTTTTTTTTTATGTTAATGTTCATTAACATTCTTTTTTTTTAGTTGAGGGATCTGAATTGTTTGGGCCAAGTGGAACAGCCCTTATGAGAAGAATTTAGACTACATCCTTCATCATAGAAAATGCTGATGGCCTAATTATTTTCCTACACAGAAAACTGAGACATTTAGTTAAGAGGTGGTTACACAGACTTCCCTTACAGTAAATGGGGAGGAAAGAGCATTTTTAGACATGATTCATCTCACCCTAAAGCAGCTGCTTTAGTATATGCCACACCAGCCAGACTCTACAAATGCCTGCAGAGATCTAAAATAAGGTGAACCTAATTACACCATAATTACCATAAACTACCTCTACACACAACAAAAGAAATGAGAACTTCCTCAGGGAAATCAGTAAGAGGAATTTCCATCTGGAATTGCGCTCCTCTGTTTCCACTGACATAGTGAGGAGCTGATGCACTTCAGAAACCACTGTGTGCAGGTGTGATCAAACAAGCTACGAGTCTCCAGAGGCAGGAACCTCAGAAATCAGTTTTCTGTGCAGGCCTGTTGAGTAGGCAATAGATGAACCTCCAGTGTTTTACCTCCTTTGCCAGGGTAGTTCCTCATACTATTTCCTGCTATAATACAAAGCCCATAAGGCATTTTACAATGCAAGTTAAAACCAGAATATCCACTGATCCTACTGCTGAGAACTTAGCATGAAGAGTAATGAAGTCTTCAAAATACTCATGGCCGCTTCTGCATTTCAAGTACATTGTACTGAGCTACTAAACAATAAAAAAAAAAAAAATTGGCTCATCTCTAAAGGGATCGTTTGGACAGCAAGATTAATTCTTTAGAGAATCAGAGAGACTGAAACTAAGACTATCAAACTGAACAGATTTATTTTTATCAATGGCGTATGCAAAATTACAGCTACTGAAAGTGCTCACAGATTGATAATCTTGGTTTGGAGAGGGCAGTGACTGATTTGAGCTTATAATCAGAAGGAAATTCAAGTCTGCTTCTACACAAATTGTTAGTTGTCTCTGTGTTTTGTTCCTAACAATAACAGATGTTTCAGAACCAGGTGCAAGAAGACCATATCAGAAAACCATATCATACCCATGTGCAGTAACACTTGATCAATATCTATTTCTAACAATAGAGATTAGGACAAGCCTTGATGTGGACATCTTCACAGTCTTTAGAAAAAAATCAAATTAATTATGATCAAAAATTCTGAGGATCAATATGTTATTTTTCATATTATTTGGTGAACTCCAATATACATTTACTATTATTTGTCTTTCTAAAAAAAAAAAGAGAAAAGCAATCTGTCTTATTGACACTTTTTTCCCACGAGAATTGCTTCCTAAAAGCATTATTATTTTAGTTTTTATTTTCCCAAGCATACTTTTTTTACACGTTTATTATTACCAAGTCTTTTTGCCTTTGTGAAGAGGCACAATAACTTTTTTTATTATCAAAATACCTATTCTAAACATATTTCTGATAATGTGATTGTGATAAAGTAGCTATCAATTTGTTTTACAATTTATTTTACTTTTAAAGAAATTATAGGGTTTTAATAAAATATTTCAGAGAGATAAAGAAAGTGTACTGGTTTTCTGTAATTTAGTTAAGTATTTTTTTCAATAAAAATGAGAAACTCATTACTATAGAAAAATGAGTGAAATATTTTCTTGCTCCATTTCTTAATTAGCAAGGACATGAAGTACTGCTTATCATAGTTACATAGTATTCTGTCTTGCTCAAAAATTTTTTTTCCATCAGACTTATTTGGTATAAATTGTCTGAGAATGGTCATAAAAACTTCTAATAATACATTTTGGAGGATGTGAACCTTTGTGACACAAAAATAAAGACAATTCAAAATCTACCTTTTTAAGAAAGGAGACCTTGGCTTTCCCTGTAGCTCTGTTCAGCTCCATTATTTTGACGATTTTGTTTCCACACATATTTATATTGTGGGTTTTATATGCACTCAGAAACACAGAAGGGAAAAACCAAATCTGTCATATCTGATATTAAAGAATACTGCAAAATCTAGAAGAAGTAACTATACAACAAACCCTCTCCATATCACATGATTAAATTTTTGTCCATGAGAATAACCGGCTTTAGCGTGAGGTTCTCCGGACCGGACCTGCTTTGTCAGGATAATTGCAGGTAAATTTTGCCCTTTTTAGTGCTTTGGCAAATTGGCTGGTAAAAACCTGCACAGGCTCTTGAGCTGGTGCTGGTAACAAGGGTTATCAGGTAACATCTGCCAGCAAAGGGGATCCATAATCCCCTCGATATCCTCTCTGACCTTTGCTGAAGCCTGCCAACTCTTCCAGCAGAAAGCTTGACAGGTGTGCAGCGGCCTAACCAGCCCCTGCTGCTTTGTCCCCAAGCAGAATTATACATTTATTTTCATATTTAAAGATGTCAGAAATCAAACAGCGAAACTGTTGCCTTTACTGTTCAGATCCAAGCATTTCACATACACCACGTATGATTTATTCTGCACCATACAATTATTATACATGAATATGAGATTTTAGGCTTAAATTTTGGTTTAAACATAACAGTGCTGCCTTAGAGATGTTGAAAAATATCAAATAAAACATAATATATCTAAGAAATTGCTTTCATTTTTATCCATTTGAACAGCACCTTCAGACACCTGTAGTGAAAGGTACAGCCTTCTAAATATAAATTATGTGCACTTTTGTGAATCTTGTATATAGTTTCTAAATAGGAAGTCACTTACTAATACTATAACAGATGAACATTTAGATAAAAGAAGCTCCAAATACCAAAAGAGAGTCCTGAAAGAAAAATAAAACCATTTTCATAAAGCTTCTATAAAGCACATCATGGAATCAGGAAAGCAATTTTACTGTAAGGCTAGTACCTGAGGTCACTGAATTTATTTCATTCTGGATGTCACCTCCTAAACTACCAAGAATTGAAGGATATGTCAAATTCAATTTGAAAGTAATTTTTTTAGAAATATAAAATAAAGGCTAGAATTTTACATAAAACCTCAATGCAATAATCATTTAGGCATTCACAGAATGTTCCCCAGACCATACCTTGGCCGATACTTACCCCAGGAAACAAATGCCATGAAAATATTAAAAATAGCCATTCTAAGTCCTCTCCAAAAAATGCATAAAATTGAAATGATACAGAAATACAGCTAATGCATTAGAAATAGATGTAGATAAACAAGCAGCACTTTACTCAGACAACGGTACTGTACTGACTAAGGGAAAACATCTTGCTCGGGCTCAAAGGTGAAGCCATGCCTTTCTTATGAGCTTTATTTCCTGCAGAAATACTTTGACACTCTTAATAGCTGAAGATCACAGAAACTTGGACATGTTTGTGTATAGACCACTACAAACAGCAGTTAAATCTGACCTATTCAGTTTGCTGTCCAAAACACACTGTTGGGTAAATAAGTATGAATCTTAAGGAACACCCTATCTCCCACTCCGGAAACCAGTTACTCGAGGATATTGTTTGCAGTACTGCAGGAACGGGGATTTGTTTTAGAATCTTGCTGGATGAGTTGAACATCAAGTGCACTAAACGATCAGACATTGGTTCTTTCTGAATTAATAATAATAAAAAAATAATAAAAAAAAATAATAACAATTCTGAAATGTTCAGATTTTGCTTGTGACCGCTGTCTCAGAAGAGCTCAAAGTTCACTTCTGAATAAACCAGAATCCCCTTGTCATTTTTTGTAGATTTTCCTGACAACAGGAAAGTTCAAATGGCTAAGAGCAAAGCAAGAAACAGATTCCATAAGACAGCTTTAAATGTTAGTCAGGTACACAAGATTGCTTATGTACTTTAAGATCTGATTGCTGCCCCTTACATGAAAACCAGTTTTTCACAAAACCAGAGCATAACCAGACAAATTAGGATTTCACCTGTATAGATATTCTTCCAAGGTGACTGAAGACTTATTTATATAAATGTACATATTTTTATATCAATTGTGCCACACCATCAGTTAGAAAAATAACCTTTTACATTAGTTCCACATTTTACAGAGCTGTTTGACAAGTTGCAAAGCAATAGACTTTATTTCCCAGTGCTGTAATCAACACCCCAAGTACTGGAATATTGCCCTGCTGTTTTGTGTCACAAACTGATGTGTAACAGTAGTGACAAACAGGGTCTTACTCTTTTGGTTACAATATTCATGCATTTCAGTAAATAAGCTTTCATATTTTCCCATTTACTACCACTCCTAAGTTCTACATAACTGCCATAGTATTTATCAATGCCATGCAATTTCATTTATTTTATAGGTGATTTCTCCCACAGTTGTTTTCCTATACAACTTCCAGGCATACCTGGAAAGCATCATCCCTCCCACCATGCTACTCCTGACAGCAGTTTTGTCTCTGCTAGAAAACTTTTAATATTAACAACAATAAAAGCCACGCATGAGAAGAGTCAGATGACTTTATTTCTCTGGAAACTAATATATCAGATACACTGCAAGAAAATGAATGAAATTGTTCCACAGAGAGACTGAGAGCTTGAACTTAGCAGTTAACAGCAAAGAAACCTACCCTGGGCTTTCCACACATAAGATACTACAGAATCCTCCACCCTCCAGGATCCTTAGGGCAAAATAATGGTGAATTAATAGAGCTCCAATCCTAAAGTGTTTGAGACCTCTTCAGTGGTTTTGAAGAGAGAAATTGTGCTAAGCTCTGGCAGAGCCTAAACTTGGGAGGTAGTCACTATTTCTGCACTACATGTGACTTCCTCATGGGAAGTGATTCCCACCTCACTCTGGCACAGGTGAGGGCACAGCTGCAGCTCTGGAGTGGGTTCTGGTTGGGCTCTCCAGCATGAAACAGACACAGTCCAGAGAGAAACACAAAAGCCATCTGAGGGCTGGAGTACACAACGAGTGCATCAAGAACTGTGGCAAAGCAGAACACATTTGACATTTTAATTCTCCACTCCTGACAGCATATAATATCTGCTGTTTTCTGTTAGCTCCTCAGAGGTTACATTTCCCTGAAACACATATGATTTTATTGATATTTTAATTGCATTTGGTTTTAACTTATGGCTAATAATGTGTTTCTTCTTTGCCATAGTACCTTCTCCTTGCAGATTAGCCAGCAGAATTTTTGTGTTCTGATGCCCTGAGAGATATTGAAATATTCATTATCATCCACAGCTCTCAGAGAACAAAGTTGAAGTGACTTGCTTGGGGCTGTAAAGAAGCTGTTAGACAGTGAGGGTCAGAACACAGATCTTGGTATCTTAAGCTATAGCCAGTCTTACATAAAAAATATTGTTTCACATTGAAACAAGAACCCATTTTAACAGGCCACGAATTTTATTTATTTATTTATTTTTAATATAATAACATGCTGGCGTGCTTGTAGCAAGAACCAAACAATTCAAAGCAAAGAAAGAAAGACTATTAAACCCCCACAGCAAAAGAACATAACCACAGAGAAAACTGTGTTTGTTCTAATGACCTGCCCTGAAGATCCTGTAGGGCATCAGAGCTGACCTCCTTCTGTGGCACAGAATAAAAGAGGAAGATCTTGAAGGAAATGGGTCTGGTCTATTCAATCTGCTTGGAGCATTTATGCCAAAGTTTCATAGCTCACCTAACTAGATTATCCATTCCTTAAAAAAAAAAGATTAATTGAAATTGAAATAAAGAGTTTAATGTATTTCTAAATCAGGTAACTCCAGAACTGTAAATAGAGGTACTGAATAAGTGGACACAGTCTAATAATCATAAAAAATATTAACTTTGCCCAAGGCCTGAAGGAGATCCAACTTTTCTGCACAGATGCAAAAATACAACAAAACAAAATAAAAGCTCACTCAAACCCCAAATTTGAGCATTCCGGTCCAAAGGATAAGACACTGGACTTTACCTGCAGCATGACATGAAGAACTGATAAATCGGGCTACTAAGACCATAGTCTATTTCTTCAAAAAGGCAATGTTCTTGTGGTCTTCTGCTGCTGATGTCATTCAGTCCGATAATTATATTAATTGAATTGTGCTTTTTGTACAATACCATTTACATGAGCCAGAGGTACACAGAAAAAGGGGTGTTCTGTTCTTCTAGAATAAGAAAAAAACTTTATTTCTGGAAATTATTGTAACTTGATTTCAGTGATCCTCCAAACTCCTCTGAATAAAGACAACAGGAAGAATAAAGAGAGCAAGGAAAAAGAATCTCTAGTTACTTCAATGTAATGTTTTTTCTTTTTTTTGAAAAAACCTTCAGATTGCTTCCTTTCTGTGACAACCAGTAAGAGCAGTAATCTCTGAAATACTCACTTTGCCCAAGGTATCCATTAAGAAATGCTGTAACATACAATTTGACTGGAGACACATCAATTGTAATACCTAATTTTCAAGATACTTTTATCTTTGTTATTCCCAGAGTCTTGGAGTGCTGCCTTTACACTGTTGTGCTACAGAAGGATGAGACTTAAAGCAAGCACAGTAGATATATAATCAACTAGATTATATAGAATCTATATAGATATAGAATGAATAGAATAGAATAATTTTCTCTTTAGTTTCTGAATTCTGTCTTGACTCTTTATCTTCTCATAAGCTTCAATTAAAACAGCAAGAAACAGGGGATTTCCATGAAGGATAAGAGAGTTCAATATTCTGGAAAGAGGAATAGAAATAGCAAGATTCAAATATCAAAGAAGGTACAAACCACTTCAATCTCTATGTGGCTGAGGATGTGGGCAAATGACCAAACAAGGTCAAGTGACAGCAGGGAAAAAAGTCACTTCAGAGCAGCCAAGGAAGTGTCACCAGTGGCCAGGACTGGCCTGCCTCTCCAGTGAAGGATGATGAAGCACATGAGTATGACCTCGTGACTGAAGAGGTTAAAAGTATGTGCATTGTTCAGCAGCTGCCCAGCATTAATTTATTATATTACTATAACTCATCTGCTCTCAAACATCAACTCTCATCTTTTAGTTGCCACCACCCTTTTCCCGTCCTGTCGATCCAGACTAGAGAGTCTTCAGGGAAGAACTGTCTCCTCTCACACACTTCTGCAGTACATGGCAAAATTTGGTCTGCTTATTTTTTGGAATTCTAGCTGTCGGTGAAATAAAAAAAAAAGGAAAGAAAAAACAAAAAGTAGAATAATGCTTCATATTTACTAATATTTTTTCTGCCTGCATTTTTCACGCATACTCAATTGTGTTTTTATGGGGTGGAAAAAATCTTTAGCTGAAAGACACCTCTTCTCTTTGCAAATATTTCTCCTGGATTCACATTTTCTGGTTAGTCCATAAAAGCAGACATCTATTTTGCACAGGATTCATGCCAATGCATCATTTGTGTAGATCCAAGTGACAGCATTCAGACACAAAAAATAACTCTAATGCATTTGTATCTGTAGTTCTGGGGAGTTCTGCATTCAGGGCACATCTCTACTATACTTCATTTCTTAGTAAAAGGCTTTGAGCTATAGTATATGAAAAGCACTAAATAATCCGTACCAGAGTATAAAGTGAACCACCTTATATTTAAAGATTAATGTTTCCTCCAGCTGAATAACTCTCTTTTGGAACTATCTGTGCTCCTGTACAGGGGCTGTGTTTAAATTGTGTGAATTAAAAATAAGGAGAAAAGGTTCATATGGAGTTTTGCCTTGGAACTATTTACCTACACTTCAGACATGCTCAATGGGGAAAATAAAAAATTTTAGAAGTTCTAATTTCATTGATCCTCTGCTGGAACTAGTTTTAATTTTGATGCTGGTTTTTTTCTAACTATTCAACATTACTTTAACTTGTTTATCATCATATTTTTATATGAGGCTTCTCAAACCTTATTATCTCCAGAGAGGCCTTGCAGGCTTATCCACACAGCGAAAGAATCTGCAAGGTTAAAATCAAGCCTGGGATGGACACAAGCGAGGTGCACATTCCTGTTCGTTGCTGCCATCCCTAGCCTGGGCAGTTTTATCAGAGTTAGTAACTACAAGACTGATGATTTTTGAAAGAAACACTGACCTAAACCTCCCACTGAGATTTCACAAAGTATCAGATGTAAAAAGGATATAATTTCATCACTTTTGCCACCAAAGTATCAACAGAGGTGAGACCATGTCCTTTTCTGGTTACTCTCCAATATCAAAGAAACATTAAATACAAACTAACCATAATCTTCTAAACTGTTAAACCACACAATCAGAAACCCTATACATTGATTTAAAATAAAAGTCGATGGCAGAAAGAGTCAGCAACTTCCGGCTTTTGAAATGGGAAAGTCTAAAACATCCTCATGCAGTACAAAATACTGTCAGCACTCTCAGGGAAACCCCAGCTCTCCCCAGGTTCATTTGCAACAGCAGGAAGAATCTGTCCTGAGGTTAAAGAGACACATATTTTTCTCCTGAAATATTATCTATTACATAAATGCTCCCAAATGTGCAAAAGTATTGCTTTTCAAAACATGTAGACGCAAGCTCGGAACCAGAAATATTAAGAACACATTAAACATTGCTCAGAAGCCTGAAATTATCGTGAAATTGCAGAGACAAAATGCAAGCAAACTTAAACCACACGGTTCCTAATATCAGCAGTGATTTCAGCCTTTGTTGTTGACTCCAATTTAATTGGGTATTGTCTTTTCAATTTCCGAATAACAAAATATTTTGATTTTTCTATTAAGTTCCAAGTGTACTGAACAGGCAGATGCAACCTGCATCACAATTCTCTGCTACTGCAGTACCAGCAACTGTGGCAAGTGAGCAGAGCACAGCATTGCGCTATGCAGTGTTGGCTGCCTGCAGCAGAAAAGGGCTCAGCTCTGAAAGGCTAAAAACCTTCACTAAAACTGCAAGAAGGACAACAAAAAGGTGCAATTAACAACAGAGAACTTTGGGATTAAAAGAAGCAATTAGCCAAGGATGTGACAACAGGACAGTACAACAGGACAACTCTGACATGGACAAGCTGTACTCTGCCTAATCAGCAAGGTCTTCTCTTACATTTTTGAATAGAGTACTTCACTACTGAATATCTATTAGCAACTCTTTTCCTTTTAGTAACAGAATTTATTTAGTAATACAGAAACTTACAGTTATGTACTGGATTCAGAAAATTCTTTCCCATTCAGATATTTTACTCAGATGTTGATGCTCTAAGTACTTATGAATGATTTTAATGTACTTGTAGTGGAGAAATTCAAAGCAAGGCATTTGCCAAGACACAGATTTGTCTTATACACATTGCAGTACAAGTGGAAATTATCTACAGCAACGTTGAGACCCAGAACCCCATGGCTTAACGTTTTTTTGTTACTGAGAACTTTTGCCTTTGGCTGTCTGAGCTTAAAAATCAATTCGCTACTTTAAGCTTTATGCTGCTGATGTCATTTTTATTGTTGAACTCAATGATCTGAGAACTTCAAAGAACAAGATCATGAAAAATTGCTTCCCATTTACCACAGTTTGAAGCAAAAGGTGACCAGTTTTTGTCAAGTCTTCAGCTTCTTTGCCCTTGTGCAGCATGAAACTCTGTGGGATCACTTTGTGATTAGTAGAACCAAATTTGAATCTCTAGCTAAAGAGTTTCGCTCTCACATGCCATGTTCATGTTCTTTTCCACTTTAACAAACTCCTAATACCTCTCTCTATTTTCAGTTTTATGACTGACTTTTACTGATCTACTTCTGCTCTCAGCTGTGTTTACTACCAGTTTATAGCGATATAATCAAGATGAGATTTCATTTCAGTTCCCATTAAGCCATTTTCCTAAACAAAATAAAATTTTACCCCTGTATCTATGATTCCTAAATAATTATTGGTGATATTTTGGCACTGGATCTGATTTTCTTAACATCTCACTCTCCTCTGCTTCTCAGAACCAAGACAGATTGCCCACCTGAAATGTCAAACACCTAAAGAAAAGTCATTCATGCCTATCTGGTTTCCCCTAGTCTCCTTCTCCTCACTCTTTCAGCAGAAGGGAGGGCTTAGCTGCTTCACCCAGTGACATAAATAAGCAGAAAACTGAGGTTTTGTCATTTTCCAGACCCCTGGCTTGTGCTGTTCCCTGCTGACCCCATCAGCCATCCCCTTCTCTGTAGGTACCTGGCCACATCACGGCTGTGGCTCAGCACAGGAGCCCCTCCACCCTTCCACAGGGTTCTCATCTTTGGGTGGACCCTTTCCCATCAGCAGGCTGCCTTCTCTCATCCCAGTGCTGCCAGGCCATCAAAGGACACATTATCACTGCTTTGATGTGAGAGGACAGTGAACGATTTTTGCTAATTGACAGCATTTTCACTGTTTGCTGACAACCAGAACGCTAGGTTTGGCCTGAAGCCCTGGATTCTGGCTTATACTTTTCATTCCTCATGGTGCTAAACTGAAATGACTGCACATTATAAACAGATATTTGGGGAGAACATCTCCATCACTCCATTTTTATTTGAGCTTTCTTCTATAGACAGGCTTTTTATTTGTTTCCTTCCACTATAAAACTCATCTATTTTTTTTCTCTATACCTTTATTTATGCAACAGATGATTTTGTGTTTATCTGAATGTTTTCTGTCATTTCTAATTTGATTGCTTCGATGAGTGTGCAATTTGGTGTCTGAAATCAAAGCTCTGAAAATGTCAGGGTGTAAGCTACAACATCTTAGCTTTACTTTTATAAGGCCATAGAGTCTCTCCTCAGATTTCTGCTTTCTTAAATGTGTTTGAATGGAGCTATAAAACAAGTCTCCTGCAGGAACCAGTCGGTCAGTGAATGGTTATTGCTTCAGTGGGAGCAATCACACAGTATCACCAAATCTGTCAGATGGACAGAGCTAATTCTTTGGTGTTTGGCTAGTAATTACAGAGCATGGGAAAATGCCTCTTAACCTGGAGGCAGTAACTACAACTGCTGACACACTGTTACTCTGGTACCATGAACAAGCTGGCAGGGAGATTAGTGTTCCCAAAGTCAGTGTTTGCCAGCAGCTATTGAAGCATGTGCTGTGAGATACTGTGGAAAGTTACAATAAGGAGTAGCTGATGCTGCAGCTCTGTTTATTGGATTGCAACTCCCCTTTCTCCTGTTCCAGGGGGCAAAAAACCCTCTGTGCAGACACTGCAACAGGAATGGCTCTGTAAATTTGGTCTTGAACAATCCATTTGATTACTTCTAATTGAGGATTTGGACTCAAGAGCAGGACTTTTTGATTAAAAAATTCACAGAAGAATCCAAATTCACAGAAACCACATAGAATGGTTTGGTTGGAAGAGACCATAAAGATCACCTCATCCCAGCCCCCACTGCCTTGGGAAGGGACTCCTTCCATGAGACCAGGCTGATCAGAGTTCTATCCAACCTGGCCCACTTCCAGGGAGGGAGCATCCACAAATTTCCTGGGCCACCTGTTCTAATGCCTCACCGCCCTCACAGCAAAAAATGTCTTCCTAGTAACTAATTTAAACCTACACTTTTCCAGTTTGAAGCCATTTTTCCTATCCCTGTAACCATAGGCCCATGTAAAATGTTTCTCTCAATTTTTCTTGTAGGCTCCCTTCATGTACTTGAAGGCAGCAATTTGGTCACCCCAGAGCCTTCTCTTCTCCAGGCTGACCAATCCCAATTCTTGAGGCCTTTCCTCAAAAAAGAGGCTCCATCCCTTTAATCATCTTAGTGCCCTTCCTCTGGACTTGCTCTGACAGGTTGATGTGTTTCCTTGCTGGGGATCCCAGAGCTGGATGGAACTCAGGTGGGGTCAAAGCAGAGCTGAGGGGCAAAATCCCCTTCCTGCCCAGCTGTTTTGGATGCCCACTGGAACACGACTGGCTTTGCACATTGCCGGGTCACATCCAGGCTCTTATCCAGCAGCATCTCCATTGCCACTGAAGACTGAGGCACAGAGGCCGTTGAATACCTCACCCTCCTCCTCATCCATTACCAGCTGTCCTGGTTCAGGGCAGATTTGGGAGAGAACCCCCAAAGGGGCTCCTCTAGGAAAGCAGAGTCTATTGGCCCTTCCCCACAACCAGTTTGGGAGAAAATATCCCTTGGAAAAAGGTGGGAAAAAACCTGCTTATTAAACAATAAAACCTAAACAATAAAACCCCTTGCTGCTCCAAAAGAGATGACAAACTCAGAAAGTCCCCTCCCTGGGCTGCAGCTCAGCTCACTCAGTCTCTGCTCAGTCCCTCAGTGCTGGAAATGCCGCGGCCCAGGCCCAGCCCGGTGGGCCTCAGGTGGAGCTGCCGGTGCTCTGCTGGTGTTCAGGGCAGAGGAGGGCTGAACAGCTCCAAACAAAGGGAAAAAGAAAAAAACACATTCCAGGGAACGTCTTTGCCTCAGCTAGCTAAAACTAGCTAAAATAAAGGAAAGCTCTGTCCTGCTGTCTGTCCCTCCACAGACAGCACAGACCAGGAGCAGGAATGTGGAGGAGTGAGTGCAGTGTATGAAAACAAACTGCTGCTTCTTCTCTCCCCCCTTCACTCTCTTGAACAAGTCTTAGAAGAGCAAAACTTATTATTCAGCATAAATAGAACAAGATGATTTGGGATAAAAGCATGATATAGTCAACCCAGCACTGTGTACTGGGGGGCAGGAGGAGAGTGAACAGGTGTACACCTTCGCTGACCATTCTTTTGCAGGTTACATACCCATAGAAACCTGGCTCTAACACAATTCCTAAGCTGAAGGGGAGAGGCTGATAATAAGTTGTTTTTAACCAATTTCTCTTCCTCTTTCAAGCACAAGATGAGCATGATTTCTGTCTATCCAATTGCTTCAATTTACAGAGGCAGAGGAGACACCTGTGGGAATCAGTTGATGGGACAACTTTGGGTGAGCCAAAAGCAAGAGCTGAGTGAGCTCTGGCTGAGACCACATCACACACCCACAGCCAGCTCATCACCCAGCTCCATTCTCAGTGTAAAACCCTCAAGTACATCAGAAAAATACAAGCTTTTGTTCTTTTTTATTTTTAGCTAATAACCTTTTTCCTCCCCACTCCCAGTAATGACATCACCAGGAAGTTTATTAATCTTCTGAAGAGTTTTAAGGACAGTGTTATTTGATAAGGTGCATTTAAAACAAATCTGATTACAAAGTTAGAAAGTTACTAGACATCTGTCATGTAATTGCATCATCATTAATTAATTTTATCAAAATGCTACTGCTTTTGTGATATTGCTGGAAAATTTATTTTAAACTAGTATGAAAGAAAATGTTTTTTGCATTGCTACCAGCTGTTATGGAAACTTTTGAACTCTGCTTAAAATAAAACTGGAAATGAAATATTCTTGTTTCCCCTTCTGATGTTGCTAAAATCAGTTAAAATAAAAGAAATGGATGGTTGATACTATGATTAAGAACAGGAGAAAACCAGCAACAAGGATAGGAAAGAAGCAATGTCATGTTCTGGCTAGCCTTGGATATGTGATAAGAATTCTTAGGTAAGAATCCTCAGCACATACTAGAGTCAGGTTTTTTTCAATCCTTCCCCAGAGAGTAAGATTTTTTAGATAAATTCAGCACCATGAATGCTTGATATTCAGCCTCCCAATTGAAACAGCTGGCCTAACAAAGGCATAAGAAGCTTTGTGTCTCTCAGCCCCTGACCGAGTTCAGCAATGATCACAGACTGACCATATGGCTGATGTTAAAAAGAAATATTGAGGAGTTACTCGTTCAGTGATCACCACTTATCCCTTGCTCTGACTGAGACAACAATTTTGTGGAGAAAACAAGAGTTTAGGGGCACTGAGGAAAACAGGAGAGAGGAAACTGTAAGTAATTTCATGTATAAAGAAAATAATAATTCTTATGGTGCTATTTAGGACATGGCCCAGGCTAAGATAGCTTGCTCAAGAAGAAATAGTAGGGTCTGGTGGTAAGAGGACATTGTTTCTATGTAGATTTACCACCCAGAGAGGAACATAAGGCCAGCTTCAGGCAGAGGCAAAATAAGTAGATGTCATCACTGGCAGACTGTCCTAGTCAGAGATGTCCTGACTGTCATCTCTCCTCAATGGCACTGTCCCAAGGTGATGACCTTGCTGTTATTACTGCCACCAGCAACAGCCTGTGTGCCTGGGAAAGGGCAGTGGAAACACAGGGAGATGCTCCCATTCTCCTGCAGTAGCCAGAGAAAGATTTTTCTCTTGTACTTAGAGCCAAAAATACTCAGTTTTGTTAGAATTAACAAGCAGCACTGATCTGGTTCTGATGAAGAATTTTCATTACCAGCAGTGCTGAGAAGTAACAGATCTCAGCCTAGGGATCACAGTAAACCTGGCCCTTCCACAGCACACAACTCTGCTGTACCACCTCTGGGTTTTCCTTGCCCTCTGCATCCCTTATCCCAGGTTTGTGAATCTTCCAGCCTTACTCCAAATTCCCTTCTCACTCTGTTTTGGCTCCTGCTTTTCTTCTCCAGCTCTGCTAAACCTTTCATCTTATCTTAGAGAAATTCTTTCTTTTCCATTGAGTCTTCTGAGGCATCTCCTGCTGCCTTCACTGCCCTCTGCCAATCCCCAAGCACTGTTTCCCCACAGACTCTGAACTCCCATGTGGGTCATGTTTGAAACTCTTATTATGGTTCAGCAACCTAAAAACAGTTCAGTAATAGCCAGTACTTGGCTAAACTCAAATCCAAAGCACAGAAAATACTCTGCTGCTTCTTACTTATTTTCTGAGGTAACACTACAATATATATTGTCAAAACTTGAGCTGCCTCTAGTCCCTTCTACCTTTATATCAAATAATCCTTTTGTTCTTTCCAGAGCCTGTTGAATAAGAATTTTTCATGCTTATTTCAACCTCTAGACATTAATCTTCTGAACTTTCATCAATAATTGCAAGATCCTGTAATAAATGATGCATCAATGACTTCCAATTTGTGAGAACAGTTTCTTAAAAGACACTGGAAGGGGGACTGTCAATGGGTTTCCATTCTTACAAAATAAGCATGCTTGTGGATGCTTCCTTAAATTTTCTAATGACTTCAATAATTTAATTTACAATTCTGCTTGTTTGGGGTTTTTAATAAAGGCTGGATATCAAAAGCTTCAGCTGAAATCATGAATGTGACTACCAGCATGCTCTCTGTGTGCCAAAAGAACCCATAGATACTCAGAGATATAGTGTGAATGAACGCAATCTGTAGATTTTTTTTGTAAACAAAGTTTAGATGTTTTTACCAAAAAACTCACAAAGAAATAACCCCCCAAAACAAACCAAAACACAACCAACCAAAAAAAACCAACCCTAAAGAACTGTTGTCCAAACTAATTGTTACATTTTCTTCTTACTGTTTACTCACAAATTTTATCAATCTAATGATTGCTTGCATTTATTAAAGAGGCAATGTATCTACCTCCATAAATAGATTTATCTAATGGGAATATGCTTTGGCTTTAAGGACACTGCTGGAATGGAGCCAAAATCATAAATCTCATCAACTTCTTTAGCAAAATATTAAATTCCAGGTTGCTGTTCTCATCTTGAAGACTTCACTGAGCACTACAGCTCCTCATGTATTTGTTCCCTGTGTTGCCTTTTATACCACTGATTTCTAAGCAGAAAAGCAGAGCACACCCAACAGCATGGTGTTTGTGTACCAAGCTCATTTGGTTTAACTATTTGGGACCTTCATGGAGTAGAGAGCCCTCACAGATGACCAGGATGTTTATAAAAAATATTAGATGCAGCTCCTGTTGACATTTAGAAAAACATGCATGGCTCTTATATTTAAATAGCAACCTAGAAACTTGGGAACAAAGGAAACCAGAATGAAAATTTCACTGAAAATTGTAGAAACTGCTCTTAAAGCTGCCTGCAAATCATATGCAAGAAGGTGTAGATTACTAACTTGAAAATCTTCTCAAACCCCAAAATAAGGATTAAATTTGTGAAAAAAATATCTGGATTGAAGAAATTTTCCAGTGGAAATAATGTAAGGGATAAAATAATGAATTTTCCTGCAGTGCTCCTGCCACTGTCTCTGACTGGAAAAGAGAACAGCAGTAGGGATGTGAGCCAGACTCTGCCAGCTGCTCCAGGGGCCAGAGAACAGAGTGAACTTCATGCTGTGCTCTAGAAGTCTTTGATCTTTACTCTCAACATCACTTCTTCAATTCCTAATCAATTAATCAATTGGAATTATTTCTATTCTACTGAGAAGAACATGTTCCAAGGCTATTTGGAAAGTGGCTTTACTAAAGATCTTAATAGTAGAGCTTGTAGCAAAACTTAACTAATAGTACAGAAGGTTTCTACAAATTTAGCCCTATATTTTATTATTGTGGACACCATCCAAATATGCTCCACAAACTCAAAAATCTATTATTGATTTAGGGATTATGTAAAAGTCACATGTATTATATTTAATACTAGCTTTTTCCTTCTTTGATCTTCTTGGCTTGACAACAACAGGTCATTTTTTATAAAGCTGTACAAATATTTAAAGGATGTTGTCTCAGGGCAACCAAATCACCTGATGTTTCTAATTCTTTTACTGCAGTCTCAAGTTGGCAGTAAGCTGAGCTGCTTTTTCATGAAGACTTTGTGCAGAACAAAAATATGTGCAGAATACATACAAAGACATGGTAAAGGAACATCAAAATATGTAATTTAGACCTAATGACACTATCTGACTTAACAAAAGATCTGAACAGTTAATGTAAAATTTCTGATTTTATTAGATAATGAGGTATCTTCTAGCAACATGAGAGAACTGATCCCAAGGTCACTGTGAAGCCTATGCTTCATCAGCATCACTTCCACATTTATAATGGGTTGGAGCTGGATTACAGAACTCACAAAAGAAAAGAAGCTGGTGGCTTATTCACCTCTAGAAGTTATTCAGCTTCTAAATCTTAACAAGAGAGATGAAATTGTGATGTGTGCTTCTGTTGTGCTGAATAACTGCAGTGAAATTCACTCTCTGATTATGAATGGGTTTTATGGGGTTCACCTTTTCTCATTCTGAAGTTTAAATTGAAATGACCAAGAAGGAAGAAGGCTATCAATCCTAGAATATCCTTTCTCACTGCCAATGGCACCCCAACAGCAATGAAATCTGATGAATTCTCACTTTTCACTTCGGCAGCAGTGGATAATATCCTTAAAAGAATGGAAATAGATATTTTCAGGTTTAATAGAGACACTGACTAGACAATAACGTAATTACACATCTGAAATATATGTATATATGTATATTGTACTTCAAAATACTTAGATCACAACTGAATTTTTAATATAGCTTTGGTTTTGTCACACATGACATGTAAGAAATGTGACTGTCATGTCACATGTGACTCAGTTCAGCATGCCCATGGAAAAGATCTGTAATAGAAGGCAAAGGTTAGCTCCTAAAAGGCAAAGGAACATGTTGTACATTTGTATTCAGAGGAAATACATCAGGTTTTCTTCTGTTTCCCTAAGGCAGTGATTTCAGTAATTTGAAAGCACTACAGAAACACATCACATGCTACTCCAAAAAATGGCACCTCAATCCTGAAAATTAATCCATCAGGAGCAATCATGAGGAGCACAAATCTCTGCCAAGCACATCCACAATGCATCAATTTTCTCATTCAAAGATAACGTACTAATCCAGTTAAAAACATTAAGGGGTTTTTGTCTAGTCTAGGGCTGCTACATTTTTCCACTTAAACTGACAATAAGTTTGTAAAAAAAAAAAAAAAAAAAATCTCTTTGGTTTTTGTATTTTTAAGTTTGCTACTTAATAGTTTGATCCACTTTTCCACAAATGTTTTGTCCAAATATATCTTTATCTACCTCTGCCTGAACAAGCCCCGTAGTGCAGCTTGAAGACATCTTTGACTTGTATTCAATCTCTGAATTTGTTTGTTCAGCACCTATAGTGTCTAAAATTCATAATTTCTCAACTCTTTATCACTACATTTGTTTAAAGAAAATTATAAAATATGTATTACATATAACAGGTGCCCAAACCAATCTGTTCCCCTGGAGACTGGAACAACAGGAAGGCAGGAACTATTTTTATGAGGTTATCTTATTTTCCACCATTTGTTTCATCCCTATGTGCAAAGAATCTCCAAGACAAGAGGGGAAAAAGAAAATTGCAATAAAGTGGGATGGTAGATTTATAATAAATTATTTTTCCATTAAGATTTTTTTTTTAAATTTGATGAAGCCAACTTGACCAAACATAAGAGTGCAGCTTACATCTCAGTTGAGGAATCAAAACTACTAGACCTACTAAAAACATACACAAACTGGATTAGTGAAAAAGATGTCTGGCATAGTTTTACAATCAAAAAAACTATTTTGTTAAATGCTCAGAAGCATTTCCTAGCTAACAACTATCCATGTGATTTTTTAACTCTCTGTGAATATTTAAGTACTTAGGGTCATATCTGTCCTCTCTGTCCTTCATGCTTTCAGGTAGCAAATCTTATCAAAGTAATCGGCAACTTCCCCCTTTTGTTGATTGTGAAGGTTTTCTACAGTAGAAGTGCTAAACTCCCAGGAAGTCAGAGCAGCATCAATTCATGTTTGGAAGATTATCTTTATAGGAATAAATATACTCTGAAGCATCAAATCCCTCTGAGCAATTTTTACACTTGAAAGTGCAAACAATTCCTAAGCCCCAGCAATTTGAATAGGGTGTAAAAAAATGCTGAATAATGACATTCTGTAAGCTTCAGTAATGAAATTAATCTCAAGACCTTTTAAATACAAGGCTTTAATTTAATGGATTTCAACAGGGTTTCTTTTTTTTCTGTTTCTGACAGAAGCAAAATAGAGAAAAAAATAGAAGGGCTCTTGACAGCTAATAATGCTTTATTATGGAAAGGTCTTTGCCCTCCAAAGGCAGAAGAACATTTCTGCAGTCATTATGAATGCTAGGAGATGCTACCCTGCCCAGCTGTGAAGGCAATGGTGATGCTTGTGCCACTGGCGTGGGGCTGGGGCTCAGCACTGAGCTGGATCACCACAGCACCAGAGCCAACGGCCTGTGGGTGTTTGCCATTTTTACACAACACCCTATCACTGGGGCCAAAGCTCTCCCCATTGCCACAGCAAGATATTTTATGGACAAATCAATTCATTAACGGTTGTCAGAAAAGGTTTTTGAATTTACTACAAAAATTCAGTCATGTCTGATTAATTTACCAATTTAAAAGACTTTGGGCCAAGCTCAAAAGAAGGAGCCTGCATGGTGGGGGCTCTGGAAGCATTTGCATGTGTGTGCAGGTGGCCCAGAGCACCCATAATCAGGAGGGTGGAAGAGCAAGTGACACCACGTGGAGCATTTAGGCATCAAAACAAACCCCTACGATTTTTACACAAGTTGGATAGACTCAAGGACAACTTTGGTATTAAAATAATAATAATAAGCCAAACCTTAGGCAGATAATCTTCAAATAAATTTCCCTTTCCCTCTCTGATGCAGGCATGTGCTGCTGCAAAGCACTAATTTCACCTGCAGATTGAAAAGGGGCTGCAATAAGTACCTCCAGGTAAGTAGATTTGTGTTTCACCTTGCAGAGCTCTGTTGAATGTGTTATGAAAAAGAGTGCTTTAAAAAATCTCTATTATTATAAAAATACACTCAAACTCGACTCTCTGGATATTCACAAAATATTGTCTCTCTATTCCAGATCTTTTAAACAAACTGCTGTAACCCTCCCTCCAGGGAAATGATGTTAAATGCCAAGAGGATGCATGGACTCGTAAACACACATTGTCTTTCTCTAACTGAAAAGAGAAATTTTAATATAGCAGCTCTACCATTAAAAACCTGCACTAAAAACACACACACTAGTTTCTAAAGCAACTTCAAATCTGCCCTGAGCTGCTGCTTGAACAAATCTTTATCACTGTGATTTTATTTCAGCACATAAATGGAATCAGTTATGCTTCACTGAGCTCCTTCTCTCTCTTCTTTTTTTTCTTTGCTCAAATTAATAGATTTTTTTTTATAAATTTTTACTGTCTTTTAAATACAGAAGCATATTTGTTGCAGTTTAAATTTGTTTAAACCTAGTATATATGCAGTTCCAAAAACTCATACACAAATAGAAATGGCACACTTCTATTTCAAATAGCACTTAATGGTTTTTTGCTATTGCAGCCATTTGCAATGTCATCTATAACACTCCCAATCTGAGATTAACAAGGTCTGCTTCCAACGCTCCTCTTGGCTGCCCAATATAAGTTTCATTCTTATTAAACCTAGCAGCATTTGCTCTTTATTACAGTTCATTCCAAGTTCATGCAAATGAAAGAAAAAGTTACATTTTAATTAAGAAGATGTGATTTAGGTTTGCTAAGGAATGACAAGAGATGGTGACAGTCCATCTGGTTTTTACATTCTGGATGGCTGATTAAACATACAGGATTTGATATCACATGTGAAAGAATCCTTGTTTGGTTTAACAACATAATTATGAACCCTTGTCACAAATTATGTAGAAAAAAACATTAATGAGATTAGTCCAAATATAAAATTGTACAAAGTTTAAACCTGCCTGGATAACAAGTGCCCACTAAAGCTCTTCTACCCCTCTTCTCCTCAGCTGGACATAGAGAAAATATGAGAGGCTCATGGGCTGAGATATGGTCAGAGAGATATCAGTCACACATTACCATCCTCAGCAAAACCAATCTGACTCAGGAAAATGAGTTTAATTTATTACCAATCTAATCTGAATAGGGTAAGCAATGAGGAATGGTTGTCATCATATTGTGAAGCTCCCATACCTTCTCGCTGATTTCTCATGGTCAGTTCCTCACAGCACTCACTCTTTCTTCTTCAAAGCAACAACCAACAAACTCCAACTCTCTTCTCAGCACAGCCAACAAATTCTAACTCTCTCCTCACCCAGCTACCCCACTCTTTTGTAGCAGTCTTCTTATTGGACACAGCTGTGGCTGTTAAGGGCAGGCCTGTTCCTAATCTTTGGTGATCAGCACAGCTGCAACTCCTCAGGGGTAAGACTACCTTCTGCACTATTTTCTTACATTCTATCCCTCCACAAGGAATAAAACCTAAATCTTAAAAAGGCCTTTCCTCCACCCTTCTATTTTTCCTGGGCTGAACCTCTCTCTGAATTCTCTGCCTCCTCTCCTCAGCAGCACAGGGGGATGGGTACTGGGAGTGTGGTCAGTTCATCCCACACTGTTCTCTGCCACAGTTTCCTTCCCAGGGGGAAGACTCCTCTTACTCTTCCTCTGCTCCAGTGTGGGGTCCCTCCCACAGCAGACAATTCTCCATGAACTTCTGGGCAAGTTCTTCCCACAGGCTATCAGTCATGAGCTACTCCAGTGTGTGTCTCTGCCATGGGATGCAGGGGTCATAAATCCTGCCACAAAAGCTGCTCCAGCATGGGCCCTTCTCTCCATGGCACTACAGGCCCTGCCAGGAGCCTGCTCCAGCAAAGGCTTCCATGGGCTCACAGCCTCCCTTGGACACCCACCTGCTCCTGGCTGGAGTCCCCAAGGGTCTCAGGTGGATCTCTGCTCCCCCATGGGCCTCCCTGGGCTGCAGGGGCACAGCTGCCCCAGCAGGAGCTGCCCCAGGGCCTGCAGGGGAATCTGCTCCGGCACCTGGAGCACCTCCTGCCCTCCTTCTGCCCTGACCTGGGAGCCTGCAGGGCTGCTTCTGTCACATACCCTCACCACCTGTAAGAAAACCAGAGGTGCCTTTGAGCAAAAAAGAACCAGGCTCTTTCATCTTCCTTTGAAAAACAAACTCTCCCTCAGTGTACAACTCAAGCAACTGTGGGCTCATAAGAGCACCTGTTGGCCTCAGCTTATCTCTCTGGCTACATCCACAGGTTTAACACATACAGGCATGACTAAGGATGGGCAGAATGCAAATTTATATTGTAATAAATGCAAATCAATGATCACACTAAAATATAAAGCACGGTGACAATATAAGCCAGAATCCCAGTGTCCCTTGTGCAACGGAAAGAATAAGACAGCAGGAAAAATCACATCACATCACACATGATGGTGACACAAGGAACTGGTAGGTGATTGCTTGCAGCACATCTTGTATAATTATCTACAGAAAGAGAAATATATGTATTAAAAAAATCCCTGGTTGTTGAACCACTACAAAATCCATTAAATTGCTTAAATGGTTCTTTCAAGTGCTTAGCATACTTTTGTGGGCAATAAAAATAATTAATAATAATAATGCCAAGAGCAGGTAAAATACTTCTCATTTCTCACACTCAGTAACATCCCTACTAAACAGATAAATCTCTGTTTACCAGACAGAAATACACCATCTGACAGAATGACCTACTGTGCAACTATTGGATTAAATAATGGAGAAAAGAGATTCATGCATGCCCCAAGTCAGAAAATTATTTGTTGTTTATATGCTGCATTGCCAAAGGTCATCAAGTGCTATAAATCTACACTTCACAATTCCTCAAAGAAATGTAAATTATATATTTTACCAGAAACATATAACCTTCATGTTAGAACTGTACGGGGTCTGTATCACTTAAATCATTTAAATATTCCAGATATAGTAGGCTGTCTATAAATATTTCATGCAACTAGGAAAATCTTGTTCATATGCCTGTTGATTCCCTACAGTTCCCATGAATCCAAATGGTCCTATGCCCTCAAATGCAGTGGTTTATGAAATCCCATTTACCCTGCATACCTTCACTTTCATCAACAGCAGCCTCACTTACCAAACAGTTGCTTCCATGGGTGAAACACAAAACAAAATATCAAGTCTTATTTTGCTAGGAGTCAGATGTCAGTCTTTGTAAAAAATAAGCACAAATAATTAGATTTGTTTGGCGGGATTTTTGGTCCATTTTTATTTTAAACTGAGCTATTGGAGGAAAAAAAAAACATAGTACAAGCTGTAATTTTGTGGTTTTGTAATTCTGCAAGCCACAACAACTCTAGTGGAACACGGGTTAGAGTAGGAGCATTTCATGCCATTAGCTGAAATGTCAGCAATGGATACCCATGTCACTTGCTGAAAAGTGAAAAGATTACATTGCTTCACCTACAGCCACAAGAGTAGGAAACAAGTAAACAGCTGTGTTTACACTCCGTTTAATTGAACGTGAAAATCTTGTGGAGAGCTACCAAAGCCATAAACCAGCTATGAGGGTCCATCCACATACTTGCAACTGAGAAAAAAGGGACATAATTTAGTCTCAAACATGGGTCCCACAGCACGAACTCGACTGTTTGAACAGCTCCTGACAGCTCACAGAGATGCTACAGGAACAAGGCCTGCTGAGAAATCTCTGAGCTGTCATGCTGAAGCACTGACGTGATACACACTCAGTTAATCTGAACACTAAAATTTTCATGGCTTTCACTTGAGATTTCTGTTAGTAATTTAGTAATGAAAGAACTTTTGCGCCTCATTTGGGTAGAACTGGTAATTATGAAGTAATGAAAGCAAGAAAGGAAGGTTTGTGTGGGCTACCTTTGCCTGTGCTCAGATCTGCTGCCTCTGAAGATGACCATAGGACTGGCACAAAAAAAGATCCCTGGTGTGTGTGTCAGCAGGTAGATGTTCAATTCTTGTCCTGCTCCAAAACGATTTTTTAAATGTGTTTTTATGCATCCGACATTGAAATGTCTATTTGAAAGCAGGCTGAAGGAACCTGACGCTTCCTTATACAGTTGATGTTTTAGGGATTAGAACACATGAAGTATAAAGGTATGCATCTCAATTTTTTGAAAGAATTTTTTGAAACACACAATCATAATGAACTCTGTTGACTGAAAATGCAATTTTGGGGTGAAATCATTTCAGATAGATATTGTCTATGACTAATCTTTAAAAGCTATAAACCATTTGCTCAGTTATTTGGTTAGTTGAAAAGACGTTCAAATTTGTAACAAATAATGGTCAAAATTATCTGACCTCAGGAAAAACACAGCAGAATATGCTATTAATTATGTGCTTTGCAGCTAAGATACTGTAGGTATAACAGAATATATCTAATTCCACAAGTATGGTCTAAGGGATTGGGGGTTAAGTCCAGAGCAGAGAAGGCTTCAGGGACAGCTACTTCATCCTAGCAATAAATATCAAAAGGGTGATCAAGAAGAGAGCTCTCTACTGAAGTGCAGAAGAGAGGTGATGGATGTGACTTGAAACAGAGAGATCCTACAGGGTATAAGAAAAAAATAAAGTCACTGTGAGAATAATTAAGCACTGGAAGAGGATTCCCAGAGGCTGCAGCTTACCATTCTTGGACTTTCTGAGACCCATTTGGACAAAGCCTTGAGAAACCTGCTCTGAATTCAGTGCTGCTTCTGCTTTGAGCACATGGACTCTTGAGACCTCTCCCACCTGGGTGAATATATGCTGCTAAAATTACCTGATGAAGTTACAATTTTCAGTTAAGAACTGCAATCTGTTCAAGGGCTGGCCAGAAGAATACACTTACATGAGAAAAGTGCAGGTATGGTTTTTCTCTCATGCCTTTAGCAAAGACAGAAGAAGATAACATGTATCTTAGTTTCTATATAAAAAGAGTAATGGGATATAAAGACTGCTTTCCTCCCAAGGCTTTAAAAATTCCTTAAAGAAACAAGACAAAGATTTAGATAAATGGCTGACAAAAGAGACATGCAACAACTGTAATTCAGGACAAAGGTTGGCATTCAGTCCCTGGGAGATTTTGTTCATCAGGTTACATCACAGAAAGACAGCTGCCAGGCCTTGTCACATAATGCATTTGAGATCTATATACAAGATCTAGTGAAAATAACTGCTTTCCAATATTATTTATAATAAATATATTTCAAGTTCAATGGAGAGTTAAAGCTAAAACTATGGTACAGACACATGTTTGTAGACAACTTCATCTAAACATTACAGTACCCAAAGCATGCCTGGTTAAATTAAGTTTTTTCAGTTTGCTCTGCTAGTGACAGGATGCTTTTGTATTGGGCTCAGGTTTGCTTCCATGTAAGTCACTGACAAAAGTTTTGGTGACTTTATGGGAACAGATTGGGCCCTCATTCCTGAATAATTTTCCATGAATATTAAAATATGTGGAAAGATTAAAATCTGTTAATCTAAAATGGAAGACTCCAAAGCTGTTGTCCTGGAAATCATCAAGCTTCTCAGGCAATGTAGATGCCATCCATGAAGGAGCAGCTCTGCTCAGCCCACTATTTGTTTTTTGACTCATATTTCAGCCTTAAATTCAGGGATACATACATTGGGCCATAGGTGCTGGAGGTTTGACTCTGGTTACGAGGTCTGAGCTCACAATATAGTTGGCTAAATGAGTCATAAAATCACACCTCTAGGTGCCAGCAGTCAATGGCTACAGTTTTGAACTCCAAGTACTGCAGCATAAACTCAGTTGCTTTTCTGGATAAAATAATGGCAGTGACTGAAATTGACTGGGACAGAGAATATGTCAGCACTCAGTTCATGCACTTAAGTGCTGAAGTATTTGCTTCCCCAGTCCTGAAGAGCTGGTTCAAAAGAGAAGATATGATTTTCAGGCAAATACTGGGGAATACTTATTTCATATTTTTGATAATTTTCAATACAACTATAGATTTATTTATATCATACAGCTATTCTTATATATTTCACTGGGTCAGAGAAGGTGAGAAAATTAATCAGATACTTAGGTTAAAGCACGACTGCTTAGTGATATTAAATTTTTGGCATAATCCTCTCGTAGGAAGGACATAATCCATCAATATTTTTTCCTGCATGACCACTTGGTCACCAGGGTCCTATTTATAGCACCCATCCAAGAAGCCTTTGTTCACTTCAGTCCTGGCCTTATCAAGTTTGGTACCCAGGCCCTGAAACCTTCCTTTTGCTGTGGGCTTGAACCAGGAACAGATGTGTTCAGCTGCTGCAGGACTTGGCTCAACTAGAGACAGAGTCAGAAAGAACTTAGTCTTGTCTTTTCCCCAGTTACTTCCTTTTCAAACCTTCTGTGATAATACCAGACATTTGCCAGGGGTAGGGACATGCCTTGGGAGGCCAGAGATTATAAAGAGAAATTAACAGGGTAGCTTCCAATACCAGAATAATTTGGTATTTGTATTGATTTAGGAAAATTGGGCAAAACTACTCTTGCTGCAAAACCCACTGGTCTTCCTTCTCAGTGCTTTTTTTTGGAGGAAAGACCAGCTCAGTTAAGATTCAAACCAGCTCAAATTTATTTTTTTTCATTCTATTGCTTCAAAATTTTACACATAATGTTATTAGTGTTCATTTGCATGTTATGGATCTGGATTTGTTTGAAATTGCAAAGGTTAGAGACAGCATTGGTTCATATCTACCCCACAATAAGATGGGTTTTATAAGCATATTTTTCAAGGTGGACTATTATAAGTATAAATAGTTTTAATGAAAATATTATCCTTTCTGATTTTATCCCTGCCTCAAAATTTTAAAAATTCCTGTTCCCATGATATTCTCCTTTTATCTTTCCATAATGGTAATAACATACTTACTGCTTGAGATGGCTTTTGTAGCTCCAGCTGCACTTCGGCATTTAATAAACTATAAAAGCCATTTATTGCTTCATGGACTCAATCTCCAGGAACATTATCACTTAACTATATGATTGCCCAAAGCAACAAAAGGAAAGCTGTCTATACAGTAGATATATGCCCCATTCATCTTTTTGTTTAGTTCTACTATCCAAAAGCAAATTATGGCTTTTTTGTACCACTAGTAATGTACCTTTACAAAATCAGTGAAAGAAAATGCACATACTGTGCTCACACTAAAACTATTTTTAGGGAAAACCACCAGCTGGTAACTTCAGCTCTCAAATTATCAGAAAGATAAAAAAGAAAAAAAAAAAAAAAGAAAAAAAAGAAAAAAAAAGAAAAAAAAAAAGAAAAAAAGGAAAGCAACCCGGATGTTTTACAGGCATTGAAACCAGAATGGTGCCATCCCAGTGCTCACTGCTGAGCCAACAGCAGGAAATATTTCTCTCTCATTTGCATTTTTTTCCAATATTGAACATCCTGTCCTCTACCACTGCATTTCTCAATTATTCAATGCAGCTTTTCAAGTTGGCATTTGTCTTTGCTATACAGAATAATTTACTATCATCAACAAGTGTCACTGTAATTTTCCAGATGATTCATGACCAGGTAAGAACCCACAATTAAAAAAAAAAAAAATCTACCACCAAGTACCCTCTAATATGAAAATCATATTCCTGTCCAGTTTCCTGAATGCTTTCAGCCAATGCAAGCATGTCCTCTTTTATCTGATTCTTTCCTTTTTTTCTGTACCATTGCCTACTGTCACCTCAACATGAGGCAGATCCCCTGTCTCTGTGAAGGAGGCCATTAAAAAAAAAATCACTTAATTACATCATTAGTCTTATCAACCTTGCATTCTGCTTTAACTCCTACACAACAAAGCTGTAGAACACAAAGGCTGTATCCTGTACCCCTTCCCCATTGGAATCTTCCCTGAGCACCTTGCAAGTTCAGTATTACAGCATATTCCAAACACTGCACACTTCTGCACAGCACAAGCAAAGCCTTGGCTTCTCTTTGCTGCTTACTTAGCTTCCATATGTGTACTGTGTCTCATAAGCCTTTTGATGCTAATGAAATTACCTGACTCCTGCTAAATAATTAACTACTTGATCCTTTTGGGACCTCCAAGTCTTAATGAAAAATTTCAGTTTTTTCGTATGTTAAAGAATGAAGTTTTCTCTCTAAAGAAATCTGAAGAAAGTCCTTTAGTACAGTAACTCAATTTTTGCTTACCCAACTCTGATCATATTCCTGTTGGTAACTCTTCACAAGTTGTTTCCACTAATCACCTACTGAATCTCAGTGATCAAAAAAATTCAGAGCAACTGTTCAGCTTTTAACAAGACTGAAGGAGGTCTAAATCATCCACTTGACACGTGGCACCTTCATGTCACATTCGGTTTTCCTCTACAAAATTTTCATTTTCTTTCAAAAGCTGATTAAATGCAATGCAGTCTTGACCATTTGTGAAAAATGCTGAATAGTCTTATAAATAAAATCACTTTTTTTATCATGCTGATTTCAATAAACTTGAATAACCACTCATCAGATTAAAACTATCAAAAGAAGAATCAGAAACTTAACATATTTCACTTATTTTTTCACACAGCAGTAGTGCGGTTTGCTTGGTTGGTTGAGGTGTGAGGTTTTTTTCAGTTTTGGGGTTTTTTTTCCTCTTAACAGTATTTGTATGGCATTTCATTCCTGCTCCTTCCATAACTGCACTAAAAATGATATATAAACTGACAGGAATCACTCTGCCTATTGCTGAAATTCACTGTGATAAAAGGCAACAGATGTTGAATAGCACAAATCAGCCACTGAAGAGAGGACCAAAAAAAGGAGGAAAAAAGGAAGAAAAATTCATTTACAAAGGCATCCCAGGACACAGGGTATTTGTACATCTACATCAGCAGAGCCTCTGAATTCAAAGGAAATGATACCCAGTATCTAAAGTACATTATATAAGCCATCAGTACAAAGTGTGCTCATGTGCATTAAATTGTTCATCTCCAAGAGAACAGAAATTCCTATTAAGAAAGAAGCAGCAGCATTTTCAAAAACATCAGAAGAAACCAAATTCCCTTTCCTTGTTGCTGTATCTCCCAGTCGATGTCACTTCTCTGTGGAGGGGGCTTAGAGAGGAGCAACAAGGCAGGAAAGGAAGGAACATTTCAGCTCTCCTTTTATCTGCTCCTGACTGCCAGAACATAGGAGGGAACCCAACCCACCTGGAAGCTCAGTGGCTTTCCTATGTTAATTTCAGAATATACTGAAATTTCATAAATGCACCATACTCTTCCTTACTGATGGCAGATGCACTCTACCAACTGATCACCTCAGCTCAACACCAGCTTTCTTTCACACAACTTACACAGCTTTAGCACATTCTCCCCCAAATCACTCTGCCTCAAAACTGGAGAAGGAGAGACTCAACATACTTAATATAATAAATAAAAAATCAGCAAGAAGCCTAGGACACATAATTGTGTTAAAAAGTCACTAATATCTATTGACTAATGGGAGTGTAAGAGGCAACAAGTACTCCAGCATCTGGTAAAGACACATTTCCAAGTGGTGCAAGACTGCAAGGAGATCCTTGGTTGAAGCTCTTGCTGGGCCACTCCACATAAACCTGTAACTAAAGCTGTTGTACAGGACAGAGCTAAGTACTGACAGAGAGATTTTTTCAGGCTACTTAATTGATCAAACCCAAAAGATCCATGCTCTTTTAGTGTTCTTATGAATTTCCACAATCTACAGCTAGTTAATAAACTAACAATACCCCTACTATAAAAATGATGGGAGTTTTTCAAAGGTCAAGGACCATGGTTTGAAAGAGGGGTGATATGCATTTCTAGTAGCAAAAATTATCTTTCTTCAGCTTTCTGCAATGATTCACAGCAAAACAGATATTAGTTTTGTCACCATGTGGGAAGTGACGAAAAAAGGATTTTTACATTGATTCTCACAAGTCATTGGAGCTTCTCTACTCACACAGCATCCAAGTGGGGCAGAAAGAGTTGTAGCAGAGGAAAAGCAATCTGACATGTGATAGGGCTGGGCAGCTGAAAGCCTTGTGCATCATCAAAGCAAGGGGGAGATTGCAGCATGAGCAAGGTTAGCAATCTAGGATAAGGAGATTTGAGAGCCAACAGATAAGGGGGATGCAGAGAGATAAACACATGGGCATGAAAGCAGGAGAGATTATGAAGGACACAAAGCTGCCTGGGCACAGGAAAAAATGGAGAGCTGGAATGGGAAAATCAGGACTGTGAAAAGTTTCAGGGGATTACAGAGCCAAGGGAGGTGCAATATAGGGATAAAAATAATGACAGGGAAAGAGAAAGGAAGTGAGAAACCAAGACTTTGGGCACTTAATTTCTGCATGTAATAAAAATGGAATTTCAGGGTAAGCAAGCAAGAATTTTGCTGTTTTCTGCAGGCCTTGTCCACAGCGAGGAGCACTGATATCTGAGTATTTTATGTGTAGTTGTATGGTTTTATTTTCTAATGTGATAACAACTCTTTTTATTATATTTTCATGCCATTCATTTTTAGCGCTTTAAAAAAATATTTTATAAAATAGCAAAGATTTGTTTTAAATTTACAAAATACATCAGCTGAATTATTTGATATTTAAAGAGATAAATAAAAAGAAATACCAGATAAAGAGATGTCAACAACAAATCAGCCATACTTAACATGTTTCCAAACTCCTAAGGAATAAATAATTTTTTTTAATAGGAGCCAGAGAAGACCTTCCTGTTCATATTCCTATTACTCATCTAATTACATCTATACAAATTATGCCAAATACTGATTCTGTCTGTGATCTCCATTTTCCTTAAAATTTAAATGCAAGCAAGAGTAAGTTTGGAGGTCTCTGTTTAAGACACGTGTTGGGAACACAATTCTATTTTGATGAACCTGGGCTGCTCCTGACCTGTAATTCAGCACGGTTTAACTAGGGAGGTCCCCATCTCCTGCTTCAGGTTAGGTAATGGAATGAGTAATGGAAGTCCAGCCTAAGCAATTTTCAATGAGAAGTAATAATTTTTAAGAGGAGAACTCTATGTTTAACTTTTGCACTAGAACACTTATATAATATTATCACAATAGAGAACAGACTGAGCTCAAATTATATGTTTTACTTTAATTTGAAAAAAAATTCTATGAATATTTGTTTTATATTTTTCTTGGAACTTTTCTGAATAGAAGAAATCTCATAGATGGCTGTAGATAAAAACCTGTGGATAGTTGACAACTTTCTATCATTACAACGTCAGTCAGGAAAAAATCCAAAAAAACCCTTATCTGCTTAATATTGCTTTCTTATCCAAACAGAAATCATGAAACAGAAAACTCTTAAAAAGGTGCTTGACTAAAGCAGTGAATGAAGTCTAAATGGGAATAGAAAGGATAAAGCTGTCAGTATTAATGCACACATGCTTTTCACATGACATTGCCTTTATACTTCTAACCTGTTATGCAAAAAAAAGTCTTGTAAAAATGGGGTTTCAATAGTTTTGCCTTCTGGGAAGAAAGATTCTGACAATGTCTTCACAGAAAATACAATTGCATCACAGGCACAAACACCAGAACATATGGTCTAATTTCACCTAATTTAATCTAATTCGCAGAATAAGAAAATATTTCCTCATATAATTTCCAGTTCTCAGTACTTGGGCAGTATCAAGCAGTTATGGCAAATAGATTTATTCATCTTGTATGCACAACTAAAAGTGAAGGAAATTTAAGGGATAATAAAAACAGATTCTAGGACAGCATTATCAGTTTTTTTAGAGACTGTATTTTGATTTCCATTACATTTGATTTCCATTACATTCCATTACATTTCTCTGAGATAACTGCAAGACACTTGAGTTCAAGACTTCATCAACAACACACCCTGGCATTTCCATCACAAATGCTGAAAAATTAAATCTTTATTAAAGCTTTTGAGTATTTTTGCATATTGTGAAGGGTGTGGAAGGTCTTTGGTGGATAGAGACTTTGGCTGGGAATCAGGGGTTGCACTTCAGGCTCTCACAGGCTTCATCAGCTCCCCAGACAGACAAGGGCGATAGCAGCTCTATTTATCTCTCTGGGCTGAAGGCCCACATCTAGTTACTGAGATTAACCAAGATACTGTCTGTCAGCTCAAGTCACCACACGTGTGTTTATAGCCAAACATGAACAGGAGATTTCACTGAAGTTTAAACCAACACCCTCTGTCTTCCTTTATCCATGACAGCAGATCAGCTCCTGTGTGGTTTTTCCCAGGTGACAAGGAGAGTGCATGCAGTAACTATTTCTCAGATAAGGGGCTCTCAGATGAGGGAGAAGCTACCTTGACCATTTGTCCTTTTGTGAACATACCTCTATTATATGGGCACAGAGCCTCAGAAAACAGATTCTTCTCACCTGTTCCTCTGAACAATAATATTTTGGCCCTTCTGCTATTCTGTTCCTTCATAAAATGAGAACTGACTTTTCTCAAGGGGATTAGAGCTGACACTCACTAAAATGGCTACAGTGATGAGTTGAATAATTCTGGCTAGGAAGAATGAAATGTAAGTTGTACATGACATTTTCAACCTTCCTTGAACTTTCTGCAAATAAACACATTAAAATTGTAAGTTCTAATATTTTACAGCTGCTTAGCTATCTTCTTTACACTGACAGTACCCTGATGCTCTGCAAGGAGTGAGTGCCAATATTTGCTGTGTTCCCACCCTGAACCCCCAGGACCTTCCAAATTGGTTCAAAAGGTACAGTTAAAATAATTCTGCTTATCTGTCTCTGCTGGGTTTACAGTCTTTCCCCATCCACTCAAAACTGCTCGGCTATCCAGATTTTAGGCACTATTTGTGGTCATAAGTATTTCCATGCCTCCTTTCTAGTTAGTACGAAAAGACAAAAATTGACATCATGCAGTGTGGTTTCATGACCTTCATTCCTCATCAAGACCCTAAGAATTAAGTTCTGAATAAGTTTTTGCTTGCTGTTGATCCTAAACATTTCAAATGCATGTAATCAAGCCTGCTGGAGGAGAAGATTTCATCTGACAGAGATTTCAATACAGCACAGCTCCTTTAGACACTAAATACAGATTATGACACTGTTAATCCTTTGAATCCAATGAGCTTGAGATGAGTTTGGCTGTCCCAATATCTCAGCACCACAGATGCTGCAAGTGCACTGCAACATTCAGTGTGCTGACCTTTCCTGCCTAAAGCCACACATCACCTCTGCAGGAAGGGTGTGGGCACAACATCCAACATGTAGGCTAAGGAGTCTATATCTAGGCTCCTAAAACCTACTATCATCTATATATATGCAAATGCATACATAAAACTAGCTTAAGTTTCACATGGCCTGAAAGAATTCCCTTACAAATGGCTTCCAGATTGCCACTACTTCTGTGTAGGGATAAAAAAACCCAACCAAACAAAACCCACCTATAGAGTGGCAATGTGAAGGAAAAAAGATGAAATAAAGACAGGAATACATCTGGGATACACCTCCCACTGCAAGACTGTTGTGATTTCTTAGGGTGCAGGGCCAGTTTTTTATTGCCTACCAAAATAAAGAACATATCTGAGGCTACTTTACCTGGTTCTTAGACACTTGGCCACCAAGCTGCACATCCAGAGCAGAACAGGTCTTGATTAGCACCTGTGCCATGTTAATATATGCTATGCAAATACTCAGATATTGCAGGACATCTAAAATTACATTAAGTGTCCATGGGCAAACAATGGAGTCCTACTCCAGATGTAACATCCAGGTTATTTACTGGTCTCTGAGTCTGGGATTATTCAGGTTGTTTCCACTACTGCCCCCAAATATCAATCTGTCTCAAGGCACTCCTGTGTGTCATTTTTTACTTCAAACAAATAGAATAAACTCCTAAAATTGCAGGTGTAGCAGAAAAACTCTGTAACAGAAAAAATAACCATCATCTTTACTGCACATCTACTTTTGTAAAGCAGCAGCACAGAGTTGGACTGGACACTGGGTTTATAAAACAAAACATTTGTAGTAAAGGGTAAGAGAAGACAACACAATGTATGCAAGACCATAAATTAAAGTAAGCATTGTGTAAGTTGCTTATTCCCAATCAGCTCATTTCAATTCTGTATTTCAAAACAGTATTTCCCTATGTGTAGCCCCCTGAAAATCTAAGCAACAAAATGTGAACAAATCTGTAGAGGAAAAGATCCTAAGATTTTACCATGTCTAATTTTGAATAAAATGAGACACTTCTCAGAAGAGAAAGAAGTCAAAGCTTAAAAAAAATAAAAAAGTAGAAAAAAAGTAGCAGTAAAAGAGCAAACAGATCAATGAGACTAAGACCCTTAATAGACCAGAATTATGATTTCCTAACTACAGTCAAAATCATATTACAAAAACAAAATGGAAAAACTATGGTTGTCTTAAGAAATATATAGCTGAGTTACAACTCCACAGGGATCTACCCTAGCATTAAATTCCATTTCAGCTCCAGATTACATTTCTGCTGCTTGAGAACAAGAAAGGCAGAATAAACTCAGACAACACTATCTGCATTGCAACTTGCTCCAAGTCAAGGCCTTTGTTCTGCTCAAACGAGCAATGGACAGGCTATCACTGCTCTCTGACAGCACTTCCCCAGGCTGGCCTAATAATTAAAAATAAATCCAACTGTACCATGGCAGTATTTACACAACATCAGTCACTGGGGAAGCTTTGGTGACTATTTTCTTTCCTTTGAATAGTTCATCTTAAAATGCATGCTTGTGGCTTTGTGGAATCCCATCAAGAAGAAAAAAAAAAGGTAAAATTAAGACATTGCAGGAAACTCTTACTTTCAGAACCATCCAGAATACACTGCTGGCAACTCAGTGGTACTAGAGATGCATTTGAAAGCCAGGAAATCATAGCTGTATCCAGATTTGCAGATATTAAACTTGGACAGTGAAGAATGCTTTTTTGTTGTTGTGTAATCAGGGCGTATTCTCTCCTCCAGACTTTTCTATGACATTCATTCTCCCCAATCCTTGACTACCTATCAATGCCTGAGATCTGCCACCTACAAAGTAGGACTCATAAAGCCTAGAGGGAGATTTATTGGTACTCTATGCAGCATTAAACAAGGAAGTTAAAAAAAAAATCTGAGACTGAAGCAATCTTTATTTCATAATGTCTGTTCCCCTCTGGTTCCTTAGCTGTTTCTTTGTCAGAACAAGGGTCAAAACAATTTTTTGGAGAGAGTTTAGACATCACATGAAAAATAGCACTCATTAAAACAAAAAAAAAAAGTTATCTTTCTCTAAGGTCTCTGAGTTTGTTCTAGGATCCTTTATCTTCAATTTTTATTCTGCATGGCAAGAATAAGTACTCAGGAAGGTTTGAGCTGGTTTTCTTAATACAGTGTTTCACTCTGTTATGATTTCTTTAGGCAAAGGTGTTCTAATTAATTAAAATTGAACTATTGTCAAACAAATTTAAACAAACAGAGAACTGTGAGTAGCTAAAATTTAAAAATCACTTTCAACACAAACAAGCCCACTGATATAGCAAAGCTAACCCACTTATTTCTTGATTTGTCTTCTGTTCCCCAATTAAGAACGTACACAGCTTGAATTTTGCTTCCAGGGCTGGTCTTTAAAAACAGTTTATGTTGAAGGTTCAGCTGCTTCTTTCTCACTACTACACAATTTCTTTGCTCTTCTATCTCAGGAATGGAGCTAATGAGATCAGGCTGACCTGGCTGCCCAGAGAGGCAGCAGATTTGTCCCTTTTCTTACACCCTTGCCCTGCAGAAACATGTCACACCATTTCAGGCACCTCAGAGGGTCAGGGACCTGCAGCTCTCTCCCAATTCATCCTCTCCAAGCAAGCTGCAACAACACGGGCACTTCTGTGGCTCTACTGATCAAGCAGGCACATGGAAAAACTTTCACAGCATATAATGGTGGATCTACCCACCACCTTTCAAAATAGAAATTTCCACATCCAGTGATAGATTTTAATGTAAATAAGATGCTCTCAGTCATACTGTTTGGGTGTTTGGGACAGAAATATGGATGATGAAGAAAGGACAGCGACACAGATGGCAGATGAGCTGTACATTCTCTCCAAATTTATGGGTGAGTGTATATTCTCCAGTCAACATCACTCCTTTCTCTCTCCTAAAAATAACAATCACCAGAAGCAGCAAGGACCTTGGTAACAGACTAGAAAGTAAATTTTCAGGAAAGCTGGGAGGAACTGCCAGTACCCTGAAGAGCATCATTAAATCTTAACTGGTAGTACACTTAAAAAAAAAAAAGGCTGTACTCAAGTTGATCATAGGAATTTGAAGGAGGAAAATTATCTGTAATGAAGACTAGAGTTCTATACATTTTGTTAAAGAAAACAAATACTTGAATTGATAGTAGAGAAGGGCACAGATATTTCCATGGTTCCACCATCTACTTGCCAAATATGTCAACTGTCTCAGGCTATTCAAGGGAGGGCAAACACCTTACCAGGAGATCATAATCAGCCATATCGCCTTTCACTCCATTCAGCCCAGGTTAACTGTCACAATGGAACAGCTGTGATCAGCATTAATCAGTCTAAAACAGTACTGATGTTCTGGTAATACTCTTTAGGAACACCAAGGGGCAGCTTTTCCTCTCTACAAATAAACCTGTGCACCACAAAGGCCAGGCTCTCCTTTCCAGCTTTAAGGCTTGAAAAGCATCCAAGTAAAGAAGGGTCAGATAGAGAACAGCTCTTTGAAATGCCCTTCTTTGGAAAAAAAAAAAATTAAAATTGCATATACTTCAAACTTACAACTGTAAATTGTGGTAGCAGTCTCTGCTGGCTGGCAGACAGGATGATTGGTGCATGTCCACACAACACAAGAGACATTAACAACTGGACAGAGTCCACATGGCAGCAATAAGAATAAACAGATGGATGGGGGAACCCCAAACCAACAAACACACATGACAGTTTAGTCTAAAAATAAGACAGCCAATGAAGAGACAGAGCATGAAAACAGTCATCAATTACTCTAAAGGCTGCTGCCAAGAGTAAGAAAGTAATGTTTGGTAGAGATTATTAGCAAATGATAGACCCAATATCTAAGAATGATTAATAAGAGATGAGATACTAAAGAGCTCCCTTGAAAAGTTCCTCTGATGCCAAACAGCATCTGTAGCTGTTTCTGAATTGGTTTTGTTTCTCTCTGCCAGATACTCTCTGAATGTTCCACACAGCTTCAGAGAGAGTTGTTGGGATGTTTGTTTTTTTTTAAATAATGATCATTTTTAGTATTGTTCCATGACTAGGAAAGTTCTCACTCTACAGCACTGAGGCTGTAAGAGTGAAGGAAGACATTCATGCATTGACTTTCAGGAATGACAAGTTATGACTACCAAAAATTCAGTCATTTTCCTACAGTTCTGGAAAAGTTGTATTTTATTTCCTAGTCAAATGTCACAACATTTATAAAACAAACAGCATGAGAAAAAGTATGTCCATTTTCTTTATATCTTTGACATCTTTCCATCATAATTTATATTTTATATCTGCTCAGGACTTTCAAGTGACATTTAAAGTTCAAAAATTTTATAATGGAAGGAAGATCATCAAATGGAACATTTAAAGGGAATTTACAAAGCATTGCAGACATTAGGAAAAAAATCTTTTCTAGAAATCAGACAGCAGGAGATCATCTTTTAAATAGATATTGTACTACACATTTTTAAAAGAATGCAATAATTTATTGCGATCATTAGGGAAAAGAATCAAATTAATTTACAATGAATTATAATTTTTAAATTTAAATAAACATTTCACGCAGCTTTAACTGTATTTGCACAATTGTTGACTGTTTTCCAGCAGGTTATGATGAAGCCCCAAAGCAGATAGCCTCCAAGAAATAATGAGTTAAAACATAGAATGTGAGGCATTTGAAGAAGGCATAGTATTAGGAAACACATAGAGCAATTAATCAGCTAAAGCATGAAACACAATGACAGGAAGGAGATAGGGATAAGGGGGAACTGATGGGCTAAGCATGTTCAGAGCCAACAATGTCAAACTGACCCTAAGAACTTTGCCAAGCCATAGAGACCAAGCCAAGTACACCGGGAATTGACCAAATTAGGGAAGAGGTTCAAAAGTTTAAAGAGGAAGAGTCATCGGAAAGACCCCGTCTATGATGAAGGCAACAGGAACGACCACCCGAAAATTCCCCAAAAGAGATGTCTCCACCTACGCTCCGCCCACGCTCCGCCTACACCACGCCCCATATGAATATGCATGATTATGTATCTGATCTGATGTAATCCTATACCCAAAATTGTATATAAGGCTTGCTTTTGCTATGTGAACTCAGAAATCCATTTTTGTGATTTCTCCGACGCGTCGCTAATAAAAATACCTCCTGCTTAATTGACTTAAGCTGAGTCTGATTAGGCAGTCACTCTGCCTGTTTGGGGCAAAATTTGGCATCAATGATAAGAAGATCTATCTGGGGAATCACAGAATGGTTGAGTTGGCAGGGAACTCCAGATATCCTCCCACTCAACCCCTCTGCTCAAAGGAAGATCACCTACAACCATTTGCTCTGGGTTGTGGATATCTCCATGACAGGTGATTCCACAAGATCTCTGAGCTATCCATGCCAAGTTTCCGTCCATCCCAATAGTTTAAAAAACAACAAAAAATATTCTTTTTGCATGAATGGATTAATTTCCCTATGTTTTTGTGCCTGTTGCCTTTTGCTCTGTCACTGAGCAGTCTGACTTCACCTTCTATACAACCCATCTGATATTTTTACACATAAATAACATCCCACTGATCCCCATCCCTGAGGTAATTCCCACTTAAAGATGATATAAATCCCTTTCAAGAGGGATGCTACGGAAATCAATTGTAATCAGTGCATGAGGTTAGGGCCAGCACTTTGCCTGTCTAAAGAATCAAACTACATCAGTGGCACACTCCAGTAAAAATAGAGCCCTTTTAGGTCCCAGAAAATGAGAAAAATAAAACTGGTAAAAAACCATGGCTTGTTCAGGCTTGTTCAAGCATAGTTACACAGCACAAAATGTACAAGGTGGTAGTCAGGGGTGAACATGATATATTCCAACCATGCTGTAGATGAGCACAGGGGAACACAGGACACCCAGTAAGGATACTTCTGCTAGCCTCAGATGCCAATCTCCCTGAAATTAGTGGCAAAATTCCCACTAACTCATTTAGGACAAAAATTTGTACGTAAGCTAGGCAGCTGGAAATAATGAACAGTGGAGGGAAAGCTCAGATGTTTTAAGTGTCTGGACTTCAGAGTAATGTCTGTCCTTACATCTCTGCTCCAAAGGAGTCATCTCTGTTGAACCCACTGAAATCCACTCTTTTTTCTTTAATGATGTGATGTTCATGGCTATGCCCTCCAAATATCCCATAGATCACCTCCCTTCCCTCACTTTTAAAGGCTTGTCCCCTCTGCCAGCAGTTCATCTGCTCCTGCAGTGTGTTTGTGCATGAGGGAGCAGGATTTCCTTTTGAAGAGCAGTGAAACCACTGAATTTCACTTTAATGTCTGCTAAGTCTGTCTGGGATACACATCCAGCCTGCTCTTTCAGGGCAATGCATTTGACATTGAATAGACTTCCAGAGGTTTAATAAAAATTCTCTTTCTAATATCCTAAATTACCTGGAGGCACTGAGACTGATAAACTGAGCTTAGGTTGTGATTACAAGACACAGTCTTGTTGATTCGCCAACATCCTTTGCCTGTGGTCAAGCTGTTAATTCTGACCATTCTGTCTCATAACACAGAACTACCCCCAAAAAACTTGGAGTCAGAAAACCGAGAAACACTTTGAAAATATCTTCATGATGAGTTATTTTAAGGCTGTAATCAAAGAAAAAGCAGACAGGGCAGGTTACCTGCTGCAGAAGTTTCCAACTGCAGCTCTTTGCTGCCCTCTCTAGATACAAGCAAAAACTGGAAATTTGGGACAATGAAAATGAAATTGCAACTTCTTTCTAACTTTTACCCCCTGGGTTATTCACTAAAGGACATGCAGTATTACATTATTTTCAGTACATTAAAAAATCTCAAGCACTTCATTTCCCTCTCACCTCCCCAAAATACACATTTACCTTTGTTTGGTCATTTAAAACTGATATCTGGTCGTTTAAAACTGATACTGTCATCATACAGAAAAGTGTCAAATCTCTGTGTACAATGAGCTGTGGAAGATGAGAAGTCTACAAACAATCCAAACCTGAAATCTTCTCCCTTAGTTTTCTTCTACTGCTCTCAGCATTTCAGCATTAAAAGGCATATTTTGGAAAAGGAGAAGAAAAAAGAGGAACACGGAGGAAATAAAGAATTGTTGTAGAGTTTTCCTAAAAATATTTCTTTCCATATATATAGTTCTTTTTACTTTATTCTTAGTGCTTGTGGTGACTCCCTTAATTGTCTTGGGCAAATGAAATTCTTACTGTATCATTGGGGTGTTGTGAAATGATCATTTGTAAGGCATTTTGAAGCTGAAAAATGCTAAATATTATTATTACAGATGAAAGGCTTGTTAAGACAAATTTGCAAAGTTTCTTTTATCCTAAAACAAGACAAAAGTCTGAAATCCTGTAGGAATTAGTACTTTATAGTCAGCCTTTCATTGCCACTGTTCTTGTCTTTGTGGAAACTGCCAAGGAAAATGCCACTTTGCTACAGCTCAAACTGGATGCAAACAACCATCAGACTGATGGCACTGAAAAATAAAACAAATTGAATCTGGACAAGTTCTTACCCAGTCAGATGGGTGTACTTCTGACAACAGCACTTTTAATGCTAATGAATTGTTTTCTGGATGTGTCACCCACTGCTGCCCAGTCACCACTTAATAACCCATGACCAGATGAAGTAGAAAGAAGAAGGAACTCTGAATGCAGGGTATGTGCACTGTGAAGGTGTGAAAACAAATGGCCATTAATTTTTTTCTGGAATAACAGGGCTTTTCCAAGAAAACATCAGACTCTTGTAGCATGAGGAAAACAGCCCCTGTAGCCACAAAGTGCAGCAAACACACAGAGGCCTGGAACTTTCCACAGGGCTCCTGTGCCCTTGGTGTGAGGGACAATGCTGGCAGAAATTTCTTTGAGTGAAAGCCTGTTTGAAGAAAAAAATATAGAGTTACCCATCTCTTGTCACACAGGTGTTAAGTTGTGTTTAGTGCTATGCCAAATGATGGGGATGATCTTGGGGAAGGATTTATGATTTAGCACGTGGATTTTTCTTTGGTGTCTGAGGAACAGAATCTCTAAATTCTAAGCTTCATGCAGATCTATTGTTATAATACATACTCTTAAAGCTTAATCCTGTACACAAGACTGAACCCTACAGAGTAGAGAAGACTTTTCCTCAGACTGCCTTTGCTGGGAGCTACACTGCTCTGGCAGTTGTAAAAGGAAACACAAAGAGCTTTCTGCCCTTCTCAGCAGTGGCCAATTACCCACTGCACACACCACACAGCTCCATCCTCCTTACAAACCTACCTCAGAGTAGGTACACAATCACACTATTATAAATGTTTTAAGAGGATAAATTTACATATTAGATGTACAAAAGATACCTTATAAAAGATATTTTTCTTAAGAAACATTCCTGCTACCACTGAGACAGGGGAACTGTAGTGCTAATTAGCACAATTCACTCACTGCTCTCTGCAAGATTAAAATATCAAACACTCCTGACAAAGGCTTAACAAAGACTCAGTGCAGAATAGTTTTTCTAAACTTCTGGAATATGATTAAACAAGAATGTAGGCTTGAAGGGCAACTACAGTTAGAGCTTTCTAAAACTGTACCTTAAGAGCACCATACTGTTGTATGATGCCTCATTGCCTTTCCACAAGAAAACACTAAAAAATGGGTAGAGTCTTTTTTAAAAGAGACTTCTCCCCACCAGCAAGCTGAGCTGTACCAGCCTATCAGATGTTTTTCAGTACTGGGTTTGATCTTATTCTGAAATCAATGCAGGAATACTTTTCATTATGAAACTGCATAGTCACTGAGACACTGAGAAATCTAGGTTGTAAAATTCTTGTGAGAATCAGTTAAATAAATCTGAGTTGAAAATGCAGTCTTTCAGATTTTTATATTCTGTTAATCTGAAATTTTTCAAGGCTGATGATTAAATTAAAAAAGGAAATAGGAGAGTGACTTTTCTTGCTTTAATTTTAATTTTTTTTTCAGGGGTAAATAGCAAATTTCTCCTGAAATTATTTAATACATTTTTTGTTTTCCAGAAAATAATATTAAAATAAAGCTCTTTATGGGAAATAACAAAAAAGACAAATGAAACAAAATCAGAATATACGAAATTTAGGTCACTAGTGTACACCTAGCAGTCACAGAACACCTCATGAGGCAAGATTAAACAGAACACTTGAAATCCTTATCATGATGATAAAATATGGTTAACTGCACCCACAGTGATCTAGTGCAGAAAGATAATTAGCTATTAATGCAAAATTTTAAAGAACTCTTGGAATACCTAGATATTTCAGTCATCAGATACCAGTTAGTCAAGGATGCAGCCCATGAAAAAAGAATGCCAGATTTCCTGCTTTGGTGCCTCTTCTCCACGTGATGATGCAGCCACACTGGGCTATGCCTGCTGAGGCTCTCACACTACAAACTCCCCTGTTCTGGGTCATTCTTATCCCAAACCTGTTTCCAGAAACCTCCAGAAGAGCAGACATCACACAGCGCCTGCAGGAATTGCTGGAGATGGGTGGATAGGTAGGTCCCACCCTTGTTTGGGTTTTCCAGAGCAGAGGCAGTCAGCCCAGCACAGAGTCAGTGCTGCTCCACCTTTGCTTCTGATCCTCACCTCAGCCTGGAGATGAGTCCTGGGTCTCTTTCAGCATTGTTCTCTGCCTTTTTCACACCTGCCCCTGCTCTCCCTGTCTGACTCCACTTGCTGCATCCACATTTCATGTGCCAGACCTTGTGCCTTGCCTCACCCACAGCAAATCTTTCTGATCTCTGCTATCCATTATCCTGGCTACATGCCCAAAGCCTAAACCTAAGGTTTCACTGTGAGGAGCCCCATCATTAGAGTTTCACTAGCTTAGATTCCTTAGCTGGAAAAATCTTCAGGATATGGCAAGAGCACTAATAATCATGGTCTATAAAGAATTTTGATAGAGTTAAATCCATCTTGCTACAAATGGGATATTTTTTACTTTCACTGGCAAAGGTTTGATTGCTAGGAAAGCCAAGAAATATGAAACATTTGTCTGGAAGTGCAACTGACCTTTGAAATGCTTCTTTCCAATAGAAATTTCAGTAGGGAACAGCCAGAACAGCAGTTTCCTTTCCAAAAAGAATGCTCTGCATGTTTTAGGACTCCATGACAATGGGATAGTTTTAGATCTGAAGGAATCCCAAGGGTTTAGAAATTTCTCGGTCTTTCTCTAGCAGCTCTAAGGCAGAATAAGGAAAAAAAAAATCTCCTATTTGGGCATGTGCTGCATAATTTACCCAAAGGGACATGGCATTTCCTAAGCCTCATTATTCATCCTCTCAGTGCTGTTTCCTATGTTTCCCTGGGGAGAATTAAATAATAAAATCCTAAACTATTTTGGGCCTGATTCTCAGAAATTTTGAGCCTAATGTAGCAATTGAAGCCTATTTCTTACTTCTGCTCCCACTGGTTTGAGTGATTACAGGACATTTACATGGAGAATCATCAGGCTCTTACAGGCTGCACTTTATAATCCATGCACACCCTGCCACTATGTGAAAACCTGTTTCTTAGACATTTATTTCCTTTAGTTGTCGTCTCCACACAGAGAAGTTATTAAGATCTGAAATTCCAGTACAGTTCTCTAAGCAGCAAAATCCTAGAGATGCTTAAAAATTCATTTTTACAATTAATTTTTAAAGCAAATATTCCTTTTAAAAATAATCCCAAACCAAGATTTCCTCTAAAAAGCACACACTGAGCATCACTTTAGCTACTGCATGCACTCTACAGGGCTATGTACATTGTCACAGAGCTAACCACAGGCCCTCTCTCTGATAAAAGCAAACTTGGAAATTAAACCTCCATTACCATCTGCACTTCTCAGAGATCAAAAGAATGGCCCAATGAAAGTCTTATCTTGGGGATGAGGCTGGGATAGGGAGGCTCAGTATGAGCTAGAATGTCTTATTGTCATTTGTCAGCGCAGGTGGCTTTAGGCTATGAATTGATTCAAGACATTACTGTTATTACAAAAACAAAATTATGCCTCTGTGTACAAATATCAGAAAAATTACGTCAATTATGTGAATCCTAGTACTGTAGAATGGTTTGGGTTGGAAGGGATCTCTAGGACCATGCTGTTCCACCCTGCTGCCATGAGCAGGGACACCTTCCACGTGCCCAGGCTGCTTCCAGCCCCACCCAGCCCGGCTTTGAGCGCTTCCAGGGATGGGGCCGCCACAGCTTCCCTGGACAGCCTGTGCCAGGCTCTTGCTGCCATCACAGGAAAGAATCTCCCCCGATATCTAATCCAAACCTTGACACACTGGGCACACTTGATGCAGCCCAGGACCTCTCTGGCTGTCTGGGCTGCCAGTGCACGCTGCCAGGTCATACTGAGCTCCTCATCAAGCAGAAATAGACTCAAAAAGTGATAAGAGCAAATGCAAAGGAAATTACATTGTGGCATTGACTTCAATGAGGGAAGGAAAAGAATATTTGACACAGTTAAATATCTTCACCAATTTAAATTTTATGTTGTGGCTTCAAAACCAATTAGACTATGCTACAGTTGGATGATTTGCCAAATTATCCTTTCTAAAACTTTTGACTAACGGGCAATGGAAAATTGCATTTATGGCATTTATTTTCATTTTTATAGTGTAGTTTATCTAGGGCCACACCTCAATAAAACCATTTAAGCATATTTGTAAATTCATGGACACAAGAAGCCCCTACCAAATCATTATTCCAAGATAATGGCTTTTCCATTGACTTACCTGAGGCTTAAAAGTTACTTAATGGCAGTACTTGTGCATGACAAGAAACACACATACACATATATATGCTCAAATTTTTGGCATTCTGCAACAAAACTTCCTAAACTAAATCAAATATAAGCTCTCATCTCCCAGGGGAGGAAAAGAGCAGTGCCACAACATCAGCATTTAGTGGGAATAAACCAATAGAGGTCAGCAGTACATAACAGAAATAACTTTTTAAGATCAGCCCATCAACTAGACTTACCCACAGTAATAAAAAATTCTTAATTGATATTTGGTGGAATTTTTTCCTGAAAAAAATGAGGTTTATTTTAATAACAAAAAGCATTTTCCTATTTTGGAAACCACCAGTATTTCCTAGCTCACATGGCCCCTCACAGACCTTCACAGTTTGACTCATGCTCCTTTTGTAAGCTCTTATACAGTGTCATTCTTTGGATGTTGGCCACACACAGGTTAAAGTTTTAGTTCCACATCTGAGAATTCCATTGCAAGAGAGCTTAGTCTGGTACAAAACCAGTTCCTAACTCAGGCAGCTCAGAATTAATTTTCTTTTCTTTAGAAAATGTTTTTCACCCAGAGAAATTTGCTTTTTCCTTCTTTGGTAAAATTGGTATTTTTTAATCTATCTTTCAAATTATGCCATACATCACATAATTTTAAAAATTAAAACAATCTCTATTCTTCATATTGATTTTTACAGTGCATGTCTGCTTCTTGCAGATAAGGTTTTTTGGATATGCACCTGAACTATGACTATGAAGAAATTTTAGAACTTTTTAAAAGAAATTAAATTGTCTTGAGAAAAACTAAAGTTTTAAAATATTCAGAGACTGTTATGAACAACAATAATTCTGCTTTAATTCAACTGTAATGCTCATTTATATCCTATGAATAACAAAATTGGGAGAGACAAATCCTTTCTAATGAATACCTACTTGAAAAATACTACATTCTACTTGTCCAAACAAGTAGTCTGGCAATCACAAATCATAATTAACAAAAGGAGTATTAAGCTTGGAAAATAACCAAGGCAGCATGAAAAGCAACAGTTTAAAACAGTCTTTAAAAAAGGCCCAGATATAATTACTTTTTTAGTGGGCAAGATTGTTAAAAACTAATTTACCACCTACTATCATAGAACAAATCTTGTTCATCTTAATAAGGAGGCAGTTAGATATGTGACTGTACAAGTTAGCACATATTTTAACTTGATAAGGGATAAGAGTACCCAGAGAAGCAACTACAGAATGAAATGCAGAATGAAAATCCTGCTTCTGGATTTACTACACACACATTACCTGGTAATGTCTCAGAAATAAAGCAGGGGAGATTTATTTAATAAGCAGGATCTAAGAGGTACTATAAGAATTTTGTACTTCGCAAAATTTTTAAGTTTTAAACTTTTCTTCCTTTAAAACAATAAATTCTCAGCCTTTAGTATGTATATACACCTGCATGTAACTTATTAGAATAATGAAATCCTACAGGTTTCAGCAGATATCCTTACATGCATTAAGCCACTGGTCTCTTGAATGAACATCAGCTTTCACAGAATCAGTGGCTGATAATGCCAGAGTGCCCCAGGGAATTAATGGAAAAACTTCAATTTTTCTTTGGTCCACATGCTCTGCAGGACTTGGAAATTCAAAGATTTCTCTCTTTAACCATCAGAATGCAAAGACAGTTGGAATGATTATCATGATGCTGTGTGTGCATTGCTCTCATCTCCAAGGAGTTTAGCACACTAACAATACAGCTCTGCAGTCTGTGGTCTCAGGTAAACTACAGAGCAGGCAGGGGGCAAAGAATCAAGATCAAAGTGACTTTAGGCCTTGAACATTAATGTTTTCCTACCATTTTGCATAAAATGCACAGTCACAACTGAGTTGTGAGAAGGATCATTTCTAGGCTGATTCTCCCCATCTCAGAGATACTAGGACAGGTATCTCTGACAGGCTTTACTCCTGTATTTTATGTAGCTGGGACTTCACTTGACCTCATGCCTAATTTAGCCCACCTTAAGATCAGAATCAGAGCCACAGTGTCTGATCTTTCCATAATGGAGCTGTAATGACAGTCATTTAGAACACATTTGTAATTATTAACTAAAACCATCAGCCTTTATCCACATGAAAACTTACACTATCAATCAGTGATTGATTTCACTAGTTGTTAAAACAAAAACTGCAAGTTTGGTTACTACAGTACAAAACTTTTCATTTTTAAATTGAATATAGGCAACAAAACTCAGCTGTACATAAAAAAAACCATACGTTTTCATAAACAAACATCCTTTGCTTATTAGCAGGACTCCTGGTTCTCTGTGCTTACAGTGTAAGTACCACAGCCATTTAATCTTGGCTATATTCATTCAAATAGGTCCTTAGAATAATTACATTCAGTTATAGCATCAAATTTGAACTAGACAGCTATTCTCTAGAGTTTCAGGTATATTACCCTTTTGAATCTGGAGAGTGACTTCATATGTTGAGGAGGAAAATTTAAAAAAATTAAAAGCTTATAACCTTCCCTGGTAGTCAGCAGAATAAAGTTTTATGGATTTTGCTGTTCATTGTTTTGCTTTGATTTTTTCCAGAAAAATCTTTCAATGCATGGTCAAAAATTTTTTCAGCCTATGAGAAGGGAAATGACATTTAAAGTTCCAGTTTTATTGGAGTATATATTTAGTTTAGCTAAATATTTCATTAATTATGAAAACATTGATGTATTAACTTCTTATTTGTATATAAAGTGTTGTCTCAAATTCAGAAAGATGAAATTAGCTTTTTTTTGAGGGAAGTTTATAGGGGACTAAACAGCCAGGTCTTTGCACACATAAACATGCAGATACAGAAGTGCTGTTGCATTAAATGTAGTATCTTGAGACCACCTCAACTATCAGAGCCAAGTTTTGAAGGAGAGAAATAATACCTTTTATGATATTCAAAAGCACATATATTACCTCTAACTGTGTAGGCTGCCCTTGATTCACAATGTGCTCCCAGATGAACACAAAGCCCCTGAACTGGGAAGTCCCTCCCGTGTTCAGAGGCTCAGGCACTTCATGGCAGTGGCTTGCAGTCCCTTGTCACACCATAGGCTCTCCCCAGCCACGGCTGCTCTCACCTCCAGCTCTCCTAACCTGAAACCACTTGTCCTCAAACTCTTTTCGTTTCCAACAGCAGTGAGCCTTCGAGCTATTTCCTCCATGTACTGGTTTTTAGAAGGGTGTTCTTATGGGGCATCCTCAGTACCTACACACAGGCCTTCCTGCAGCTCTGCACAGGGACCAGAATAAGCAAGTAGGAAAACCAATATGGATATACAAGGCAGGAGAATTTTAGAAGGAACATTATAAATGTTTCAAAACAGATTTTCCTGATACTTTTGTCTACAGTCACAATCCTGACAGAGATTTGGTTACTTTTATGGATCACTCATACATAGGGAGTCCTAATCTTTAAGTACCAGACCTTCTTGACACAAAAAATGACAAAGGTAATAATGTTTGGGTAAAATGGACTTCAGAGACTCTCGACTCCTGAAAACATTCAAGGCCAGGTTGGACAGGGCTCTGAGCAACCGAATCCAGTTGAACATGACCCTGTTCATGACAGGGGGATTGAACTAAATGGCCATTTATAGGTCCCTTCCAACCCAAACCATTCTCTGACTCTGTAAACACTGTTCACAAAAAACAGTTGCAAAGTTTAGCAAAGCCCTGGGATGAGAGCTGGGCCATGGGGAGGTTGCTGGACCTGAGAACACTCTAACATGTCCCAGAGCTGAGTGCTGGGTTTGAATTGCTAGGAGAAATGCACTTACGTTGCTTGAGTCTCTGCAAAATGTTTAAGGAGCATAGTAAATACCAGGTATGAGAAACAGCACTCATTTCCTCTTCCTCCTCCTCTACAAATGAATTTCAAGTAATAAAAATCAATATTATTTTGCTTGGATTTCTTCCTCTCCCCCTGCACTGCCACAGAGCTGTTTTCAGACACCTAGAGGAGGGTATATCCTCATTTGGATTGCAGGGAATCCCGTAATCTCACAGGTGAATGCATCCTAATGAAGTAGAAAGATCTACATAATCCTTGCTTGCAGAGCAGCACCATTTATATAACAGAAAATTCCTATTGTAATTTTCTTCTTGACATGTTACAGACTCACTTCAAATTTCTTGGATTCAGAGAGGGTTTTTGTTTTGCTTTTACCATAACTATTTATTTTAACTTTGACTAATTTTTTTTCTTAACATTTACTCCAGTATGTCATGCTCTGCTTGAGAGAAGTAATTGGTTCTTTCCTTAAGGGAAAAAGCAAAACACAAGCAAATACAGTTTTTGCACACAACATGCACACACATTTTTGCTTCAAAGAAAAAATAAATAGCCTTTACACCCTCTAAATATTAAAACCACAAAAGTCTTTGCCCAAGTGAATATAATGTTAATTGTTTTAGATTTATTGTATTCTTACACCACAGTTTAAATAGTATTTCTTACCAACCAAGCGAGAAAGCTTAGCTACACTAAGTAAATAATATCAGCTACTGCAAGGCAAGAAATTGCTGTTCTGGTTACAGCAGTGGACTAAGATTAATAAGGTCTTAAACTCCAGATTCTGTCAGTGTCTTGCTATGTGACATTAAAAAAGATATATCTTCATGCCCTGCCTTTAGTTCCCTTCTATAAAACAGAAAAGTAAGAACTGTAAAACTATTGGACAGAACAACATTCTGGTTTTGTGCTGAATCACTGGCTTGTGTAGTGGGGCCATAATTGGTTAGGGCTTATCTGCCACACTGTAACAATTAATAAATTATAGCAATCTATGTCCTCATGAACAGAAATATCTCCACAACGATCCAATATTTCCACTGCATGTTATTTAAGAAACATAAATGTTATTTAAGAAACCGAGTTAAAAAAGAGTGCCATGCCAATACCAAGAAATGTGAGAAGCAGGAGCAGCAGCCTGAGAATGAGGGGAGGCAGTGCAGACAACCACAGACCACAATGGCTGAGAATTTCAGTCAGGTCATTAAAATATCTGTATCCCTTCCCACTGCTGCTTCAGGCTGGGAGGAAGAATTTTGCTATCCAAGGAAGGAATTGCCCTGCCCAGGAACTCACGCACACTCTGTTACCCATCACCCTGACTCCATCACACCCCACGGCCCCACCAACAGCCCTGGGGCAGCACCAGCAATTTAGGGGGGCCCTTCTGCATGGGCTTGAACTGCTTCTTGTTTCCTCCAGTCCCTGCACCATCTCTGAGCAGTTTCTACCAAAACTGACGCCTTCATTCCTCAGAGGTGAACTTAAAGAGCAGGAAATGCACTGATCTCTCACACATGTTGTCTGCAGGCACTGTGTAAAATCAGTGCATGGTGCAGTTTGTTGTGGGTTTAATGTGAAATGAGAAATGCTAGTCAAATAAAATTAGTCATGTACAAAATCCCAGGCATGTTTTGCACCTGTTTTACTCTTCATAACAAGGTAAATAAACCACTGTAAATCCTTTCTATAATAATGTTAGTTCATGGATTTATATTTCCAGCTAAAATTGCACTCAACTGCTACCACATAGAAGATAGCACATCTGATGTGGAGGGAAAAGGCAAGTATCCATTTTATTTTCTTTACAATGTGCTTTACTAATCTCACACGATCTGGAGGGAGAAAAGACTCTAATGGATTTGAGTGCCACAGATTATACTTGCTAGGAAATTTTTCAAAAGTGCTTAAATATGCACAAGAGTTCATAAAAGCTTCAGAAAAGATAATAGCACTCCAAAGGATTAAAAAGAGGAAGAGAACAAGCAGTGGAAGGCATACAGTGCAATTAATTAATAGCTTTGCACTCTTTCTTGCTGTTCCTTCTAGCAAAATCTCCAGCAGTAGCCAGGATGAGTACAGTAATTAATCCTTTTTATCATCTGAGATCAGCATGATTACTGGGCACACCTTTTAAGTGGAAATCTAGTCTGACATCCTGACCCTAATTACTCACAGTCATGATTAAAGTTGGTGATAGAAAAAAGAATAATTGCACAACACAGATTTGCAAAAGTCCACTCAATAAAGGGATTAAACCCAGAGACCAACATCAACACTTTAGTCACAGCATCCTCTGCATAAAGTCAGCCAAAAGCAGGAAGGAACTAAAAGTTAGATCTGACAGTGTTTAAGGCAACACTGAAGAAACAAGATATCAGATTGGCTTCCAGCCACAAAGAAGGCAGCAAACATCTCTCTTACACATTGCAGAAACTGAGAGACCAAAATGAAAACATTTAAGAATGCAATTCACTGAGATACATTTGACACAACTCTATATTCTAATGAGTCATTTTTAGAGTCAGGTGATTTGACATGCCATCATAGAAGCACATGAATGAATCAGAAGCAAATTACTTTTTTTGAATCACTGACTAGGGAATATTGTCAAACTCTAATGTATTAGTTGTGTTATTTATTTGGATGATTGTATCATTTATTTTGACAAAGGTAAATCAATTTTCAGTGTTCATGTAACAAAAGCTATCACACAGAATGCATGGTGCTGCATGTGCTAAGAGGAGCACAACTGTGTCGCTGATGCTTAAAGGGGTCATATACAACAAAATTTCAAATTACTTCAGCTTAAAACCAGGAACTTGTGAAAAGCCACTCACTATTCAACCAATGTGAAGTACCTTCCAGTCCTAAGTTATCCAGGAATAGCAACATTAATTTTTGCTGAATAGGAAGGAGGCAAACCAGCTTTATGCAAATCAATTGATTTTAAATATAAGCAGCTTAAGACAACCCTAAGAAGTCTTGCCCTAAATTTTCTGATTTACTTATAATAGTATACAGTTTATAACAATAAGTGAAACAGAAAACTGAGAGCTTGGTCCTGCAATATATTCATGTGATTAAAAATGGAATAGTCTGCAAGACTCAGAATGGGGAAAATACTTCCAAGCCTAGGTGTACTCACTTGGTTAATACTCAACTTTATGATGATATAGACAGATTGGTCAATGTCAAAATTGTTCACATGTTCACAGAACTCAATTCTAACCAGAAACTGACAGTCACATGACTAAACTTCAGTAAATTCACTTTTAAATTATCACCATCATAGTAACATGGGTCTGAATGTCAATGTAGCACTGACTGCCCAGCCTGGACTGACAGTTCCTGACTCTTGAGAAGCTACCTTTATTTCTATAATTTAAATATAAGGAGCAAAAAAAAAACAAAGCGAAAAAACCTATCATATCCCAACTATTACAGTGTTCTCCACAATGCACCATACCATAAAGAAATTAAAAAACAAGAGGCATAGGAAATCCAGACACAAGTCATTACCCTGCTCTCTCATTTTTCTTCCTAAAATTGTGGTAACAAGAAACTACACTTGCATGCATTAAAAGAAATAATTTAGAACTTACTATTCTGAACAAGAAGTAACACAAAATTCATTTTCCAGACAAGCTCAGATGATTTGTACAATACTAGACAGTGTAAGTAAGATCAGAAATTTGTTAAAAGCCATGAATACAAAATTATACATTTGGCTTCTCATAACCATCTTTTAAGTAAGTATTAATAATAATATCAGACACTTTACCACACAAGCTCTAGCAAAAAAGGCTCTAAAAGTAGGTGAAGCTACGGGTAAAGAATGGATTTTTACAGCTATTAGGAAACATTTTCAGGAAACCATTATTAAGAGTGCTATTAAGGGGTGTTCTGGTATGGTACAGTGATACACTTCCCCAGTCATCTAGGACATGTCTGGAAGCATTTGTACTTTGGCAGTGCACAGATGCTCAGCTTAGAATTGAGATCCCACTGTGAAAGGTAAAAGTTATACAAAGGAAAAGATGTTAGGCTGGTAAAATGTGCATTAAATGTGCACTGGTTGAGAAGCTCAAATTCCCCATTTTAAAAGACAAGAGAGAAAGAAAAGCAGAGGAAAACAGCAAGTGATGGTACAGATCTGCAGTTAACCCTTCTACTGCTCACTGTAGTTATTTCAAATAGAAATAGATTTGGAGCAAATGAGGGCTCCATGATCCTATGCTTTAATTTGGAAAGCAGGAATGTGTCAGCACTGGAACTGGTACTACACAGATTGAGAGTGCTATGAAGGAAATGTCAAATCTCATGTGAAAAGCAAGAATGTATATGAGTGCACAGAAGCACCTCATCCTGACTGTTTTTATTGTGACAGCATAAGGACAAGGACAACTCTAGCTGTCTCTGAAGTCACCAGCCATTCTCCCTTGCTCTCTCATGGCCACTTGGCCTGCAGTTCATGGTCCCCCGTTTAAATCAAACAGCTGTTTTTGCAGAATCAATAGGATAAATCAGAGTGCAGAGCCATCCATCTGTGAAGACAGTTTACTGTTTTCTCTTCTAGGAACAATGTTTAGATGTCTGTGTAAGAAAACCAAGTGAATTGTTTAGGACAGCGCTGGGAGCAGGCAGCCAGTGCTGGTTTGTAATGGGGTTAGATGAGATAAGCTGAGGCTCTGACAGATGTGACTCCCCAAATCACTTAAAGAGAGTCACTGCTGCTCTTCCCAGCTGCTGCAAAGAGATCACTCATTGGGAAGAGGAGTGCTTTAGATTTTCTAGTGAAACAAGAAAAAAGAAAGTTTGAAATTAAGCAACATTTAGGTTATAGTTTAAATTTCACTCTTTTGAAAAATTCCCATATCTCTTCCCACAGATTTGGTAATTTCTTAATTTTTAAAGTCATCGCTTTTCCAAAGTTTTTCCATGGCATTTTCAAGCATTTTACCATAATTGCTTGTTGAGTTCAGGTTAAACTCACATGATTTCCATTTTCACAATAAAAATTCCCATTTTCCAAACAAGATTAAATGGCATTTGCATCTCACAGAACTGTGTTAGTAGTCATTGCTGAAAGTTTATCCAATATGCTTTATTAAAATTTTACAAAACTAAGATGGCAGATTGGTTTAGATGTGACATCCTTAAATTTGTTTTTTTCTTTTGACTGATTTATTATTTCTAAGCTTGACTCATTATCAGACTCTAAGCCAATGTCTTCTGTTTTCATTACAGAGGTTTGAACACTTGATATGAAATACCAAAGCTTAAATCTGCTAATACAGATTTCAAAGAAATCTTGGAAGGAGTATCAGCCCTGAATTTGTGCCATTTTCTTATCCATCTGTTGGAAAAATTGAAGGCCCAGATGTTTCTTTGCAAATTTATCCCACATTCATAAAGTTCAGTGAGTCAACTACTATAGCTGTGTTCCTGCAGATTTGGTAACACTCTGACAATTTTGTTTCCTGAAATAAAAAGACATGAAGCTATTATTTTACTGAATTTTATGTAAAACCAATTGTTTCTTTTTCCACTTGGAGCAGTTTATGCTTCGAGCATTGTCACTGGGATATTTTCTGAAAAATCCCTTCACTAGAATTTCTTCTCCTGGGAAGTTGAGAAGCCTCAGAGAAAAATGTAAGTAATAATTATCTGATTGCTTCTCCTGTGTTTGGCTGCTTTGGAATGTGGCCTGGACATTGTTTATCCAACAGGTGCATGTTTGATTGGTTCCATGTGAATTGTTTTTACTTAATGACCAATCACCATCAGCTGCATTGGACTCTGAGGTGTCAGTCACAAGTTTTTATTATTCATTCTTGTTAAGCCTTCTGTCTGTATCCTTCTCTTTCTTTAGTATAGTTTTAGTACAGCATTCTTTAATATAATATCATAAAATAATAAATCAGCCTTCTGAGAACATGGAGCCAGATTCTCATCTCTCACCTCATCCTGGGGGCCTCACAAACACCACAGAGCATGGAGCAGCAGTTCAGTGTTGAGATGTTTCCCCCTGCCTGCCAGCCCCTGGCCTGTGAGGCAGCTGCAGCCAGCCACAAAAGCCACTCAAAGGTGGGCCCTTCAAACACCCAAAAGATTGTCCTCAGTTTCCCCAAGACTTTCTCTACAGTCAAATACTGCTCCATATTTCCCTTTCTCTGTTTCCACCATGGATGGATTCACCTCCTTCCTCACACCTGGATTGTCCTGTTAGCCCAGCACAACTTGGGAAGGGCAAGTGCTGAGCAGCAAAACTTCCAGCCACAGCAAACCCCATCCCTGACAAATTCACATCCAATATTCCCACTGGCTTTAAGACTGAGAATTGAGCCAAGCAGTTCAGCCTGTGCCATAAAAAGGTTTCACCAAAGAAAAGAGGAGGGTGAGGGTGTGGACAATTGGAAGTAAAAAGAGAGGCAGGGAAGGAGTATTAAATTAGTGTTTGGGCCTCCTAAGAGTACTGCTTTCATGCAATAATCATGCAAATGAGAGAATATTTTATCTATGTAGCCAAACACAGCCACACACAGTTATAAACATGTCTGGGCTAAGATATCTTCCTGATTAGTCAAAGTAATAAAAAAAAAGGAGAAAGACTAATCTATGTAAATTAAAAAATGCAGCAGAGCCTTTGTAATATCCAAAGCTGCTTAGTCAGGCTTCAGAAAGACAACACACATTTTATGGTTGACACACAAAGCAGCACAGCTGGGGATTGCCTGCTGGGAGCTAAATGCTACCTGTAGGCTTTGGTACCTTTGCTGGCTGTCACCTGGTGCAAAGCCTTACAGCATGTTCTAGGAACACCTTGGGCTGCTGCCAGCACTCCTGCCAGACACAAGGGAAGAGGCTTTCTGAGGAAAACTGGGTATTTGCTCTCTTCTGGTTTTCAAAGGCAGGTGCAGGACAGGATTTTGATAATTAAAAACTGAAGATATATTTGTTACAGTCAAATTTACTAATTTTAAAGGCATTACTGAGTAAGACAAATACAAATAATTTTGAAGATTGAATAAATACTGGAAAATGTAGAATAACATCAAGCAAATGTTCTTAAGTAGCCCACTGTGGATGGTAAACTGCAGCCCTGGTTAAGAAGCTCAAATTCTCCTTCATCTGTTTAGGCACATAGGATTAAATAACAGGTTTTATTTTACAAGCTTTACTTTAGTTTTCATAGATTGTTAACTTGTGTAATCAATCTTGTAATAATATTCTGATTTTTCATATTTCTTGTATTATTGGTAAAAGCAAAAAAGCCACTGCCAGCATTTGGAGAATTCAGATTGTCCAGATTCTAATGGAAGAAAGCAACAATTTTAAACCAAATCTCCTGGATATGACAGAGAAAGAGTATCAGAGTAGTTTGAGCAACAAAAGAGGGTGATCTGCTGGACTTTAAGGCTTTGTGACAAATAAGTATGTGATGCATCCACCAAAATTAAAACCTGGTGGTTTTCTTTTACTTAAATTTACTAAGCAATCTTTTTCAGATTGAATTGCTTTGGACATCATAGGAAAAATAAACAAACAAAAACCGAAAGAAAGCAAGAAACTAGCCCACAAAGAATAGACCTTGAATGGAAAAGTAAATTACTCAATGTAGTTTTCCCATGATAACAATACTTTCAATTACATGTTAAGGACAGCTGCTGCTCTTGATGACAGATCCTTTTTAAATTGTCAGCTGAGTCAAACCACTGCACTGTGCATATTACGAGTTCACACAGTGTTTGGTTTCCTTTGGTATAAAGGAGTAGGGGTCTTTGCCTTCTTGGAAGTAATGGTTTTTTTATTTAGTCAAATACAGCCTAAGTAATGCAAAACGGTACAGATAAGCACAGGCTACATAATAACAGTAATTAAAGCAAATTACATATTAATGGTTATTTTATAAAGCAAAAGGACTTGAACTCCTCCTGGAAGGGGGCTTAGTACCGAATAATTTTTATGGTCCCTTCCATCATTTTATGATGTTTCCATGGTGTTTCTTGAACTGACCCTGAAAGCGAACAATCAAATGCTTAATCAGTAAATTCACTGTTAAGCCAAACATTGCTTTAAAGGGTTATTTTACCTTCAGTAGAAATAGCATTTCTGCTTGTCCTTTAGAAATGTAAATTACACAAATAATATCTGGACAAGAAATAGTTAGTTGTTCTTTGTGAATGGGAAACAAGCATATGAAAATTTCTGACTCTAGTGAGTTGGATTGCTCCCATTCCTCACAGTACACAATGTCCATTTGGTGAGCAAGCTGGAAACAGAAGAGCTCCTTTCTTTAAAAAGCACATTTGTGGCTATTTTGTTAATAGAGAAAACAAACCCTGTAGGGCATGAGCACTATTTTAATACCAGAGGGATGCATCTTGAATGACAAAATATTTTGTCGCTGAACAGCCACAGGTATGCTTAATGAGCTGTACCTCGAGTCTGCAAATGGGAAAAAAGAAAAGGCAAACATCATGACATAAAATGTTAAGTGACTGCATTAAGCATAACTTTCAAGCAGCTTCAAATGATCAAACAAACTGTTTTCCACACTCTTAATTTCCTCTAAAAGAATCAAGGACTGGGTAATGAATGTATTGACACTGATCTATAAACTAGCAGCTCCTATGAAGTAACTTGTTAGAAACCCTTGCTATTCCATGAAATATTACCACCACCACAGTTTAGCAAAAAGCCAGGGCATCTGCAGCCTCTGAGCTCCTCAAAACATTGCAAAGACACATTGTAAAAACTGAGATCACTGTTGGCTCAGCAAAAGCCAGAGGAAAAACCACATCAGACTGCTCTGCTGTTAGCCTGGCTATTTCCCTAGTCCTCTCTACCTCTGCCTGCTTGCGCCATCTGCCTCTCCTGTGCTTTCTGAATATCTCTTCTACTAAATGCCTCTGCAGGATCTGCTCGTCTTTGCTGTGCTTCCTTCAGGCAGAGAGTTTATCTTAGTTGGGCAGGTGGAATAGCCTGTCAGTGATAAGAGAAGGTAAAGGTGTTATTTTTAGGGCTGTTAAGGTTTACCCACAGGCTTGATTCAAATTTGCATGAAGCTTTAGGAAACCTCTTCAAGACTCAGAGAGATCTCAATTTTATTTTCTCTTGAATATTTAAAACCAGATCAGCAAAAAAAAAAGGGGAACATATAGGAAAAGGGCAAGTTCTGGCTGGATGAAGAAATGAGCAGGGCAGCAGTAAATGTGAAGGATAATATAAACTATTCCATGGAGGAAAGACAAAGGCCAAGTCAATATGCTCCAGAAGAGTGTCAAGACACTGAGTGAAGAGAAAGGCAAAAATGAAATATAAATTAAAACAAACAAAATACATATATATCAATATCTAATGAAAGAAACTGTATGCTGTGGTTGGGTCTGAAGTAGTTATCACCAAAAAGGAATGAGACCTCAAGGTTAGGGTTTCAGAGAAACAAACTCATTGACCATATCGACTCTTATGAAGTACTGATGGAATGAATGCAAAGTCCATTAGGCACAGTGACCCAAACTGAAATAAAGCAAAGTAGGAAATATTACAGCAGATGACATAGATTGTATACAATGAGACTTTTGAACCTGGAAAAGAAAACTAGGTGGGACAGGAAAGAAATCTAAGAAATCTGGAATGATGAGTGAATAGACAGTATTTGTTCACTGCCACCGTAAACAAGGATTAGGGGGCATCAAAAAATGGCATCATATAACATGTTGCAACAAAAGACATTTCTCTATATATCTCACTATAAAGATGTTATATTACTTCCCAAAGGATTTACAATGTTTACCTCAGTTCACAAAATGGCTGGACAACTTTATGGAAGAAAAATCCATTGACAACTATTGAATAGCAAGCCCTCTCCTAAACTTTATGAGATCTGATTATGATGTGCTGGAAGCCATCAAAGTACTCTAGGGAATTCTCACAACCAGACAATCCTGTCTAAAAAGCCTTCATAAACACCTGTGGCAGGCACTGCTGAGGGTGTGGATGGATCTGAGATCTGGGTTCAGTACAACCAAAATCAGGTTACTCAGGTAAAATTTACCTACTTGAGGTCCTTGTTGAGTGGATGTGGTAATTAAGTCTTTGCTCAGAACACAGCAAGATTGGAGCAGAACTTGCACTAAAAGAACAAAAGTGTTTCTGCAACTGGAATACTGGAAGCATGGAACTGGAATTAGAGACTTGCATGGTCATACAAACCAAATTCAGAATCCTCACGGAAAACCATGCTCTATCCAGAGCAGGACTCAACCAAATTCAAAAACCCTGGTGAACAGATTAATTGCAGGCCTGCAGTAACTCAGGCTCACTACTACTGCACCATTGTCTTATTGGAATATTTAACAGCTGTCCACAAATGAGGTTTGCCATCCAACAATCCCTGTTTATTTGTGGTATCTTCAACTAGGTAGTTGAAGTCAACTACTTTTCCATGAAAGCAGCATCTTACACATGCTTATTATACACATGCTGAACATGCCTGTAATTGAACAGTAACACTTCAGTACAGCAAATTACATCCAGCTCAGGGCATGGAGGGGATCTCAGACCTTTAACTGTATCAGCTGCAGTCTATAAAACCCAAAAGTTAAAATACTCATTTATATAGTCAAGTAAACAGCTCAAGCTTCCCTTCTGCCCCATTCCTGCCTCCCCTCAGGCCCTCCCAGACCATGTGCTCCAGCCTGGAAGCAGAGGTTTGAGGAGATGCCACATCCCAGGGTCCAGGCTCTGGGACCCACACATTGCCTCTCTATCCACAGTCTGCCAGGCCTGGGGCACATCCAGCCTTGGGGCTGGCTGACACCATTTCCAAGCATATTCCACATTTGGATGCTTAAAGAATCCACTGGCAGGTGGCAACCTTTGCTCACATCCGTGCTGGAGGAGCAGCAGAGGGCTTGCTCTGAGATCCCTCCAGCTTTTCCCTGGCTGCAAGCACTGGAGACCTACAGGAACAAATATGGGGGCAGTGTCCTCAATTTCAGCAGTGTTGTCATAAAACACTTTGGGTTTTCTTCAGGGTGGAGGTGGGGGAAATGCTTCCATTGTGATAGAGATTGAGCAAAAAAATAAAAAAGCAAAGCTCCAACACATCACTAAAATACTCCCCCCACACCACCCCCCAAAAAACCCTAAACAGATCTGGTCAAACTGTGATTACTTGCACTTAGCTTTGACCTTCACATTAAATGTTAGAGACAATACAGATACACAGTAATTGTGGCACCCCATGGCACCCACATAAAATCTAAACTCAATTTTGCAGAGTGAAGGGGAAGGAAGGAGAAACTGCTCAGAGTCCAGAAAAGAACCACAGGAGAGCTACAGGATGACCTGGGAAATGAAAGCAAGAGCTAAGAAAGTAGTTTCAAATATATCTGCAATTTAGCTAGACAGCAGCTTGTGAAGGAACCTGGAAACAGTTTTCCAAGGGACAAAAGCTAACACTGAATGCGTTGTTTCTCACAATTGTTTCTGTGCAATTAACTGAGTTAAAGACAAAGACCGAAGCTGAGCTCAGAAGTTATCTTCACCGATTTCTTAAACTGTGAACTAATTATTTCAGGAGAGTTGTGGGAACTCTAACACTTCTGGAATATTTAAAAAACTACAGGGGGCATAATCCTAGAAACAGTATTTTAAGAGAGATTTTTACTAGCAAGTACTTAACAGAGCAGTTCCATTAATTGCTTGTAGCTTTTGATTTATTAAAACTCAAAATTGCTGGGGTTGTCCAGTAAATTACTTTTGTGGTAAGTGTTCCCTGAAAGTAGCAATTTTTAAAGGTTGAATAATATTAGTGCCACCAGATTAACACAGCATTTGAGAATATTTACATGCAACATTCAAAGTCTATAAAGAATCAACTGCTAAAGACAGGAGTCTACTCCAACTCTGGATTATATTTCCTTATTTCTTTAATTCCCCATTTAGCCACTTAAAACTCAATTCCATCTTATTTTAATTCTTATAATGTTTTTTTCTCCATCTTTATGTTGCTCTTTTATTCAACTTGTCTTTTGTTCCCTTTAATCTCTATTACTTTCACTTCTGCTGCACATTCTGCTCCATTCCGTATTTTTGCATCGTTGGTGTCACATATGCCCTGCCAGAATCCACCTTTTTTATTTTTTGTTTTTACCTCACGTGCCCTTTCTTTTCTTCCAGTTATTCTCCACTCTCTGTGGCTCCCTTTAGCATTTTTCATTCAACACAATATTTGCATTTGGTTATGCAGTGCAAAAGAACATCACAGTTTAAACAATTTTACACAAATGTGCTCCTCATGGCTGTCCTTTCTCGTGGCTTCTGTTCATATAGTGTACTCATTTTGCTCTATTTTATTTAAATGCCACAAGGTCAGGATGAGGAACAGTCATTTTAAGACTGAAAGCAAATTGAAAGGAAATAAAATATTTCAGTAGGAAATAAGATGGCTTTTTAACTTGTATCTGTTAGAAAATAAAGATAAAGGTCAAAAATAGGATTAGAGGTCAGCTTCCAAGGACTTCTTATTTTAAGAAATTATCATTTTACTTCTAGCAAGTAAGCTATGATCAGAAGGCATTTCCCCTCACCCATTCCATTGTTCCACTGCAGACATTTTAAATTTTTATCTAGCCCCAAATACAACTCATGTTTCATCAAAGAGCTGTTTCTTTTTCTAAATATTTTGGTGACTAATCCCTCATAAAAAGGGAATTCAGAGGCATCACACATTTTTCTCCCTACTCAGATGTTCAATATTATTCCTTGACCCACCAGATCTTTTCTTGCCTCACAGTCATCCCAGCTACCTGAGAATTTAATACAGTAAACAAGCAAAAAACACTGTGCCTTTGAGGGTTTTTTTTTAAATTGTTTTGTTATTGTTTTTGTTTGGTTGGTTTGGGTTTTAATTGTGGGGTTTTTTGGTTGACTGGTTTGCTTGTGGGTATTTTTTACCCCCGAGAACAGCATCAACACATTTCTGGCTTCTTTTGAGCACCAAAAAAAAATATTAAAAATGCCTACAACAGCGGCAGACTAGAACATCACCTGTACACAAAATAATTAAATCTCTCCCTGGCCCATGGAGCAACTCTTCTTATTTAGGCAGCTGTAGTTGTATCTGCAAGGATTGATCTTGAGAGAAGCTTGGGTGGCCCTGGCTTTGTGCAGGAGGCAGCTGTGGGTGCAATGGGTGTGACACAGTGCTGTCCCTTGGGGCTGTGTGCGACACTGTGCTGTCCCTTGGTGCTGTGGGTGCAGTGGGTGTGACACTGTGCTGTCCCTTGGTGCTGTGTGTGACACTGTGCTGTCCCTTGGTGCTGTGTGTGACACTGTGCTGTCCCTTGGTGCTGTGGGTGCAGTGGGTGTGACACTGTGCTGTCCCTTGGTGCTGTGTGTGACACTGTGCTGTCCCTTGGTGCTGTGGGTGCAATGGGTGTGACACTGTGCTGTCCCTTGGTGCTGTGGGTGCAGTGGGTGTGACACTGTGCTGTCCCTTGGTGCTGTGGGTGCAGTGGGTGTGACACTGTGCTGTCCCTTGGCTGCTGTGGGTGCAATGGGTGTGACACTGTGCTGTCCCTTGGCTGCTGCACCCTTCATTCCTGTTACACTTGCACCCTCAAGCACTACTTCAGCCTTTACATTTAATTTCCCTGTCACAGACATCTTTTATGAAAAATCCTTTCTTTAGGATTTTTTCATCCTGAGAATCTGCCAGGCCTCAGGAAAAAAATGTAAACATTGATTATCTGCTGCTGTGGAATGCAACAGGTGCATCTGTGATTGGTCTCATGTCGTTGTTTCTAATTAATGGCCAATCACAGTCAGCTGGCTCGGACTCTCTGTCTGAGACACAAACCTTTGTTATTCATTTCTTTTCTATTCTTAGCTAGCCTTCTGATGAGATCCTTTCTTCTATTCTTTTAGTATATAGTTTTAATATAATATATAAAATAATAAATCAGCCTTCTGAAACATGGAGTCAGATCCTCATCTCTTCCCTCATCCTCAAACCCCTGAGAACATGGTCACATTTCCCTGCTCAGGATACAGAGGCTGCTGGTTCCTGTTTCTTTCAAATGCTAGGTTTCTTTAAACAGTCCACCTCTGATCAGCCAAAATAGAACAAATGTTGCCACTTTTAAAATCATACTACATTAGAAATAGTCAATTTTTAATGCATATGGAGATAGCTAAAATAAGAGCATCCTAGAAAATACATAATAAAAGTTAAAGGAGGAAGGAGGAAATACTAATTAGTTTCTTTTCAAGAGAAGAGAAAAACTCCATCTTAAAACTGGTTTTCACAAACTGATTTTCAGTCTCATTTTTATGCTGTTCTCAGATTAGTAACAGAGGCATGCATAATATTTCAAGCACATCCAGGTAGAGTTACTTAGTTGATGTGCTTTAGAAGGTTCTTCATTTAAATAAGAAACTAGCCCCAGGCAAGTGCCTCACAAGAAATACTTGCTAATAGATGCTCGACCCTATATCTTAGCTAGTAAAATTAAGTTGCTGTCGAAACAGATTAATCAGCTATCACGCAGAAAAGGAATATACACACAGTGGCACTGTGAAGACAAATTTCTAAACAAATTTTATGCCTAGGTAATTCTCCATTTTTAATTCAATTATTTATTCATTTCAATGCCATTATTCAAAAGGCAAATACCAGTTTCTACTTTCTTAAAACTAGCTGCAAATAAGAAAGGAAAGATATTTTGTGTACAGTTCCCCTTCTCTAGCAAAGACAAAGGTAGAAGATACAGAGGGTTATATTGCAAAATGCCTTATGATAAGCATGCATGATGTCTAGAATAAAAATAGACAGCTACTGTTACAGATTACTTAAAAACACTTAAAACAGACCTGAATTTTTACTATTATCCTTGTCCATTGTATTTAACATGCAGCAGAAATTACAGCATGGCAGACAGCAAAACATTCTCCTGCTATCACCCCAGGATTGAATGGTCCTGAGCAGTTACCTCTGTGGATGTGAAGGGAATTTTTCATTTGCTTCTTTCTGTATGCTACAGTATTGTGTGATATCCACATCTTGCACCACTCTTGATGGATTTGCAATCTGCCACTGAGTTAGACCTGCTTGCTGTAATTGGAGCAGTGGAAACTGTTGCTCATGTTCAGTGAAGCTAGGGACTTAGTATGTAACATCTTTCCAGACATAATTACATCAAAGCTGGGTCAAATTAAGAACTAAAGTCTTTAAACAGATATTCTAAGGCTCTGTAAGTCTTGCTAATGGTTTTTCTGGGGTTTTAAAACAGACTCTTCAAAAAATACAAAGTGTTCAGCAAAATCTAGGACATGTTTTCACAAAGGAATAGAATTCTTTTCAATGATTATTTTGTGTCAAAAGCAGATTGAGATGACCTATATCATAAGGCAACATATTTCTGGGATCATAAAAAATACACCACCAGTCCCTATCCAAAATAAATTCTTACTAAACTTTTTTTTTCCTCCAAATCTGTGCCTAAATAATACATTTCTGTCTTTATCATGGAATCATCTTATGTCCAGAAACTTTCATGACCTTCTCTTCCAAACGTATTAAGTGATATTGGAGCTCATAGTGAAAGAGAAGATAGAGGGGACTCTGCTGTTTTCTACAAAGACTTTACAAACCTTGGATTTTATCAAAGAAATATATATATAAGTTTCCTTGTTTAGTATCTTCAGTATGATTAGCACAAATACTGAGATGGCTTCTGAATGTATGGCCTAGGAGGAGATCAAAAGGAGTCCCTGAAGGATATGGGGTTTTTTTGTTGCCCACTGTAATGGAGTAACAGTCTAATGACTGATTTCCCACATGATTGGCTGTGTGCTTATTTGCCTATACAGGCAATCAGTTTCTACATTAAAGTATAGAAACAGAACTGGTAAAGCCTTTTTGCTTTGTGTTCTGCTGACCTAATGAAATCACTCAAGGTTAATACAATTAGATGACGGATAAAGTCCTTGATGGATGGGACTGCAGTGACACTGAAAAATGTGGTGCTCATTCTATTAAGAGAGATTTCTGCATCCAATGCAATTAAGGGAGGTACAGACATGAATATGGGAGTAGTTGGAAGAAGAAAAAGAAATGGCTTCATACATCTGTAAACCTATCTAAAAGACTTTTGAATTGAGACAAATACTGGTAAAGAGATGATCTTTCTTCTGATGAAGGTCAATTCAAAGGACAGCACTCCTCAGCTATGTCAAAACTGTGAAATTCTCGAGTGTTCCTTAGGTGGGATTTTCCTGAAATCTGCTTGTATTCCCTGCTGCAGAAACTGAGAGGCATGGAAGATGAGGCAGTGCATACTGTGGAATCAACCTACATTCAGGCCAGAAAAAGTCTCCCAAGATACTTTAAAAAGGACACACCTTTCTAAAAACTTTTAGGGACAATATAAAGGTAAAAGTGTTTCTTGGCTTGACTACCACATGAGCCTTAAGTCAAATAAGCATTCTGAAAAACAAGCCTCTATTTTTTTCCTCAAAAAGTCTATAAACAATAGGAGTGATATTTACAAACATCAGAAGCAGTATCAGAAACAAAGTTATGTTCTGAAAGAAAGTAAGCAGAACATGATGCTGGGCTAAACTCTATTACTGGCTCCCTGTGCCAATGTCAATCCTCCTTGAACTTGATCAGACACAGGAACAAAACAGAAGCTGATGAGGTTGTTCTAATCTTCATTTGACAACCTTTAACTTACAAGAAACAGAATAAGAAAAGTTTTGGTAAATGCACAAATCCAGCTTGGGCTCTTTTCCACATGAATTCACCAGTGTCTAAATGTTCCTGTGCTCAAACTGAACTACATCTGATTCTCCCTTTTCCAAAGCCTTCAGTACCATAACCACTGGGATTTATTTTTTCTGTCAAACTTGGCTTAAATTGGACAATTGATTTTGAAACTATCACCTGCATCCCAATACCTGCATTCAGAGACACAAGACTGCACAAGTCTCATTTTCCCAGGGAAGATTAATGGAAATGAACCACTAATGCTCATTAACATTTTAGCACCAAAAAAGGGCCAAATTGTCAGAAAACCTCTGAAGGTTTTTTCTCTGAGGAAACAACATTTTATTTCTTGTGCAAATAGTGTTGGCAAATCCACAGTATTACACTCCTTCTGCTTGGACGCCTTTGTCAGCAGTCAAAGCTTCACAAAATAACAGAATTTTAAAACATCTACCCTACCCCAACTGTAAACTACTTGCTTTTCTTCCTATGGTCTTTAATAATGTGTGCAGATCCAGTAAAATGGATGGCAGCTTTCCATCACAACAATAACTGTCACATTCTTCTGATAATAATAAGCACCCCTGGAAATTAATCTGCTGGTACAACTTTTATAACCATTATTTCACTCTGCTTTCCTCAATTACAGAGGAGTTATGCCTACCTGGTGGTTTTCCTTAGTGCCTCATCACAGATCACAGGCTTGCCAGATCTCCAATTCAATATAATGAAAACTTCCAATAGAAAATTACATTTCTGAACCTGGAAAATATTCTCGGTGATGACAAAGCAAATACTTGTTGCTGTATCAGAGAAGGAAAAATGAAAGGGAAAAGCAGAGGAAAATGTGCCTATTCTTTATTGCAATGATTCTATGAGAATTATCAAAATATGATTTTTGCTGCATTATCAACTCCAGAGGATGAAATGTAAATACTCTTTAAATATGGACGGCTCAGAATTAAGAACATGTGTTTATTTAATTCTGACCATTGAAAAAGACACCTGCTCAAATCTGCCACCAAGTGACCATTATAAATTACTTGGCAAAAGCCCATATTAATGTTTTCAGTACACCAAGACATTTTAACAAGCAGATCTCATTACAGGACATGCAATTCCCCCATTGTAAAAAACCTTCATTGTAAAAGTAACAGTACTAATGTTCTTAATGTTTACACTTGAAAGGGAAAATAAATATTCATTGCATTTACTGAGGAAAATTTTGGTTGTGACTCTCAGGAACAGTTTTCCAAAGTATAAGTATCATTCTGGATCTCAACCAAGAAGGCTTCCAACTCAACAAATGACCAAAATAATCAATGTTTTAGTTTAGGACCAAAGAGAATGTATGCTTCATCTGTATATCCCTGTAGCTAGCACTGCCAGAATGGTTTCCATCAGGATGTATTAACCTTTCAGGAAGATTCTCTTCCCTTAACAGGCTAAACACAGACCTACTTAAAATTATAATTTTAATGAATCTAAGAAAAATGCTCCAAAGGCAGCAATAGAACCAAAACATGAAAGCACTAAGATACTAGAGACAATAAATTCACAGTCATGCTTTGATTTTAACGTAAGAATTAGCCAGGTTTTCTAGCTTTGCTATGAAGTTCAGCAAAGTGGCCACCCTTTCATGCTGGTATCTATTTCAATTTCCATGACCTGAGAGCTGAGTTTGATAACCTGACACATCCTAATTAAGAAAGAAGTATGTTTAAAATCCTCCTCTTATGCTAATCAGCATTTCCAACCCTTCTTGGTAAAAATGCATGAATATTTCTTCTGTTGCTTCCTTCACGTATTTTATCTGGCTCTCAAGAGCTCTGTGAAGATACATAGCAGCAACCTTTCCAATCTGCAAGACATCATTTATCACTTGCTCAGACAAGTTCTGATGCTTGAAGAGACTACAAGGTGTTTCATAACTGTTATCAAGTTAAAAAAAAAAAAAAAAAAGAGAAAAAGAAGAGGGAAAAATACACATACAATGAACAAGGATATTCTAGGGACAGGTTTTTTTCCACGCTATTGACCCTGTAAACCTTGGGGCGAGTTTTCTCCTTGGTACTCCTACTTAGTCCACAAAAGATGCTGATTTTTTTCAGCTGCAAGGCACTATTATATATCTTCCAATTTCTTCACTCAAAGTCTGCCACACACACTGGCTGTCCTAGCAGGAACAAAGCAGTTATTCATGAGAGATGACAATGGTCCTTTGAGATTCAGAGGATATTACACCTTCTCTATTAGCTATCCAGTCCCCAAACTATTTCACTTTGCTTTTCCTGATACAACATGGTTAAGGATCATTCACCAGCTAAAGAGGTGAATCCCTTATAAATGAATGAAATTTTGGATCTTGACTTCTGCCAGTAGGGTGATGTGATGCAGCATGGAGAAATTACTGAGAGGATTAACATGAACACCAAGCCACTGAAGCAGACTTGCGAATGAAATCATGGTTCCCAGATTATTTCCCAAGCAGCTATAGGCTTTTTTCCCCCCCTCACACAGACATGCCTTTTCAAGATCAGCTAGTATCCTTCCAAAATCAGCTTCTACTAAATGAGGCTGCATATTCCATCCAGGCCTCCTGATATAGCACTTACTACACCAGGTCTGGTTTTAATCACAAACCATGATACTGCATAAAAGAGCATAGAGGTTTTTTGCTATCCCTGGAGGGAATGATCAGCAGAATGCATTTCCATCTTCTATTACTCTACACACTGACTTTAATATTTCTGTAACCCAGGAGACTTTTCAATATTAAGAAATATTTTTAAGATAAAATGAAACATTATTTATATTTAGTGAAGAAAAGCCAATGTCCTAAATTAATAAAATCACCTGTGTACTGCAAGAGATGTGGACAGTGAATGGGGATCTAACAACAGCAGCTTCTTTGGAGGTATTTATAGAGAATCTATACATTGCTTCTCATGGCTTTGTACAAAGATGCCTAAAGATCCTATATCATTAGGATCCCATAGCCATGTTTCATGGTTTCTACTCCACAGAAAACTTTGCAGCCAGATTCTTTCCCCCTCTGGACAATGCCCATTTTTCTCCTTTTGTCTGAAGCTATAGCTGGCTGTCATTTCTCAGACTGAAAGTTCCTTGCTAATTGCAAGGACCAAGTCCAGGAAGGGTGGTTAGGAGCCATACAGCTTGTTCTAAGGTCTGGAGTTATTCCAGAAACCACTTGCAAAGTGATACTCCCCCTTGTTTTGCTTTGGGGACTGCCTCAGACTTGCCACTCAACACTTATTCCTTTCTGAGGAATCTGACTGGAAAAAAAAAAAAAAAAAAGAAATTAAAAAGTTCACAAACTGCAATGGATTCTGGTTAGTCTCAAGCTTTCAGCACAATTTTCTGCTCTGGCACTGAGAGCTGGGATTTTCCAAGGCATCTAACTTCAGTGCCCATGTATCACTTTCACAGATAAACGTCTGGAAGGGAGGATGCAGAGGACTGTGTGAGACATGCTGGCACAGCTATATCTCACTCCTATTAAAGTGGTTTGGTTTTTTTTAATATAAAAAGAGCAGAAATCATACACTGGGCCCCAGTGTTAGAACACTGGTGAAAGCAAGGGCACATGCTTACATCATCTTTCAGGCTTTTATCTGTCTTGGTATTAAGTAACAAAAATTTGGTTTTGCAGCTTTTTTACCATACAGACATGGAAGCTGAAGTTACATCTTTGATTTGTAGTCTGCAAAGGGTTAGCAAGAGAAAGGACAAACATCTCCAACTTAAAAACAAGGGACAAACCCTTGTCAGACAGTCACGCACATCAGACCATTAGTAGGAGTGATAAATTCCATAGTCTCACAAAATATAGGGAAGATTTTGTCTCTGGGGATTGAAGCAGTCAGGACAGTAGGCTAATAAATGTGTTGTTAGCAAGAGGGCACTTCTTTCTCTGTATTAGGTTTTTTTCCCTTAAGTCACAGGAAGAAAGAAGCAGGAATAAAAACATTATCATCTGAAGCAGGGCTAAAACATTGCAATCTGCAACTGCAGACACAAGGGCACAGAAACTCACATTGGTACCTGCAGTTTGTGGAAACACCCAGATACTGGTTTGGATTTCTACAAGTGGAAGAAAGAATTCTTCCTTAAGTTCCAGCTTCCCAAGCAGCATTAAACACAGGAGTGGATATTGCTTTTCTGGGGAAGCTACACTCACAGTCCTTTTAAGAACACATTTACACTCCTTGAAATTCCACTACTTATACACCAGTGTTTCCACTTAATCTCCCAGTTCAGAAAGGATCTTTCTTCCCTGTAGAAGGGGAAAAAAAACCAACTAAAAAAAAAAAGAAAAAAATCTCTTGGCAAATCAGCTTAGATCTCTGCCTTATTTTTTCTTCTGCATCATTCACTGGGAGGGCAGAAAGGGAACTGAAGGCCAAAAGATTAGCCCTCCCTACTGGATTTCAAAATGTAAGAAAAAACAGTTCAAACAGATTATCTTTTAGACCACCTGTTTATATACTTTGGGGAATCTGTTCTTATGATTCTCTTCTGAAAAGGTGAGCAAAACTGAATGCAGACATTTCTAGGAATTAATTTTTCTTCAAACAACTCTCGATGCACTTGAACGTCAGGAAATATTATAAAACCAAGACCCAAACCCTGTGATCAGCTTTGCCCCTGAAGGACTGAGATACCAGGGCTGACCTCCTGAGAAGGCTGGCATGGAAAAGGAAGGCAGCACTAAGCTCCATAACTGCATGCTCAAGCTTGAGTACAAAAAGCTGAGTTCTTCAGCCTGATGAATGCCTTCCAGCACAGCTGTCAGGGCACAGGTGCCTCCTCACTGCCTACTGGCAGAGGGGATCTCTGAAGGGAAAGGAAGCAGGGAACCTTCCACACCTGAAGCTTTCACACTTGGGCCAACAGCTACCAAATTGTTTCTTTCTCTCCTGGCCCAAAGCTACTGTGTATGCTATGGAAAGCTACTGAAGTACTATCTGCTTCTCCTTCTGGCTCTCTCTCTTGCATTTGCAAACAGTGCTGTCAGCATTCAGGCAGAAAGACTCAAGGAAAAGAAAGAGCTAGACTTGGATGACTAATCTAAATTATTAGCCAAAGTGTTAGAACTTTTGAAGCTGACCCATCTGGTTTTTAAAAAGCACAGAGAGCTTCCACCAACACTTCCCCAATGGTAATGATTGGTAGCTCTGATCCATCTTCTGTCGGCTGTCACTGCTCACACTGCATCTCTCCAACCATAAAGTACATTGCATTTTTCCTTTTAAACAGACCATAGACCTTCATGCACCAAAGAACAGCATGTATTATTTAAGATTGGAGGTTTTATACAAATGTTAAGTAAAATATACAGTATACGCATCAGGCTGTGATGAAAAGAAACAATGTAGTTTTACAATTACAGTAATTACCTCTCCAATGACTTTGAGGCCAAAAGGTCCCCTGCTTTTATATTACCTGAACACCCTTTAATGTTCAACAAAAGCTGCACTATTCATCTTTAATGAATGCAACTATCATAGAACATATCTGCTTCACTGGGAGATAATTTTATAGAAAACTTTGCTAACATATTTAGAGTTGAGATTTTGCCTGTCATATACATCCATCCCAAATATCACAAGAACATAAGATAAAAGGGGCTCTGGCTCAGTACAGACATTCCTGTAAAGATCCACATCATCTGAGATCCTGCCTCCAACAGGCACCAAAACTGGACATAGAAACAACCATGTGAAAGAAGTGCACTTGCTTAGCATACTCTGTATTTCAAAACAGGTTGCAGCTGAGGAAACTCCTGACCCACAGGAGTTTAACCCTTATCAATTAATATGCACAACTTCCTGTGATGAGAGTGCTTTTAGCATATAGGCACTAAGAAAAGTAACTTGAAAAAAACCCAATGCACAACCTAAGTCTCCCACCAGCTAATATGTGGAGCCAATGCACAGAACACTTATATCAGGGTTTTTGGAGCACCATAAATGCTTTGCCATTTTGGTCCCTGCCTCTGTGAGGTGAAAGACAGGAGCACCATACTGCTACCTACCACTGTCATATTGATACGCTAATTTAAGACATCTTGTACATATCACATTTCCAGAGCCGAAACAAAAATAGGTAACAAGAGTGATGCAATTTTACCTACCAACTCATAAAAATTAAGTTAGAATAACAAATTACATCTCCCAAGTTTTTCTTTTTCCCAAGGACTGCCACGTGTTACCACAATGAGGCTGAAAAACCACAGTGATTAAAAACTAGGGGAGTTGTGAGCACAAACCAAGATCCATTGCCATTCTGGTTAAATGCTCATCCTCACTCCAGAACCAGAGACTGTCAGTCTTTGCCTTGTCAGGCAAACAATACACTCCTCTGGAAAAAATACTGCCCATAACTCCCATTTTGGCCATGTTGCACAGCTTTTGTATGCATCTGCTCAAAGCAATAAAGCAGATCATGGCCTCATGATACAAAACATCCCTGCCCTGAGGCTGACAGAGATTCTGCAGAGGAAAAATGTCCTTGAACAAAAATAGACTGGGTAGAGGAGGTAGGTGAATATGACTTTCTCCTCCTGCCCTCACCTAATTTCAAAGTATCCTGGAATTTTTTGGATTGGAGAGGTCTTTATAAACTGATATGGTTTCCTGTGAGTATAGGGAAATTACCTGGAAGATCTCTGAAGAAGAACAACAGCAAATGCATTCGCAGCAGCAGGACAGACCCTGTCAGAGCTACCAGTGGGAGGGATTGCACACAGCCAAACCTGTGAGTGATGACCTCTCTGAGATTAGGATATTTTAGGCAAACAACACAGTTCTTGAACTCTGTTCCCAGTGGGATTCGAAAGGGAATCATGCCCATGACTTCAGCGTGCCAGCAAGGAGGCATTGAGCAATAAATCAATAGCCAAACTTAACCATTACACAGCTTGGGGCCACAAATTCCAGTGGGCTGAGATGAGATAAAGGAATAAATAGACATTGCAGTATTATATTTAGAATAATTTGGAGAGCACACCATGAAGATAATCTGTTCAATGAGGAGGATTTCAAAAACAGTATAACAACATTATTCTCTTTGCAACTTAAACTAATGACAAAGTACATTTGTAATACACTTAGAACTAGAAAAGTGAGTTTTGTATATTTTTTAAGCAACTGTCAATGCTATTATATTAGAAATATTAGACTAGATAATTTTTCTTAATCTATTAACTTTATTTTCACTACTCTTACTTTACATTTTGCACCATATCACAGAATCACAGAAATTCTAGGTTGGAAGAGACCTTTAAGATCATCAAGTCCAACCCATGTTCTAACACCTCAACTAGATCATGGCTCCAAGTGCCACATCCAGTCTTTTTTTTAAACTCTTCGAGGGATGGTGACTCTACCACCTCCCTGGGTAGATGATTCCAGTATTTGACCACTCTTTCTGTAAAATACTTCCTCCTTAATTCTAGCCTGTATCTCCCTTGGCACAGCTTGAGACTGTGTCCTCTTGTTCTGTCTGTTGTTGCCCGGAGAAAGAGACCGACCCCCAGCTCACCACAGCCACCCTTCAGGAAGCTGAAGAGAGTGATGAGGTCACCCCTGAGTCTCCTTTTCTCCAGGCTGAACAACCCCAGCTCCCTCAGTCGTTCTTCATATGGCTTGTGCTCCAAGCCCCTCACTAGCCTCGCTGCTCTCCTTTGGACACGCTCAAGCATCTCAACGTCCCTCCTGAAGTGAGGGGCCCAGAACTGGACGGATTGTTTTCTTTGTTAGACAACTTGAGACATAAAGCAGATTCCATCAAGTACACTGGGATGCCACTGCTCTTCAGGGCACAGATTTTCATTTCAGATCAAATTCTTCCAGCCAGTTTTTGCCCTGTAGCATTGTATTTGCTGGGGGAATGCCCCAACAAAGGCAGGAATGATGAATCTGACTCCATGTTCTCAGAAGGCTAATTTATTATTTTGTGATACTATATTATATTAAAGAATACTATACTATATAAAGAATACAGAAATGATACTTACTCAATGCTAAAAAGATAGTAATGAAAACTCATGACTCTTTCCAGAGTCCCAAAACAGCTTCGCCCTGATTGGCCACAGAGTGAAAACAACTCACACCAGAATCCACTCAGGCAATCATCTGTGGGTAAACAATCTCCAAACACATTCCAAAGGAGCAAAACAGAGAAGCAAATGAAATAAGAATTGTTTTCCTTTTCTCTGAGACTTCTCAGCTTCCCAGGAGCAAAGTCCTGGGCAAAGGGATTTTTTCAGAGAATGTGAATGCCATGCTGTAGTCCAGTCACCTTTCAGACACTGTTGTTTTGTTTTCCTGTTGCATAGGAAGAAGCACAGATTGTCTCTGATGGCCGGTTCTGTTCAAGAGCTACTGGACAAGACACAAGTCCAGTCAAGCACAGCAATATTAAGGGAGAGATTAACCCCTGGTTTTCTTAAAGCAATCTCTTTGAGACTCTGACATGAATGACAGAACTCAGGAAGACAATACAGAACACTCACAGTAACACCAGATCTTAGGTTTTAGAAAACACTGTGGAGCTCAAAACAAGAAGGTACGAATTATAAGTGACTAAATAAGAGGGGTTTTACTCCTGTTGTTTTAGTAAAATGTTTCTGTATTTAGAAATCAATGATGTATAGAGACTAAAACGATGCTATTTAGACAAATACACCATTTAAGGAGCTAGCAGAGATTATCAAAAGCATGCAATAACCCTTCTGAAATAAGCATTCAAACCCGAGAAGGCACTGTAACACATTCTTACACTTGCAATATAAATTGAAGTGAATAGACTTAGCACTCAGCTCTTCTGAGAAGGAGCACACGAGACTCTTCTCTCCAACTCAGCACAGCTGGAACCCAACTGTGAGCTTTGTCTCTTGAGCAGCAAAAAGGGAACCTCCAGTCCCCATTCAGCACAGTCAGTGCCAGAGCTACTGAAGGGACGCAGCCATGGATCTCTCTCATCCAGGGTCTCCCCAAGCCTGCCCCTCTCTGTGACATCCCTGAAGTGCTTCAGAGAAAAGAGACAGCCACAAGACTGCACATTTGTGAGCCCGTGGGCACATTTACTGTCAATAATTTCCATAACAAGTAAAATGGTGTTGTATGGAGTTGGCCTCAGTTCCTAAACCTCATCTTAAGCTTTTGTGGTGCACCATGTCAGCTAATGGCTCTGACTTTGCCAGAGGTAGTACTGTCCATTATGTTACATTTCACATATCAATGGTGGGACTTAAGAGGTCAGTTTGCGAATCCCACCCCACCAAGCCAGACAGCCCTGCCCTGGCCCATCCCCTCATGGCTGGGTCTGACTGCTGCTCCTCTCCCTGGGTCAGATCCTGTTCCCCACCCACAGCTCACTGACCCCTGGCCCCTGGAACCCCCTGGCAGTAAATTTTGAGGGTGTGTCAGTAATCCACACCTGGAGAACATCATGCTTGAATGTGGGAGCCTAGAACTACCAGTTCACATATAAAACTGAGCCCATTTGATTTCTTTTCTTTGGAATAAAAAAGAATAAAAAATGGAAATGGCTTCCCAACAGTCAAAAAGAGCATGGGGGCAGTGGCCTGATCTCCTTCCAAATGCCTTTCTTTGCCAGTAAGGGAGAATGCTTCAAACCAAGAGCTAAATTTAAGAGCTATATGTCATAAGATGCTCTAATTGATTACTTGACCTTTCCTTTGGTCATCTCACCAATAAGCAACCACCATGTTGTCTGTATTTTACTGTTTTATCACAGTATTCTACTTTAAAAAAACAAAAGACAAAATCAGTGGCTGATCATTTTTCATCAATACTTGAAAAAAATTAACCTTGTACATAGTATGAGCAAGGCAGAAACTGCCAAGACTCTGACCAAGATGACTCCAGAAACAGATGGTTATTAGGAGGATAGTTATTATAACAGAATAATAAGTCTTAGTTCTTTATCCTAAAGCTTTTTTAATTACATTTGAATAAATTTTCCAGACCAACATAATTACTGGCAATATCACCTCCTTTCTTTACACACCATGCAGACAGAGATGGTGGGAACAGCTCCACTATTATTCTGGCAGTGAAGAGTGATGAAATCTTGACTAAGAATAGACTGACATGCCTAATTTCAGTCTTTGCATTTAAAGTAATGTTTTTGAATTGAGAAGTCCAAAATATATCTCTTCAATCTACTTTCTTCAATTACATTTTCCCTTCTAAAAATGCAACATAAAGCTCCTAAAAGAAAGAAAAAGTAATAAAATCACTAACCTGAGCACGACCACAGAGAAGGAAGGATCTGAACAGTGCTTAAACACTGCTAAAGAAATATCCCTGCACTGGCAAGGTCACTGCTGTTTCATGGCTGGGACTCTGCTGACTGGACACTGCTAAAACAACCCAGTGGCAGGCTGGTCTTCTGAGGAAAGCAAACACTTAAATATCAAGTCCACTAAGCACATTTTCTCTTTGCATATGCTTGAGATTTTAGCTTTACTTCTCATAAATTAAGTGTCCGGCAGCCTTCTCTGCTTTCTTTCTCTCCCTTCCCCAATTTTTTTTCCAGTGAAAAATCAGTGCTCATGAAAGCTGCAGAATGGGAACTTCAGAGACTAAAGGCCTCCAATTATGTTGAAAAGTGCAAAAACCTATCCCTCCCCATTTAACCCCAGGAATGCCTGAACTCCTCTGTGCAAGGATCACGTCCCTAGAAGAATAAAAAAGAAATTGTGCAAGGAAACAGTTTGACCTTGAGCTTTCTGCTAAGCCTCCAGCGCTGTTAATTATTGCCACATCTGACAAATCTCCCCATGGCAGTGTCACCTTGCTGTTGGAAAACACACTGACAGCCAAGTCACTGGAAAGTGGCCACTGCAAGAACAGCTTGTTCACAGGGGTCTGGGTACCACATTATCTAAAATCACTGCTTTGAATTAAAAACAATAACAACAACATCATATTGTAAAGCTTAAATTGATCTTTTCCTCCCCCACCCCACCAGAACAAATTTCTATTGATTGAGATTGCTTAGCAAAAAGCAAGGAAGCATTCTGCAACAAAAGACTCCCTAAACCAGAAGGCCAGAAGTGTTATCAAGTTTATCTTTTGATGTGATCTGAAACTCAAATACAAAGCCTCAAAACACCACATTGAATACACTAAAATGAAATCTAGATATTTTGATTTTAAATTATTTCACTCAAGTTAGACCAGAATAGAAATCATTTGAGAAAGCTACATTAAAAAAACACTTGCACTGACTTGGCTGATGCTATCTCAATTCCAGAGTTTTAAATATGCATATCTACTATAATAATTTAAAATTGACAGTTTCCAGAGTTTCTCACACTTGAGAAAAATTATTTCTATTTAAATGTGTAGCCAGATGCAGTCACCAGAGCAGCTAACGAACCTTCATTGGACAGGAAGAGAAGGGATGTAAATTTACATTATTGATATTTAGATGAGCTGGACCTAGAATAGATTTCTACCAGTATTATAATATAATAAAGCTATAATTTAGATTCCCAAACTGATGCAAATCCATACATTACTGTGATGTGCTTGGTTAGTGTACCTGTTGGCAAAGTGCCTTTGACATAATTAGGATAAAAAATGACTTAAGTTTCCAATTCTACCCTTCTGGCTGACACATCATTATGAAGTTTGTATGGAAACACCTCAAAAGGAAAGTCTGGTAATGCATTACATCTGAGACTTTTCATTACCAACAAGAAGTGATTAAATAATAAATAACTAAACAATTCAAATTGTTTTTTAAAAAAGGTAAACCTGAACTTTGCTTAGGGACAAGGCAATGCTCTTAGAGCAGTGCACCTGCAGTCACCCTGCTCATTTAAGGGCATTTAACCTGTTGAAGACTTTAACCTGGATTCATGCCAAGTTTTAACCTTCACACAGACTTCTCCCCCTGACCCATTCAGGTTTAGAGATGCTATCAAATCATTGACTCATTTGCTAGAAAACACTTTTCACTTCAATCAAGGCTGGGAGCCTTCTACTTCAAAGGGAAGATACTGCTACAAATCACTTATTCAGAGTCTGTGCAATGCACTGCTGAAAATACCTCTCGTCTCCCCAAGGACAAACAAGTACTTCTGCAGCAGACAATACATTGACTAATCCTAAAGCATTAACACGCAAAACCAAAATAAAACAAAACCCACCCCAGAACATAAAAAATTTAATCAAATAACCCCCCCCTAAAACACAAATAAACACATACACACCAAAAAAGCAACCAAAGAGGAAGCCAGTCCCTGCCCATACACACAGATCAGTGCTGTGCCTTTGCACCACCACAGCTTTACAGCAGTGCTGCAGTACTCATCTAACACTAACAAAAACTGATCAATAGCTAATGCTAGCAACATTCAAACAAAAACTATACACATGCAGCACAGGAAAGCTTTTCTTGCAACATATACTAAAACTAAAGCATGCACAGCAAAAAGATTAATCCAGTTATTTTATCTGCATTAACAAAGTCCTAGATGGGAGTTAATCAAGCTGCGGAAAAACCTTGAAAAGTAGCAAGGTGATACAATGCTGTTATTCAGATATACCTATGTATTTTATACACAGGTGAAAATATATTTAATACTCAATATTTTAAGTAGTGGAGACCTTGGATGGCCTGAACAATTTCACAGAAGAGAGACATCTATGTGGTGATTTGTACTTCTGGCACAGACTTAAAATATATCTGATCATCAATTATCTGGGCAAGGAAAACATATTTAGTATAAGATTTTTTAATTTTTTTCCCTAGGTTTGTCTTGAGTCATTTTAAGATGCAATTTCAGTCCATATACATTAATATGCATTGATTCACTCTTGAATCAGCAGTTTAGCACAGAACAGTGTTTGCAAAGGAGCTGCACCATAGAACATACACAAACTAAATGGGTTGGGGATGTAAAAGCAGAAGGTCAGGATATATTAAAAAGCCACAGTTGCCTACAGCAACTTCAGCTATATCTTAATAAACACCTAAAAAACTTACAGAATGCCATACTTATGGGATAGCCTTCCATGTGTCTGCAATATGATCTAATCATTTCTGTATGACCTTATCCAAACTCTTCTGCAAGGCCTTTGCCCATTTTAATGTAAAAGATGGATGGCAAAGTTCATTGAATGAACAGATACTTAAAATCTGCCTTTTTTCTTAGTGTTCACTGCGTGCTTTAGTTTCCCATGCCCCATTCAAACATGCACTTCAGACAGAAGCACCTCACTTGCTAGTAGATTTTTTCTAGTATTCCTTGATATGATCTCAATGATCAGAAATATTAGTTCACTTTCATCAGACTCCTTCTAGGAAGAGAATAATAACTGAAATTTACAGATAAACTTCAAGACAGTAAAAAAATCACATATTCAGTGATTTGATGCCCAGTTAGCAAGGAATACAATGTTATTTTCTAGAACTCTTCATATTATTTGGGCTTTACATACCCAAAGCATTCAACTTCTCTGTCAGTTCTGAGTGCTCAGCTTGCTTATAACTGCAATCCCAGATATATTTTCTGTGAAAATTCACATTTAAACAAATTGATTAAAACAATATAGGAGTTCAGCGGCATTGCTATAATCCAGAGCGGCATTGCTGTAATCCAGTCCTTCACAGCAGCAATGAACTTTTTCAAAGAGAAGACAGTCCATTCTCTTCCTACCTTCCAGTTTGATTCAGTCCATGCGTGAAGTTTTTTTCTGCATGAAATGAAGCAAAGTTGTAAAAACCTTTCATGGTGAATCACAGGAACCACAAATCTCACTGTTTTCTATGTATAAAGATTTTGGACTTCCTTGTCTGCAAGTGTTCTCAAGCCTCCAATTTCCTTCTCTCCCTATAGGCAGGAACCCTTCTGCCTAAATCCCCTCCATCCTTTCCTCCAGTGATGCATCTGGTGCCACCATAAGGAAGTGGGCAAACCTCTCTGTCTGGCATTTCAGGCAGGAGAGGATCAGCTCAGCACTGTGCACATTAAAAGTGAGAGGACTGTGAAGGTATTATTGCAAGTGCACCAACATCTGCACACACATCATGCCAGAAGGAGCTTGGTAGTCACCGACCACCACCTTGACACTGGGCAATGAGACAACACCAGACCACTGGAAGTGGCCAGTGGCACTGCAGGGGCTTCACTGCCTGTCCAGGGAAGTGGCAGTGCTGGTAACCAAATGGCTGCATAATATGAGATGCCAAAGCAGTCTGGGAATGTCAGGACAGTTATCTCTGTCCTGACCCAAATGCCTGACCTCACTCCCTAGGCTGCACCACAGCCATCTTCAGCAGACAGATGGAGAACCAGGAGAATGGTCCTCCTCACCCTGAGAAGGTACTTCACTGCTCTGGAGTCTGAAACACTGGCTTGAATCCCTTTGTGTGGGAAGTTTTCATCACTCACTTACTATAACCAGTGAAGGACTGGTACCCGCAGCTCATCTGAGCCACTTCTAACCATGTTCACTGCATGTGCCTTGAGTCAGCTTGGAGCATTTCAAATCCTCCCTCAGGCCCAGGAAACACTCCTGACACAGCTTTCCAGAGAAGCAGCCAGAGCTGCTTCATTCTCACCCACAATCTCCAAAGGAGCTTGAACAACAGCTCACACTTGGGATTCTGCTTTGCTGGGGAGTTGTCCCGAATTTAAGTCATGTATGAACTATGACAGCACAAATTTACATTTTAGTTGTTTGCTTTCTTTTCCCTCCTGAAAAAAAATGCAGTCATTAAGGTTTTTCCTAAAACAGATCCAATTAATTACCTGTGTGTTTGTGTGGTATTTCTGTTTCATCAATGGTGTTTAAAGTCCTGTTGAGTTTTACATGCAAGCTCCTAGCAACATGAAGGAAAAATATTTGACCTCTAAATTAATACTTCAATCTGGCTACTGACAGAGTGCTCACCTACTTGACCTTGAACTTTAAATGAAATCTTAGTCACATTAAGAGTCATCTCACATGTTCCAAAGGTACACTGGAAGGGAACAAAACATCTAGCAATCCAGGAGATGGACAAGTTTCCTGTTTCAGGGTCACTTGTGGATTAAACTCTTCCTTGGCTAAAGTAATCAAGACCTCTGATGTTGATTTCAATGAAAACAGGTTTTCATTTTAAAGGGGAAAAACGCCCAACCCAGCCCATAATGAGACATTAAATCTCCAGCAGGAGAGCCCTTAAAGTTCTCTGCACACAAGCAGACATTCAGGCTTGCCTCTGTCACTACTTCAAGCTCACTTGGAAAGCACAAGCAGTTGAATTTCTTAAATTCCTAACATGTTTTCTTATGTTGAGAGACTTGTCCTTTACTGTTGTTTTTATTAAGAAAAATTTGAATTATTTCTATTACAGCTATCCTTTTGATCTCTGTGCTATTTTTGCTGAAACTTTTCAAACTACTCCAACATTTATCTACTTCCCTAGAAGCCAAAGAAGGAATTTTTTTCCTGAAAAGGGGAAGGGAGGAGGGGGGAAGAGCATTCCTTACAGTCACGTTTTAATATGGCATTTCAACACTAACATTAATTAAACACCACCTGTTTGTACAAGCTGAAGAAATGACCACACTAAATTTAAAAGTTAAAGAAAAACAGGATAAAGCTATCAAGACAAACTCCAATGCCACAATATTTGAATTGCACACATCCAGTTCTGGCTTTTCTTGGTGAACAATCATGAAGTTTGAGGGATTAAAAAGTCTGACATTTTCAAATACATTTTCAAGTATATACCAAGGGAAAAAAATAGACATAAGAGATAAGCTAAGAAACATGAAAAACTAATCTGACCTTTCTATCATGTTTTCCTTCAGTTTGATATTGAGTGGAATTATTTGACCTCTCTTTTCTCATGCTCATTTTCACCACTCCTTAAACATCTTTCTGTAATCTCTATTTTGCCAACAGTAGATGGCACCAGTAAATTCTATATTCATTAAACACCAAGGGGTTTTGTTGTTAGTTTAACTTCCATGGTTGTATTTTCCTAAATGCATTCTATGGGGGTTTTTTTCTTAATTAGTCACCATAAAATATTTAACTTGTGAAAGCCTCTTAATTTATTGGCATATGCTTCATTTAAGTATCTGCTTGTTATTCACATGTTTAGGATAATAACACCTAAAACTATAGCTTGATAAAATGCCAAAACAGTAATTTTCTAATTTAATTATTCACTAAAATTGCATTAATTTAATAATGGCAACTTGGATTTCTGCTAGCAATGTTCCTGTTTTCAAAGAAGAAATTATTTTTTCCATGTAACTCAATTTAAACTCATTTCACAATCATGTTAGCTAATTTATTTAGCTTATACATTTAAAATGCAGAAACCAGGCAGCAGCTCTGCTGGTGTTTGGGTCAACATATTCTTTTGCCCTTGTATTTATCTACAGGCTCACACTTATTTGTGCTATCCAGGTCTAAGCTTAACTACACAAACACTGCTGCATCAGAATTTTTTCTATATATAAAAAAATATATATTTGTAAATTAAAATACATACATATAAAATTTTTAAAAATACACTTCTGCACAAGAAATAAAATATAGCAAGGTCTAGAGAACATTCTATTTTCCCCCAGACACCCCAAAGCAAACCAATCCTAAAATCTCTATTGAGGATACATGTATTTAATTCAGAACAAGTTCATTTCACATTCTGTAGGAATATGAAAACACTTCAAGGATCTATTATAGCTGAACACATTTGGTCAGATAAATTCCACTTTTAATGTTTTTCAAAACAAATTATTAATTTAGCAAATTTTTGATTAATTTTGCAACAAACTTCACTCTACTAGGAATGAAATTGTAATTTGGGTTACTACATACACGAATATCTATATCATCTATATCCATCTCTCTACATATATGTATCTGCCAATATAAATAGCAACAAACAATGGCCACAAACAGGAAAGATAGAAAAGAGATGAATCTGTGGAATTATCACTTAAAAATTCCGTGAAATAACATTCCAGTGCACTGGGTAAAAGCATCAGAAATCTAACAGGAAGGCTGCCCCTGTGACCTACAATAATGGATTGCTGCCCTGTTGAGTTCAGAGATCAATAGGCTTCCTGCATCTCAAGAACACATCCAAGCAGGCACTTAACTGGGCTCAGATCAATGGGCTTCCTTTCCCTGTGATCCACAGCATCCGATATCCACGCAGAGCTGATGCTCAGCCCACTCCCACCCCAAACTAATGATCCCCAAGCTCCTCTTGGTGTGAGAATGACTCATGTCCAGGTCTTCATGAGAAGAATCTGCCACCCCCACAGAAAAGAGAAAAAAATATGTTTGCAAACAGTCATGGTCACTGAGATACCACAAAATGACAGTGAATTAGATAAAAGGCAGCTGAATACCACAGCTGTGAAGCTCAGGAGGTTTTCAAAAGCTTGTACAGACCAGAAGTAGAAGTTTTTTGTTGTTATTGGCCTTTGCCTTCAAGGGAAATAAAGCAGAAGGGAAAAAAGTTTTCTTTAAAAACATTAATGTCGCAGACATGCTTTATGAAAAATCCTTTCCTTAGGATTTTTCCTCCTGAGAAGCTGAGAGGCCTCAGGAACAAAATGTAAACAATGGTTATCTGCTGCTGTGGAATGCAACAGGTGCATCTGTGATTGGCCCTTGTTGGATGTTTGTAATTAATGGAAAATCACAGTCAGCTGGCTCAGACAGACAGTCCAAGACAGAGCCTTTGTTATCATTCCTTCCTATTCTATTCTTAGGATTTCATCAGAAGGCTAGCTTGCTTCCATGCTTTTAGTATAGTTTTAATGTAATATATATCATAAAATAATAAATCAAGCCTTCTGAAACATGGAGTCAGGTCCTCATTCTCTTCCCTCATCCAAAAACCCCTGTGAACACTGTCACACGTTAATAATAAGAGCAAGAAGATGGTGGGTAATAAGCTATTATTACTGATGCATAACTCTGAAACTGTTTATCAGCCCACTCCAACAGGCTGACCTCAAAGGCAGGAGAACATGAGGAAGTTCCTCCTGGCTGTACTGCTCTTGAAACTAAATTAACAGAAATCCACCTCACATCTAGAAAAAGCCTGCTTTAAACACTGAGTGATTTGTAGAGAACCTAACAAGGGATCAGAGGTATTAACGTGTAGCCTGCACCCAGCTGGTGCTGCAGTGATGTCTGAGCTGGGTTTGGCAGCCATGGGGTGCACTCAGGCTGGAGGTCCCACTCAGCACATCCTTCAGGGCACCCTTCACCCTTCTCCTTTGTTCCAATCATGTCTATCCCTAGGCATGATTTGGCAGGAAAAAAAATGTGCCTGCGCACAAATTTCCCATTTGGAACAAGCTCAAGGGGGCTTCTTGCCACTCTTTTGGTTTGGTTTGTTTTTCCATATAAACGAATTTTCAAGCTTAAAAGTGATCAATGAAGATTAAGTCTTCATTGTTAGAACCCTTCCTGTGACACTCTGCAAAACAGCATTGTTGATCTTTCTGCTTCCATCTTACACTCTACTTGTGATCCCTCATTTCAATAATATATATGTTTTTTAAGATCATTCTCCTTTTATTCCCAGATGAAAACAAAAATAAAACAAAACCAATCAAGCAGCAAAAACACAAATGCAAATTTGAAGCATTCAAAATAATTCAGAACATCTAACTTCAAGTTGCAGCTTCCTCTGCATTTTAAAAAAGGAAAAAATAAATTTTCCAGCTTTCAGAATTGCAGCACTACTAAAAGTAATGAAATCAAGAGCAGTAAGAGCTAGAAAAGTCTGTCTAGTTCTCACAATTCACTACAAATTAATATGTGCAGCAATATTTTAACTAAATCCCCTTCAACCTCCTAATGCATTCCTTATAATTTTACATTTAAACAAAAAAAAATCCTACATCTCATTGTTTCTACAGCAAAATTGCCCAAATTAATACAATTGACACAAATAATATAATTTTGGATTTATAGTCTCTGCTTTGTTTCAATATTATGCAAAAAATTTGTAACAGCAATACAATATCAAGAGTAGTACAGAAATGCCATGTTAACAAAATTCTGCAATCACAACCACAAACCAAAAGCTAAAAAGCTTTTGATATTCTACACAGTTTCTGTTCTTCCCATTCTGGCATGACAATCATCGGTGGCATTACAGCTATCTGCTGGAATAAGCAGGTATAATTAAGAGCTGTAATTAAAGTACTCCAAATCAGTCTCACAGTAAGTGCAGTTACATCCCCTACACTACAGATTCTAGAATTTGGTATAATCCTGGGATAAATGCTAAGCGAAGAATGAATCGTGTTTAACTTACAGAAGATTTGGAAGGATAATAATAACTCTTTAAATAAATAAATGGAAGTGGCTGCTACAAATAAAAGAATCTCTTCTCATTTAGAGAACTGCAGTAAGGCACACTGAGGTAAGAGAGATGGAAAAAACACTTCTGGTATGAGATGCACCAGAATGGACTGCCTGGCTACAAACACTATGGAATTTCCATTACCACAAATCTTTAGGAAAGAGCCAGATAAACATCTGTCAGGAAGTACTGTAGGTATAGTTGATCCAGCCTCCAGATAAGAGCAGAGCTGGGTGAATTCTAAAGTCCCCAGGCAACCCTCTTATTAGTTTAATTCCAAGAGATACAATTTCTATATTTTTAGTAATTACCAAAATGATAAAGTAGCTCTATTACTAATTTCTAAATTATTTTAGCAGAAACTTCTTGTATACTCTCACTGAAGAGCTCAAGACACCAAATCTTTTTCTACCCATCAAAATAAAAAACCTCAAACCCCAATACACTCTTACAATCAGTTTTTCTACAATAACTTTTATCAGTTAACATTTTAGTAATAAATACTATTTGCAGAATATAGCTACAAGCCAAAATTAAATATACTATAAATAAAATGGGATTGATTTGATCTTTGATGTTAATGTAACAGTTTTCCTTAATGATGAAAAGCTAGAGAAGGAGATCCCATTTTACAATTTTATCTGATGGACAAGATTTTTATAGTATGAATGATCTAACATCTGTCAAAATAAAGAATGTATTTTCCTATTTCTTTGCCAAATAACATACAGATGTGCACATGCAGCCATACAACTGCATGGTTGAGGTTGTGAATTGTACCTGAGACTCGTCCTTACACTGAATTTCAGGGGTTACACACACAGCTGGCTTCTGCCTGGTGCTGTTCACCTCATCACCCATGTGAGTGAAAACAGAGCACCTGCTTTTAGCATTACAGCACCTCAGTAAGCTCAAGCATGTGAAAAATCCTCTTAGGTAAACACCACTTGTTTATGTGTAAGTTACACACACCAGTCCTGGTGGATCACAACCGCTATGAAATATCTGTGAGAGTTTCAGTAGCTTCTTACTCGTACCTACAGCACAAATATAGGACTAAGGAGTGAGAGCCATCAATTATCTACACATTCAAAATATTTCCCTTTGGTTACCTGGCATTAGACCTTTATCACCCTCTCTCAACAACATCACTACTTACACATTTACTTCTTATCATGCAGCCATCATTTGCATTTATGTGGAAAATCTGCTGTGTCTACCCCAATATACAATTGAGAACATCATCAAAAACGAAAGGCATTTGCTGATGTGGACAGTCTGTGGGGTTTGTGGATTTGGACTCTTCCCAACATTCCTTTTCTCTTTTTTTACTCCTCTCATTTCAGTGATTTCAAGTAGTTGGGGATTTTTTTAGAGCAAAGATTACACCCTTTATTTCCCAAACTATACATTCCTCATAACGTTCAAATCTTTATGGCTCTTTCCCTCTTCCAAAAGGGAAAAGCAAGCCACAGCTGAGCCAAATTTCAGAGGACTGTGGAGACTTCTTAAAATTTAACTTCACAAAAATGTGCTTAAATTCAACTGTCCAAACCAGGTGTAGATAGGTCAATCACCAGAATTGCCAAGATGAAGTCAGAATTCCATTTCAGAATAAAATTAATTTATTTCATTAGAGAGGGGAAGAAGTCCCATCACCAGTTAATCCTTTAATTTCCCTTGTACCTCAGGAGACAGTTTTTTCTGTTCAGTATGACACATGGCAGTAAGTCTGTACAGTATACTGTTCTGAAAAATCAACTTTGGCATGGAAACTCTGTACCAGCAAGTTATCTTTCAAGTGGAGAAGCACTTTTGCTTCCAGCTTCCTCCTCTCCAAGACATGAGACCTTTTGAGCATCATTCTCCAAAATCTGACTCTTCCAGCAAAGGTTTTACTGTGACTACCTGATCCCAGGTATCTCTTCCTTGCTCTCAGCCACAACTGAATTAATACAGCCAGGCTAAAGCTTTTTCTGCTTTACACAAGTAACCTACAGAAACCCTCTGAAACTGAGGGCAAGGGGCAGCAGCAGCTCTTCTCATCCTCTTGCAACACATAGTGTCAGGACTAACATGCAGTTACTGAATTAATTTTGGGGGGAAAGTGCTAGATCTTAAAGTACATAGAAATAAAAAGACCATTGTGCATCCTATCAACTACACAGAACCAAAATTAGGACCCTCAAATTATGTTATTTGTTACAACACCTTTACTCACAAATCAAGGGTGTACCTCTGTTGCAGCGTACATCATAGTTGAGACAAGCACGATACACAGAGCATCACCATACAATTCCAGAAGGCTTCAACCCATGCAGAGCAACACCTCACCCCTTCAGAAGGCTGCAAACCTTAGTCTTTAGCCCAACCTTTTATACCCTCCATGTTAATGCATTGCCCCTGTGTGCCCTCTGTTCCCTTTGGTGGTTGCTCAGTGCCCCTGGGCACTCCCTGGCTCATTGCTGTCAGTGCTGCTCACAGCTGTGCCCATTGAGGATGAGGCTCAGCCACAGCCCCATCCCAATTACCACAAACTCTGCCCCTACATACCTTATCAGAGCTACGCTGACTGAAGAATCCATTACAGTCCCTTGCTGTATACTAAAGGAAATTACTCTCAGTGATCATCTAAATAACAAGCTTGTGCTCCTGTTTAAAAAAGTAGTTATGAACACTTCAGAAGCTTTGCATAAGAATTTTAATGAGGCTCTAGTGATTTTGATATCAGAGAATAGCTAATGCAACCCTGATTTTTACCCCAAGTTATTGCCATATTTTTGTCAAATTTTGGGGGAAATTACTTAATGAGAATCTGTAACTGTATTTGGCATCAGCAAAGATGTTCATTTGATCGTTCTCATTCCCACTGCATTTAAGTGCCTTTTGTTATTTTGTTCCTGCAGACTTGTGGAAAGGAATAAGCCAGGATATGACCCTTATAAGTACACAATTTTTAATGTGCAGATCAAGATGAGGTGCCTCAGTTGTGACTTTGCATTCAGGAGTGTTACACACTGTGACTGACCTGTGCCTGCCAGCCGGGCCAGCAGCAGCTCCCACGTTGTGCCAGTTCTGAGCTCGCTGCCATCCCTGCCAGGACAGCTCGGAGCAGCACTCAGGGCACTGCTGCTGTGCCTTGCCACCAGCCAACCAAACTGCCTGCCTTGCCTGAAACACCTCCCTGGCTCCAGCCTGCCTTCACTGGGATGAGGCAAACCAGATCTAACTGCTAAAGGAAAATGTCTACATGAAGGATTTGGGAAACACAGAGAAAAACCTAAAAGAGCTCGCTCAATCTCAGCCTTCACAGAGCTTTACCCAAACCACGGGGGTTTTTGTATAACTGCAAAAGAAGTAAAACTAGAGTGAAAACTTTAAGAGCTGCTGTTTAACCGAGAGACTGATAATATTTTTCGATGCAATTCTGATATGAAAGACATTAATGCTGCTTTTGCTTCCCTGAAGCACAACAGGTTCAGCTAGCTCAGTCCTACAACACTTGGGAATGATATCCCATTGAGTCAGTGGGACCTATGTCTGATTTCCATTCCGGGATTTTAAGCAAGCAATACGTTTGTATTCAGTGTGCAGAAGGAATATGTAGTCAATTAAATCTGTAAAACAGAAATGGACCAACAGTGAGGAGGATCCAACAACTCAGTCACGCCTGGCAATCTTCTCCTCCAGAAGCATGTGACCAAATTACAAGTCAAATAAAATGAAGCATGAATATTTCATTATGAAGCACTTAAAAAATAATTTCAAAAAAATTAAAATCAAAAACCCATCCCTAAAAACTGGCACACATATTCTTGCTGGTATGCTGAATTTGCTCCGCCAGTCTGCCTTGTTTTATAATTAACCCTTCCCAACACAACTTACTTAAGAAAGGGCAAGATCGGGATTGTAGAGACTCTGATTATACTCTCAGACAGACACCTTTATTTAAGTACAAAGGCTCTTGTGCAGATTTTATTTCTAGAAAGCAACTTAGGCTTTTTGAAACTTAATAGTCACAACCAAAATTTAAAAGAAAGTTAATAGTTTGAATGAAGACCATTTTATGAAGTCCTGGGCAGTCAAATAATGAACTATTCCACTAACTTCAAGAAATGTAAGCAAAAAGTAGGGAAAAAAAACAAGCTATAACTTTCTTTTTTTTACTTTTTTCAGTGACCAAAATACAAAATGTTGATTAACATCGTGACTGGTTAATCATAAAAAATCATCATGGCATAAGTGCCTCATTCTTCATGATTTCTTGTTAGGTGTCGCAAGCAATCCCTCATCCAGAAGAGAGCACTTCCAAATTTTCCATGAAGAAGTATTTATTTTAAAAATGTATTTATTATTTATAATTTATTCTGCATTCACATGCTGAGTTCTTCAAGACCACTCAGGGTTATATATTGGCAGACCTTAAATCTTGGGAAGAGAAGAGCTCAGCTGTCACCGTCATATTTTCTGAAAAATCCCTTTGCCAGAATTTCTCCTGGGAAGCTGAGAAGACTCAGAAAAAAATGAAAATAATAATTATCTGATTACTTCTCCTTGTTTTACTGCTCTGGAATGTGCTTGGAGATTGTTTTTCCAACAGGTGGGTGGTTGATTGGTTTAAGGTGAATTGTTTCTTCTTAATGACCAATGACAGTCCAGCTGTGTCGGGACTCTGGAGAGGGTCATGCGTTTTCATTATCATTCTTTGTAACCTTCTGTCTGCATCCTTTCTCTATTCTTTAGTACAGTTTTAGTATAGATTTGTTTAATATAATCTAATATCATATAAATAACAAATTAGCTTTCTAAGAGCATGGAGTCAGATTCTCAATTCCTCCTTTGTCCTGGGGACCCAGCAAATACCACACTCAGCAGCATCACCACAGCCCTTGGTTAATCAGAGATGGTTAATCAGAGATGAGGAGCGAGCCTGCAGAATGTTCATGTCCCTGAGGATTCGGGAGTGGAACAACAACATCAGAGAGACTCACTGCTTCACATGCACCCACAACACCTTGTGTGTGTGTTTTGGGGAGCAGTTTTGCACCCCTCCACCAGACTGGGGCCTGTGCTGGCAGGCAGCAAGAGCCAGGCGTGGGAAGCAGAGGGAAGAGCGGATTTCTTTGCCTGACAGAACACCTGAAAATGTCAGATGGAGACCTCTGTCAACAGACTGTCCTCCTGCACTCCTGGCAGCCAAAAGGGAGATGAGATGAGAGCAAAGCAGAAGAACCCAGACAGACCTGACAAAAGAGTGCCCGGGGTACTGAGATACACGCGCCCCAACGTGTTCTGACAGCGCCAGTCAGGGCGAGCTGCCCCACAAAGCCAATGCAAATGCCAGACAAGGATCAGCAACTCCACTCAAAAGTGCAGCTTGGAAAAGCCAAAGGTACAGGCTGGATGCAGCATGGCACAGAAGAGGCTGTGGTACGGAGTGACAGACTGTGGGAGTTAGCACAGTTTGTTATTCACTCAGTAAGATGTTACCCAAAACAGAAGAATGAAAAAAGTGAAGAGCATTGAAGAGCAATGTTTTGGTTTAGAGCTATGCAAGCGTGGAGGATTTTCCCCTTATATTTCAGAATTCATAAATATACTAGAAGTCCTATAAATATATTCCCCTAACTAGATTTTATTAAAAGCAAAGAAATAAAATTTTGATGAAGTATTAAAAAGCTTTTGCCACTCTCCTTTCTGCTTGTCTGATGTGTGAGTCTATTAAAGCTTCAGTAACAGCTATTCCAACCCAGTTATAGAAGGTACAGAAATAGGCCTAGTAATAAATCCAGCCTTTATAGATAAGGATGCACTGAAATGGCAAATTCCTACAAATCTGACATTTTCACATTGTTATTGGGGTATTGAGCTTACAGACACCACTAATGGATAGAATGCCAGTGATTCCAATGTCCTCTACAATGATGTACTTATTAGTCAGCAAGAAAGTAAAAAAAAAAAAATATATATAAAAAATTTATGGATTTGCTTTTCCTTTCAGAAAAAGGTAAAGGATGGAGAGATACTACACAACAAAGCTGCACTTTTGAGAACTGGAGAGCTTAAAATCAAATCCATTACCTTCAGGTAACCAGGACCACCCCAGAAACCAGAAAGTATTCATTACCATGTTTTTTATCTTTTCACTCCTGCTGTGCATTTAATGTCTTACCGTTCCCTGAGTTTCTTTTGACAAATGAAACATCTTGAAACTAAATACAGTCAAATTGCACCCATGCAGCATAAATGTGCATATGTGTGTGCCAAAATAAAGCTTTATCTATATGACATCACCTGCCCTGAAAAAGGCCCTGTTCAGACACTTCAGCAGGACAAAGTGCCCTGAGAGCCACAGCCCAGGCTCTGCAGCAGCCTCTGCTGTCAGGATGGGAGAGCTGGCATGCAGACCCTGTGCTGTGCACGTCTGCAAACGTGTAATTCAGTGACTTCTGCTTGTTCTTTCTGTGTCCTGAAAGCTGTCTGAAGGAATATTCTGTCACATCTTTGTGCAAGTATGTTGTTTTTTCTTGAAAAACACACAACACATATACCCACACCCATAAAAATAGCTTCTCCTCAAGTAATGATTTATTTGCTGGTTGGCTCAAAAGTTATTCTGAGAATAAGTCTTAATATTTTCATGCTGGCAAAGTCCATCTCAGTAAGAGTAAAAATAGCAAGCGAGGGCATGTGAGGCATGCTTTCCCTTTCCTCATTTTTAAAATAATTTTTCTTGTAGATTAAAAATCCACAGTATTTTATGGCCTCCTATAGGGCGTGTGCAAGCTTCAGTCACTGAGTAGTACTACCCAGCTATAAATTTTGCATTGCAGGCTCAGTACATGCACTTAAAAATAGCCTTGTGGTAAATAACACCATTTGTAACTTCTCCATTGTGCATCACACAGCCAAATGAAATTGCAGATGAGTTATTTCTGTTTCTGCAGTAGTTCACTGAAATCCTAGTCCGGTTCAAAGGTTGTCTTTAAACTAATTTATCATCATTTGCTATTATAAGAGTGCTTCAAATCCACAGTTTCATCACATTCCAGTGCACCTTAGGAAGGGAAAGATGCTATTTGATCTCTTGGTCTAATGTTACACCTGGTTTAAAGTCTCTACAAACAGCTCCCTGGAAGCAGGCAAACATTGCCACAGGAAATCGGCACACACAAAGCCCCAAAAAGCCCTGAAGAATCAATCTATTTGATGCACTTCTATTTTAATCCACTCTTTGGTAACAGAGGATGGTAAAATACCTCTGAGTCTCCCATTATCTGCATCACGAAGAAAATAGCAGTGAAGACATATTTTGCATCTTCAAACTTTGTGACTTGGCATTTCCTCACTAATCTTACAGTGTCTCCCAGTCCAGTTATTGTATGCAGAGCTAGGATCCCATTTCTCTCTTGTATTCCTTTGGTTTCTCTCATATTTTCCTCTCTTCAACTTTAATGATCTAGTAGTGGCAACAAGATGCATCACTGTCCTCTCTATTGCAGTCTTTAAATGGTCTTAAAATGCTGGACTCCAGAATTCTTGTGTCAGAAATGCTGGAGGTTTGTAGCTTTTTGGCTCTTTCTGGAGTGCAAATGTTCAAATAATCACCATAGAGTAAAATTTCCACAAAGCATCCTCCACACACTGCTCCCTGGAGATAAACAGAACTGACTGTTATAGTCCAAAATTTAACTCTCTGAAAGGACACTTCAGAGGCAATGATTAATACATGCTTTTTAAAAACAAAGAAACAAAACACCCAAACTCTTCAGGGAAGTGGTCACAGCTCTAAACTTGTCAGAGTACAAAAAGCAATTGGACAGTGCTCTTAGACATGGGGTGACTCTTGGGGTGACCTGTGCAGGCCCAGGAGCTGGACTCAATGATCATGATGGGTCCCTTCCAACTCACCATATTATATTACTATATGAAAAAAAAAAAGAGCCAAAAAAAGGTCTATCAGGAAGTCTTATCAATTTTTTTTTTTAATTTTAAATATTTAGCCAGAATTTTCTAATTTGAGCTACCTTAGGTTTGCTGAAAGGAAAAAAAAAATCTCACTGACCCTTTCAAGATTTATGTTTGCGGTACATCTCTTTTGTCTCATTATGTTTTGCTTCTTTTATAAGAAAAAAGCAAACAAACAAAAAACAAGTAGGAAAACATAGGAATACATAACCAACCAACCACACAGCCCCAAGGAAACACAGGGAGCTCTTCATCCATTCCTTGAAGCAGACTATATCTAAACTTCAAATCTACAGTTGAGGCTCATTATCCTAATGATCTTTTCCAACCTGAATGATTCTTTGCACCTAATATATGCTAAATAGCCATTTCTAATATAGATAACATTAAATTAACACACTAACATTAGTCCCTGGAGAAGAGTGGGTTGAGTGTTCCACTACCTACTGTCTTACAGATGTTTTATACATTTTCTGAAGTGAGAGTAAAATAATACCACGATGATCTCGTCTCATGTCATGGCTGTAAATGACTGCACACAAGACAGACAAAATTTTTAATTTACTTTTAATTTGGGATCAAAAGATCCACAAAATTTTTCTCTCCTAGATTATTATTCTTGAATGACAGCAGACTCAATCAGGATAAATGCCTCCAAAATACAGTCAGCCTGAAAGTGCTAAATCCACAGGCAATTCACAAATGCCAAATCCCTTTTTTCATTTCAGTTTTATGAAGCTGCAAAACTGGATAAGGAAATTATTTAATATGTCTTGTTTTCTCCTTCCCTTGTTTTTTTTTTTTTGATAACTGCTTTGTGACATAAGATTTCACAGGACAGGAACAGGAAAACTGGTGGATGCTCATTTTTCTGCTCTCCTCTATGTTTTATTGCCTGGAATTATCAGCAATGGTTTTCTTCTTGAATTTACCATCAGGGAAGCAGGAAAAAAATCTAAGATGAAAGGGAGTAGTAGAAGAAAGGACTCATTGTAATACCTCAATTATGGAAGAATATACCCCCTTAGATATGAATTGGGCTCAACACTGGCCATGACACCTCTCTCAGTCCTTCGCCTCTACCAGAGGAAGAAGACACAGATTAAATACATTCCCTGCACTGAGATCCTTCTCACCTGTCTGGCTCACCTCTCCAGGCATAGTGCAAGAGTTTTAATGAGGAAAACCACTCCTGACATCAGCACTCTCAGGATTCCCTGTTATTCTTCAGAGCCATTCCCTAAAACAGTGCAATTGACAGCAGCTTCTTACAAGAGGGGCCCCACAACCTTCCCCACCACCCAAAACTTGTGTCCTACTGATCCCCATGGACTTGTGTGGCCTCCATGGGAACATGACACATGGATCTATTTCTCCTATACAGGCAGTTATGCTACAGCACCATGGAACTTAGGGGTTTTAATCCACGTTAAAAATGAAAAGTTAAAAAAGCAAACCAAAAGTATTTCAAACATAGCTATTTCTTTTGGCTGAGCTCTCAACTGTGTGGAAAATATCCCACTCCCATTGTAATATTCAGATGACAGCCAGGACAGCCACATCATTATAATTTTCTGGAGTGGAATAGAATTGATAAATAGTTCAGGGAAAAAAATAAAGAATAATTTCAGCCCTGCATGTAATTTGATTTATTTTCCCAGACAGATTTACATAGGCATTACCCACAGCACTGAAATAAAAATTCACATCCCAAAGGAGTTTCATAAAAATGTCAGTAGTGAACTACTGAAATCAAACTTTCATGGCAGTTTTCAGGAATACACTGATTGTAGAAGAATATGAGTGCACGTAAGTTTTGCCTTTAACAGGTCATGTAAACAAAGTGAAGAGCTGTTGAAGTGTACTACCTGTAAATACTGAGTTTAAACCACATATTCCTGGACAGGTGATAGCTCTTTCATAAATGAGTGAAAGATCTTGCCATGCAGGTCTCTGAATTACAGACTGCTTTAAAGTATATTTTAACACGTATCATTCTGGGAGAACAGAAGGAAATTCAGTCCTCATCTGAAGATCATTTTAGCGGCAATGTCTTACAGACTAAAAAATCTGCAAGCAAAAATTAAATACAGAGGCCCAAAACAAAAGACAAAAAAAAAACAAAAACAAAAAAACAAAAACAAAAAAAAAAACTCTCACCAAAATAAACCTCAAAAAACCTGCAGAACAATCTGAATTTGTGTGGAGCCAGGCCCATCATCTTTAAAACAAGACATTTGGTGGAGTTTGGCAGGCAAACAAAACAAACACAAGTCTGGCAAAAGTAGCTCACTTGGGAGAATAAGGAATAAAATATGATTGCTCATTCTGGTAGAGGTGGAGAGAGGAATGGTTATGGCATGTGAATTTTGGAACTGACCCAGAGAGCTGGGTAAAAATGAAAACATTTGGAGACATGAAATGGAATGAATTAAAATAAATAAGAGAAATATATGCTCAAGTCAAATTGGGTTTTGCTAAGTAAAAAAGTTACTTCCATCTGGCCCAATGATGGAAAGATGCCTATGTGTTTAAGACTCACAGTACAAAATTATGAAGAAAGAGTCAAGTGAGAGCTATGCATCAAATCAAGACCCTTTCCTCAATTCAATATCTCTGAAAGGGAATGCAAGGAAGCATCTCCTCAGTAGTACATAGCATAAATCTGTGTGTACTTTGAATCCTGAGAAGGGTCAAAATGAAATAATAAATACTGAATCACAGAATCATAAAATTCTCCAATGTCTTGTTTCAAGAAAAAAGATAAGAGAAGAAGAAAAAAAAACCCCAAAACATTCCACAAGGTGTTTCAGCACATCATTAAGCAAAGTCACATTTTTTTCTCTTGATGGAAGGATAAGCAGAAGATACAATTACTGTTACATAGATACATCCCAATCATTCAGATTTTCCTCTGAAGTTTCCTACCAGCCTAATCAGTGTTTCCTTCTGCCCATTATCAGAACCTGAATAAATGACTTTGGGTAGTATGAACTACAAAATTGACATTTGTGAACTCTCTCCTTATTATTATTGGACCTAATTCTGCAAAGACTGAAGGGTGTGTGCTCTCAGGTTCAATGGGATTTATGAAAATATTATTGATCACTCTCCTATATATCCTAAAAGTAAAAGGGTGATGAATTTGGAAAAACTCCACACTAGAGTACTAATGTAAAATGAGAAGGGGTTACAGGAATGTCTACAAAATTTAATACAGATACCTTTACAGCTACAAGCTGTACTAGATTCTGCAGCATACACCAGAATTGTAATCTTCATTAGAGACTGCGTGTTCAACAACTTACATTTTTCACTTAAATAATGTTTTACTTTTGTTTAATAAATGAAAACAATAATTTAAATTTAGAATTAATTGTAAAATAATAACTATTTTTGAGCAACTGGGGATGCAAATAATTTTGGTAAGTGTAAGACTATTTAAATTACTTTTTTCTTTTAAGAACAGCTCTCTTTGATCATATTTCTGATGGGATGCAAATTTAAATGAAATTCTTTCCAGGCACAAATTTTAATTTCTCAGTTCACACAAGCTTTTGGATACCATCTCACAAGAGATGTACACCTTTACTATGTAGCTATTCTCAACATTAAGCATGCTGGATAATTTATTTTATGCCTAATTTTTTTTAATTCAGAGTAATAGAGGAGAAACAATAGGAAACAAATAAAAATGTCTCATATGCAGCCTTGAAATCCAGTCCCAAATAAAAAAAAAAGATTAAAAAGAGTGAAAAAAATTTAATTCTACATAGAACAGAGTAACAAATGAAATATTTCAGCTCTGGACAAGGGTGATTTATAATTGAAAGGAATTAGCAAGCATTGGACGAAAACCAAAATGGTGTTAGAAAAGAAAATCAAAGGAGGGGTATTAAAGGTGACTGACCAAAGCGTTAAAAATCCATGCAGAGTTTCTGTGTGGCCAAACAAATAATCCTGAATATTTGGCACATGTGACCAAAAAAAGTGCCAACCTGGAGAGAAGCAGCTGATAACATGATGGAAGGAAAGGCTGATGATCTCCCCCTAGGCTCCTGTGGCCTTGTTTTGTCACAGAAGTGGCAGGTTGTTATAATGAATATTGATTCAATACTATATTAAAAACAAAAAAAAAGAAACCCTACTCATCCCCCCAGCCTCACTTCCCACCCCCAAAACACAGTGTTCTTTCTACACCGCCAAGGCAAAGAAAACAGGTCTCCAGATATTTGAGGGATTTTTACCCAGGGCTTTTTTAGCCCTACATCTCTTTCTTACAAGCCTTCTGCTCTTGCAGATTCCCCCACCACTTGCTCATTTCAGCAAAAACAAAAATGGGCATATGCATTTCCCTGTGTTTTGTTTTCTTCTATGCTTTCTAATTTTTTTTATTACTTCATGCTGACAGTGGTTAGTAGAAATAGAACCAATAATAATGCTCTTTCCTGAAATTACTGTGATATATAATTGTACTAATTTAATGTTGCTTCCTACAGAGAGTTTTCATTTTTTACTTAATGGAAACATCAATGTTAAACTATTTTATCCCCTTTTATATGATATACTGCAGAAAAATCACTGTGTCTGAACATCAGTTCTTCATTCTAAAAGCCATAGATACAAACCCTTGCAAGGAAAACAAAGGCAGAAATTCAGTCTAGACTCTGGTTTGTGATTATCTGTAAGCTAGAGTAATGGACATCTTGGCTTGAGATAATAAACTGATTGGAAATGAAGCACTAGAATAGCTGATGATGAGGAGGTTCATTGGCACTGCTCTGGAAAGAAACTCTGCATAAGCATGAAGGGCAGTTTAGCTAATGCACATTGTTAGAATGAGTACATGAAATCAGGAATCACATATCTCTGAAGTAAAACTTGGGAGTCAAACAACACTCACACAGCTAATTAGTAAATGTATGTCTGTAAGTATTTAAGCCCATGCAAACTGCTGAAAATTAGGGACACAAAGCATTTGGTGCCAGAAGCAAACAATGCTCACTTTCCCCCGGCCAATGGATGCAGCAGTAAATGCTCAACACTAAAAAGCAGCAGCTGCCTCCTGTGACCAAGGCATTGGCACATCCTCCACTGGTTTGGACCGATGCTAACCCAGCAATTTTGCAATCTGCATCTCTTATCTTCCCATGCCCAACACCCAAGTCCTTTCTGGGGCATCAAACAAGATCCTTATGTGGCATCAGCTGAGATCTGGACTGAGCCGATCAAACAGACTAAGGCCTTGGTAAAGACAGAGGAGTAGAAATAGAATTGGGTGTGGTCACAATAAAAAACCTTTCCAAAAGATCGTAAGAGGAAAGTTGTTAGCACTACAACACAGCCCACTTCCATCTCCTTACTTAGAGACTATCCTGCTTTCAGAAATTTGTTTTGCATAAAGGAAGGTCAGTCAACTTCTTTGGAGAAAATTCAATATACACAGTGATAGTAACAGAGGGTCCTGATACATTTATCGAACAATATATAAAAATAATGGTAAATTACCAGTTTTCCTGAATGTTTAGAAGATGACACTTAGAAAAGTTTGAGGAATTTGTGTTCTCCTATCTCATTTCAGAGCCTCCTCACATCAGCATTGAAATCAGGAAAAAAAATGCAATTTTTTTTATTATTATTTCAGCACTTCACAAAGCTATGCTTTTATAGTCTAAAACATGATGGAAGTGACATAAAAGAAAATTTTAAGTTGTATTTTTTTAGTTAAAAAAATTAAATCTTTTCTGATTTTCTAATCAATTCTGTACTTTCCTTTCTATGTATATGACAATGAAATTGTCAGAAAACCATCTGGGTATGATTTACCTAACTTTTTACTGTGTTTACTTATTTACAGAAATTAAAAATGTTGCCTTTAAAGGAAAATACAATTAATCCAGAACCAAATATCCAGGAGCCAAAATTGAAGTAAGTTTCAGAAAGGCATTACTTAGAACTTACAGTACAGAATCATCCAGATACATTTAATTTGCTTCCTAACAAACTAGCTCTAAATTTAAAAGACAGAAGCCGTTCAGGTGAGAGCTGGAGCCTACATGCAGATGTACTGTAGAATGTGAACTACACATCTGGAGTTGGGAGCTATTCCCAATCTATTCCAGTGTGGCAGGAAGAAATCTGGGCAGGGTCTACCAAGGTCCTCTTTCTTTCCCCAGACGGATGAAGGAGCAAAATAAGAAGCTAACTCCTGGAGAAGTTTGTAGCCAGCATATTTGCTGAGCCATTGGTGTCCTGCCCAGAGCTTAGATAGGACCACCAGCATAAAATAGCTCTGCCACAGCCCAGCATCAGCACCACTGCCTCGTCTCCAGCTTTGGAGCTCCTCCCATGGAGCAGCACTGCCCAGTAGCATTTAAATGCTTCATTCACAAGTAAAGCAAGGAGAGACAGGTCCACATTTCTCCCACTAGAATGGAAGAAGTTTTGCTCCACTGCCTCCAGACAAGGTTTGGTCAAAGATTTGTAACAGTTTTCTTGGGATCTTTTGTAGCAGCTCAGCTCCAGCTGTCCATGAATCAGCTATTTCATGACCTATTTTTCATATGCACATGCATTTTCCCTTATCTCCCCTTTTTCTGTAACACAGCAGTGTGCACTAAAACTAAGGAATGCAACTCCGCTTTACTTTGTGTAAAAACTTTGTTTTTCTAGTGTTTCATCCACAAAAAAATTCAAGCAGGCAATAAACTTTCCTCCCTCTGTGCCATTACTTGTAATGGTAATCTGTTCAAGAAATTGTCTGCTGCTGCTGAAATCACAATAACCATCTCATTTGCAGCAAGGCAGTAATATTCAAACATAAAATGCAGCAGAATGCAACCTCTTGAGACAGTACTATATTAAAGTTACTAATAATGGCCCCAACTCTTTTCCTATTAAAAGTAGAGCGACTTTCCACTCAATTCAGTGCAATTTGAATTGGGTCTAAATTACTCTTTTAAACATTAGGTCAAACTTTCATCATGTGCTCTGGGAGAAGCCTAGTAATTCTACCCTGGGTCTCCTTTCTGTTGGGCATTAATTGATTTTACATTATATACATCTCAAAAGAATTTCACTGCATGGTTATAAAGCATTTTTTCTTCCAAAACATAAAGAAAACATTATAATCAGGAAAAAGTGAGCAACTATGTAAAGCTGTACAGTTTTGACTCTTTACTTGATTTTCTTGTTTTGGCCGGGATAAAGTAAATCAAAACATCTAATAAATTCAGCAGTTTATGGCTCTTTCTTTCCCATTCCTTTGAAGCAATCAATTGAATGCTATTAGAAAAGAGGGTACCCCATAATCCAGTATCAAGATTTTTGGTGAAGTGCTGCAATGTCATCCTAGGTTGTCATTGTCATATTTTCTGAAAAATCTCTTTGCCCAGGATTTTCTCCTGGGAAGTTGAGAAGCTTCAGAGAAAAATGAAAACAATAATTATCTGATTTGCTTCTCTTGTGTTTTGTTGTTTTGGAATGTGTTTGGATAATGTTTACTAACAGGTGTTTGTTTCATTGGTTTCTGCAGTGAATTGTTTTGACTTAATGGCCAATCATGGCCAAGCTGTGTGGGACGCTGAAGAGGAAGTCACAAGTTTTCATTACTATCTTCTAGCCTTCTGTCTGTATCCTTCCTGTATTCTTTAATATAGTTTAGTATAATATTCTTTAATATAATATAGATCATAAAATAATAAATTAACCTTCTAAGAACATGGAATCAGATTCATCATTTCCTTCCAATGATGGGGGTCTCCGAGAATACCATACTAGGGTTTTTTTAGAAAATTTCTGTCATAGTCAAAAAGTCATCACTTAATACAGAAATCAGGCTTTGCTATACTTTGGCTATTCTACCTTCCAGAACGGTATCATTCCATTGACATTCAGAAGGAAGATAGTAAATCAAAAAGACAGATATTCTTGCTTCACACCATGAACTTCTATGCAAGGTGCAGATGTAGGTGCATAGAACTTCTGTCTTTAAGAAGCTTCCTCTGACTGGGGACCTCCTCAGCTGCACAGGGGCCAAAAACACAATGATGCTGATCCATAGAGGAAAAGGTGTACTTCACAAAGTCATCAAGTAGTTTTCTTTCTCAAGCTACACTGTGAGTCACTGTGAGTCAAAAGAGATATTTGTTTAATGCTCACTTTGCTTCCCCATGTTTTTGCTTGAAACAATTATGCTGAGCTGTATCCATCAGCTTCAGCTCAGTGGGTCAGGGCGCAGAATTTATTTCAGGAGGTTTCAGGTTCTGCTGACACACCATCTGATTTTCACTTCTGCCAGACAGTTGTTTTTTTTTCCTTTATGCAAAGACTATTTGAAAGACAGGAAGAAATAAAATGCCTATAAAATCCATACACTTAGAGCAAAAAAGAAAATAAAAGAGATGAAAATTTGTTCTTGCTGGGTGACTACAGAAGGAATGCTAAATTTATGTGAAAGTCAGTCTTGTCTTATAGAGGATATCAACAGGTCAAGAAAACATTAAGCAACTACAGCAGTGTTCCAAATAAAATTGAAGATACTGAAGATTACCATACCCTGGACTTGAGGCAGAAGAAAGGCAGGGCTGTAGTCTTCACTTACAGCAGAGAGAATGCATGGCCTCCTAAGAGAACTAAATCAATAGATAAACAAATTCTTTTTTAAACCTTGGAAACTCATAAATTCTGCTGCATAAAGCTTCTCTACTGACACCAAAGACAGCCTGCTGACTCCTCTCTGATTGCAGGTGGTGAATGTAGTCAGAAGTTATAGTAAAACAATTCCAGGATCTTTGTCAACCAACAGAAGGATTTTTCACAATGCAAAACAAAAGGAAAGATGGTCTAGCCAAAAACATGGGGGAGAGAGTGATCCCAAAAATCTTGGCTATAAGGGGCAGCCAACATAACTGCATGATTGAGAAGCTCTGTATTAAAACATGAAAGTACTGTTGGATTCATCTATATTAGCATTTTAATGCATTCAGTTTGTAATAAAAGGTTTTCATTGCACCAATCCTTGTTGTCACATGGTTTGTTCTCAAACACACATCTTGCACACTTGAAGTACTTTATCTCCTGGCAGAACAGACTGAAGTCACACAGGAGATTTTATCCAGCACATCCAGGCTATCTCTCTCCTTTACAATATCAAGGCCATCCCACCCAGCCTCTCCCCCCTCTCAGGTTAATCTCCAACTGCAGCATGGTCTCTTCATGCAGTCCAGCAGTCCAACCACCAGTTCACCCCCTGTCCTTGGTCAGCCAGAGCTCCTTTCTGTGATGCTTATCTTATCTTAGTCCTGTCCCCACTCCTGTTTAGCCATGCTAAAACATTGCATGCCAAACACAACATTTTATTTACCACTTAACTAATAATCACTCCCATTCATCTGCTCAGTTCCTCTCCCATCTGAAGTTTAATCCTCAATGTTTAATTCATATTGCTGTGCTAACTGATCATAACAGGATGCTCACTAGAAAACATGACGGGCAAATTCCTCAGTCTCAGTTCCTCTGGTTGTACTGGTTTGACCTGCTCAGCTCAGAGCAGCAATTTCAAGGAAAGTCCCATCTTAAGGGAGGCAAACATCCAATACATATGTAATCTTTTGGAAATGCAGCTGCTAAAAAAATCTAATAAACTTGACCAAGAATGTGTGAAATGCAATTTTTTTTCAAATGTTCATAACTTTGCCTAATGTGGGTGGATTTTTACAGGCATAGTAAAAAAGCATATCCAGGTTATAAACTTCAAATCCCTCCACTACACTAAGGAAAACCTAGATGCTCAGAAAGAAAATGTACCTAGACATTTATTGTCAGCAAAAAAAACCCTAATATTGCAAGATATTCACTGAAAGCCTGGCAGTTCCATCCAAACAGTAAACTGACAATCTAAGATTTTCAAGTACTAATATAAAAACCACACAGAATAAAACTTTTGCAAGCCTCAGCAATAAACATGAAAATTTTCTATTAGAGGAACTGAAAAAGACTTTGATTTTTTTTATCCCTGAAGAAATAAAATTAAAATATATTTTAATTCAAAACAGACACTTCACCAGATCCACCACACCATCTGATACCACACAAATTACATAGCTGACTTTAGGAAAGGCCTGGGATTTTTTCTTCTTTATCACCTATTGATGGATATTATAATCACAATAAATACAGTACCTAAGAAAAACTAAAGAAGAAGAAATGAAAAATTAAAGAAGGCACAGATATTTGATGAGACAGGCAAGACAGGAACAAGTATTTTAAACAAGTCCTACAGTGAGAGCACAAATGGATTTTCTACAAGTCCTCTGAGCTCTCCTTTGGGCAAAACACAAAGGCTGTGTGCCCTCCTTGGCTGGATAACCCCACAGACAACTGCCATGCTGATATTTCTCTGGGTTGTCCTTGTTGTAAAACCTATTGCTACTTATTAATGAACCCTACTGTAGGTCATGATTTCAAGAGGAAACAGACTCTAGAAGAGGAGTGGAATCTTTTAAAGCATCGAGATGGGTTGATGTAGAAATGAAAATGCTGTAGCTGCTTAGTGGCCCCATTAATAAAAAAAGGGCCTAGAATGAAGGATATTTTATAGGAAGTCCTTCTCTCAAGAATAAATGGTGCTGTGTAGCACCAAAAGAACAAGCCCAACCACACCAACAGGAGTTGCCATTTAATCTGTTTTGCAGACACACTGTGTAAAAAATTTGCCTTACTGTGTAAAGATTAATTATCTTGTTGGTTTTGTTTTCTAATTAGATAATCCCAGTAATTTATCCTGTTCTATTACTTTCAATATATTTTTACTGAGAAAACTGTTTGCACAGATGCAAAGCAAGACTATAATTTAGCAAGAAACAGGCATCCTTCCTTTGCCTTACCCCTCACTGAAGCTGCTCCTTCCTGTAGGAAGAACAGCCAAAATCCAAATCATTCAATTTCCCATACATGCAATTCCTATAGCTTCTAGGCAAGCCCTAGAAGGCCATTTGGCTGATTTTTTTTTCCTATTAAAAGCATAAATTCCAAAGTCCCTCTAGGTAAAATTGCTTTTTTCCTTAAACAAAAAGGTATTTCAAGCTTATGGAATACATTTATCTGATCTCCAGTACTACCCAGGTAAAAGCAATAGATCTTAAAAATGCCTCTGGGAAAAAAAAAAGACATGCAACATTTATGTAAATAATCTGGACAAGCTCAGGCCTCTTTGGACAAACTTTAAGTTAAAGATATGCCAATCCTAAGAATGGCATAGAGAGACCAGTGAAAATAACTGTTAGTAAACTGAACTGAAAAGGTTCAGTTGAGCTTTGATTTGAGCAAAAGATTTGTTATGATCAATTACAGTGAAACCTGGAGGCATTTATGCTGAGGTTTATAATCATAGCAGCATCAGCTAGGAGGGAGCAATTAGTTAAGTAGGGGGAAAATCAAAGTAAATGGCCTCTCCAGTGCTGCCTTTTGTACTTTGTTGCACAATAACAATTTTAATGCACAAATCCAACTTCTCTGTTTATGAATTAGAGTCCTGTCTTTGCCAGTCTTTCACTCCATGGGCTGCTAATGTTATATTACTGCTACTGAGCACAGCCTGCATCAGAGGATGTCTGGCTGCATTCCTAGTACATTGTAACAATAAATATTAACTCCCCTACTCCTCTAACTCCCACAAAATAACTCTGCATGAAATGTTTATACATGTTTATGACCAGTATTTATGAGAAATTAGGCTTTATTTGATAAAGTTCTGATATCCGTCTAGAAAAACTAAGATAAAGTAGCATTCTGCCAGCTAGCACAACCAGTTAATTTCATTTAAAGGGAATTCTTGGCACATTTTTCTTTGGTCAAGAGCAACAAGCTCACTGCAATGAGCAAGTACATTTTCTGACATTAACTGTTTTGTCATATAGTAGAATCATAGAATGGGCTGGGTTGGAAGTGACCTCAGAGATGATCCACTTCCACTACACCAGGCTGCACCAGCTCCAGTCTTGCACACTTCCAGGGGCATCCACAGCTTCTCTGGGCAACCTGTTCCAGCACCTCATCACCCTCATAGTAAAGATTTTCTTCTTCACATTTAATATAAAGCTATTTTCTTTCATTTCAAAGCCCCCATGCCCTCTGGATAAATGCCCTTGCAAATCTTCCTGTCCAGCTCTCTTGTAGGTCAGCTTTAGAAACTGTATGGCTGCCACAAGGTCTCTGGAGCCTTCTCTCCTCCAGGCTGAACAACCCCAATTCTCTCAGTCTTTGTTCACTGGAGAGCAGTTCCAGCCCTCTGATCATCTTCAGGGACTCTCTGAACTCACTGCAACAGGTTCACATCCTTCCTATGTCTGTGACCCCAGAACTGGACACAGAAACTCCAGGTGGGGCTCACACGAGTGAAACACAAGAGGAGAATCACCCCCCTCAACCTTCTGGCCACACTGTTTGTGACACAGCCCAGGACACAGGTGGCTTTCAGGACTGTGAATGCCAACAGGAATATTAAACAGTACCAGGGCCAGTACCAACACCTCAAGGATGTCACTTGATCTATCTGATTACCTCTACTCACAGACCTGTCCTGTTAGATAATCTTAACCTCCATCTGTCTACAAAGCCACATTTTCTCCCTTCATAGACACACTTTTTTTTGTAGGCTAGACTTCCCTCAGTTATCATTTGAGTAAATTCTTTGCCTGATCTGAAATAAGAAATAATGTAATTTGGAAAATTGCAAAACCTTTTAGTGACGGTCTCAATTGGGCAAAGCAGAAGATTTCACCTGAGAAATCAAATGCTTGACCAAGCCTACAAGAGCAGCACTACTACTTTTTAACAGAAAGACAATGAGATCTTAAATTCAGGGTAATTTTATTGATCAAACCATTCTAAGAAAACCACTTGTGACTATTAGCAAGATCATCCATCAGAAAGGGACTGTTTGGCCAACTCCTTATCCTTATTCTCTAGTTAAACTACTCAGAGTAAGATGTACAATAGCTATTTAGCTCAGGTAAAAATAAACAGGAAGTTCTAAAAAGAGGAAAATGCACAAATGCACCTAAAAAAAATGTATGTGACCTAAAGTATATTCACAATCATGGTATTCAACAGTACCATTAGGTAACACTTGACAATTCTGGGCAACTGTGCCCTGGAGAAGCAAAAGTGAATATAATAATATAACTAATTTTACTTAAACTAATGTTATGTAAGGTTTACACAAAACCTTGAAAAGACTAAAAGTACAATAAACTGTGTTGGTAAGCAAAAAAGAAAGGGCCGTTCACTTACACTGAGACTTTCAGCAATGTGGCTTGTATTTAGCAGAAAAAGAGGAGATTAATATTTTTCAACTTTAGGAAGCTGAAATTCAGGTATCCAAATCAAAGCTGGTCACCCTGAGTTCACCTACTCACCGGGGAGAGAATCAGGCACTTCTAAAAGGTCAGCAATCAGATTTGTCTTAACTTATTATATAAGCATCTCCAGGGGCTGAGTGACAGAAAGACAAAACCGATTGAATAGGGAGGCATTTATTTCAGATACTACAAACAGGGAGTGGAGAGAGGTGCACCTTTAATATTAATCAGGAAGTCCTAGGAGTTCTTTTCTCTACTCACAGATCAGCACCAGACACTCAACAGTCTTCTTTCAAGGAAGGCCAGGAGTCATCATTTTGTTTTAGGCTGAAGCCTTGTGGCACAGAGAAGTCTGGCCCAGGAGCTACCTCAGTTTCAAGTGCTCTTGCAGAGTGGCCATACTTTGTGAACTGCTAGCACAAAAAGACAGCCAGCTTAGGCTTGAGCCTGTGGCCATCTGCATGGGACATTTGGGTGAAAATGGGAAGGTTGGGTTTGCAGTCTCTGCAAGGACTGTTGGACACATCAGTAGCTGAAAATCACAAGTAAGAAATATTTCCTACCCAACAAAATTCAGTTTTTGAGTATACAAATATCACAGGTGCATCATGTGCCACAAGCCCCTGAGAAAGTCTGTGCCATGGCTGACTCATGCCTTAATGACATGACTCTATACATCAGGTCTCCAGAATATTATGAAGATTAACTTTAAAAGAACAAAGCAATCCCCACGTTCATCTAAAAAGATAAATTTCAACTATTGTGCTTTCCATATTCTCCTGTTTACTTCCATCATAACAATTGCATTTTAAGCTTTTTGAAGGCTCAGTGACAGCCCCAGCTTTACTACCATGTTAGTTTGGGACTTGGTCCAAAGGCAACTTTAATAAGACTCTTTTCCAAGTGCATTGGAAGCATTTGTCTTGGTGAAACAGACTTTTTTCTCCACAGTCTCCCAAAGAATCACACTTTTGATCATGAGAATTTTCTTAACAAAAAAATACTGTGATACTTGTAAGATGAAAAACATACACATGCCAATCCTCCATGAAAAGCAGTCTGACTACAAATCTGTAGTCTGCTCCCAGGCTTTCCAGAATTTCAGAATAACAAATTCCAACTGGCAGATTTTAGTTCGGTGAATTACCATTGGGTAGGTAAAAAAGCAAGAAGTTAAAGCAACAGCAGAAGTGAAAGGGAATACAATTACAAAATAAAAAGAGAGAAAAAAACCCCAAAACCCAGCACCCAAAAACATTGGCTCAAAAAATCTGCTCCACCAGCATGAGCAGACAACCTTGGAGAGCTGACAGGTTGCAAAGCAGATTGCTGGCACTGTGTTTTGACTTGCCAGAGGAGAGGAATGACAACTAGAATACAACAGTCTTCCTGCAAGCAAGGGTAAGAGACTTGAAAATAGACTTTAGCAAGTCTCAAGGTGTAGTCAAGTCAGGCAGCAAAGCAGGAATACATTCAATACATTCTGAAGCCTCAATCCTCTCAAAATAACTTTATTTTACTTTTAAAAGGCAAAAAGAAAGCTTCCCTCAGATCACAGAATCTGACAAGTTAGAAGGAACCCACAATTTTCATTGGATGCAACTCCTGGTCCTGCACAGCACCATCCCCAGGAGTCACCCCTTGTGCCTTGAGATCACTGTCCAAATGCTTCTAGGACTCTGTCAGGCTGGTGCTGTCATCCAATTGCAGGGTTAAGTTTCCTGCTTCCAGAACAAAAAGAAAGACAAGTTTCCTACTATTGCACAATATTTTAATTTTCCAATGGAAAATAAAGAAAAATTAATAAAGGGAGGGGCAAAAAAATCCAGTGGGTAGAAAGGGAAAGACATAAATAAACTGACATTAGTGAAAATTCCACAAGTCCTTAAACTCATACCACAAAGTATGTGATAATAATATATTTTCTTATGCTAATTTATGCACATAAATTTATGCACTCTTTATCACCTCAATCTCTGAAATATTTACATCCAAATTAAAGTTGCAGGACTATAGTATTTTCACAGAAGAATCAAATGCTATTTTAGAATACTTTCCCCCAGGTAAATCAAATAATTGAAGTTCAGTGAACACATTCTTGAGAGCTCTCAAATAAAAGCAGATCTTCTGTCAAATACAAAAAGGCAACACGGAAAGTAAATTAAGATAGAATATAAGTACAGAGAGAGATAATAAAAACAACAACAGATAATGCCTTCTACCAGTTGCTGAAGATGATAAAGCAGAAGTTTGGTGGGAATACTTTGCCAGTCCCAAATACAAAGACTCATAAAAGCAATAGTAATTTCTCAGGAGCAAAATCATTATTATACATGCATTTTTCAGGGAAAAAAAAACAAACCCAAGCAATACAAAGTGTGCTCAGAAAGCAAGAAGTGTACCCAGCAACAACCTAATTGTCTCTCAGTGGACACAGCACACCAATCCTTGCAGTAGCAGTATCCCAGCTGATCTCATCAAAGTGCTGACAAGGGAACACAGCCCCAAATTCCTGCTGTAGAAAATGCAATACTCTTGTGACTCTTATGACCTCAGAGGGAAATCTGTAGCCAGCTAAAGGAGAAGAAGAAAAGCTGTTTTTCTATTCTCACCTTGTCTGGCAAGGTAATTGCTTTCAGAAACAGTGGAGACTGCATTAGAAGTGGAAGAACACCTGATTTGAAAGGACAGCTTTGCAAGAGAAATATTAATGAGAGAGACTGACATGGGGTACAGCACACCCTGGAGCAGCACACCCTGATGACAGCACTGAGGCAGACAATGCTAGCCCCACTGCACAGAGAATATTTCCCTAGCTCTAAAGAAAAGTCCTGGGATATATCATAGAATCAACTGGCTTCTCAATGAGCTTTTAAGCAACTGATAGAAGAAAGATTTTCAATAACCCACTCAAAAAGCAAGAGCTTTTTTTTTTTTTGGATGAGAATGCATGAAAGGTATTCTGGATGGCTAAATATAATTTCTATTATTAAAGTAGATCTAGGGAGAACAGCTGAAGCATTTTATATGGGATAGGGCAGCTCTACACATGAAAGCAAGACCATCCAAGAAACATGACAATATAACTCTAAAGATAGCAAGCATAAATCTTGTCTAGCTTATTTGGAGTAAAGATAAGGGAGATTTATTTGATAACATGATCTGTGCATGCTTTCTGTATTAGGGTGTACTACTGATCAATTTTAGATCAATTTACTGATCAATTTAAGTGTGCATTACAGGCCTGATGAATCTATCTGGTTTCTTCTGAGGGTTAATCTGTCACTTACATAGATAATTAAGGGATTTTAAATGGGAATTTTATTGACCTAATTACTAATAAAAGTCTTGGTGCTGCAGATGTACACGGTCCTTTATAAACAAAAGATGTGTTCCATTCTAATGGTACTGAAAGAGAAAAACATATTTAGAAGACTTTTTAAAAAGCTGAATTATTTGTTAGACACGTAGCAATGTTTGTGCATAAGACTCAATCTTTGCTAGTTATTAGATCATTGCTTTAGTACAAAGATCTGCATGGATTGTAGTCTCTAGCAGCCATTTTCTGTTGTGTACATGCAGTCCATTTCCTTGAGATTTTTATAAACATTTTGTTGTGGGGGAAAAGAGTTTAAAGAATTTATCTGAACTGATTTGTAAGCAGAATAACCTAATTACTTCCATAGCATAAATTCCATGCCATAAATTTCATGTATTGTTTACATTCCTCTTTTCCAGTTCTTTATTTAAATGATCATGAACAAGTTTGCTGTTCTGAAAGAACTGGAGCAAATTCAGTTTGACATATTCTACAGTAGCCTTTTATTTATCCTTAAAGTTTTATTTGCTGTAGTGTTCTGAGCACTACACAATAGTGTTGTTTGTCATTTGGCACAACTTAAAACAGAATAATAAGAAATTATATTGCTGCTAAGGCACACCATTATTGACTTTTTCATAATTACAACAATTTATGATATGCATACTCAGTGAATACAAAAAACCCTGAAATACATGAGTAAGATGAATTACAGCAAGATATGAGAAATTTAATTAAAAAATTGCAACCCTTCACCAGCATGTTCAATATAAAAGTAAAAATAAATTTAAAACAGTGAGTTTGACCAGCTAACTAAAGTATTCAGATTTACAAGCAACTGCAGCTATCCCTAAAATACACAATGAAACACAGTTCATGAGATTATTCCAATTTACTTGTGTCTCTAGGGAAAAATATGTTTCTAGAATAGAATAGCTTCATTTTAAATCAATATATCAGAGTCAACAGCAAGACCATGTTACACATGCATACATAAGCACTGAGACATGAGGAAGTTTTGCACATTCTTGAAAATTTTAAATTGGTACTTCCTGGCTTATAAACTATTCACAATAGAAATATCCCAGCTGAATGCTCAGTGATCAAACATTCAATTTCTGTATGTCAGATGTGTACTCCACTTCATGTTATATACAGCAGCAATTCCTGGGAGTGATTTAGTTCCTGGGAGAGAACAGTTCTGGCATAGAAAGAGGACTTATAAGTTTATTTGATTCAAGGACTGCAGAGACAGCACAGGAAGGAGACAGGTTCAAGGAAGTAGACTGGGAACTGGTTAATATTTGCATCCTTTTGAACATACATTTTCCTCTCTATTGAAAATTAATTAACAATCAAGAGCCAAAGGTAAAAAAATAACATGCTTACAAAATATTTTGATAATTTTGATAATTTTTACATACCTGTTTAAGTGGGTCACAACTCTGTTAACAATTTAAAAATCTTATAAAGATTGGGTAACTTTCTGCATGACACTGCATGTCAAAATATGGAGAAGCAACAAAGCACTAGCAAGAGATGCAATTGTGGCTTGAGAAATAGTAAAATCTCTAAGTGTGGCAAAATAAAGTTTTAAACATTAGAATTTGCCACATGGCATTTAGGGATGTTGAAGTTTATGCTGCTCCACAGGGACTGACATATTGTGGGGAGATAATAAACAGTATTTCTAACCTTAAGTTTCTCAGCCAAGACCTATTATGCATTCAACAAGGGTAGCAATCATTTATGAGATGTGCCCAAGAATACGTTTCGTTCTTTATGAAATGTTACACAACAACAGATTTAAGAGTGAACAGGTACTTCAGTGAAGAAGTTTTGCAGGAAGACCAATAAAATTAAGATATTTTGTTGTTGTTGATGTTGTTGTTTCATAGTAATGTCCTTAGGCCTCAGGAAGATCAGGAGACTTTCAGTACAAGTTAAGATTTTAGTACAAGAACTTGTACTTCTTTACTAAAACTACAAGGACTTTCACTGCAAGACTTTTGTACAAGTTAAGAACTGGTTGGTGCTCTGAAAAACCTTTAGTCCAACTGAACTAAGATGGGTAAGAACATTTAAGGAAAGTGAATAAAGAAAAAAAAATCTCCATTCCTTAAGGACAAAAGATTTGTTAGCACAAGTTACACAAAAATGCTGTGAAAAGAAGGATTTCACAAAGTCTGTTATGTAACACAGTAACTGTCTTTCCCATCTGTAAGAAAAAATTGCATCTAATTAAAAGTGCAATGCTTTAAAGAATGAAAAAAGGGAAAGAGTGGGGGGGGGGAGGGGGAAAGGAAGAAAAATCCAAGCCACTGACACCAGGTCTCAACAAAAATGGAATTACTAGAAGCTAGAATCATTCCAGGAGATGGATTCCCCTGGCATTCTCTTCAGAGCTCTGGTATGAAGAGATGGGTGCATGCCTGCAAAGGAGCCTGTGTGCAGTAAATCAATCTGTCAGGCACTATCAAAGTACATAGTTAAGAATTCATGGGCTTTTCATGATGGGCATTATGTAACACAGACTACATTTCAACTCAAGTGGCTCAAATGTGACTTGAGTTTTACCTCCCCATGGTTTTCTAGCCCATCCTTCAACACGAAAAAAAAAATTAAAGATTTTTAACCATTCAAATTTTTACACATTAACAAATCTGTTATAAAAATGAGTAGCAGCAGACTCAGGGAAAAAAAAGTGTAAGAAGACACCATGCTTAGTTCTTTGAAATGTTTTTGGTTTTTTTTTTTTTCCAGTTCTTCCAGGCTGAATACATGCACAGGATCTGGAACTCAAGGCAACTATCTAATCTTTTCTTAGGAACCTGAGTTATGTTCAGGTTTTGAACATTATGGATTCATAAACACATTTGTCTCCAACCTGAGGGCAGCCCTTCCAAATGAGTATAGTACCAGAACTTTCTAACTGCTTGCCCACCACAGACCAGATCAAGCACTAAAGTCACCTCTGAATGCTCTTCTGCCACCAAGAGCACCTCCAAGCTGCACACACTCTCTATGACTAAGAATCCAATTTACTTCTTGGAAGAGAGCACAGACCTGTCTGTTTCTCTTTCCTGTCCTACAACAGAGGCATTTCCCTGGCTCTGATACATCAAGGGAATCATGAGGGGAATCAGGACCACTTCTGCAGAGTTATCTGGTGAAGGAGAGTCCAAACAGTTACAAGTCAATAGGATGTGCACGGTGATCTCAGGTAAATCATTAATAAGCAGCTCATACCCGTGTCCTCTCTCATGTATACACATCCCTTGGTCACCACACACAAAGATATAGGTACTGTTATTGGATTTGGCTAAACAGTGAATTTCTTTGTCACCTTGGCCACTGTCTGGTCCTTCTGACCTTCCATCTCTCCTGAGGCCCTGTGTTGGAGCTGGAGCAGGTAAAGCACTCCTGAATCTTGCCAGGTAATGGGGGAGCATTCTAGGGCAGATGGGAGAAGTATTGCACATGTGTCTGTGGAACAGCAGAGGCTGCAGAGTGGGTTTTGTGGGATTGTTGTTGGTGGAATTTGTGAACACTGCAGCTCTGTGAAGAACTTGGGGCTGGAGGATGTGGAATCAATTACTTTATTGGTATTTTTGGGTGGAGGGAGAGAAGAGATCTAGAACTTGTGCCAGGAGGCGTGATGTTTTGGGAAAGCATGTAATTTCATGCAAATTGAAAGATTTTTTTTTTTTTTTTTGTTTGTTAAGTCTACTGTTGGATGGAGAGGATCCAGTGGAGAGCTACGAAGATGTTTAGGGGACTGGAGCAGCTCTCATACAAGGAAAGGATTGGGGAGCTGGGCCTGTTTAGTCTGAAGAAGATAAAACTGAGAGGGAATCTGATCAATGCAAACAAATATCTTAAGAGTGGGTGTTAAGAGGATGGGGCCAGACTCTTTTCAGTGCTGCCCGGTGAGAGGAGAAAGGTCAATGGGCACAGACTGAAACACAGGAAATTCCATCTGAATATGAGGTGAAACTTTACTGTGAGTGAGACAGAGCAGTGGAATTGGCTGCCCAGAGAGCCTGTGGAGTCTCATTCTCTGCAGATACCCAAAACCACAATCCTTGGAACCTGCTCCAGGTGAATCTGCTTTAGCAGGAGGTTGGACAAGGTGATTTCCAGAGGCCTCTTCCAACCCCAACTGTTTTGCCATTCTGTGAAATTGTGGGCACTAAGTGCAGGGGAATTATGTTCTTGTTGCTCATGGGGTAGCATCAAATGATGAAGAAGTTACCCAAATATATATTTGATGAAATGCATGTCAAATTTTGCCAAGAGCATCTCAGCATTGCTATTTAAGGAAGTATTAATTGGAGTGGGTAAAGTAATAAAAAAAAACTTGCTTTTGTTGATGCCTTAAAAAGTATATAAAATAGTATAAATATTGAAACAAAAAACCCAAACAAACCAGAAACATCTTAAAGCTTAGCCAAAAAAGGAATATCCCCTTCTATTTTACACTCTTTGAAGAGAAAGCTATGTTCTTTTTTCCATGGCAGTCAAGAGACTCGTATATTGCATATGTCTCCAAAAAAACATTAAGAAGAAATTAAATCTCTAATAGTTCATAAATAAATTATTCCTAGTCAGATTATGAATTCATCTAAGTTAAATTATTATAAGGACACACTCGCAAGTATGTAAAAACTTTTGGGTTCAAAAAAGCATACAAAATTAATACAGAGGAGTAAATGCTGTAGTAATTACTCTTTTTTCTTTGATATAGGCAAAAATCTTTCTCCCCTAGAAGAAAAAGTAATGGGAAATTTTGACCTGTAGATGTGTGTCTTAATATTACAGACTCAACTGAAGCTGATCCCCGTAGACAGGCAGTACAGAAAATTCTCTGCTCAGTATCTCATTCTGGAAACTATGTTTACTGAGACTAGTCACAGAAGTAAGAAAGGGACTGATTTTGTTGAAGGATCAAAACTTTAATTTATAAGTTACATGTACTTTAATTGGATCTCATTCAGATACTGTACACTTAGGCAAAAATCTGTTCTGAAGGTTTCTGCTTCTATTCCTCTTATTCCTACCTGCCTCCTGCCCAGGAATAACAGCAAGGTCAACCATCAGCCAGGGGGTGGGCTTTACACCCTAATTAAGGTGTTAATGAAGGAGGTAAGGTGCAAACTATGTCAGATTTTAGATAATCTCTTCCTTGGTATCAAGTTCAGAAGGCCAGCTCCAACCTTGCAATACCATTTGCACAAATCTGGTTCTGTTAAAGGGCAAACCAAGGGGAAGTTTCTATCTGAGTAGGGAGGTAGGCCTACACAACCCACTCAAATTTCTATGTGTTGGTCCATTGTCTGCTTTCCAGGAAAGTTAATTAAGTACTTCCCCAGTTAGTCTGAAAATTCCTTGCCTGCCTTAATTTAATCAGCCGAGTACAAGGTGATTCAATGATATTAGCTTTTCTGTATTTGCAAATTGGTACAGCATCATTCTACCAGACCTTGTCTGAGCACCCACTCCTGGAATCCTGAGCGTGCCATGAGCAGGGCAGCTACCCCAGAGGTGAGTGCTGGAGTCCTGAGGAAAAGCACACTGAAGTCTGGCATCATTGACAAGGGGAGATCTCAGCATTGCTTCTTGGAGCAGCGTGAGGTTTTTATACAGCAGGAATATAATGTAAAAACCAAAAGTTCCATGGAAAAATTACTATAACCCTAATTCACACAGAAGTGCAGGGCTCTGCACAGTGATTTTTAGACGGCCAGAATTATCCCTCTTGTCCTCATTCCTTTTCACTGGTTCCCTATAAGCCCATACATCCCCATGGTTTGAAAAGCATCCTTATCAAAATGCAAAGGGTGGCTGCTGGCATGCTACCACACACTGCCAAAAAAAGGCTGGGCTGACTGGGTGTCAAATCTATTTCTCTAGCATTTGTACTGTTTCCCTCCATTTCTGTGAAGGTGCTTGGCACTAAATCTGAGTAAGTCTCTCAAGGTGCTGAAAAACCCCACGCAAAGGAGAGCAGTGAGTATTTAAATGAGGCAGACTGGATCCTGTTCATCTTCAGAAGCTCCTCTGTTGAATATAAAGGAGAAAAAATAAAATTATGGTTGGCAGACAGAACCATATGAATATGGAATTGGGCACTAGCTCTCCTTGTGAAGTAACTGGTTACTTAAAATAGACTGGATTCTGAACTGCATCAGGGAATTAACAGGTTTATCATGTAAAAGAATGAAACTTCAAAATGAAAAAAAAGTATAATTATTTTGAATTATCTCGTTGGTAATCAAGTATCAAAATGTAAAAAATCTGAATACAAAGTAATTTACTGTAATAAAAAATAGTGTTCACATCAGATCTGTCACGCTTTTTTGGCATGCAAGATATCTAAGATGAAATGATTATACAGGAAAATCAAATCATTGTATCTAGTAACTGATGAAAATCATTCAAACACTGCATAAATTAAAGATTACTTTAGTGCTGAAGATGGCTTTTTTTATGCATCACAGGAACAGGGTTTTACTGATTAATGTCAGAGGACATAGAAAACATTTTGTGGCTGAGATGGTCTGGAAAAAATGTGGAAGTCATTTTTATCAAGACCTTTATAGTAATGAAGCTGGAAAAGGTATGCATGTGAAAAACAAAAACATCCTTCTGGCCTAGAGAAAAAACATGTCAACAGGGAAAGTTAGATGCTATGATGCCTGAGGTTAAAAAAAAACCCTCTCCTCCAAGGCCTGTAGTTGTATAACTTGCATACTGAGGGAGAGCAAGACATTTTTGAGCAGTATTTGGAAGTAATTGTTGCAAGATGTTGTAGGAGATGAATGGTTGAACTGATGCACTGTGGCAGTGGTTGGTGATCCTGGGAGTTGTGAATGAGTGTCAGGCAGTTCAGCCACGATCCTGCCTCCAGAAGGAAAAGTGGGAGGGAGGTCTGGCTGCCAAGAGGTTATGTGAACATGTGTGCCAAGAGAGGGGGGCAGATGGGGACACGTTCTGGTAAGTATCTGCTGGGAAATCTAACATACTACTGATAAAGAAATGATATGATTTTATAAGGTACCACGTTCTACCCAATAGTCTGGATATTTTCCCATTCCTATTCTGATAGCCTCATTTACTTCAGGCATCCCAGGACAGACCCAGGTGAGAAGGGAGCAGAACAGGGAAAGGTGATCCAGTGTCCCCGTAGGTGTGCTGGGGAGGCATCCCATGTGCTGGAATGGGAATGGGAATCCACACAAGGCAGAGAAAGCAAAGTGCCTGTGAAGTCTGACCTCACTGGCAGCACAGACCAGGTGGGTGGATGAGTCAGACTGACAGGGAACTCTGTGTAAACTCATAGTAGTAGCTTTCCATCTGCTGGCACTGCTCTCACATTCACAAGTTTGCTAGCTACCTTATGAAAGGTGATGCACTCGAGAGTCTGTGTGCTATAAAATGAATTTTACAAGCACACAACACAAGCTATCAATTTATTCATGAGCATTTCTGTTCCTCCTCTCCCCTTAATTTATGGCTTTGTGCATATTTTGGTCCTTTGGGCACAGTTGTTTGGCTCCCTGTGCAGTCAGCTCCTCGCTGTCTCACCAAGGGCTCTTGCACATCAAACCAGCCTGCCCCAAGCTTGGCTCTGCCACATGCAGACTGAGCTGCCTGACTTGGAGATAATGCCAGAATCTCTACTGAGAGCAGCCCCTGCAGTGCTGATATCAGAGTGCTGATGTGTGAGGGGTGGCCCCACAGCATCTCCAGGCAATCCATCATGCAACACAGCTGCAGCTTTGCAGCTTTCCACAGCACACCGAGCCTTGCAGCCACCTCTAGAGCTTCAAAGTCTGCACCCAAAGCTGGTGGCAACGCTGCCTTTCACAGCAGTGAGTCAATGATCAAACCCTGGCACAGGGAGGGAAAAGCAGGGGGAAATAAAATCTTAAAAAGAAACAGGGAAACTGGCTGGGGGGTTATTAGTAGGTGTTGCAAGTTATTCTCCTTTTAACTCTGTTGTAAAATGGATTAGATTTCCAACTGGTAATGTTTCTTTAATCCAAATTGGCAAAATAGACCACCAGCTGTGGCAAAAGAATTTACAAGCTGAAAATACCTAAAATATTTATAATGATGTTTTTGTATTTAAGGACCAACAAAATAATACAAATAAAATGTAAACAATATGTGAATCCATTAACATAAAACACTCAGTTTTTGCCTTATGCTGCACTAAAATAAGGGTAGTGCATGCTTTTCTGTGTAAAATTTGTAATCCCCCATTTTCCTATCATTTAAAAGCATGAATTTACTCACATGAGCTACTAAATAATTTTAGCATTTTATTCAGGTATGAATCAGATCCAAAACCAGCTTGACCAATTTCATGGTGGGCTGCACCCTGTCCATGCCAAGAGGATGCGAGGAAGATGCTTTTCCCCCTGCTCTGCACTGGGACCTGAGCTGCATGGGCACACTCAAGTTCTCTGTAAGACCTAAGCAAGAAAGCTCTTCAGAGTGGGACTCAGTCAATATGAGAAATTTCCCAAATCTTCAGTATGGGACTCAGTCAATATGAGAAATTTCCCAAATTATCCGCTCCATTGTGGGTCACATGCCTGGAGACATGCATTACTTCACCAGCTGAGAAAAAGCCCTGATCTACACAAGAGAACCCTCTCCTGGGATAAAAATGAGTTTGGACTGAACTCTTCCTCAGCCTGAGGAGAACAGAAGCCACATTGCCCATAATGTATGAGTGACAGGCTGCAGGCTGGCCCAGGTGGAGGAATACTCTGGAGCTGTTGAAACAGAGATATTGTGTGGGCAGGATATCAAGCACTGTGGGGACACAGGGAGACAAGGCATGGAGGAACAGTAAGTACATCTACTTAAGTACGTGGGAAAATCACCTCCAATGGAGAGTTTTATTCCATGGTGCCTGGTCTCTGGAGAGGTTCTGCATTTTTACTGGAGACTACTGTGACCTGCCTGTGTCTGCACAGCTCACCAGTGCATGCCAAGGCACCAAGCTGCAGGGTCAGGATCTGTTTCACTCCCTCAGTTCAGTCACATCCCAGTGTTTGTTGGGCTGGGCAGAGAGTGCCCACCTGCCTCAGCAGCCATGGGGTGGGTGAAGTTCTCCCCTGGGAGACACCTGAGTGGAGGCTGCTGAAGGCAGCATTCTCCTGCTTCCTGGGAGGTGGATGAAAGTCAGGTACTATCATGCTACTACCATTTTCCGACAATGACTGCAGCAGGTTCCGTTCACTTGTTCCATAAAAATAAATCTTTAAGTGGCTCAACTCCAAACTGAATCACTTCAAAGGATCCAAGGAGAGAGATTAGCTCTTGCCACTGGGTAGGAATTCAGATACATTCTTATACATTAACAATTAACTTCTAGTGGCTTCTCACTCAGCTTCAGGTTTTCAAGTTGCCTCTTTGACCTTCCAGTCTTACCCATTCAGTTTCCTGGGGCTTTGGCACCCAGTTTCCACTGCAGCATTTTCAGGGGGTCATTATGCACAGCAACCACTGAGATACCAGCTTGTAAATGTGTCTTTAATAAGCCCTAGTCCTCACTTCATTCAGCAACAACTTTCTGAAATGTATAATGTGTTCATCAAACTGTTTTACTGTGGTTATGCCCTTCATGTAAATAAAACACTTTTCCTTTTTTCTGTGGAATGAATTGGATTTTTTACCATCTTGTTACAACATCTGTTCAACAGAGTCAAATCCAATACAGATCTCAGGTCAGTTCCTGCAGCCTGAGCAAACAGAAGATGTTATTATCCTAATTTATCTGTGGTAAAGCACTGAGGCCAGCAGTTCATGTTCAACATTCCCTGACATGCTCAAAGTTCTTTGATTTTGGATAGTTCCAGAGCCAAGGAACAATGCCATTCTGTAGTGGGAAATTCAAATAGATTATAAATAATTTGATTTTGGAGGATTCATGCTAGCATGAAGGCAGCTGAGGGAATTGTTATGGGATCAGTCTCATCTACAACCTTCTGACATCATTTAGGCTCTTTCCTTGCAAACAGTTATGTATGTGCAGAACTTTAATTATGCAGCTGTTAAAAGAGCCACATAAACAATATGCTGGAATCCTGGTAGCATTCAATACCAAAAAATTGCTAATTATGTGGGAACAAAACTATATATTCATGAGCACCATCTACTGGCATATTCCCATTAGCTCAAAATTTGCTCCTAAGCAAATATCACACAGATCCACAGAAGGGATGAGTTTGGAAGGGACTTTTGGAATCCTCCTGGTCCAACCCCTCTGCTCAAGCAGGGTCACTACAGAGGAATTCACAGGACTATGTCCAGATGGCTTTTGAGTAATTCCAAGGATGAGAGATCTCATATGTATACCAATGACCTATGTGTGACTTCATTTACAGTTAAATATAAATATATATAGATATAGATGACATAGATAGAGATAGAGATAGATATAGATACAAGAACACCTTTAAAGTAGGAAATGTGGTTAGAAGGCAGCATAGTGTCCTTTTACTCAGCTCCTTTATACTAATTGAGCAAAGGGATGAGGTAGAGATCCAGAATAAGAATCTAGATGTAGGTATCTGCATATGACCTGGGCTCAGAGTTTAACTGCTTAAAAGATTTCCAACAATAGCTGAGATGTTTTTAGATATCCTCCTTGTGGTCCCAAAAGTGCAGGAGTTCTATCATCCTATGTTCTAGGATGATACACACCTCTCTCCTAGACATTCCATACCACAGACTGTGCCATCTGCCATGGCACTAGAGATCTATGTGTAAGCAAATTTTTGAGTACTCAAGAGACAACTTCAATACATGGAGGAGAGTTTCTCCCTCATAAGACTAGAAACTACAGATGCCTTAATTTTAACTTTCTAAAGTTATCTCCATAGGGCAAAACCTACCTGCCTCAGTAAAATAGTTTGGAATAAACAACACTATAAACAACTTTTCAATACTCAACCAATATACAGGGGGAAAAAAGGAGCCATTAAAGACAATTTTTTTTTTACTTAAACAATGCTAGAGACTTTTTTGTCCAAGTATGTAAAGTCCCATGCTATAAGCACACATTGAGATTTTTACAACATATTGAGGTCTATGTCCAATGTAACTAGAATAAGTCTATGCAGAAGACATCATTTTGGAGTCCTGAACAGAATGCAGCTCCTTGTGTTTGAATGTTGAAGGGTATCAGTGGAAACAACCATGACTCTGACTCACCCTTCAGCTTTGGAGTACCTTCCCTTACTACAGGCAGAACACCTTCACTGACCCCCACATGCATGATGATACTGGTTTCTTAAAAATCAATACTAACTATATATCTGAGCTCTTAATGGAATTAGAATTCAGAAAAAAAATAATAAAAATAATAATTTTATACATATGCAAACTGCATTTAACAAAGCTTTTGCTTTATTGTTTCTCTGCAGTAAAGCATGAAAGGGCTTGTTTGTTTGTTTGTTTTTACATCTGCAGTAGCAGCTGTATCATTTCCAAGTGCATCACCTCACAACTGGACAAAGCATTGTTCTTCCCACGGGACCATCAGCACCACAATGGATGTGACCCTGCATGAGCAAGTCTGGAAAAACCTGATGGCTCTTCTAATCTGAATGTCAAGAAATGGAACAAAGATTAAGTTTCCAAGGAGAAGAGCCCTTCATCATTTTCAGCCAACTTTAAGCTTTGATTCCTATATTTATACAGTTCATTACTTTTTCACAAGAAGCAAAATGTTCTTGTTCCATGGCTGAATCAAGCTATGCATGAGGATTTAGCAGCATATATATTAATCATTGCATTATCTTCATTTTCTTAAAGAGAATATGTAACACAAAGGAAGACAACAAGAATTATTCTCCAAGAAAAAGCAACAGCTCAGCTTCACAACATTAACTTTGACAAATATTCATGAAACCAAAACTTCAGAGGTCCAAAAAAGGAAATAGCTCATATTTAAATGAATTCATTTTCACAACTGTTCCCATTAATCTCTTCTTATGTAGGATTATATTTTAAACATAAAAGAATTCCTTGCTTCCATTTCCTATGCCATTTTAGCTTCATGTTTTCTTAGAACAGCTGTACCCAGCTTCATATTTATGCAAACATCTTCTTCACACTATTTTCCAGCTACTTTTCTGTGAGTTTATAGAAATGTGTATTGTCAGACACAGAAGGTACAATTCTTGAAAGCACTTGTGGGATTTGGGATCTTGGGTTTTATTTAATTTCAGTCGCAGCTGTCATTTCATCTTTATGGGTCCCTCAAAAACCCATAGTTATTTGACAGAACAAGAACAAATTTGTTCTCTGCAATGTCACTTAAACAGTAAGTTATTAATTTTAACTTCTGATGGATTTAATGTAATCATCAGAATTTCCTTATTACAAGACTTACTTTATAACACAATGCAATTTTCAATTAATGCAATGGAATCTTAAATCAGAGTCTAGTAATTACACCTCCTAGATAGGTTGCTATGACACCATGTTACTGTATTATTTCTTTGTATTCTCTGTTTCTCACTTTACTCGTTTGCAGAATAAATACTAAAAAAGTAATAATTTCATGTAGAAATTTTCAGCATCCAGACAGAATAATACAGGCCATTATTCTACAAATGTTTACCCTGAACCAACATTACACAGTCTTTCAAAACTACCTCTCTTTTTTCAAAGTGAGCTCCTTGTGTTTTCTACCCTCTGAAAAGTATTTTCTTCTTTACAAATACTTTATGGTACTTCAGTCCCACTTAGTCTAGGGAAGAACAACAACATTTTTCTTTGCAAAAAAATCCATGGATGTGACCATGAAAAAGGTGTTTCTCCTATACCTTAAAAAATCTATACAATTAATCTTGCCTTGCAGCAGCTGGAGAAAATCTGAGCTCCTAGAAAACTTTTCCTGACAATGAGAAAGCAGCCCAATGTGACAGAATTGCACAATCAGAGCAGGGATGAGGCTGGCACACATCTCTGGAGACCATCTCATCGAGCCTCCTGCTCAGAAAAAAGTCAGAACTCTTTGCTCAGGGCTGTGTTTACTGCATTATCTCCAGGGATGAATCCTCCACAATCTCCCAGGGCAACCTGTCCTGGTTTTTGTCCATTTGAACAGCAAAAGTGTTTTTTTCCAATGCTTAAATGGAATTTCTTTGCCTCTTATCCTTTCACTGGGCACCACTGGTAAGAGCCTGGGCTCTGTCTTCTCTATGCCCTTCCTTCGTGCATTGCTGAGATCCACATGGCATTTCCCTCTTCCTAGATCCCTAAGAATCTCCTTTAATAGGAATTCTGTGTTTCACTGTCCCTTCCTTGGACTTTCTGCAGTCAGTCTATGTACTGGGCAGCCCAGCTCCGGACACAGCAGATGCCAATATAATGTGCTTGTTCCCAAAATGAAGAGCTTACTGATCTGAAATGCTATGATTATACCTTCATTTATCCCCTTCAACTGAATTTTCATTAAAATCTGTGCCTTTTCCCACCCTTTTACAGATGAAACACCTTGCAAAAATCAATGAGTGTTTAAGGTATGGATCAATGTTATAATATAGCATTTAGTCTTTATGTGAGAACAGCCTGCTTTAATTGGCTCCTCATTTAGACTTAGGGTCTCTTCCTGGCTGGTTGATTAATACAGATTTCTCTGTCCTTTATCTCTGTACATCATAATCTTTGACTTTGTAAGCAGTTTCTTCTCTGCTGCCTGCTCAGCTTTGCCCATTGTATCTAATTCAACAACACTTCAAGCAAATAATGAAAAATATTATTGTAAATTTAATATTTAACACCTTATCTTAAAATTTTTCTCTATGGAAAATTCAGATGCAGTCAATGGGTATTGTTGGAACAGACAGACAGCAGATTATTTGGGCTTGTGGTAAGGAAAATATTGCTAGGAAAGGATTTAGATAAGAAAGAAATTGCAAGCTAAAAAATAAATAAAAATATAAAAAAGAATGTACAATAACAACAAAAGACCCTCTAAAATCCTTGCTTATATTCTCAACAGTGATGGTTAGCCCAGTAGAGAAAGGAACACAAGTTACAATGATTTTAGACTATTTTACTTACATCAACCTACACTGAGCTCAATGTTCCTCATGTCTAATACCATGCTAGTCTCACAGACAATTACCTGGTAAATAATTTATTTTGCATGTAAAAAATTCTCTAGTTAAATAAAGCTCCATTTCTCTACCAACTTAGTGGTAAAAACACCAATATTAAGAATATTTTACATTCCTTTGAAGAATCTTAAGAAAAATCATACACATTATTTTATAAAAATAGTTCCAAATTACTGCTAACTGAAAGTCAAAGGTCAGACTATTTCTGACTGGGACAGAAGGGATAATGAGGCCATAAAACTAGCAGAAGATCCTAAATAAAACTAGAGAGAGGGAAAGTCCCACTTCCACAAGTCCATGGGAATTCTTCAGGCAGCCAATGATCTGTTTGTCATCTCAAGGTAGAGAATAATCTCAAGTTTATTTGCACAGAGCCTGCTCTCTTAGCTAAAGTATATCTCCTGCACAGCCTGAGGGGATGGATAGGTAAATATTTCCTGTGAATGAAACCAACAGCTCTCCATAGATTAAGTTCTCTTGCAGCAAGCTGGAAATTTATTAAAAGTGAGTTACTTGAACTATGTATGCACCTATACATACTAAGTACTATGGACTCAGAGAGAAAAAACCCTAAAACAATGATTTTACAATCATATTAACTGTATGAGAGGAAACAATTAATGGAAACCACAAATACTTGTGAAAGGAGTACAGCAGGATAAATTTATGATTAGTTTCATAAGCAGATAGCAGATTGCTGGCTGCTACTGAGCTCCATGATTGTGCAGCAGCATGGAAGGAAAATCTGAGGGAGGATTTGAATGAGCGCAACATAGCAGCTAGGCAAACATTTGTCAACAAAACCGTGCCTTCAGTCAAAGTTATTCAGTTTATTTTTTTTTCTTCCCTCAGGCAGTGGAATTTTGGGTGTGAGGCAAAGGAATCCTTAATCAGTTTCTGATTCAGCAACATTTTCTTTAACTAAGAACAGGTGCCATATGTTGCCTCCCATGAAGTGTTCCAGAGTATTGGACAAACACTGGGCATATGTTTCATAAAAAAGCAATAGGCAAATAGCAAATATATTTGCAATATGCTGTAGTCACTAAGTACAGAGGATATAATGAGATTTTATGACAGCAGTATTTTTACAGGACAGGAAAATATAAGTACTAAACTTCTAAGCATGAAAATAAAAAGAAGTCAGATATGGCGTAACAGAAAATTTTATATGGTTTGGGAATTGATGTTACATGCAGTAGGAATGTCTGTTAAAAAATCTCCTCCAAATCTGAGGACACCAGATGCAGGTACAAACAACAGCAAGATAGTTTGAATATGGGTTTCAAACACTACCAGATACCCAGCTAACAAGGTAAACTTCTAAGCATGAAAATAAAAAGAAGTCAGACATGGCGTAACAGAAAATTTTATATGGTTTGGGAATTGATGTTACATGCAGTAGGAATGTCAGTTAAAAAATCTCCTCCAAATCTGAGGACACCAGATGCAGGTACAAACAACAGCAAGATAGTTTGAATATGGGTTTCAAACACTACCAGATACCCAGCTAACAAGGCAGAAAAATCATATAATTCTGAGCACCCTAGAGTTGGGTTCAATTTGTTTACATTAAAAGACTTTCTATTATCATCAATACCTACCAGAAAGACAGCTAGAGCAGGCTATGGAACAATTGGAGAGATTCTTCTTCAGCTCAGTGCATAATGCCAAGCATCTTTTTAGAAAGCATGTCCAGGCAACACTGAAAAGATTCACCTCAGCTCTCCAGAAAACACAGAATGTTACAAGGAATAAATATGAAAAATAATATTTGAAATATTCTTTTCAGTTTCTATTACTGGGAATAAGACTCACTGGACATTGCAGTAAATGAGATGTCAAATCATATTAGGAATATTGGAAAGTCTACTTTTTAAACTAGGATTAAGAGAGGGGAGGCTGTAAAAAATACAACTGGTTTGTGAGGCAGAGAATGTCATACAACATGATCAAATGAGGCACATTAGCTTTAAAACTCTTATCACTATAAGCATAAATGTAATTCTTGACTTGTCACAGACTTAAAGAATCCATTTGGACAATGTGTCTTCTCTTAAATCTCCTAATGATGTTTTCTATGGAGCAGGAATAGAAAATAACCAAACAGGGTCATCATGCAACTAGACTGGGTAACAGGATGGGGTCAAAGAACTGGGTGAGATAAGCTGACCAAGGAGACCTGGGTCTGACCCAAGAGAGTCAGGAGTATGGAAAAGAACATCACAGATGGACTGCTGCCTGTCCACTCAAACCAATGAAAGATGGGCTATGCAGAAGCAGAAAAGCAGCCTGGCCACCCAGGGCTATTAGGCCACCAGCCTGCAATGAGAAAGACATGAGGACCATACTCCTAGGGCAGGCTGTTGACTTATTTTCATAAATAGCACAACTGAAATAACTAACAGAGAAGAATTAATCTATGTAGAAACTGACAGAAATTCAGGCTAAGTTGAGGCTATGAAAAAGCCCAAACTCACAGACTCTCACCAAATGAACACAGTGTTAGTAGAATCTGTAGTCACTTTGTAGGTAGCATCACTTAACTAGACAGTTTGCCCTTGCAGACACAGAAAGTGCTCACACTGCCACTCAGCACACTCAGAGAGAACACCTTACACTGGCAAACTACAACTTCCTTGGGTTTAAAAATAACATAGACAAGAAAAACTCCATCAATAGCAGTTTTTTTTCCCACATGATAAATGGCAAACTGAGTGGTAGCAGTGATGTCAAAGAAATCATTGTACTTTCTGACAATATTCTTATTTGCAAGTTTAGGTTGAAATAAAACCTTCAATTAAAATGATTAAAACCTCAAATCAAGGTTGTGGTGTTACATAAATAAACATCACAATTACACTTATTGGAGAGTTGCCTATATTTAAAAGTATCAAAGTCCAATAATCTATTTTTCCTTGAAAGAGAATTAGCCTACTACACTACACACAGCTGAAACTCAGAGCACTCAGAGAGAAGTGCAGCCCTAAAAACTCATACAGCAGACCTCAATATTTAAATTATCACTTGCAGTGCTGAGCAATTAAAACTGCTGTGTATTTTCATTACAGCTGCTTGTGAGTCAAAAGCGCACTGTCACAAGGCATGCTGCGTGCACCAAAATGAACATAAATCTTTACTCATGCTAAGGGTGTCTCCAATAGATATCAAGGGAAGAGGATTTCCTCACCTGTATCCTGCTGTCCTCCTTGAGCCATCTAAGTGTTTTTGAGATATTTCTCATTAACCAACACTTTTCCATTACCCACACAGAGTTATATTCATGCCACTACAGTCTTGCTGCAGTTCTTTGCCATATACTATGTATAGACAGAATTAGCTTTGCACCTGGCTTGCAAGGGAATCAATTAGATGCTGATATCTACACTGTTTAGAGAACTCGAACTCCATCTGACTCAGCTGAAGACAGGACTTTAACTAAATGGCTGCCAGTTTATAAGTTCTTATAGTTAAGAAAATCATCTGGATTAAGTGAATCATATTTCGTTAAATAAATTACTGAGAACAATCCTGTTTACAAAGGTATCATTAAGAGCTGCAAGAGCTGCTAAAGAGTGGCACAAAACACTTAATACTCCTCATGCCCTTGTGAGGGACATCATTACCCCCATTCATTTCAGCACTGAAAACCAGAAATATCAACTAAGATACAGCAAGCAATGGTGACAAATGATTCAAAAAGACTTTGTGGATAGGCATGTCTAGAATAATAGATTTATAAACCATAACTTATTTTTTGTACTTTAGAAACAGTAACAAGGTCAAGGGAAAAAAAAAATCTCCTTTTGGACAAAAGTTTCCAATGGTAGCTCTGATGTACAAATGCAAAATCAAGGCCTATTGTTGTCCTCTGGAGAACCAGACTGATTATTATGAAGCTGTGCATAAAAAGAGATTGCACCCATCAAACAGGGACTCCATTCTCACATCTGCATCCAGAGCTTCATGTAAACACTCAACAGAATATTGAAACCTCCTCAGTGAGGTGGTTAAGGTTGATAGTATTCTTGTCATCTCAAATAGTATTAAACCCTGAGAAATTCAAAAGCTCAAATGAAAAAATAGGCATTTTTCATGAAAATATATAGAGATAGTTGCACAATTCTGGAAATAGACAATTTGCCCCAAAATACTGTTTTCAAACTTATAATAATAATTTCTGAGATCTGGTGAAATATTATTTTTCATTTCCTACCCAACTTCTGAAAAATCGTGAGTGTGCAACAGAAGGCATAAAATTCTGATATTAGTAAATGAAAATATGTGATTATAATATGTAGTAGTCTTCCAGTAAATCTTCCATAGTGGAAAAGAAATGTGAGCTCTCAAATCCATTAAACAAATAAAGCAAGCCCCAGATATGTTTTCCTTCTCTTTTTTCCTTCTCACACTCTATGCTTCATAAAACATTGTTACTATAAAAGAAATTTAGAGGAGAGTCACATGTTTGCTTTAGCCACAATTTTAAAGAATTAGTCCCAACACCTCAGTTACAAAATATTATTCCATCAGGAGACAGTTCTCTTCCATCTAGGCTCTGGTTCACCTCTAACTAGACAAATAATCAAGATTTAAATTTTTTAAATTTTATCTTCTACGTTCTGAAGAAAGAAAAAGGTAAGAATGAAAGACAAAAAATAACAGCACAGTGTATGAGGCAACACAACAACTAAACAGTATTAAATGTCATTAGCATTCTGGAAATATTTGTGGCCTTTCATACTCAGAAAAAAATGAATCTACTCAAGCAGTATTTCCTCCAGAGAACAATACCAACAGCCTTTGATTTAGCAGGGGGATGGTCATAAATGTGACATTAAAGTGGAATTAACTTTTTTAGATCGAGATTCATGAACCAGTGGTTCAACGCCACAATCACATTCTTCTTTTACATAACAAATAATGTAATCTTCTGATGATTCTAGCAAAAACTGTTGATCATCCAGAATGTTTACTCCCTAATTTCAAAGCATGTCTGAAGGTCATACAGTTGTTCACTGCCATAGATTTAGATAAAGTAGCTCAATATCATTAATAGGAAGCCAGGCACAGAGTCAGAGCAACAGATGCACTATAAATTCCTGGAGAACCAATACAAAAGGAATTTACAATGCAAAGGAAAGACAAAGAACAGGATGCCGTAAGAATCTAATAAATGAAGGAATAAATAGGGTTTATTGCCAAAGGTGTAAGTCTGAAGAGCTTCAGCATAAAGTGACGATTCAGAAACAACTGAGAAAATAGGAGACTGTGTAAATCTTTCACAAATAGGGGAGTTTATTTTGTGGCAGGAGATAACATGTAAAATTACGATGAGATAAAATGTGTCTGATGCTGCCAGAGGAGGTAACAAATGAACTGAAAGAATATGACAAGGGAACGTGAGGGTCACAAGTGGTGCAGTTGGCAGGAGGAAAAATGAGAAAGAAATGAGTGGAAATAGAAGCAAGAGAAGCAAATTAATGTTTGAATAAAACTCAGAAAGTTTATTAATTTTTTTTTTGCCCTGCAGATCTTTTCCCAGAATACAAGGTTTCATTCTCATTAGATTTTTCAGTGGGAAATATCGACTCTTTGTCACAGAAAACAGAAACTTCCCTTAGAAAGCATTTTTCCACCATTTTCTGATGATCCTTAAAAAAACCTCTCGCCAGCCTCAGGATACATCTATTCCACTTACCTTGTCCACAAAGATGTACACAAGAACTTTCAGTCAGTTTTGGTACCAGCAAAGGCTGTGGGGCTGTGGGACTCAATGCAGACTATCAGACCCAGGTTAGCACTGTGTGCCATGATGGCATGGCCCAAAATATCCATAATAACTAAGGATTTACATGTGCAGGTCAGGTCTGCATGGCCCAAAATATCCACAATAACTAAGGATTTACATGTGCAGGTCAGGTTTGCATGGCCCAAAATATCCATAATAACTAAGGATTTACATGTGCAGGCCAGGTCTGCCTCTACACTGCGACTAAAATTTGCATTTGCAGTTTGATTTGAGTGATTTGCTCCAGATTTCTAAGAGCCTGAAATTCTGCCCCATTTCTCTAGAGAAATGGGGCAGAATTCTGGCTGCCCTAAACTGAACAGGCTTCATCAGGACTTGAGAGATCAGGACCAGCAGGACAACAGGTACGAGTGAAGCAGGAAAAGCTTGAGCTCTGAGAATTTGCAGGTATTAAGAAATCAAAAGAAGAACTCAGTGGGGATTGAGAGTCCATCAAAGTGATGTCAGGGACCTGGGAGATCCAAGGCTGGGACAGTGGCTTTAGGGAAACAAATCTGCAGAGCAGAGATGGAGGGAATGGAAGGCTCTTTCCACATCTTGCAAATATTACCTTTAAAGAATAAGTTCCACAGAAATATTTATAGAAGAATAAAAAATATTCAGATCAACTAGGATTTTACAAAAAATGCTAAACTCATTTTACTCAAAACATATAATCAGTAGATTGAAATGGTTTTGTGCCAAACTTGTCTACAGGAACAGCTAATGAATAATCTATTGTGTTGCAAATCTCTCATTCTCTACAATGTTTTACATCAGGAATCTCTGCTAATAAAGTTAGAAGAAATAACATCTCTTTTCAGAGAAGTTATTATTGGCATACAATTACTCAGTAGAATTTAAATGTTAAAGAAAAAAAAAAAGAACTTAAAATAAAGGAACTTGAGCCAAATGTCTCCAACCTGAGGAACAATTATTCTCAAGGGAATATATACTGTCAGCCTCTTGAATTCTTCCTCAGTGTGCTTTTACTCTGTACTGAGTAGCATAAAAAGAAGGAAATCGAAACCTCTGCCTTCTGGGATGAATAGATCTAGACAAAATACATTGTCTTCTAAGCCATTAAGTAACTTCAACATTCAATAAGCATGAGTGAAATAATGTAAATGAAAAAGCCCAACCAACTATTCATTAGGATAGGGACAACGTCTTCATACTTGGCTGTGGCAGCTTACAGTCAACACAGTGATATGAAGTAAATTCAAAACTCCCTTAATAACCCCATAATGATTCTCCAGACCCCATAAATCATAGCAATTACCAATACTAATATTTGTTTGGTATTTTGAGACAGCAAGTGACTTAAGGCCTCTGTGCTATGCAGAGTAAGAAACTAATTTAAAAAGTCACCTGACTCTGCAATGATACTTCAACATCAAAGAAAACTAGTGGCTATAGTTAATTTGGAACAGTCATTAACTTCAACTAGTGTTGCTAGTATAGGATCAAGAGCATGGAGAGTGGAATATTAAGTCCAGAACTGTGGAAGAAACCCAGAACTGCAGTTAGAGTTCTGAAGTCAAGTACTGCAACTGTGACTTTCCTGCATGCAAAGAAATTCCTGAAATAAGTCTGTGTAACACTGACTACAATGCTAGTAACTAAATCCAGAGAATTGTTTTCAGGTACTAGCAATATTGCCCGAGGTCATTCATATGATCTAGAGGACTCCTTTGGAATTCAAAATCAAGGAGCCAGACTTGTTTAGCAATTCAAACAGTGTGAAATAGCCAGAAGGTGAGATTTCTTTAGATTAATAAAGAATAACCCAAAGGACTCTGAAGTCAAAGCACAACTAAAGAACCAGTCAAAGCTGCAGCACTTCATTTCATCAGACTTTTGACAGCATGTCCTGAGAGAGATTATTTTATCTTCAAAGTGACACAGACTCTTAAATTTTGTTCACTGAACCAGGAATCTGGTGCAGACCCAACTTCAGTCACATTACCAATAGTGAAATCCATTTTAAATACTGACAGGATTATACTGACCCTCAAAGGGTGCAGTACCTTTCAAGCTGGTTTTCTTTTGCTTTCCATCAGAGGACACATTTCTGACTAACTAAACCTCCACGTGTCAAAGCTCTCCTGTAACTCCCCTGACTTAAATAAGCTCTGACTAGCTATAGACTTGACTCTAGAGAGTTACTCCAGTCCGACGCACAGCTTATTTACAATTACAGATAAAATGGTGTCAAGGGAACTGTTTACCTAAAAAAAAAAAAAAAAAAAAAAAAAAAACAAAACAAATCCACAAACAAACACACACCAAAAAAACCAACCTAGGAAAATCATGTCACATCCCACTTCTACAACTGTCTTTTCTTCCCCATCAGTCTGTGAATGCTTTCTTCCTTTTTTTTAGCCTGTACTTCCCTCTTTCAGCATTCTGAATGTGGGACAGCCCCATGTTCTAGTGATGATGGAAAACTCTGCCACAGGAAAATGCCTCAAAACTTCATTTTCGCCTTGGGTGGTACAGAGTGGAAACATTGCAAAGCAGTGTGTTCCACTTCTGGCACAGAGACTTCTATCCTGTGCTTGTCAGTAAATAAAGTACAAATAATGGGTAATTGCTGATGCTATAGGAAGTGTACATTCAAGTAAAATTTTAATTGAATGTTATAGCATCCTAAAGAGTTCAGGTCAAGACATTTTTTAAACAACTCTTGCCTTAATTCAGTAATGCAATTGAATTAAGGCTTTAAAGATCAAAATTTTAAGCTAAAATCAATGAGCATCCACACACATGTGTAGGTCATTTGTTGAACAAATTACCTTTCGTAGGACAAATTAAAGCATTTGCAAAAAGTCACAGATGCCCTACCCTCCAGAAAATGAGATCTGTATAATTCAAAATTTGACACTGAGTATCACGAGTTGCTACTTACAGAGCACAAACATTAAATATTTAGATTAAAATTATGCATTTGCCACTCTGAATTGAGGTATATGACTAATCAAAAATAAACTCAGTAGCTCACATTCTTAAATTCTGGACAGTAAATGAAGTGCTGACTCACATCACTTATTACATTTGTTTGTCTGAGAGATACTATGAGAGGAAGAATGTCCTTTGGCTCTTTGCAAAATGGCTGTTATAGGGATATTCAAGTACAAAACAGAGATGTCAGAATAACTTCTTTAATTGCAGAAAGTTCATTTCTTTCACTTTATCATTTTATCTTTCATTAGTTAATTTTCCTTTAATAATTTATTAATATATTTTCCTCTAGTCATACTTTTCACTTCACAATATTAATAATCATCATAAATAATCCAGTAATTTTATTGGGAGATTTGCCAAACAGAGGTGTGCTTTGTCCTTGAAAATTCAGTGTAATCTGGGGTTTTTTTCACCTGGGGAATCAAATATCACTTTCTAGGGCTCTGCCCTTCATCCAAGGGCAATGAGGAAAGCCATTCCAGGAGCACTTTGTCTTGGTGCTGAGATGGAACCAGCAAGAATCTTCACACAGAGGACACAGCCCTTGGTTTAAGTTCTGTCACTTAAACTCATTCTACACATCACTAACTTCTCCTTGTGAAACAAGGCCTTTCATTTTTTAAAGTCATATTCTTGCCTTTTGATTTAATCAAGCTGTTCTTCTATCCCAGAAAACTCAAACTCTGTTTCTAATCAGCAGAAAAGAGAACAAGGGATGAAGAAGAAAGCAGCACATCATACTAGACTACCCTAAAAACCTTGTATAGATTGTCTCCTTTAATGAATAATGAATCACAAGCACAAACCTATTTGGAAATTCTCCAGCAGGTCATTCCTGTACCCTCAATGACAATACTACTGGGATAAGAAGTTACAGCCAACAATGTCATGGAGATCAAAACAGCCTTAAATAATGTTGACTTCTGTGTTTTCAGCTCAGACATCAGCTTCTGGATACAATGAAACTGGCACTGAGCAAGAAACTGACCTATTAGAGGATACTACATTGTTTTGTGGGCAAACAACTTCAATAAAAAAATAAAAAAAAACAAAAAAAAACAAAAAAAAAAAAAAAAAAAACAAAAAAAAAAAAAAAAAAAACCAAACTCCACTCTAGCCAAATTCAGCATGAAATACATCAAAACTACAAGGCCATAAGAAAAATCAATCCTCCATTCTTACCACGTATGAAATAGCCAAGCACATATGTAACTCATACAAGATGCTTAATACAGGACAACCAACAAATCTGAGAAGTTAGAAACAATTTTAGGGAAGCATGAAAATTCATGTATTCTTGCCAAGTGTTTTATAATATATGGCTGACCTGACTATTTCCCTCCCACAAGAATCTTATAAAACCAAAAAATTGCATCTCTCCTAGGCTTCAGCAAACAGCATCACTCTGCAACTCTGCTTTCCCTACCTGGAATCCAGACTTTCTTGCCTTTGAACCATCAGACTACTTTTTTTTCTGAAACAAATGAAGCAGCTGGGTTCTGTCCAATGTAGATAAGACTATCAGGGCATCACTGGGGTGATGAGAAGCTGTGAACACTTTGATACAGGCTTCCCTGTCTATCAAATGCAGAATGTCCACTCAGACCCTCTCCACCACAGCCCAGTGTGTTCTGGGAGGTTTGAGCTCCCAAGGCCTTCAGGATGACTTCTGTTTGTGCAGCCCTAGGAATGGACAAAGACTGAATCTCTGATCTTTTCATATTACTGTAACATCCACTGAACAGTTACTTTGGACTGCTTTTTTTTAAGAAAGTGTTTTTACTCAGGATATACAACATTACCTTTATCTAGATACTTATCTTTGACTTGCTAGTATTCCTGAAGCACAGTACACTGTGAAATAAGGAAGACAGGAATTTATACAAAGTAGGCTGAAAATGTTGTTGGCAAAATAATGACAGTAGGCAGGAATTTAAATTACAAAGTTGTCCCTTTATATATCTTCTCAACATCCTATGACCATTGGAAGATTTCTCAGCTCTAAATTAATGGGTTTCAATATCTCTCTTTAACATGAAAAACCTTTAAAGTCTGTGGACTTTTTCTCCCTTCACTTTCAGAGATCAGACAATAAGCAGAGCTCTAAATAAGGCCATCTCTGCCTTTTAGCCAGATAATGCCTTTTAAAGCTTGTGTGGCATAAAGAGTACTGGCAATGGAGCTGCATTATATTAAATCATCCATCGGCAACACACACAGAATACATTTGAAGATAATGAATCCTATCTGATGATCCTACTGAATAGCTGTGCTTTCACATCCTTTTCTATTTAGACAATATCATTCCATGCCATGAAAATAAATGAATTTACTCACACACATGAATTATGTATTAAACTTCTTAGACTGATTTGCACATAAAGAAGGAAAACTATGGTTGATGCCCACAGTATAAATTGCCTTTTTTGAGGTTTATCCTAAGCTTTAGAGATTTATCACTGGAAAACTGGCTTTTCTGGTTATATTTATTGATCCTAATCTAGAAAAAAATAACTTTCTCTTAAAGATTTTTTTGCTTCTTGTTAATTTGAGCAGCCACATAAAAAGGCAAAGTTTCTTCTCTTTGTCCTCATTCTGGGTGACAATGGCTATCATTGTCCTGCACTGCAGTGAGGTAAGGAAGTATTTATCTATTCTGATTATCCACTGTTAAATAAAAGTTCCAATCTGGTGCTGGAAATTTATTGGAGTGCTCATGAATGATCTACATATTTTACAACCTATACAGCTGATGTAAGTGTGCTTAGAAGGGAGAAGGAACAATTTCCATCTGTCTTTAAAGGATTCTCCAGATACATTGCCCTTTCAGAGAACTGTGTCTCTGTGGTTCAATGCTCCTTTCCCACAATATCTAGAAACCACACCAGCTTCACAAAAAAAATGGGAAGAAGATGGAAACATGGACTTGAAGATAATTTTTCTTGTCTAAGGCTTCATAAAACCCCCACAAAAAATTCTGCAGTTATATGTGCTTTTTTTTTTTTTTGCAGTCTTAGAATTAGAGCTCCTGTATTTTAAGTGGCATAAGTTTGGACATAAACTGAAGCCTAATGTTACACAAGTAGCTGGGGTGCATGATATGTGGTCAAACATTTCTGTATCTTGAATAATTTTCCAATCTGCAGAGTCAAAAGCAATCCAGCCTCTTAGGAACAACTGGAAGAAAACCTACGGACAAGAACCTCCCCTTCCTTTTTTCCATTACCATTTCCATTCTTTTCCATCTTGCTTGTCTCACCACTGCTCTTTAATCACACAAATGTAGCTACATTGTACTAGGATTTTATTATTTTATTCAAATTCTCAGCAGTACGCCTTCTGGTGCTTTGTCTCAACTAATATTAATCTTTTATATATCATTATTTTTGGTCAGCTTATCGCCCATACTTTTTCTTCCTCACTCACACAAGGTGGCAGTCTCCTTGGGAGGATCAAACCAAAGCTGAAATCCATGTTCTGCTTTCAGAATCCAATCAATCCTAACAGGTCTTGGACTGGATTTCCATAAACTCTAGTGTTTTACAATTTCTCCCAGTCATTGGGTAAACTCTTAGGTTAAAGATTTTTGAGTTTCAATAAAAAAGGACAATGTCTTCACTATGTGCTCATAAAACAGAAGGTTCTATTTTCCATTGAGTTATTCTTACTAAGATGCAGTTCTTGGGACCAAATTATTGACTTCTTTTTGGATACTGGCCTAGGTCTCTGGCAGTTTCTGCATCCCTTTACACAGACCCTGTTACAAAGATGTAACTCAGCCATCTGAACATTTAATTATTTCCATGTATAAGGTATATTATTGTTGCAAACACTTCACAGTTGCCATTCATGAACCCTGGAGATTTTCTGGAGTTCCCATGAATTATGAAAAGGTAATTAGGAGAAACTTGCAAGGTGCTAGATACTGAAATCCAATATAAAAAACTGAAAGCTTATTCCATAAAGCTTCTATCATTTAAGGCTGAATATTATGCATTAACTTTTCAAAAGAAAGACACACTTATAATTTACACAGGTTTATCATTGTTAATATTTCTTCCTTTTTTGTTCTTACTTTAATAGAATAGAAGAGTGTGAAAATTCTTTACTTTGAATAGAGGTCACAAAGATGGAAAGGCTGACACATAGAGTGAGAGATGAGACAGACAAAATGTAGTTGGCCAGATTCCACTGCAACATTCCAATGATGCTGTATTTCTTCACACAGATTTAAATGATGTGTAAAATTTATAATGGCAACAAGTTCATAAGGTGTTCAATAAAAATTCCTCAAGGCAGTGAAGGTCATATTAGACTAGAAATCAAGATATCTATTATCAAATTAGAAAATAATGTTACTTATTGAGACAGCCTTTAAAAATAATTGCTAGCACTGCAGATTGTTTTAATTCTTGAATCTCATAAAATAAATGATGAAAGCAAGCATAATTAGAAGTTTTCTGATGATAAACTCTTTCTTTCACAGGAAAGCTATGCTCCTTTTACCAGTTGTTCAAGATGCAAAATCCAACTGATTTTAATTGTATATGTCACATCATGTATGTGACAAGATACTACATCAGGTCAAGCTAAACCAAATAATGTAAAGTCAGCATCAAAAATAAAAATAATCATGTCACCTATGGCTGTTTGCAATTATACTCAGCAGGAGGTGCTCTAATTTCCAAGTGTTCCAAATAATCTTTCCCAGCAAAAATAAAGAGTAAATTTATATTTCTCTGTACCATTCCCTAAAAATCAATGCAAGAGTTTACCACTTCATTTCTCAGGTACATCAAGCATGACCAGCAAGCTGAAAACAGTGAAAACTCAAGTTCAGAACACTCTTGTGGTTTTTTGCTGTTACAGTAGCAAAGTGTCAAAATTGGAATTGCATTTCATGGGCCTTTCAGTCTGAGAGACCAACATGCCAAAAATAATTATGACAAGGATTTTATATACCTTAAGTACACAAGACCCGATCTCCCTTACCAGTTCAGCAACTGAGAATCTCACGTAAGTTGAAAACAAGAATAGTTAATTACAGACTGCTGAAGAAAACAACTGTTAAAGGTAAATTAAACAAGAAGTCAATGAGGTGTAAATTTTGCTGTAAATGAAGGTAAATTTGGAAGAGGCACTTTTGGAATTTGGGTGTTGTTTGTTTTTTTTATTTACAGGATAGCAAATTGAATGCAGGATATTTAAATGGCATGAAGACCACAAAGCACCCCTTATATCTCTATTTTTTTTTTTATTACAAAAAATTGCTATGAATTGTGTATTTTTCCCACTTCTGTTGATTGTGCTTTATTATGACCATTATTTTTTCTCTATCTATAGCGCCTTTTATATTTATGCTTGTAAAGCTCTGTGCTTTGTGAAGGGCTGTGAGCTGAAATGTATTATAGCAATGCAATCATCATTCTTATAATGATGGACATTCTCAGAGCACTTCCTTTTATCTAGATGAAAACAGTATGACAGCCAAATTGACTTCAGTAATGATAGAGATATAACTTTTTTTTTTTTGCATTTGTTGGGCATCACCTGATGCCTGTGTGCAATATTGAACTAAAATGGCTACTGACAAAACTTCTACTCTTCCTCCTGCTTTCAAGTTGAAGGGAGGACTCCTTCAATACCTCCTTTGGGGAGGCTGTGCAGGTCTCTGGATTTGGGAGATGCAGAGCATACAGGGTTGCAGGCTTCCAGCATACTGACCGCATTAATAAGATACCTTCCTCCCATTCTTTCCTGGTTTGGTGTTCTTAAAAAAAAAAAAAAAAAAAAGGTAAATGGAAGATCTCTTTCCTTTCCACCAAGTCTCAAAAGCATGAGAACCACAATCCTTTCCACCAAGTCTCAAAAGCATGAGAACCACAATTCCATGGACCGGAGTCTTTCACTGTTATCAAATTCCATGAAGTGATGGGGTGATGTCGTGGAACTGGCTCATCCTCATCCATTGTAAAACTGGCTCAAACAGCTTCCATTTCCTGACATGCTTCTGCCCAAGGAAAGAATATGAACAAGAAACTTCATACTACTCAAAATTTCCATTAAAAATTGAATGATTTCCAAATTTAGAGTAGATTCTACTGAGCACTGCAGGAATGAACTCTCACACAGCCAACTAAAGAAATTAAGCTTAAGCATCAATGTTCGTTGTCCAAAAAGCATTTTTGAATACCTTAAGTCTACCAGTTAATTTAATGAAATTTAAAGGAGGGGGACATTCTTTGAGATCTAGTTCTGAAAGTACAGACTACATGAGGTAGAAAAAATAACTGCGATAGAAAACACCAAGCAAATGAATGCTGAATTTGAAAAGCTGCTCAACTACTTTCTCTGACAACTACCAAAATACTTGAGAGATAGCCATTATGAATCCCTAAACTACTCAAAAAAAGTTTTAATTAAAACTGCCACTTCATTAAAGATCCAGTAGTGAAAATATTGAGAAAACTGCATGGTACACCAGACAGAGGTCTCCCACTCTTTTAAAGACTGTTCTTGTGTTGTTTTCTGCCCTCATTCAGATAAACCCGAACTGTCATATCAAATGAGTATTTAAAAGAACAAGTAAGATGATAATAAGAAAAGAAAAATCTCCATGCATTGAGTGCATTCAACCTCAAAATGTCGACACGTGGCCACGACTAAGGGACAGAGCAATTGGTCACCAGCCTCCCTCACTGTTAGATAAAGACAGGCAAGAAGGACAAAGATCTCTGGATCTTTGAGTGCCCTGAAGCTAGAAGAGAAAAAATGTTGATATTTATGATACAAACTGGAGTCCAGATCTGGCTTACAAACCACCTTCTGAACCATTCTGTTCTTATGAACTGTGGATGAGATACAACCAATAACTAATAGGAAAATAAGGATAGGAGACAATGATACAGATGGGGAAGCATGCTGGTTTTCGCTGAGGTACAGCTCATTTTTTCACAGTGTCTGTTAAGGGGCTGTACTTTGGATTTATGCTAAACACAAGATTGATAATCTAGAGATGTTTCTGTTATTGCTGAACAGGGCTCACACAAAGCCAAGGCCTTTCTGCTTTTTGTACTGCCACACTGGTGAGGAGGCTGGGAAGAGAAACAGCCAGGAGAGGTGACCCCAAGTGACCAAAGGGATATTCCAGACCATGTGACACCATGATCAGTGTATAAAATGGGGAAAGAAGGAGGAAGGGGGATATTTGGAGTGATGGTACTTGTCCCCCAGGTCACCATCACACGTGATGGGGCCCTGCTCTCCTGGAGGTGGCTGAACTCCTGCCTGCCCATGGGAAGCAGTGAACTGATTCCTTGCTTTTCTTGTCTGCTTTTGCTTTTTCTATTGAAGTGTCTTTATCTCAACCCAGGAGTTTTCCAGCTTTTATCCTTCCAACACTCTCCCCAGTCCCACTGGCAGGGGAGTGAGTGAGCAGCTGAGTGGGGCTTGAACGCTGACAGGGGTTAAAGCACGAAAGGAAGACAGAAATATACATAAAAACTTATATGAAAATAATGCTTTTAATTTGAAATTAATGGGTTTTAGATAAATCATATAAAATTGAGGTGCTTTATTTACATAGAAGCAGAAAACTTGCATAAGGATTTGTGACAATTAATACCTACCTCTGTACACTTCATATGAAAACTCAAGGCTGAAACATGATTAGATATTGCTAGTAGCAATTCTGAAAATTTTGGAGAAAAGCTAAAAATCCAAAGAGCCTCTCAGGCTTAAGAAATAAAACTAAAAAGACAAGCCAAAGCTTGACACAGAGCCTGATGTGTGAAGGATATAAAGCCAGTTCTAGACCATCAGTTCCTAGTACCAAAGCAGGAGGAGCTCTGTAGGCCCTAGCAAAGTAACTCAAGTGCTGTTACTGTTGAACTGTTTCATGGTACAACACAGGGAACAATTCCGGCAGGCTATGTGTGAAAAACAGAGTGCTTTGATATCTGGAGGTCTTTTGCCAGAGCTTAATGATTTGTAAATGTAGGAAAAAAGAGAAAAAGTTAACTCCTTTCTTTTTCTCCTGATTGCTATAATTTTCACTGTTAAACTCTTCTAATCTCGCTTTCTTAAGTAATTTGACTATATTTTTTATTTTAACTATTTTATTTATGTCTTCAGTTTCTTCTAGCATTTCCAGAAAGGCTCTACTGAGGCCCAGGTTCAAAGGAGAATTTAACTCTATGGGCATTCTTATCCTGATCCATGCTGATTGTCTTCACCCATTATTCCTTTGGGTATGTACTATGCCTTAAAAATAAAAAAAAGGTGAAAATGGGGAAGAGAGCAGAGGACTGAGACAGCTTCCTTTATTTGTATCTACTAATTAGTAAGGAGTTTTAGCTCATCTATTTTAACACCTCTCACATCTGTGATATGTTTTCAGATCTCACAAGCAGTGTAGGTGTTTACTGGCAAAAGCAGAAGTTTGTGAGGATACTTTGTGTACGTGTGTTCACTGTGTGTCCTGCTGCCTCCTCTTGCATCTTTCAGACAAATTTCCCAAGAGGAAAGAAAAATGCATCTGAACCCTGCCTTTTTTGGTACTATTTTCTGCTATCTCTGTGTCTCTCTGTTGAGCCTAGGAAAAAGGGCTGATGAATAAAGAATCAGAGCTGAGGCAGGACACGTAACACCACAGCTGAGTTCTGCAAATGATGGTGGGAATGGCATAAGATGCTGTTCAGGCCCCACACGTGATGCTTTGGAGATAAGCCATCAGTGACAGATGACTGCACTGGGAAGATCCATTGCATCTTTGTGTCTGAGTGGCATCTTTGTTCAGCATGGCTGCTGCAGTGACACTGGGACTACTGCAGACACTGCTGTGGTGACAGTGGGTGACAGAATCCCTGGTCAGAAAAAAAGCCATTAAACTATTTCTGGAATTTTTGTACCTAGTGGGCTTATAATAACAGGCTTGTACTATAAAGGACATTGTGAACTGACAAGTGCATAATGCTTATGGCAAAATGCTGTCTTGTAGACAAAGTTCCAGAAGCCAGAGTCATGATCATCATACACACCAGACAATAAAAAAGAGTCCCTGCCAGTCCAAAGAGTTCTGGGGAAAGATATAAAAAGTAAGGAGCCACAGCCCACTGAATATTGAGGGTACAGCAGAATTTCTGAAGTTTCTTGTTCCCTGAGTAAACTTTGATGATGCTAAAGCACAGCATCCAGAGCAATAGCTTGAATTGTGAGCTGCTATTGCAAAGACTTTACTTCCAATCCTGCTATTTAAAAGTCACACAGATGTGGCACTAAGGGACATGTTTTAGAGGCAGACTTTGCAGTGGAGTTAATGGCTAGATTCGAAGGTCCTTTCCAACTTAAATAATTCTATGATTCTATAAAGCAAACTGAGAAGTTTCCAACAGTCTTAGAGGAAGGGAAACTTATTTCTGAGTCAAGACTGATGGCTTTTTTATTCTTGTTGTTTTTCCCTGACTTTTTTTTCCTTTTCCTCTGCCACTACAGAACTCCCAAAGGTATACAAACTCCCAGAAGACTCAGCTGCAGGATTAGGTTAATTTTTAATACCTGGCAAAGGCATGTCTGGTGCAGATGACAAGAAATGTCAAGAACTTCTGCTGCTTGTGATGCAAAGACCTAAGTCCCTGTCACAAATTTTTTATAGCTAGCATGACTTCTGCCAGAGGCTCTCTAACAACAAAACCAGGAAGCATGTGAGGAAACAGTACCTCACATGAGCAGAGTAGTTTCTGCTGTCTTTTCCAGTGTCTGAAATGGCATTAGACTCAATATTAGTCTCAGAAGTGGCATTCCTCAGTATATCACATGAAGCCTCCTTTCTAGGCTTGCCAACAGTAGAAGCAAATGGGTGCCATGCATCTTCTCATGACATTTTATGATGAAAAAATTCAAACAAATTATGGAAGTGACCATAGCCTGTAAATTTTCCTGCTCACTCAGGAATATACTTTGCTCATGGGAGAATGCATGGACTAAATATATAAACCATGCTATATCCTCTTGCTCTTCTTTAAAAATGCTTTTTTTTATTGAGTTTTGCACTCCAGTTTCTATGTGCCTTCATTAATTTATAGAACTTACGGGTTGTAGGGATTCTCTTGAAATATTGCTTCACTGAACTTATGATATGCTAAATGGTCTAATTTATCACTGTCAAGCATGCAAAATTTGGGACATACTATCTCCAATGTAATCTCCATTTTTACATGATTCGTCTTTTAATAAAAATTTATTATGTCTTTGCCCATAAAAACCGTGATTCAACAGAAATATGTCAGAGATTACTCAGTTATGTGGTTCAGCAAATATTCTGAAGAGACAAATAGCTTTACCTTTTGCAGGTACAGTTCTACCTCCTTAGGAACTGATGGAAAATTCAGGCAACAAATCCAAACCCCAAGAATTTCCTCTCTAAGTGCCTGGCTGTGCCTGTGCAGCTGCAAAGCAGCAGTCACAAAAAGCAGCTCCTGTCTGTTAACTCACAGATGTCTTGGGACCATTAGCAATTTTTATGTTCCAAGCATATGTGGCCACATGCTCTGTATGCACCTGGAAGGTTGGTCAGCTGGAGAGAGGTCCTGGCTAGACACAGAGACACAAATAACGCTTTAGGAGCTGCTGCCTAAACCAAGCAACACAAGAGCTGCAGGAATATGGAGGGAGCAGGTGTGAACCTGACACACTGACACAGAGTCTGCACAGGCTTTTGCATACACCTGTGTTTACACCCAAATGAAAAGCTTGCGCCATCCAAATGCTAACCTGTATTTTCAGTGATGAAGCAGGTACACAAGTGACAAACAACATTACAAAGCAATATGACTTCCACGAGAGAAAAAAATATTTTCCTATTCCTCTGCTCTGTACATTAGGATGCATATGTACTGTAAAACACATGCATGGTATAATTGTGTACACATTAAAAATGTGTACCCTGTTCCTAAATTCATATGGGCTTTGGGACCTCTTCTGGGATGGAGTTCCAAGGCCCAAGATCTACTGCAGAAGATGTCCTAGCTCTCCTCCTACATCACCTGGATTCAACCCCACTATAATACAGTTTCTTTCCAAGTACCTGCAGAACGTTGATAAAAGTGTATTTGAGGTACAATGGCAGATTTTTACTGATGTGACTCAGGGTGTGGGCATATGCAATTCACATTTATATTACAGGGCTGATAGTACCCTTTAAGTGCAGCAGCTATTTGCTACATAAGCATGAGTCAGCTCTCATTGACTTGGGGAGTACAGATCATCATTTTCTCAGAACTTCAGCAGCTGCAGGATTCTCAGAGTAGTTTCTAATGGTGTTTGACCTAAAATGGTGCATTTTTCTCCATTTTCTAATGCTAGAATGCACATAGCACTGATGAACAGCATATATATTTCTTTCCAACACACTTTTCAAACTACCATAATTAGTGTCCACAGAAAGGACTAAAGTAGCAATTATCTAAATAATGCATGTTGCTCATCAAAAAAAAAAAAAAACCTAAAGTTTTCTAAAAGCAAGGTGAATTAAAGTCATTTTCACCAGTTATTTCATCATCCTGCAGGTTACTCATCCATCAAGCACAAAATCATCATGTAGTATCCCAGATACATAACTTTCCTGTTGAGAATTGGAGCACTATCTTATACAACAAGATCTGACCACTCAAACACTGCTCAGCTTTACTCTGCTAAATGGCTGATGGGATATCTTGATTAATTCATGCCAGGTCAATCTAGTTAATTCAGTGCTTTCAACTTCATTAAAGTTCCTGGAAGATAAGAGTACTCATCACTTTGAGAACATTGCTCAGCTGGATCCAACCTTTCTAATTTTCTATTAAAGTAACAATAAGAGCCTTGTTCCCAGCTGGTCTTGTTAACATTACATACATGTGCCACCAGACTTAAAGCTGAAGTCACTCCGTTTTATTAAGAATATTTGGAAGTATACTGATGTAAAAGCCTCTTCTTCTCTGTCTTTTGCAGGAGAGGTGTATCTGACAACATTGCTTATAATACAAATTAATAAATACAAATTATAAAGCTTTATGCTGTCAATTTATAGATGGATTATCTCAAATTAATATGGGCATTACAGATGAAGCAGAACTCCTGGTCTCAAACTGCAGAGGCACTGCAGACTACTTCCATCACTTCAGGAACTGGTTCAACGCCCACAGTAAGGCCAACAACTGAACACTCACAGCAGAGGAGATGAAATACTAGGAAAACACAAAATTCAGATGAATCATGAGTGGATTGCGGTATTTTGTACACAAGGATTAATCAATGACAATACTAGCAGCAAGAAAGAGGCTAAGAAGCTTGGCATAGCGCTCTTATTGAAGCTTTATCACATGATCACTCTATGTGCAAATGGTGTGGTACATTTGGTTGGGAGCTACAGGGAATACAGAATTTGAGTCCACTAGCTGTTCACACTCAGGGTTTTCAGAGCTTCTAAGGGACACTGCTGAATAACAGGAAAAAGACAAAAACATCTCTGTTCCATATTGCCCCCTCTCCCAACAGGACAATTCAAACCCAAAGGATCAGCACCCACACCTGAAATGTTCATCCAGACTCTTACATCAGTGTCTGTCCTCATTTCACATCTGGTGAAAGCTCCTCCCTGAACAGCAGCCTGGAGAGGGAGGGATTCCCTTCATGGCTGATATCATTCCATCACGAGCTATTTTTAGGGATGTACTAAAAGAAATGCTAATTTATCATGGCATCAGCCTTCATATAGTCCTCACCCTTACACTTCACAGGAGCTGAGCACTGTAGGTGCTGTTTAGAGAGCATGGAAAGACAGACAGGAATTCAGCCTGAAACAGTAATTTAAATTCTGGACTTTCTGGGGCTTGTCGAGGGACCCAGCTGAGGTATAAATTATTCCCTCCTTAAATCCAATTGCAAATACAGTCTAGGCAGGAGCTAAGTGCTTATCTCCTCATAACAGGAGTCCTGGAAGCTTTCAGGTAAGGAAAGGACATGTTTACTAGGTTATGAAGTCCTGGAAAGTAAATTTGCTGGATTGCTGTCTGGGCTGGTGGGTTTTAAGCCTCCAAGGATTTCAGTACACTGGATTTTACTTTGGGTCCTAACATCTGAATACCAGACAGCTCTTTAAGGTTGGAGAAATCAAATTCCCTGACAGAGAGGAAAGGTAACCTCAGTCAAATTAACATTCAGTAAACCTGAGGTGAGCTTTTCAATTTAATCTTACAGTTCAGAAAACTCTATTTAAGTGTATTCATTCTAATTTAATTTCAAGACCAGAAAAGCTATCACACCCAGCACACAAAAAAAAGTACTTCTGATAATATTGTTTTATGATCTGTATTTCTTATATTATATATAAGAAATATATATAATATTTCTTATATTATATAAATTATAATCTTATATAATTCTATATTAGTAGTCTATGGACAAAAACAGGCCTTACAACAAATCTTTCCAATTTCATATAGCAACCTGTTGACCTGTTGTAGAATAATTACATTTACAACTTCTCACACTAAAAAAGGAAAGCTCCAGGATTATAAATACATCAAGTTCCATAAAGCTAAATTTCCCTTATTTATAAAAAAAAATAAAAATAATAAAGGAACATAGACCATAAGGTAAGAAATTTCAGAGCTGAGAAGAAATCAAAGACCATGTGCACAGCAAGGCACTGCCTCCATATGGAAAGGCATTAAGGCTTGCTGAAAGGCTGTCTTTTCCATCTAATTCCAAAAGACCATGACATGCATGCATCAATGCAAGTAACATTCTTGTTTGAGTTCAAGACACATGAAAACATTTCATATAGAGGTCCACACTTAGCCAATAAAACTACAATCATGTTATTTACAGACCAGATGTACATTTTGTTTCCAGTAATGCAATTTGCAATCGGTTAAAAAAAAGAACAACACAAAATTTAACAAAAATACATGTAGTGCTGGCTCTATGATTATGTGAATGCACAGGTATACTCAGCAAAGAAAATACCAAAGGGGAAAAGAACTATGCCATTTATCTTTTTCAGTACACTCTCCCCTGAGAAAAAACCTTGGTTGCTTCCTAGGATTTGTTTAAAGTCACTGAATTAGTAATAGGAATTGCCACACTTACTGATCATCCAGAAGAAAAGAATACATTAGCAGAGAAATGTCCAGCACATCAGTGCAGAGAACACTGACTGCAGACAGTGGTAACACCTCTAGCCCTGGTTTTGGGCACTGGTACCCTGGGCAGGCTGTGGAGGCTCTGCCCATGGAGGGAGAGCCCAGCAGAGCCTCATGGTTGGGGCAGCCAGCAGGAGACGTGGGGGATCTGGGGGGTCACAGCACTGGGGATACTGGGCGCTGTGAAATCTTTCTGAGAGAAGAAGAGATGGGGAAAGTTCTCTCCAGTCTCCAAGAGATAACTAGCTCTAACTAGTAACTCAGCTGCAAGGTAGAAAATTTAAGCACAGAAAGAAGCAGAAAGGCATAAATATTAGCATGAAATCTGAAAAGAAGTAACAGAGAAGCTTTAAAGTTCTTCTTACCCTGTAGGCAAAGCAAATGCTCCTTCAGCTTCTATCACAAGTGTTTCCAGGACAGCTGCAGTGTCAGTCCTTGGTGCCAGCACTCAGCATCCATCCCATTGCACACACTGCCAGCATGAGTGTGCAGATACTGAGGGCCAAGGGCCTGATCTTGAGGTGTGTAGGTTTTTTCCCACTGACAGCAAAGGAACCTGAAGGCACTCAGCACCTGATAGCACCAGGGTCACTGAGCAGCGAGATGGAAGTTTTGTGTCTGAGTGCGCCCTAGGAAAGATCTCCCACAGAGCCTTAACTTTGGACAGCTTTTCCTTTTTAGCACAAACCATCTTCTACAGTGCTCTTTATGGATGGGTTTTAAAGGCAAATATAACTCAATACCTGAGGCAGAGCCCATTTCATGCTGTGCCGTGAGGCTGCCTCGGGTGGGTTTAGTTGGAGCATCTTAAAAAAGGGAAAAATTTCTCACTTTGTAGGGTTCTTATTTATAGATTCTGATTACAATGCTATTACAGCTCACAAACTTCTACAAACTACACATATGAACTTCTTACTACCTAATTCCACGTGGTTGCAGCTAAGCTACCTTGTATAGAAATTTCCAGATATATAATATTTACCCAGAAAATTGTCTGAACTATTGTAGCAAATTACATCTGAACTTTATTTAGGTACTTTTGAAAGGGCACTTAAAAGAGAAATACAATAAATCTCCACTACTGTATTACTTAGCCTAATGGGACTGTAGGAATTTTAATCTAGAAGTTAGTTTTTGGTTTGCAGGTGCCAGTGTCCAGGATTGAGTCTAGATTTTGATTTAAAAAATTAGCCATAAAGAACAGTCATTAGCACTATAAAATCTTGCTATCCCTGTATTTAGGCCCAAGATTTTTTTATTCTGTTCTCATGGTAATTATCTTGAACAAATTTGGCCAGATTTTTTCCCTTTTCTTTAAACAAAACCCTATGGATCTAATACTACAGCCACATTAAAGGATGTCAGAGGTCCCCCACCACCAATGTTTTCTGTAGGTATATGTTAATAATAATTGATAAATCCCAAGTATTTGGACATTCTTACATTTAAGAAGACATTCATAAGAATGTCTTCATCAGATTCATAAGACTCCATATAAACACTGAACAGTTATAACAGTCTGTCCTCAAACTCCCTTTGTCAAGTACAGATGTCCTACCACCCACTCACTACAAACAGGCAGTTTAATAAATCCATATGAACAAGCCGTGGAAATCCAATTTGACTGCAAAGCTTCCTGACATCTCACAGGCACCTTACCACAGGGAAACCAAAAAAGCATCTACATTAGTCCCTGTGCTAATATGTACTCTGCAATAACTGCTGACACCCCCATAGGTGTCTAATTGGTTAGGTTGCCTAATGTCACCTACTATGCCACAAAACCACCATCTTCAGTCCAGTTGAAAAGAGAGAGACGTGTTCTTTCAAAGGAAGAAAATACTCGGCCCATACCCTTCTTTAACTTAGAAGTAAGTATTAAATATTTAACATAAAGTAATGTTTAAGCCATTCAACCAGAAACTGGAAGAACTGGGTCTAATTGAACACCTTGAGAACATTAAGCTGACACCTCCCTCCATCATGGATGAAGCTCTCAAGCTCCCTTTAGGCCCTACGCACCTCTTATTCTCAAAACCTAAAGCCTTGTGACTGTACACTCTCACTTGGCCTTAAGGTATCTGACACAAAAAGGGTAACAAAACCTACTACCTACCTAATTCCCTAAAACTTCTACCACCCTCACTAAACCTGAAGTACTGAAGAGTCCAATAAAGCACCAGGAGTGAACTGCCTGGGCCTGCACTACCACTGTGCCGAGAAGGCCCCATCGAAGGAGGAATGATCAGGAGGATTCCATTGATATCAGAAGGCTAATTAATTACTTTATTATACTATATTACATTACATCTAAACTAAACCTCGAAGCACTCAACCCTGCACAGAATCTTGGGACTGTCACCCGACACTTTGGGTAAACAGTTTCCACATTGCATTCCACTTTTGCACAACACAGGCACAGCAAATGATAAGGATTGCTTTTCCTTTCTCTGGGGTTCAGAGAACATGAAACCCAGAAATATTCTCGGGCAGAATTGTGCCTTGCTTTTCTCTGTGAGGAGAAATGTGGGACTACACTGGTAGGTGCAACCTCCCATGGACCTCAGGGGAGAGCTGAGAGTCACCACTGCCTGCCAATGTCCAATTTACTGACCTTGTGTTTGGTGCCTCAGTACTCCATAAAAGAGGAGAAACCTTCCAGATCCCCAGATACTCCAGCATGCTCCTCCCAGCTCTCTCAGCTTCTGCCTGTTCACAGGTAATCAATTATCCACCCAGAAGGGCTCAGTTTGTCAGTGGCCTCCTGCCTCCGCACTGATCTCGCTGCACAGCCCTGCTATGACAGGTGAACACTTGCAATGTTCAGTAAAAGCAGGAGGGAGCTAAAGGCTCACGGAGGGCCAGGCAAATGGAAAAGTGCAATCATCAGCGCTGCAGTAGCAGGCACTGGGTTTTAAGGGCTTCTTAACTCTTACACTGTCAGCAGATCTGTCAGGCTGGCAAGGACATTGCTGTACTGATTGTAATTCCACACTGAAGATGTGCAGAGCCAAGAGATGTAGGGTTCAAATTTGATATATTTTCCCCTTCAACCCCACAGGAAGAAATACATAATCATTATGATGACAAGGAATCTAAACCCACCACATTTTAAGGCTTCCAAAATCTCCATGGTGATGTACAAAATCCACAGGTAAAACCAGGTACCCCTCACAAACAATCAGAGCTTTAGCATGTACTTCTTGGGACATGCTGCTCTCCTGCTCCTGCCAAAAAACAGAAACTCCCACTGGCAAAGCTCTCCATCCATTCTCCAGTGCCATAAGCACGTTTGATCCCTTCCAATGACCACAGTGCTCAGGAGTTTCACACAGTCCCTAGCTTTGGCCATGTGGCACTGCCAGTAAGATGGTACTCATGCAAACATGTGCAAAGACAATGGGGACCTCTTAAAAATCCTGCTGGGGCTGTCTGAGGATGAGATACTGCAGCCCTTGCCCAGCAATAGCCTTGAATGCAGCCATAGTAACACAGCAGCTGCTAGCAAGGGTGATAAGCAAAGACTCCTGTGCACTGCCAATATCCTCCTATGCCAGCATGTTGCATCAGCTTGATTTTGCAGCTTCAGGCTCACCTGTTTTTCCAATTTTTTCAAATTCCTGTTCTGATCTTTTAAAAAGTTCTTCCCCTGGGTTATTTTTTTGTTTTTTTGGTTTTTTTTTCATTCTGATACAAGAGAGACAGAATATCACTGACAGGAGAAGGCTTGGAGACAACAGATCCTTCTTCCTCTGCCATGAAAATGGACAGGAGCTTTGTTAAGAGTTTGATAAACTTCCCTGAACTCACCCAAAACACATTTTTTAATGTCGGAAAATTCTTGTTTGAGCTCTGTAGACACAACTTACAGAAGCTTGATCTATCACAAGGGTCATGAAAAAATACAGGGTTACTCAGCAATCAACATAAGGAAGAGCAGCAAATGTCACAGGTGCCTGCCAAATCTACAAGTTTGCCCAGAAAATACTAGTCATGCACTTGCCAACATTTGTTCTTTCCTCAGTTCAGCAGTTTTGCTGCAGGGTCAGGTCCCCTCATACCATGCCAAACTCCCCATTTCCCTCTGTAAGGAACTAAGAGCTCATCCCAACCAAAACTGCCCCCTGACCCTGGGACAAGTGGTAACTAAACTCCACAGGAGGCTGAGGCAGCGATAAAGCTCAGGATCTTCCCAAAGGACACTGAGTACAGAGAACAGTCACATACTGTACAGTGCAAAAGAAGCTTTAATCGTTAACACATTTGTTTTCCGGTTTGACAAGTGCAAGGCAACTGTATTAACCTTATATAGAAAAGCCACTGGCAAGGAGCAGCCCTGAAAGCCCACTAATATTTAACTCTCTGGATTACCTACCACAATGGGACACCAGTGAGCAAATAGAGAAGACATTTCAGAATGAGGCAGCTGTTCTTGCTGCAGCCAGCACACTCAGAGCCAGCAGTTGAAGTGTCCCATACGTATTTTCATACAGGCCACCCTTGTTTACTGGGACCAGATGAGATCAGGCACAGTCTGGCCACACAAGACTGAGAAACTGGTCATCCTTAGTGAGGGAGGCCTGAAGTTCAGAAAAATTACAGGCACCAAGGAGCACTCTTAGGGATTTATCCCTCTGAATGAGATGGCAGAGAAAAATAGAACTAAAATATTCTGTGATCTTAAGGGCAACGTAATAAAAAAGTATCTACAGTACCAGCATATGTCAGTTAAAATGTACTAAAAAGATTAAGATTTCTAGTATTTTCTGCCCTATTATTTTTGCCCAATCTGTCCATTTTCTCATTAGATCAATTTATCCAAATTTAATTAAGAGTTGGTAATTGTGACAGGGCATCTCCAAATGTCAAAGTCAAAGCCAACAATAACAAAAAAAACCCAAAGAATACTGTGAGCACAAATCCCATTAAAGGCTACAGACATTACACTTCTGGCATTGATGAGTTTGCAGGTCTGCCCTCCAAAGCTGCATCACCCATCAACCCAGCTATGTGAGTGGAATTCCTAGACTGGAGAATGCAGGGACTCAGAAGTGAGCCAGCAGACCAGTCATGGAAAACACTTTCTGCTTGGAAGTGGAGTAGGATGCCTGGGTGTCTCCACTTGACAGGTGATTATGGATTTTTCCAGGAAACTGGCAGCCAAACACTCATATCTGATGTGAGAAGTGCCAGGAACTCCTCATGCCCCACTGAGTTCTTCCACCTTATGGGCTCACAGCTGCACCAGACCTCCACCCTACACAATCCTGCTGCAGCTGGTTTTGCTCATCTACACTCTTGGTAAGCTTTGTTATGGCCTGGTGGCATTGTACAGCTCTACTGGAGCCAGAAGATCTGGGATGTCTCATGGCTGGTGTGCCTGGACTGCTGCTGGAGGGGCAGTGGGGCACAGGAAAACCCATCACACAGAGACACTCTGCCTGATGACTCCGTGAAGAAAGCAAGGGACAAGACTGTCACTCCTAGCTGACCATCCTGACCAGAGGTGGGTCAGACTTGCACAGGCAATAGCTGGGCAGGTACATTTCTTTCTGGGCAGCCTGAACAACCTGCTCTTCCTCTGAACCAAAAAACCTGTAAGGTACTAAGCCCAGTTCATGTGGAAGACTCATTTCTCATAGGCCTGCTTGTCTTCATGTGACCACAGCCCCAGAGCTGCCCCCTTTGAAATTACCTAAAGGTTCCTCAACCTATCCTCCCTCTCTCAAACATTAGGCCAAAACCCAGACCCACCAATGCCCTAATCCTGCCTGTTGTACAGCAGGAGTGAGGAAGAACTGCCTCCTGCATGATCTGGGCTGGGAGCCTAGGACAAGCCCTGCTCCACATCTGCTGGTACATGTGTACAGTCCAGCCAGAGGGCTCTCAGGAAGCTATCAGGTGGTGATGGCCTGAAGATAAAAAGTTGAGTCATGCCTATAAACTGGAGCCTGCTGATAAGAGGAGGAAGGGGAGTCCCAATTCAAGGACTCCAGACTAGAGTGTTTTGGGCATAAGTGGTGCCTGCTGCATTATGAGGGCCATGCCAAGAAAGAAAGGACAATGTTTCTGGAAAGGAGCTGGTCTCTCACACTGGTGGCACAGTCTTGACTATCACACTGCAAGCCTAACAAAGGTGAAGCCTGAACCTACATGGATACTTCCACAAAAGGTGAAACCTGAACCTACTCTGTCCTCTCCAGAGAGATGAGAATTGTCCTTCTCCATCCGACAGACAGGCTGACCTAAGGAGATGAACTGGATGGCAAAACCAGCAAGTTGCATAAAACCTTATTATCGGTTTCTCGGCTGTTTAGGTGACCTGGAAAGACCCGGGGTGGCCTTGGACAGCCCGCGCTTCAAAGGACGAGAAGAGGCTTCAGATCTTTTCTCAGTCTCGGTGTTTATTAATTGTTTATCTAAAAGATTTTCTCTTGGCCCGACAGAGGTCTGCACAGCATGTCAGCCATGAGCACACTGCGAGCCCCCGGGGCGGTCACTTATCTTTATACTCAAAGTTATGTATACAATATTTATCAATTTTCCCCAATGCCTTTTACCCTTATTAACCAGTGCACTTTTAGTAATAACCAATCCCAAAGTGCCAACATCACCACAGAAGATGGAGGCCAAGAAGAAGAAGAAGAGGACACGCCCCAAGTCCTCCATCTTACTTCTTTAGACCCCCCTGTACAGAAATCCTAAACCCTGTGTCTTACACTCTAATTAACTCATCCCTTCACCATTTACCCCAGTGAAATCCTCCCATCCTCATACAGGTGTCGTCTCCCTTGTAGGGTTAAAGTCCAGCCACCAGACACTTCTGGCAATATTCCAAGGGTGGTCTCGGTCCCTCTGCACCTCAGCCCTGAGGTACTGAGATCCCACACCTTATACATGTAGAAGCAGGTATCACCCATAAGCAAGGGCAGCTGTACTCAACCATGTAAACTCCCCCCGTTTTTCTACCCTGGTGTAGACTGGTGACCCATTTGCTGGAAAATTTCCAGGTAATGAGTTCATTACACAAGTGAGGCTTTGGCAAAGTTGTGGTGCCAACTGCACTCTACCCATGGGAGGAATAGACACAAATGCCCTCTGAGACCAGTTATACTGGGTCATCTGTGCCAAGCAAAGTCTTGAAAAAAATCAACAAGAGAGTGTAAAGACACAGGGGGAAAGGTTATGGCATTTGTCTTTCAGCCTGACAGAAATCAGGATCTTCTTCGCATTTTTAGTCATTCAAACCTTGACTTGGTCCACAGCTATTACTCATGGTATTTCTTCTGGGACTTCTAAAGATTCAGAGAAATTGAATAATCAAAGGTTTGGGGTCTAAAGACAACACAATAGCTTTCTTGAAAAACAGGTACACAGAACTGTCGCTCTGTGTTCTGTACAATCTGACTCCATTGATATGCCCCATCCCTGCAGTGCTTGTCCACCTTCCGAATTCCTGTAAACAAATGCCAGAATCTTGTTTTTGTTAACTTCTGCTTCTATTTCTATATTTTTAAATGGCTAATCGCAGCTGTCATTGTTGCCGAATGAACATGTACCGCCTCGCTGTAGCCTTTAAAAATATATTTATCATGCAAATGCTGGTAGAATTTTAAGTATAGCTGAAATAATGGGTAGTTCTGTAATAGCCCTCCCAATGAGATATTGTGTCACTGTTGGCCACAACAATCCAAAAATAGAATGATTGTTCTCAAAATCAGTAGCACACCCGATACGCATTGCTCATCTCTCATCACAAGGGACACTTCTGTTTTGAACAGCTGTACTCTTTCTTGTCTAGATTTGACTGGTCACATGCCATGCTAAATTAGTGTGGTTTTTGGAAAAATTGGTTTTGGTTGGTTATTTGTATCACTCATTTTGTTATATTTTTTTCACTATTTCTATTTACCTAATAGTAAAACACCTCTTATACCAAATTCTATCAATTGCCTGTATCACCTGGAATCTTGCTTCCAGGAGGAACCAAAGGGGATTTTTAGAGAGAAGCAATTAAAAACTGTATATATAGGTACTACTGCAATGCAGGTGCAGAGAGAGCAGTGGGAATTCTCTCCAGAGACTATCCTCATGGTCAGCTTACACAGCAACTCATTTCCAGCTCTTTTATTCCTTTAAATTGCTGAATTTCTTTTTCACATTTTACAGATTATAAAATCTCTTGAAGTGCAAACATGCTGCCTCTTCGGATAACTTCTTATCGCAATAAGTTCCAATGTAGGAGACTAAAAGCTGCCAGGCCTCATACAGCTCTGAGAAACTGAGAACTCTCAGGACCCTCTGGCATGTGAATCTTAGGAAGGGATGGTCATTTTTCTTTGCACACTGGCTTGTTTTCCTTTTAGTGAGTATGAGATTCTCATTTCACAGGATGAAGAAGAAACTGAAAACACAAACCTGATATTTTTTCTTCTTTTTAGGCTGCAAACAGCTGCACACACTCTGCCTGAAGTTAAGTGAGGGATCCCTCTTAATTTGATGGGAGCAAAAAAGATCCCTACAGACAAGACACTGGAGGGCAAGTTTTTGACTCCATCACATTTCCCATGGGATGCCCAAAACTAGACTCCTTGTGCTAAAGAACCAGAGGTGAGATACCTGCTGCAAAACAGAACACTACCAGAACTTCTTACTCCATACAGGCCTGGAGTATGCATCTGTGATTGCTTAAACAGGGATTGCACATTGTATGGTTTACCAACTGAATAGGAACCACAGAGGGTGCCTAAGTAGAAATAAATTAATTTCATCTGCCTCCTTATTTTTACATCTAAACCAATATCCACAGATTTAAAAGAAACTATGCAACCCTTATTTTCCATTTTTTATATATATTACAGTAAAATGTAAGTTATAAATTAAGAAATTGCCATATGCCAAACACCAACCAAATCAGCTAACTGTCACAGAAATGCAGTCTACCCAAGAACAAAATTTTGGATATAAAAACTTCTAATTAAAGACCAGATCTCAAATATTTTATGTACCCTTAACTCTTACAGCTTTCATAAAATGCTGGGTGCTCAGATTAGGTGTATATATATTATGATTGATTCATTGACTTATCAAGTCTAAAGCTGATAAGCATTTTAGGCTGCAGACAGTTTTCATGAGCAGATATTTTTTTCTTTCTAAAAGAATGCTTTGATGAGCTACTAATAAAGTAGCCATTTAAAAACTGCATTTTAGAAATAGCATAGATAATTAGCCATCCCTTTTAGCATCTTACCTCTCTTACAATCTATGTAATTTCTGGTATATAGTCAAGAATCAATTACTGAATTGCAAAATGTAATTAAACAGTTACAGTAAGTTATCAAAATGAATGTGTGTTACAAAAAAAAATTAGTCACAGGAAAAAAATGCCTAAGTTGACCAGGTCTAAGCCAATCAGGTGCATTCCAACTGTAAAGGAAAAAAAATGGGGACACTCCACACCCACACAAGGCAGTTTCCAAGCTCATTTTTAAATACTTCACAGCTCTATACATAGAGGACTTCCAGCAAAAGATATTTTATGGTGTCATAGAAAGGAGTTACACTAAGTAGCACAGCTATTCAGGTATCATTATGGACTGTACAGAACTCTACACAAAACAGCCCTGAGATGAAGGCCCATAATGATTGCTGCTATGTGAAAAAAAGCCTCTCTGTTAAAGAGCTTATGATTTGAACTCAGTCTGCTCAGCATTTAAGCTATTAATTTTTTTTTATAAGGTATTCTACCTGTAAAAAAGATGTGGGCATGAAACTGAACCTAATTCTCAACATCCAGACAATTCCTCATGTGTTGTCTTTCAGTTTGCAGCAGCAGTAGAAATCATAACTTTGTCCAGTAAGGCTCAATTTTCCTGAAATTTTAAGTTCCTTCTATGCTGCCTATTTCCCACAGTGAAAGGCACTGCATTCCAAAATCTGACCTAATATAAACCTGAGCACTTAGCAGTACACAGCAGAGTTGCAACAGAATTCACATTTGCCAAAAATGAAGAAAATTCAGACCCGTCCATATCTATATAATTCTTTGTGCTACTTTGTCCCAGTGTGTCACAGTCCAAGCTGGTTTGTATCGGGCAATTAATTTGGCTATAAATAAGAAACTCAGCTGGTTCCATAAACCAGCCCATGTGTTGACAGAGAGGAACCTCAACTAATTACAGTCCTTCCTCAGCTGCAGACATCTCACTGGTGCAGGAGCTGGGCAGTGTCAAAGATCAGTGAGCTATCCAGACCAGATTTTTCAAACCCCTTGTATAAAGAGGGGTTCAAACAATAAACTCTCCTGATTGCCTCATGGACATTGGGGTGTGTGTCATCCCTGTCTCCCACCACCAACTACACGGAATGCACGGCCCCCAACGTGATACTACTTGGGAATAATTTGGTGCTCAAACAGTAATCATAACTTTGGGGTAAGAACTAAATTGCTTGCTATCACCTTATTAGTTACATAAACATGACATGCCTGGTAAACTGTGCAAAGAGTGTTGAAATATGGCAGTGATTTCCCCACCCCCAAAAGTTCACCAAGTAGCTCTGCATTGGTCGTCCCTCTATGGACAGTGGCTTTTGTGCCACTCTCTAGAGATCTGTTTACATAAACCCCCAGCTATAGCAAACGTACAGCCTGGTCAGTGAGCTTACTGTAACTCTTAATCCAGGTATGGAATGCTAATAGGAGTCATGTGCTGTCCCCAGGCTGGTTATTTACGGGATTCAGGAGATATCAGCCATAGAGCAAGGCTAATTCACCACTCCGCCCACTTCCTCAGCATTCCTCCCAGACCACACCAAATGGAGCAGATGATGATTTATCACCACTTCATTCAGCAAGGACTCCAGGTAAGTAAGACCAGAGGGACATGAAAGATCCCGAATACATTTGGCCACGGTTCTGTGTAACTCTTTATCTGACCTTACAGCCAGAGAGGAACTCACCACAGTGAATGACAGCGTGACCTCAGTTCACACAGAAATCACAGAACAAGAGGAACAGAGCTGACTCTAATTCTGACATATCTCAGAGGAAAAAGGCTTGCTGAATGATTTAACCCCAATTGTGTAAGGCAAAAATACTGATTCACTAATCAGAATTAAATTTTGCAATCCTTGCTAACACCCAAAAAGGTTTGATCTTAAACATATACTTCTGGTACTTCTTTAGTGATATGCTAAAAAATAATAATAAAAGAAGAAACAAGAACCACAGTTTGGGTTTTCTCACAGATATTGTGTTATTTCTGTCTATGACAAATTACATTCACTAAATTTTGACTTATTGCCAAATAGCAGAAGAGTAGCCACCTACCAGGCTCAATTTAGTAAAACACTCTTATGCTGATTTACATGTAGAACAGAGGGTTGGACGGTGTTAAACATTTACATTTAGGCTTTTGATAAGTTCATACACCAAACAAATTATTTAACTGCCTGAATAAATGATTCAGAATCCCAACATCTCAAATGGGATGACGCCCCCATTGTATGTGATGAACAACTGAAGGAAACGCAATGACTTCACCATCTAAGGGCAAAATTAAAGAAAATTACACAATGAGAAATCAGACCAGCCTGCATTCAGTTCTTCTCAGTTGTATAATTTCAAAAGGACTGTGTAGAGCAGTCCTTATACCATATAAGTGTGCCTGGCATCTGGGATGGAGACATCTACTTACAAGATAGCAAATTACATTTTACATCTCTTCAGGGAGAAGAGAGTTTGCATCTTGGGCCTCCCACTTCCTGGCAAGGGATCTGGTCATTAGGCTATTACATATAAATGATACAGGCTAATGTATATACACACATATATATGCAAATGCAACATTTTTTTAGGTATCTGTTGAAGGGACTGAGGTTCCTAAGTCCCCCTTCACAATGCAGACAGTAACTTTAGAGTAGTCAACTTCAGTCTCAAGGACCAGTAGAACCAAGACAATAAAACAGACTGCTCCCAAACTGAAGAAGAAAGCAGGGAAATAGGAACAATCAGACATGTTCCAGCAGAGCTCTGCTGAGCCAATTTTGTATCTTATCTGCAAAGTCAGAAGAAAAAAACCCACACTATCTGAAGCCCTAGTTATTTATAGTTTATGTTTACTCTTTGCTCAGTAGAATAAATGTGCTGAGTATTACTGTGATAAGACATAAAAGCATTACTTGTTGTACTGACACATGCTCTAGTAAAACCTTTAGAAATGCAAATAATGCTGCTAAGTTGCTCTTATTTATGTTTCTAAGTCACTGTACTCCTATCTACCATATCATCCTTCATGCCCTAAGCACCTCCTGAATAGCCTGCTTCTTAAATTGCTTTTTATAGATTAAATCACTTTTCCCAGAAAATCACATGCTATTGGCACATAAGCCATGCAAATGATGCCCAAGGCAGGTAGGGTGCTGATCAGATGGAGCTGGTATTTAATGATTGCAGTTTAGCAACACTGAAGTTCACACTCCCATCTTCTGCCACTACACCCTGTGTCTCACCAACCTCCTCCCCACACATCTGTCCACATATCCTTTTTGCCCTCTGCAAAACTTAAAATCTCTCCCTCTTACGCCCTGTATTTTTTTCAAGTACTCCTTTGACCATATTTTCTCTTCTTCATCTCTTCAGTCTCACCCATTCATACTCCTCATGAGTGGCAGACCCATCTACTTGTTCCCTTAACTGCTATCCTCCCTTGTGTTCCCTTCTGTTTTATTTGATTGTGATGAGCTCAGACATGGGAAGGTAATGGAGACCTGCTCTCTACAGCTGCCCCCAGAGCTGGCCAGCCAGAAGGTGAATCTGTGTGAGCTGTGAGATCAGATCAGATCTCACATTGTCTCCCAGCATAGCTAAACCTGACACATGCTTTTAGGTTGCAAAAAGCTGCCTAAAGTGATCAGACACATCTAAGGAGGGAAAAGGGCAGCCCAAAGCATCCTACTTTATCCAGCTGAGAACAAGCTTGAACTATGAGGCTGAAGTCCCAGATATCATCAACACAAACCCAAAAATTACAGCATGGGTTTTCCAAGTGGTCTGATAGCTGTATTCCCTTCACTTGTGTGACTGGTTGTCACCAGATACATGCTGTCCTTTTGGGAAGAGCACGGACTTTGTCTTTTCCTTTTTTCCCTTTACCAGCAATGGCATTTGAATGAAAAACAACAAACTGACTGCTTCACTACCCTCTCAAAATTGTAAATGGGGAACTGTGATTAAGAGCCCTATCTAATCTTGTTGACTCATTAATTATTTAATCTTTTGAAATTTTTTATTCCTTTTCTACCATACCTTGCAGAATTGCCTATGCCCGAAAGTAGCTTAAGTCCCCACTAATGGCTGGGTTGCTAATAAAGGGCATCACTTAGCAATGACATAATTCTGTTTTCTGATAGATGCCTCTTAATAGGGAATTAATTTCTTCCACTGCAAAAAAATGTTGTATATTTGACCTATGCCCTTTTTCCCATGGCAATTTTCAGAATGGTTGCTTTCACTTGACACACTTATGACATTGAATGTAATTGCAAGATACATACACACACACATTCTGAAGCATGCAAGTAAGGGGACAAAGTCTACTTTCACAATTCATGGCTCTGTTCACACAGATTTATTGCCTAATAGAGCATAAATCCTATCACTCTCAGTCTCAGAATAAGAAATGCTATAGTTATACTAAGTGGTGGATTTAAAAAGGTGATCTCGTGAAAAAGATCACTACATGGATAACAAGGTGAGGATTCAAACAGTGCTCAGAATTTCAAGTACCATTTTGGTTTCATAGAATCATTAGTGGAACATTGGGCTCAGCTTTGGTGTCCGTATTTTAAGCAGCTGTTGATAAATTTAAGAGAGTTCAAAAGGAGCTGCAGAAACAACTGGAGAGCTGGAAAATGGATAATACTCAATAAACTTCAGGTGCATAGTTTGCACATAGAAGGCTAAGAAGCAATTTAGTTTTCCTCTCCAGATTTGAGTACAAGGGTATTTTTGAGTAAATTTTTATTCAAATGCCTAACAAAGTTCAACAACTGGAAGCTGAAGCTAGAAATATACACTAGAAAAAATTTAGGATTTTTTTAAGTTTGAATAATTAGTTATGGAACACTTCACCTATCACAAATTTCTCATCCCTAGAGGTCATTAAATCAAGAGGGTGCATATTTCTAAGAGATATGCTTGAGCTACAAAGCAACATACAAAACCTCCAAAACTTATGGCCTTCATTAAAAACCCATCTATTAGAAATTACATGGTGAGTATGAGGTGGAGTCAGTTCTTGTGATGGTAATGGCCTTGCTGGACTGAAAAACCACAAATCCTGGAATGAAACACAGCAGAAGATGCAAGGCAAGTAAAGCCAGACTCAGCTGAACCTTCCCTGATAAATCCAAACATCCAGAATAGGTGCCTCTGTGACTGCAGGTATGATGTTCCACAGTCACCCATGTTGTTACTGAGTAAAAGTAACCTTCATCCACAAATTAGTATTGTTACTGAACATCCTATACAGTCCTGAAATAAAGTGAAGGAAGGGAGAAAATAACTTAAATGTAGTTCTGAAATCATGTAATTGGTCAGAAAAATTAAAACTGTATCTGTTAAGGTGTGTCATATATTTTCTATACATTTTTTAAAGGGGTATGGAAGAATTGCCCACTCCAGTAGCTTCTTCATCCCAGACTCAAGCAATTATTTTCATGTCTCCCTTGGGAACCAAGAGTTTTGGCTAGAACTGAACAAGCTGGGGTTGCAGCCAGGTGCCTTGAGAGCACAGGAACTCACTTGCAGTGTTCTTTCTTTGCCCAGGAATGTGACTTTGCAGACTGAGGCTCCTACCAAAGCAGTCACTGAGGCAGGGCCATCCAGCAACTCTGACTGCAAGAGCACTTGTCTCAACCTACTGCTGGCATAATGTCATACTCCAGTGAGCAGAAGGTCACGATTATCTCCCTTTCCTCAACTAGACAATCCTGCCAAAAGTACCACCACAAACCCACACTGAGGGTTTGTGCTACAACACAGCACTCAGGGCACCTGACTGTAGCTGCAGACTGTAACTGCTTGTCACATGTCAGGGGAGAGGTCTTGTCCAAGAGACAAAACCTCACAGGAGCTCAAAGTGGATCACAAACACAAACCAGGACAGCTGCTGACCTCACCACATGCTGAACCAAAGCCATGCTTAAGTCCTCTGTTTTAACTCTCCCTCCATAATCCTACAGCATGGCTGAAAAAGCACCACAAAATAGGTTTTGAAAGTAGAAACAAGTGCCTGAGTGTTGCCACCCTTTCCCATGTTTATTGGGGGAGACATTCAGGTAGTAACTCAAAATCTTCCTCTTCTTTTCCTCCAAGTACAAAGGATTCTCTTCTGAGCCATCGTGCTCTAACAAATTTACAGCAGCATGTATACAGCTAAAAAAAAAAAATCCAAACCCAAGCAACAACAAAGGTCTTACAAAAATACAGCACTGCAGGCATGGCTCTTCCCTGGGGAGAGGATGAAAGAGCAACATGTGACAGATGTTTGTCATGTCATTTTATATAGTATTCAAATCCACTCAGAAACAATAGTGGTGAGAATGGTATAAAAACCTAAACATAGCAGACTAAAAAGAAGCGTTACAAAAATAACTCTTGAATAAGAACAAAAGAAATTAAATATAGAAAGACCAAGAAAGTGGTTTAAGGAAGCTTTGTTTGTTTTTTATGTCAATTTAAAGAAAGAATAAAATCTCTTTTAAGGACTCTCTCAAATCCCAAATTTATCTCCATTATCTGCTGACTCAGAGACTTCACAAGACACTCTGGCTGGGAAACTGCAGGGGTTGCTTCCTACATAATATAGTATTGATGTACCCCTGAAGGATGTAACAGCACCATGAAACAGACCATCCTCTTTGCCTGCAGGGTTTCTAGCTATTCTCTTAGGCTCCTTATTTCCTCCCTACAGACAAATCCTCATTTTCCCTTACATAAAACTCCTTTCTATACAAGTTTTTTAAACAAGCAGATAAAAAGAGCCAATAAATTATCCTCTGCGAAAGTGACTTGGCAGTGAAATATCATAGTGTAATGGATACCCGATCATATAGGAATAGATTTCAACTATGAAGTGGAAGGAGAAGCAAGACACTCTAATCATTCATTCATTCATATAAATATGTATGGAGGCAACCTACAAAGCTGTTCACCCAGTTTGGGCAATATGTACTTTAGCATGCAAACTACTGCACAGTGGTTGCACATTCTCCTATGGGGAAGATGGCACAGATGTTTTGATTTTTCAGGCTGCTGCTGTTCACTAAAAGACAGTGAAAGCACCATTCTTCAGTCTGAACTGGTTATTGGTATTTTATTCTGGAACTGAGGTGCTTAAATCATTCTTCAAACATAAGCTGTTAAGCAGCCTAAGCAAAGAAAAATCCTGTATAGATTTTTTTTTTATTATTTATGTTCAGGTATTCAGATTCTGTAACAATTAGATTAGGAGTTATTTTCAAACAGTTTCAAATACTTCGTCCACAAATGATGAAAAAAAAAAATTAAAACTCAGCTTACCTGCAGTACCTAGAAAACCTCTCAACCTTTCTTCCTCACAGGGGTTCAACATCCATGAAGCACCCGTCTCTTCACACAACAGCCTGTGTGCTGTGATCTCAAGAGAGCTATTTTCCACAACCTGTTTCCTGGTTTAAGAATGTAATTCCACAAATTTCCCCATTTGTGCAAATGCAACAGAAATTTTAGAGTGTAAGCAAAGGCCTCATGTACAGCACTAAAGGGATGGCCTTTCCTAAAACAGTGGGACACAGCACTGGGAAGGACAGAGAGAGGACCAGCAATGAGATAAAGAGCTGAGGAGGATTCATGGGCTGACCAAGGTGAGCAGACACAGAAACCACAAAGCCCAAACCCACCCCTGTGCCCTGGGCTGCTGCTCAGAGGGGTTTGGAGGGAGGAAGGCACCAAGGAGGGCCACGACATTGTCTGGGCTTGGTGAACTCTTGAACATGTCAGCCACTACAAACTACAACAATTCTTCAAAACCGAAAATTGCCATTTTCTCTTCAGCAACAGGTATCCAAAGTAAGAAAGCAAAACCAGAAAAAAAAAGTACCCCTTTATCTGTCATCTTTAGGGGATAGGGCCACTCCAACCAACAAACCAAAACGTTGGAAGTTGGCTGAGTACCAGCTTTTTCCTCTCTCCTGCACCCATACAGCCTCAGTGAACAAGCCAAAGAGAGGTGAGGACACCCAGTCACACCACTGAAGAAGAAAACCCTTCTGCTTTTTAAAGAGGAGGTCCACTCCATTTTTCTTTAATCCACGTAGAATTAAAACTGGTTGATCTACATTCTGACATTTAATCAAGAGCATATTTAGCCTAGAATAAAATAAGTGTTCCCATTCATAATCCCATATTAAAACATAAATGCCTGTGAGTCTATAAAGATTCAGCTGGTAAACAGTTTTCCTAAGCTCCTCAGCTGCCTGAAAAGCCCACTAGCTGCTTTGGTACCTTTCAACACCCATTTTTAAAAACAGGGCTGATGGTCTTTAGTCAAGTAATCAAGTAATTGAGAGCTGCAAGATCATACGCTGATTTTGGAACACTTCCTTAAGCTCCAAGGGGATTATCTGTTCCAGCTCCTACCCAAAGTGATTAAGTCACATGATTCCAAACACATCACAAATAAGAGACCAAATCTGCTTTTCTTTTGTACAAAATATTTTTCCGACATGTGAATCAAAGAGGCAAATTACAATAATTAATACACAATAGACAAGGTAAATTTTAATTAATACACAATGAGGTAAATTTTGTCCTTAGTGGTCAGACAGGAATTCAGAGAAAGGGATTTTTACCACCCAGTAAAAAAATTAATAAATTCAGTCAGACATAAATCAAGTTTCTCCTTCTGCGTTCTCTTTACTGAAACTCACTTGAAATATACTTTTTAGAAAGCATCCTTTTGAATTCATTTGTATTTTTAAAACTCAAATAATTTTAAGATTGTCAAAGTTACAGAATTCTGGGCAACAATTCTACAGATAAAACGGATTTTTTGCAAAATTTCACCACAGAGTTATAAACACAGATAATAACTTGAATTCTGACACACCTTTGGCATTACTTCCTTGATTTATCCTTATGTATGAAAGCCTAGCCACTTATTTATTGCAGTTAATAGGGTGATTTTACTTTTCTCCTCCACTAGTTTTACATTGTTTCAGTGAATATTAATGCTTATGACCTATAATCAGCTATGGCCAAACAAAAGAAAGAACCTTATAGCCTGGATCAGACCAATATAATAAAACAGTGTTAAAGTACATGGAAACAATTTATTGAGGCATCTTATTATGTTACTGAAGAACAAAATTTTGTTCTTCCCCCCACTAATACATAATAAAACCAGATTTAGCTAATTTAAATTTTTTTTCTTTTCTTTTTCCTCACTCCGAGAAAACCATGCAGACACTGAAACACAAAACTACTCTTTGGGTTATGATGACAACTTTAACATATTTCACTTTCACAGGCTATTCCTAGTAATTCCAGAAATATAATACAGATTTCTTGAAAAACCCAAATATATCTTTCTGTATCAGGTGGTGAAATGCACCCTACAGTGCTAAGGAATGCAAGTTATTGGAAACTGCAGTAAATTTACATGACAACTGTCACTGATACCTCCCAAATCTATCATACATACTCCAGTAATCTGCTCTTGTACAAGGCATGCACAAAGTTTTTGAACTCTTGTGGCAACTGGAAGATAAGAGAAATCCTGCATGAGACACAAAGAAGTAAGTGGGGCATTAGAGGTGCCTCCCAAGTTACCACTTCTCAGATGTTATTTACCCTGGGAAAATCAGTATGTTTTATCAAGAGCAAAAACACTTGACTCTACCATGGTCACTCAATTATTTATAGGGAACATACAAAGTGCCAGTAGGAAAAAAAAAAGCCAAACCAACACAAATTCTCCCTCTTTGCATCATCCAGTTATTTGCCTATTACACATAAATTTAAAAGATAATTAATTCGTGTCTTCAATGTATATGGCTACTTCCTTTTCCCTTTCTGTAAATACTGATTCTTATTTTTTATGGAGGAGTAAGATATATTTCCTCCTCTTGAATAATGGCCCCTGCAGAAATGAAGACCTGTACATTACTGAGTAGAATTAGACAGCACCAAACACAACCAATGGCTAAAATGATCAGATGGCTCTTTTAAACAAATTACTAAAGTAAATCATGACTGCAGGACAGCAGAAGCCAGACTCACTAATAACCTTGGGAGTTTTGGTTCCTGCACTGGAATCCAGGAGAGCAGAAGACAGCTGTGATATTGACTGAGGTCAAGTTGCGTGTATGTCAATGCAGGACAAGCTTTGGCCTCAATCCCCAGTGATCATCAATGCTCAACACAGCTCTCTCAGGGTCCCTGAGACCATAAAATTATTTGAGGAAACCAACACTTTATTGCAACCTCACTCTCTTAGAGAAGTTTCACGAGGGCTATTCTATTTCAGTGATTTCCTGCTCCCTTGTGTCCTTTTGAAATCCCAGTCTTGGCATGTTTTCCTCCAGGCTTACACGCTCTAGTATCCCAACAGTGAATATTCTACCTCAAAACTTAGGGTTTTTTTCAGTTTTCTATGGTCTGTACTGCCCAAAATTGTAATATGATTTCCCAAAAATCATTACTTGTCCATGTTTCCTAGTGAGATTAACGATGATTCAGAGAGGCTATGAAAAAGCTTTCCAGCTCAGCTTCAGATCAAATTCATTTAGATCTTTGATGCCAAAGCTTACTATCCAGAAAGTCAAGGATCTATAAATCTAGATTCAATAAAAGCTAGAACTGCTCAAAGACAAATTATGAAAACCATTTGAGCAGATTTTGTCCCCAAATTTCACAAAAAAATCTCAAATAGAAATAAACTAATTCAATCTTTTTACATCTTATATTTGTTTATGCAGATGAATTATTTCCTTTTGAAAGAACTGCCTTTTCAAGACTATTCAAATAAACCAGCCATAGTTTTTTAAGATCATTTTGAGGCAAAATAAAAGAAGATGATACCCTCTCTTACTTGACATCTGAGAACAATAAACAGCCCTAGGCCAGCATGCAGGATACGTGACAAGCTATCTAAAACATCCCAAACAGTTCAGAAGTGCTTAAAAGAATTAGTATGTTCATGAAAAAAACGTTGAATTTCAATTTCTTTAATATCAAACAGAAATCAAAGGAATAACTCACACTTTTTTTCTTTTCCATACTAACTTAATTAGGAATCAAGTTTAATACTTGGTTGCCAAGTGTGGCCTTATCTTTTCCTTGACTGATTTTTTTAACGCACCTAGTCCTCCCAAGGTTTAATGAAATATTGCAACCACCCTGTAGGATTTGGGCAATTAGAATCCAGCAAATACAGATAAAGGGTTCAGTCTAGTTACCTTTAGTATTGACTCTGAGACTGAGGTTTTTGTAACTCTCTTCACTTGCAATGGAGCATCCACAACCAACATGAGACTGACCACAAGTTTGATTTTGGATAAAAATGAAGTGCAAAACATTAGAAAAGAAATTAAATAGAATGCAAAATGCAGGTTCCTTATATGAAGAAATGAAATAGACAAATCACAGAATGATAACAATGCACAAGAAGAATAACAAACTAACACAGAGATATTTTTTGGCCAGATATCTTCCTAAATGTTCACAAACACTCAGGAGAAAAATCCAGGAAAAGTAGGAAGGCATAATAAAAAGATCTCTGACTCGATCAGAGAATTGTCTCAAAACTGAGATATGCAGAGAAAATGAATAAAGAACATACCTCTGAATTTAAAAAAAATTATAACTTAGATAATATTTCCACAATATCTGATTCAGCTTTCAGAGTTTACTTTTCAAGGATCAGGTCAATATTGAATAATTAGCAATTACATGTCTGTACATCATATTACTATGCCACCCTGACTGCTATTGCAGACCAATGCATCACAATCATTAATTGAGCTCCCTCAGAACTCTTTCTGAGGAACAGACCTATTATTAGTTTAATAATCTATGTGATTTTATTATCATTGGGGAACAAAAGTAGAGAGTTTGGGAAATTTATTTAAGGTTTCTAGAGAATCAGAGCCCAGATCTCTGAGTGCTTACCCATTCCCTAATCTACTTAAGCATCTTGAAACCTACATCACTGCACATTTCAAGCACTTCACAATACTGAAACCACTGGTAGATTTGCCACTTTAAAATAATGACATTCTTGCATCTAAGCACTGTATCAAGCCTATATCTGTTGTCATCTTAATGCAAAAATTCCCTTTTTTGTCATCTTATTGCAAAAGTTCACCTTTCTCAGTGAGTTCTCATGGTCAACTCCTTGCAGTACTGACTCCACCATCTTCACAGCACAACCAACAAACTGCAGCTGTCTCCTCACCCAGCTGCCCCACTGTTTTGTAGCACTCATCTTCTTATTGGACACAGCTGTGGCTGTTAAGAGCAGGCCTGTTCCTGATCTTTGGTGATCAGTACAGCTGCAACTCCTCAGGGTGAGACTGCCTTCTGCACTATTCTCTTAGGTTCTATCCTCCCACACGTATCAAGCTGCAACAGCCCTCAAGAAGAGATGCACTGGTCTGGCATGGATGGCCAAAAGAGGTTGTAGCTACCTCCAATCCCTTCTCCATCCACCCAGACATCACCACCAAAGGCCCAGGTGGCCCCAGCACCGCTGTCCCCCTCCCAGCAGCTGCTGTCCCTGCCAAGCTTGCTCTGACACCCCCAGCAGTGGTGCCCTGATTTCCTTCCCCTGGCCATGGGACTGATGAACTGCAGCAGAGATATCCCCAGTCCAGAACAGCTTCATGCTTTGTTTTTTGAGGCATCACATCACTTCAAATAGATTAACACTGGCTTTAAATTATGGAATCTACACAACATCTTCTGAATGCTCTATTTTTTTACTTTAATTTCCCTTCTGTTTGCTCTTTTTTTTTTCTTTTCCCCTGAGGGTTTGGAGATTTTGTTTTGTTGTTTTGGGAGGTTGTTTATTTGTTAGTTTGGTCTATTTGTTAGTTTTGGTTTACTCCTTGAGATAGCATCTTTATCAATACTTCAGGAGCCACACTCAAGGCCATTAAACATGCCAAAAAAATCCTGAGTGGCATCAAAAGGAGCATGACCAAGGGGTTAAGGGAGGTAATTCTGTCTTTTACTCCACTCTCCTGAGATCCCATCTGTAGTGCTGTGTCCAGCTCTGGGGCCCCCAATAAAAGAAGGACATGGACCCGCTAAGGTGATCTAGAGAAGGGCCACAATGATGATCAGAGCTCTGGAGCACCCCTCCTTGTGAAGACAAGCTGAGAGAGTTGGGATTCTTCAGACTTGAGATGAGAAGGCTCCAAAGACCTTGGAATATCCTTCAGTACCTGAAGGGCTACAAGAGAGCAGGAAAGGGATTACATGCAGTGACAGGACAAGGGGCAATGGTTTCAAAAGAAAAGAGAGTCCAACATTAGTTGGACTCGATGATCTTAAAGGTCTCTTCCAACTAGAAATTCTGTGATTCTGTGAGAGTAGGTTTATATTAGATATTAAGAAGAAATTCTTTACAGTGAGGGTAATGGGAGACTGGAGACACTGGAACTGGTCAGAACAGTTGTGGATGCCCCATCCCTAATGTTCAAGGCCAGGCTGAATGGGGATTTCAGCAACCTGGTCTGGTGAAAGATGTCCCTGCCCACACCAGAGGGCTTGGAACAAGATTATCTTTCTTGGGGTGTTCCAACCGAAACCTTTCTGTGATTCTATGACAGCAACAATATACTTCATAGTCATCATCCTCATAGATATTCAAGAAACTACTGCATGTGGCACTTAACTCTGAGGTCTACTTGACAAGGTGGTGACCAGTTGGACTCAATCTCAGCAGCCTTTTCCAAACTTTTTCTGTGCTTCTATGCACTGAGTGTTCTAGTGTAAGAGCTATATAGTAAAACATATTTAAAACACTGGGTAGACATGTGAAAAAAGCCAAGAGAGCCAAGATATTTGGAACATAGTGAGATTATGAACATAACTCCTATCAAATCACAGGGTCAAAGACTGTGATAGAGTGTTTATCTGATTGATGCTGAATGTGCTCCAACTCACCAAGGATTCAAACAGAAGGGATCAGTTAGTTGCTCTGGATCTGCTTTAATGTAGTACAGAAAAACTGAACCTCTTCCACTGATAAAATGAAAAAAAAGCATGTCCACGAAAACACAATCACAAAAAGAGGATATTTTACATACACAACACATTTAAAATTTGGATGAAAAGACAGATTTGCAGTTTTATTGGAAAACCTTGAATCTGTTAGTTTAAATCAAATCCTTAATGCTACTATAACATAACCACTTATGCATTAACATGCAGTTTTTCCAAAGGTTCTTGTTATACACACTCATAAAAACTGGGAGGAACACAGAATTTTTTTAGACCAAGTACATTCATTTCCTCTGTTGACCTGAATTGCACAATGAAGCTCTAACATCTCTGTTACACTGAGACAAACTCAACAACAAACAGCTCTAACAATCTGTTACACTGAGACTCTCACACTTAACGTCTGCATAGGGATTCTGGCTCACCAGGCACCATGCAGGAGCCTGCCAGGGGCACTGGCTTCTGCCCCACGCACAAAACACAACCAAAAGCACAACTCCATTGGTCTCCCATCCTTTCCAACAAGCACAAGGGCCTGGAACTGTCTTCTTGGGGAGAGAAATCTCAGGGCACCAGCTCCAGGGCTCTTCCCAGTCCTTCCTGCACATCACAGCCAGGGCTCCAAAGGCAGGACATCTCCAGTTCCCAGTGCAACTTTTAATTAGAGGCTGTCTTCCATAAAAAAAAACAATTGAACAGCCCTCTGCAAGAATATGTCATCTGGAAAGATGGAAATTCCCAGGCAGTAGCATCAGCATTACACACTAGCCTCTTAGGCAATGGGATGGAATGGAATTACTCAGCAGTGCCTTCCACTTCTACCTTTTTTCCCTTTCCCTCATTTTACTTCGTTGACCACATTATTCCTTGTATGTATAGTAAACAATTATAAAAATACTTTGCAATCATCCCTGAATAACAATCAGAATTTTTTTTGTTTCATAAACAATTGTAAGACAGAAACAAATTATAGGCATTGCTTACAGACAACTTTAGTAACCAAAACTGAATTATAAACCTTTAAAACACAGTTCCAACACACAGAAATGAAGTATCTAAGAACAGTTTATTGGGAATTCTCCTACAAGAGAAATATGAAATATTCTATGCTGTATTGTGAACTTGATAAAACTGATACGAAATGTCCCTGAGTAGTTGATATTGGCACGTGAAAATAAAGCAAAGCCCAGCAGGACACATGAAATTCATGCATCTCAAATGTAATTCCAAGCAGTATAGTATAAATCAGCATGGGCATGTAATTCTTGGATCTTGTTTGACATAAGGGAAGCAGAAATGATGTGTTGTTGCAGGTGTTTTGCAAGCAGACATGACGCCCAGCTGATTGTTAACAGACAAACTTTTTTCAAAGGAAAACAAGCTGAAGGAAGATCTCAAAGCTGACAAATGAAAAAACCCAGGTGGAAATAGTTATGATCACTCCTGGGCTGGGGCAGTCAGCAGCTATTGTTTGTGCTAGGATGGCACTGGGAGCAGGCTGCTCCTGGGGGAAGCAGGAGCTGGCTCCAGCAGGCTTGAGAAGCATTTTGGGGCATGACAGCCACTTCCAGCTGGGCTACACGCTGGGCTGCTCAGCATGGGCAGCTCCATTTGGCTCAGACATAGCAAGAAACGTGCACCTCACACTGAAAGCTACAGAACACCTGCAATTTATGTTCTCTGAGAAAACTGCAGTTTCTAGTCCCTCAAAGCCAAAATTTGAAGTTATATGACTTGTAATACTGTTAACCATAACAAAGATGATCTCGTTCCAATCCCATGCCATGGGCAGGGACACCTTTCACCAGATCAGGTTCCTCTGAGCCCACCCAGCCTGGCCTCGAACACTCCTAGGGATGGAGCACCCACAGCTGTGGGTAACTGCACCTCACTCACAGTAAGCAATTTCTTCCTAATTTCTAATATAAGCCTACTTTCTCTCAGTTTGAAATTTTTACTCCTTGTCCTATCACTACACACTCTTGTAAAAAATTCCTCTCCAGGGACTTCTTTGTATTTTATACAAAACCCCATATGTGTAAGATACCTTTAGGTGCTAAAAATGGAACCCCTCTGCTACAGGTCCCATTTCCTATTGAAGATATATTTTATATACAATTCAACAGCACAGGCTTTGCAGTGTGCTGGTTAGGGTAATAAAGGGAAAAATGGGGTCAGAAAAAAAAGTCTGATCTTTGTAAAGTCATTTCTACACTATATTAAAAATTAAATATTTTATTTACAAAATAAGTAATGCAAGTTGAACGGATATACTCTTTGTAACAGAAAAATATACTTTAAAAAATCTAAAATATAATGAGGGATCCCTGACTTGCCAATTTGGGTGAAACATCTTGCTAGGGGCTTTTTCCCCTCTCTATTCTGCTGCCCTTCTGAAAAACTCCTGTGTAAATCATACTCTGCAGGTTCACCCACCTTAATTACAGGATCTTTTCAAGAGACAGCAGTTATCTCTAGCTACCAGCCAGAGGGGGAAAAAAAATTTAAAAGGCTGCAGACTCACAGAGGCCTGGCTACTCCTGGGTTTGATCACAAATCACTTCTCAACAGTGACACATAATAGTGTTTTCAGGCGAAACATGAATAAACATGTGCATAAACTTTTGATTCAGAGCAATGCCACAGTAGTTCTGTGATCCATCAGATCTCAGAAGATAAACATGATGTGATGGGGTCATTTCTTGCTCGAAAGGCTTCCAAAGAGCAAAAAAAAGGAATAGCTGGATAGATGCAACTAGTTGGTGATTGAGTGGATAGGACTTCTCAGAGTGCATAACATGTGGTCAGGCAAAGCAGCAGGAAGCCTTGAGTTAAACAGATAAAACTATGCTCAGAAAGACTGGTCAGTAAACAAGGATTTTGCTCTAAAAATAAATAAAAATAAACGAAGGATTAACATTTGGTTTCATTGCATGCTTTTAAAAAACAAAAGGGAGGAGAAAGAAGGCATTAGTTGACAAACATTAGTTGAGGAATTTATAGCCAAGTGTAGTCCCACACCAAGGACATAATTGTACAGACCTGCTCCACAGGTGTAACTGGAGCCCATCCAGGTCACCTGCTTGCAAGTGTGCCTTCAGCAACAGCTTTATGGTGCCCCACACAGCATCCCCAGAGGGCAGGCTCAGGTTCCCTCTCACACAGACAGCAATGCTCTACTCCATCATCTATTTCAGAATGTGGATGGGCCCAGCACTCTGTGCAGCTTCAGCTATCCCAACCCTCTGAGCACAGTGGGAGACACATCCAGAGCCGTGAGAAAAAAAAATGAATATTCACCAGTGCAGAATGACCCAGCACCCTTTAAACACAGGTGTCTTTACCTTCTGCTATGAGGACACCTGGCATGCCTGAACAGCCTGATCCTGGGCTGAATTCAGGACACCTGCTCCAGGGAGGGCAATGATGCCACTGCTATTCCATCTAGTACTGCTTGGGCCTTTGCTTTACAGGAGTACAGACTGGTAAGTCTGATGCCTGAGCCAAAGTCTAGCTCATCTCACTATTCCCTGGTGATACTGGCCACACAGAACATTGCACATTTTCTGCAGCAAATTGTTGAGCAGTTTCACCGTGCACTGTGAATCAGCTTTTCAGGGTTTCCTCTGTTCTCATACCTACCAATGACTGCACCTGTAAAAAGCCTGATGAATTAATAATGCAAACAAGGCAACAGCATGCTCATAATCAACTTCACGACCAAAGTCCTATCAGGCTAACTATATAATAATGGGTGCTGCAGATCAAACCAGAATGATGGCTGTCAAAAGGACACACGAGTGCTTCAACAGAATAAAAGCACAGGAATCTGCACTGGCTTGTGCCAAGTCTATTTAAAGGATCTAGAGGTACTGTGGTACATAGAAGGGGATTAAAAGAAGGATTGCAGAACTTCAGCTAGATGTCATCTTAATGTTATGCAACTCCTTTTTCCTGAAAACAAAGGGTGGATTCAGCAGGACCTAAGCAGCCTTGCCTGTGCAAAGCTAAATCCCACCCTGACCTCTCACTGATCACTGCTTTAACTCCACACTGGCCCCAAGCATGGAAAGAGAACAGAGAGACCTTCCAGACAGTGAAACCCACTCCACTCCAGCACAGCATTCCTTTGCAGCAGCCTCTCTCCAAGGGCAGTGGGAGCAAAGAGTTTCCAGTGAGAAACCGATGCCAAAGAGGAGGTGAAAGCAAAAAGAGGCACCAAGAGCTCTTCACAGAGGGACAGAGGCACAAAGGGAACCTTGGTGCAACCACAACTGACACAGCAACAACAGAGCCCTGCCTGGGATTGCCAGGTGTTTGCCTCATTAGTTTGCTGCGATGGCAGGTTGGGCTAAATCGAAGATTCTGCCAATGACCCCCTCCAGTTTGGATCAAAAGGTGGCAACACCAGGGCTCTGAAAGGAGCCACCACCCAGGAGCCAATCTGAAGTGCCATACCACTGTGACAAATTAGAGGCTCCCACTGGGTTCTTAATTAGCATTTCGTATGTTTCACTCAGCAAACCCAACTCTGCCTGTGGTAATATTTTTAGGACTACTATTTCCAAAAGGTTTTAAAACAAAAAGACAAAGGGGGTGGGTGAAGGAATAAACATCCCAAAATAAACCCCACACAAATTACTTATAATTTGTTACTTGTCAAACAGTGGCATTAACAGGCCAAAAGAAGGTTAATAAATGTCTCATACAGTGTGACTGAGTACCTAGTTGTCCAATTAGCAGTGCAAACAAAGATAAATATCTCATTAAAATATATAAATACATATAATTTTGATTTCCTACACTTTGCCACTTCCAATATATTTCTGAAATGCATTTCATTTTAGGAGAAAACACTCTATCACACTCTCATCTGCAGATACCTCTGCATGCTTGTGCTTCTTTGTTATTAAAAAAGCTTTACTTGGGATTTGTCATGTAAAATATAAAATAAATACCTACAAAAATGTTTTACTGGAGCCATGAATAGAAACCCTCATTGAACAGGAGAGCGGGTTTTGTGTGGTTTGTGTGCCTTTACTTGGATGCAGTACTGCTTGCATAGACTTCTAAATTACATTGCAGTGTTCTCCACTCTGTTATTGATTGAGCTGAGATTTTTGGCAAGTCATTTCACCACTGTGCAGTTCTTTCTATTCCTACCTACCCTCTGTGTCTCATTTGCCTTTATAAACCCTTTGGGGCAGCAAGTGTTTTTCCCTGCCAGCTTGTAGTACCTGTCACCATGGGATCTTATTTCAGTTGGCTTGATAGGCTAATAACAATATTTATGTTGTAGGAGATTAAATATTAAAGAATAAAAGGAAAAAACTAAGCAATTCTATAGGAGAAATACAGTACCACATCTATGGGCAAACCATGCATTTTAAAAAGATCCTTTCTTCCTAAAAAGCTAGGCAGGCTTTAATAATGAAATAAATTTCATTTAAAAAAAATAAAAAACAAACAAAACCATAAAAAGCACAGAGGACAAAAAACATTATGATTGTGAAACTCAGTAATTTCCCAGGGGTTTCTAAGGACTCTATCTCATAGCCCAGGTCAGGAGAGCAAAGAGGGAAGAAGTTTTACACTGGAAGAAGTCCCAGCTTCCCTCCTCAGGCTGAAATTCACTGAGGCAGCTGAGGACACCAAGAATAACTCCCTGTCTGGGAACTGTGCAGTTTTTTGTAAATGACTTTTAGAATCTGGAAGCTACTCAGTCTAAATAACAAGGCCAATATTAGCATCTAAAGGGATACGAGTGAAGACTCCTGGTTTAATGTCCCAGCTGCAAACCTCTTTCCCAGCAGCAGCATCCTCACCAGCTGGCCAGCAGTGCACAGACACACAGGGAGGAGTTCTGCAGCTCCTGCAACCTGCTCCTGCAGCAATTGGTGAGAAAGCTGCTCACTACTTACCAGAAATCTTCTTAATATTGACCCAAAATAATACTAATTGTATTTACTACTCCTCTAGAACTGGTACTGCTCTAGTCACACGCAGGAGGTTCTTTCTCACACATGCAAAGAAAACCAAAACCAAACCCTCAGCTTTTTGACTTCTACACTCAGAAACATTAATTTCACTACCCTTAAAGCACAGGCATAGACATGAGCCCCTATCAAGGCAAAGCAGCTGTAACACTTCTGCAAGTCAGATGAACTGTACACAAACCCATACAATATTTCACACATATTTAAAAGTAGCATATATAAGTTTTGTGGGTTCATCTGTTCTGAAGATTATTTCAGAACATAAGTATCACAGGCTTAACATAAAAACTCAATATAAATACAAATCCAGAAGACCTTTTAATTGATATTTGAATTACCGACTTTCAATTTTAATTAAGCAAACTCAATATCTTGATTTTACTTTATTTTCTTAACAAAACCTCCAGTACTGTAACAGATTCTTTTCCTGAAATCTTTTATGCTATTTTTACTGGAAAATGACCAAATAGAGTGAGTGTAGAAAAAGCTCTTTTTACTGGCTTGTCTGAAATTCCAGTAATTCTTCTAGAAGTTTACAGGGCAGAAATGTTCCTCCACATCTGTAATCAAGCAGATAAAATGAAAAACCAAATTCTTCAGGAAACATATTCTCTGTATACAGTATAACAGAGATTTTAAATAGGCTTCACTAGCAGTAGCTATATTAGAAAAACCACGAGACAACAGACCAGCACTACCAATAATAGAAGCTCCACATAAGTAATAACCACTATATTCTCTTAAATCAAAAAATATTGCTAAGCTTTTATCCACTTTAAAGCTTCTATCACCAAGACTGAATTATGATCAGAGTTACAGATCCTATGTTAAAATGATACAGAATATTTCCAGCAACTAATTCCAAGAAATTAATTATGTTAGACTCTGAATTTAAAGTGAATACTTCCTCCCATTGCCATAGAAACGAGAGACTCTCAACTTGAAACTGCCATGCTAGTTGCTACAACAAAAAGGCAGCTTCTCTCACCACGAGTTCAGATTTCATGTGTGAGACAATAGGCAGATATAACAAACCCACATGGAAAGAGAAATCAGAAATACCAGTAAAAATAATGACTCTATGATTACTATATATATACATGTATATGTATATATATAAAATGAAGAGGAGTCAGGGCAAACCAACTAATATCAAGTGCAAAATAGGCATCCCAGCAGGCCTGAGCTTCAAGGAGAGTTTTCTAAATGAGTAGTGCAGTGGCTGAACAGGGAATTCGGGGGGTAATCACACTTTACCTAAGCAAAGCACTCAATAGTTTAATATGAAGAAGTGTTCAGCTCCTCCATCAGTCTGATACAAGAGTTCAGCAGCTGCTCCCTCTCCCACTTCACAAGGATTTCAATGCCATGATAGGAGCACCTGCATGATCTTTTAGCTTTCTAAGCTAGCAACAGGACCCTGCAACACTTGGAAATAAAAATTGCTGTTCCTATAAAAAAACCAAGGCCAGAGAATTAAAATATAATGGGATTAATACTTGTTTATTGCAACATACCATTTTGGAAGCATGTGAGAGGCTTATGTGACATTTATTAATGCAGATTTAGCACAAAGAAGGACTTAGTAAGGGAATAACAGAAATGAACACAGCCATTCCATTTCATACTAGAATCAGCTGTGAGAATGTAACATGATAGAAACTATTCAGTGTAACTCATATGGGGTACAAATACAACTGTTCATCACTTTTCAGTCTAAGTTTAGGTAGAAAAAAATGGTGTGTGTTATAAGAACTTACATGCGAAATGGATGTCCTGGAATGAGACTGATGCCCCAATTTTTTTTCCTTTCAACCTCTATAGGACAGGTTAGTTGTTGTTTTATGAAATGGCAATATTTTATCAGAAATATGCAGATTAATTCATGATTGTCATGATGGGAACAAAGCTGGAAGTTTTTTTTTTATTATTACAAAAAGAACTTTAAAATGTGCAATTTAAAAAATCATTTTGCACATTTCATTTGGAAATGCAAGGACAACGTGAGATACAAAGCCATTAATAAATAGATAAGTACTAAAATACAAATTGTACCTGTTTGCAGGAAGGATTTCCACTCTGGAATACTAATGTTACATTAACACAGCTACACAATGTACCTGCTAGTATAGTTGCTCATTATACTCTACCACTGTTTTCCATTGTTCTGCTATGTATAGTGAATCTAAGAGCACTACTCATAATGATGAAGTTTATTTCTAGGGGTTTTTTCCCTTTTTTCCTCTATAATGAGGACACAATATTTCTCCAGCATTTTTAAAAACAAACACACTGTGACTCTGCAGAGAGTGAGTGAATGACCTCAATTCTGTCCTCAGAGTCTGACCTAACAGACTGCCAAAGGAAAACCCTGGCCCCCAGCGTAGTAATCTGTGAACTCTGTGGACAATTTATTAATTCTGGGTAAGTCAATGAAATGGCTGCCATCACTGGCGATAGGGACTGGCATATGTTGTCATGGCTGTGCCACATACCCCCCAGACCAGGCACAATGGGAGATTGTCACACCAGCCCTTCTCCCATTGGAACAGGCATGATCTGGAGTGCCAGAATTCCGTGTCAAAACAACTTTCTGCATGCTTTGTGAACTGAACTCAAGCACAGAGGGTAGAAATATCTTTCTGGCAGAATAAACTAGTTGGTGTTAATGCCAGACCTGAAAGATGTGCTACCTGAAAGGTACAAGATTAATTTCAGCAACGCAGGAAGGTTCTTCACTAGCACAAAAGGCTTGGAGTGGGCAGAAGAATAATGTTGGTGGCAGACATGGCTCCATGGTTTGCAAATTTATGGGGGGCCTCCATGAAGTGCACTGGTCTGAACCAAGGATGGCTCAAGAAAGTAACGAAAATATCATATTGAAATGTATATAGAAAGGCATTATTTCATCTATGGATGTGGCAGCAGACAGCCAGTTTGTCTTGTCTGAAAATCATAAAACACATGCACATTTGGTATTCTAATTCCATTTTCACATGGTGTTGAATACCTGGACTGTTGCCCTTGCTTCCCAAGGTCAGAAGCCTGAAAAGAAAGGCGCAGTAATGACTTAGTGTTTATGGTCCTGCACTACCACTATGTAGTGTTTATGGCCATGACACCAGGGCTGTGTTGGTACCAGAGAAGAAGGAAGCAGAAATAGAGCCAGGGAGGCTGAGGTGCTGCCTCAGCAGCAAGGAACCCAGCATGCAATTCTGTCAATGATGAAACGCTACCTGGTAAATCTCTTTTTTTGTAGGAATATTACTCATGTAGGAAAGTAATCCTACACAAATATGTGTTTCTCCTCTACTCCTCAGGTGGTACCATTGCTTCACCCAACTTTCATGAGAACTTGGGACAGAAACACAGACATGTTAACAATAACTCATGCTTTCATCTGAAGAAGGAGGAATGCTATTTTTTCCTGTGGAATGAGTTAATTGTGCATATTTTAGAGGGACAGCTTTACACCAGCATTCTTCTGGAGAAAACAGTTGGTCATAGCTTGGACTGGAGCACCATTTGCTGCACATAAAACTGACTGGATGGTGGGCCTAGAGAGTAGGGGGAATGAAGCTACATCCCACTGGGCAGGCACCAGTGGGGTTCCTCAGGGCTCACTGTTTGGGCCAGGCCTGCTCAATATATCAACAATCTTGTGTTTTCAGTTCTGGGCCACTCATCACAAGACAAACATTGAGGTGCTGGAGCATGTCCAGAGAAGGGCAACAGAGGGAAGGGTCTGGAGCACAAGTCTGATGAGGAGTGGCTGAGTGAGCAGGGGTGTTTTGCCTGGAGAAAAAGAGGCTCAGGGGAGACCTTATCACTCTCTACAGCTGCCCGAAAGGAGAGGGGGTCAGCCTCTTCTCCCAAGTAACAAAAATAGGACAAGAAGAAATGGCCTCAAGTTCCACAAGGGAGGTTTAGATTGGATATTAGGAAAAATTTCTTTGCTGAAAGCATTGTCAAGCATTGGAAAAAGCTGCCCAGGAAAGTGGCTGAGTAACCCAACCCTGGAGATGTGGCACTTAAGGTTACAGTTTAATGGTGGACTTGGCAGCACTGGGTTAACGCTTGCAGTCAATGATCTTAAAGGTCTTTTCCAAACTAAATGATTCTATGATTTCAACATGTTTTGAGAAACTAAGACAGACCTAGGAAACACATGTTCCCTGTGCTGATTTTTCCTGTGCTACAGGCACAGGGTTGTACTCTCTCTTGAATATGACAGAACATGTAAATTCTAAAACCGGTAATGTACTTTAATAATCTCTAAATTTTTTTCCTGGAACTTTCACATAATTTTACTTTCTCCATTTTGTTCCTTGTCTTGCCTTCCTTCATCTCAAATTCATGTGCTGTGGAAATAATCAAAGACACCCAAGAGAAATGTCTGAAGCTGATAAGCAGAGCGAAACAGCATTATTCATATATTACTAATCATAATGTATGTATGAATGAGAAGACACCTGGTAGTGCTGTGTTGACAGCAAGCTACCTTTTGATTAAGCCTTCTAGATTCTAGCAATCTGAAGGTACTGACTAGGAGTTCAAGAGTAATGTAAAAAGGATAAATACATGGCAGATACACACAAACAACAGCTTTCCTTCAGCTCAGCTTCTAGAGAAGTCTCCAAATTGTGGATAGCAGGTTTGAATAAATGAGAGATTTCAGGTTAACATTAAAAGAACATTCAAACCATAAGTACTGTTTTAGAGATTATCATTTAACAATTTTTGTCCAGTTTAGGAATGCTAAATAATTTTTGTTAAAGCCCTTAAGTATCTTTCTTTCCTCATGCTTCTGCCCACCATTCCACTTTTCATTGGGTAGTTTCAGCCTACAGTTAGAAAGCTAAACAAATGGCCAGAAAAGTATGACACCTTCTTACTGGACAGATTTCTATGAGGTTGAAGAAAAGCAGATTTGTAACAAATTGGGTGTGCTGAAGAGATACTGTTGGGATCACAGCCTCTGTGGTTTTTAAAAATTCAGTTAAGGCCAGCATTGCAATGGCATTCAGCAACAAAACTCAATGACAGGCACTTTGCCACTGAAATCAATAAATAGTTCCAACTCTGTGCTGTAGACTGCACCTACTTAGATAGGCATCTAGTCAATCTTATTCTAAAGTTTATGATTATTTTATTTCCCACTGCAAAATCTTGTGCCATTCTGTACATTGCTTGACCACCAGAGTGTATGAGTTCATTTTAACTGTCAGATATATTTGCACCAAAACTTAAATGAAAAATATTCTGAAGTATTACTGTAGCAATATTTGCATAGCAGTTCTATACAAATTCTTACACAATCTCAACCTAAAAATGAAAATTTCTACCAGTCTCAAAAAAACCAAAGATTGTACTAATTTTTAAGTTTTTATGTATATTGTTATATTTATAAACACCTAGGTACATAAGCAAAAAAATTAGTTTGAGAATGTGGACAGAGTCAAAAAATATCATTACGTACTTTGAACTTTGCCTCAATAGTCCCCAGTAAAAAAAAAAAAAATCCCTTTTTAAAACTTGTTTATAGCACCATGAGGAAGAGAAGAACAAGAAACATCTGCTTCTGCAGCTACTGCAGCACTTTCCATCACTCTTTCTAAATCACAGTTGTGACCACCTCTTCCCATAAGTCCCTTTTGAAGGATTTCTTTTTCCATGTATACACCACTTCTTGTTTACAAAATATGCAGATGAATAATTTATAGAATCTTTCATGTCATGAAAGGAGCTCCTCATCTATAAAGAGCAAGGAGAAGATCAAGAACACTAAAAGAAAAGCTCAGAATCCATATCTTTCATGAAATGCTGAATTAATGCAGGTGAGGTTATACGATGCATAAAGGAAGTCAGACACAATTCTATCCCCTCACACCAGGACTTTCCTTTGATGTCAACAATATCAACAGATGTACAAGTCTTACTGTAAAATTAACTTTACCTTATGTGACTAAACAGAACTAAGCAGAGCACTCTCAATTATTTAATTTCTTCAAGGAAATGATGCACTAATAAAGTCATGGCCCCATCCTTTAATGGCACATTTGTAATTCTCAGGGAAGGAAAAAGACTGATGATTATAATTCTGCTGCCAGTGAACGCAGAGTCCCTGACATGAAACATCACAAGCTCTCTGGAGGAGCTGAAGAATAAATCACAAGGTACATGAGTCAGAAGTCAGCTTCAATGGTCTTTAAATTAAGATGGACAAGCATAAGAATAACATAAAGTAATGGTAAAAAAGAACTCTGAATTTAATTTCAGGAGTTAATAAAATCCTAAGAAGCACAAATTAGGAAAAAGAAATACGTTTATTTTCAAATAGTATCTATGCAAAAGTTATAGAGAAAAGTAAACCACATAGGTTTTCAGAGTTCTTTGGGTCTGATTTTTGAAAGACCCTTGTGATTTTGTTTCTTTTATTCTGGAAGATCATGCAGCTTTCTGTTTCAAAATACTGTTCTTTTGAAGATAGCTATATCCAACATTCCCATCTTGGAGAACAGTGTATGTGATATTCAGGAATGAAATATCACCAAAAGAGTATCTATATGCACAGAGTGTTTTAATGAATGTGGAAGATAATTTTTTATGACCTTAAATAACCAGAAACATTTTTAAAAATCCATAACTATACATAGGAATTTGTGTGTGAAAAAGTCTGTAGTAAAATACTAACATTTTAACTAGCTAACATGTTTACACATGCAGCCAAAGCTTCAGAAAATGACAGCATTGCTGTATTTCTCTGTCAAATGGCCTGTCATAGACTTTTAAACGAAATTTTCAAAGTTAAGCCAGGTTTTAATTGTAAAGTTTATGGATGAACCCGTTAAGAAAAAACACTACAAGGCTACTAAACCCCATAGCCACAAGTCAGTGGGTATTGAGACAGTACCATCCTGTGTCCTTTTAGTCTTGGCTCAGCAACCACAGTCACAGCCACCAGGAATAGGATGTGGAGGATGCAGTCTGCCCAAACTTGGCTGCTCTTGTGTCCATCCTAATGAGGGTCCAAACCTTTTCCTGACTGAGAAAACACTTGAAAACATGCCCAAGTACATCTATAGTCAGCAAAACATTCTAGAATATGCTTACTATTAAGTAAATGATTGGATTGAGAAAATTAAACTTCAGTTCCTCCTTACATTATGTGTACTAAATGCCACATAATATGGCATTTTTTGCTAAAGAATTAGGGATTGACACTTAAAGTCTGACTATTTAGAGTCAGATAAGAGCCATTAGAAAATATCCACAGACAGTGTCCGTTTTAGTCATATTTTGAATAGTCATACCACTAAATACTTTTAAAAATAAATTCAATTTCTCAGTTGGTCAGATCACCTGGTTACTTAATACATCCAAACCACTTTCCTTGAGAAAGAGATGCATCAGGCAGGAGCTCCAGGACAAAATCTGCTCCAATGCTCCTGAGTTCTGAAATCCATGTTTTCAGACTGTTCACTGGGATTCTGCTGAGGGCATCTGTGGAAGTTTATAACTCTTGGTAAAGAATAAAAAATCCTGGTTTATGCAGTACAACCAAGTGGGCTGTTCATGCAACCCTTCCAGGAGTGAGTGTGCACAGCACACACCTGGCCAGCCACTGCTGGGAATTGCTGTGGATCTGAGACAGCAGGGAACACACAGTGGAACTGGAGGCAACATTGCTCCCTGTATGACTCTTCCCCATGTGATTACTTATCCAAATTAAGATGCCTTTCCTTAACACGCTGCTACTTTTACAACTACGCATCTGTACATGTGTGGGAAGAAGACAGCACTTAATCCAAACTGTTCTGCATGTGAAAACAAACACATTGAGATTCAGAAGTATTTCTTTAAGGAACAGTAAAAGGCTCTTATCCTCACCCAAAGGAGCTGAAGGTCAAAATGTGCATTTGTAGTACACCCAACTAATGTAACTGCTGTAAACAATTCGCTCATTGGAAAGGTTTATACTCAAAAAAAGCATGGGGGTTTGCAGAGGAAACCCTGCCTTCTTTATCAGATGTCAAAGACAGCTTTGCCTTTGACTTCATCTGAGCCAAGACCTCATCCCATGTGTTTCCAGAGATTCTCTGTGATTCTGCCAACAGTAGCACAACAAGTGGCTTTCAAAAAAGAAACTAACCAAAAAAACCCAAACAGGAAATAGTCTCCAAGGAATATTTCTTTGTGAACTCTTACAATTAAGACTAAATAATAATAATGATTCTTACAGTCTTTTCTCCTCATGCAAAACAAGGCACAACATCCTACATTAAAAGCCTATTTATTTATTTGGTGTCATACCTAGAAGAATTCATGTTGAATTATATCATGGAACTGCAAATCAGTTTCTCATGAAGTTTACTCCTCCTCATAATATGCAGCAACTCCTACATTGTATGTTTGGGGTTTTTATAACTCGAGATATTTAGCTAACACAAAACAGCAATATTCCATTCGACTTTTCAAAAGTAGTATTTCATCTAGTAATGTGATAAATGATGAAGTATTTAATTATTCCAGAGAGGGGAGTGTTTAATCAAACATAACATAAGGAAAAATCATGAAAGCACCTTTTCTATGCTTTAAAACAGCTAATCCAGCCATTCCCTGATTCCATCTACAAGTAAATTTTCACTGCTGAATTGTCAAAACTTTCAAACAAGAGAAATACTCACAGTCTCTTAAAGATCACATTATAAATAGTCGTGTCCTACCTCCACATTTCTCTCTCTGACTTCATTCCTAGGCAGCACTGAAGAAGCAGCTACAGTCACATGGTGCATTCAAGGTCATGCTATTCTAATTGACAGCGATAGCATTGATAAATTATGCGGAAACAACGATAATGGAGTCATTAACCTTGCTCCAGCACACTAAAGGTGCTTTGCAATTAAAAAGGAGTAAAAAAGTTGCAAAAACATACAAAGATTTTATTGCTCAGCCTTTTCTCTCCTACACACTGCTGCAAAGCACTGTCAGGGAATAGTAATATTGCTGTAACGTGGCTGCCTGTGCTTTGTCACAGAGGGGCGCAGGGACGCACCGGCTGACACTGGAAGGAGGAGTCAGGTAGTAAAGTGCACAAACCATTGACTTTTTCTTTTTTTTTTTTCCAATAGGAAGTTGGATCCAGAAGGCCTCTCTCTCCAGTGTAAAGGATGCTGGAGCACATGAAAGATATTCCAGCCAGGAAGTCTTTCTCAGTCCAAGAATCTATGCTGAACTGTCATTTCCAAACACACAGACATGTGGCCAGTGCTTTGAGAACTTGCATTAAAACTGCAGTGAGTTAACACACTGAACTGAAACTCCTCGGGTATGTAGAGATACAGGTACAGATACATAGAATTAGGTAGAATTCAGAATTTATCCCTTATGTCTTATACAGAAGATTGCAGTAATTCCCAGACTAAAAGCCTGACTAGGGTCCCTAATTCATATATGACAGGTAATTTATTAAGGGTGCACACATTAATGAATCACCTGTGGCTGCTTTGACTTAAGGAGAAATGTTATAAAAACAGTGAAGAGATAGGACATATGATTCACATAGCAACTCAAAAGTAACCTTAAGTTTGCCTTACTGTAAAGAATCTATAGGATTTCTGAAACAAAAAATTGAAATTGGTTTGCTGACAATCTACCCTTATATTCTTGACACTTCAAATGCTGCTTCTTTTTTGAATCCCATCACAGTGAAACCACTCACACTGAAATTATTAATAAAAAGAGGACAGTACAGAGCAGCTTTCCTGGAGTTCAGGAGCCCAAAGATGACCCTACACTGGCAAGACAGAATCCATTATAGTCGTTTTTAATCTTCGCTTATCACATGAACTCTTGTGTCTCCCTGCACAGCCTGACTGTCAAGATATGATCTACAGCATATTGCACAACTTACCTATAAGGACAAATAAAAAGGTCCCAGATCATATCTGTATATAGAGGCTTGACCTCATGGAGATAACTGAATAGACAATAAAGTACATTCTGAAGGCCTGAGTCGAAATCAGATTCTTTCTACTGGTTCTGTCATGTCTGGATAAACTAATAACTAGCATATTCTTCAAGCATTTGGAAGTATCGCAAATTATACTTTAAACAATAAACCGTCAATTCCAAAGAGGAAGCAAAATTGCCCAATTATACCCAGTGCCAGAGAGATTCTCCTCTGTGTCCTCTGAGCACAGGCTGACGGCTGGAGTTGCCGAGCACAAGCGCCTCTGATGCATGGTATCTAAAAACTTCCCACCGCAGAAATTCCCAAGTTTTCAATGGCTGGGCTCGCTGCCCGGCTGGAATGCGTACTTGAGCGATACGCCCACAGCCGCTGCACCACCCATAGCCCGGGAGCACCTACGGACTCGGCTCCCAGAGCAGCTCCTGTGCTCCAGAAACGCTGCTGGGGTAGCAGAAACCTCCTCGGGAACGTTCAGCTGCAGAGAACTCAACTCAGCATAGTTTAAAGAGGGCAGAAACAAACATGTAAACAGCATCTGTGGCGTCTCTTCTCTATTGACTTTCCTGGAAACGCATTAACCTATTACAGTACTTCAAAATAAATAAGCGAAACAGAGGCGAGGCAAGAGTGCACCGTTCTCTCCCAAAAGTTTCTTTCTGCCTGTTCTCTCACTTGCTCTGAGCTTCCCTGGGATTAGCGATCGTTTTCACCAGGGATCAAATGAATGACTTTTCCGCTAATGACACTTAAGAGATGCTGAAGCCACCCTGGGCGCCGCCAGGGACCCGGCGGGTGGCAGCAGCCCCTGTCCTCACACCAAGGAGCCCGGAGAGGGGCGAAGCCAAGGGCAAGCCCCGCTCCGCACCGGCCCCGGCCGCCGCTCCGGCCCCCGGCAGCGCCGGCGGCAGCATCGACCGGAGGGGCGGCGGGACCGGGGCTGGTGCCTCGGGCCGGGCCGGGCCGGGCCGGGCCGGGGGGATCCGTCCCCGTGAGAGCGGGGCTGCAGGGGGTGCTGCCGCCGCCCCCCGCCCGCCCGCCCGGCATGGCGAAGCGCTGTCACTGACGCACATTTAATTCGCCCGGCTGCGGGTACCGCGCAGCGCCGCTCGCATCCTCCCCCCGCCGCCGGGGAGGGGGCGGCTCCGGCGGGGAGGGGGAAAGTCAAACTGCAGCAACAAAGTTGCTCCCCCTCCGCTCCCCCAGACCTGCCCCGGCCCCCGGGGGGGGGGCAGAGAGGGGGGCCCGTGCCTGCCTTACCTTGCTTGACGCACTTGAGGCGGATGGGGTCCTTGCAGTGCTTGATCACTGCCAGCACATCCCTGATGGTGAGCCCGGCCACGGGGGTCTCGTTCACCTCCAGCAGCAGCTCCTCCGGCACCAACTTGCTGCCGCCCTCATAGGCCACCTTGCCGGGCTTCACTTCCCCCAGGTAGGGGAACTGCCCATTCTCGGCGCCCCCCTTCAGCTCGAAGCCCAGCTGTCCCTCCGGGTTCCTCACGATCACGATCTCGTGGACTCTGCTCGTCCAGTGGCTTTTTTTCTTCAAGCCCTTGGACATTGCCGTGGGGATGCTCTGCCCGACTCCCTCCCTGCAGTCTTGTGCTTCTTCCCCCCGTCCCTCTGTGCCCCCGGTCCCCGGGGCAGCCGCGCTCCTCCGGGCAGGCTCGGGGCGGGCGGAGCGGCCGCGGCTGTGCCGGCCGGCGGCCCCGCGGGCTGCAGCTGGGTCGGGGAGCGCCTCAGTGCCCGCTGCTCCCGGCTTTAGCTGATATCCATGGCAGCCGCGGCGGCCGGACCCTGCCTGCGCGTGGATGCACTAGTTGTAGAGAAACTGGCAGGAGGGAGGAGGGAGGAGGGAGGGAGGCAGCGGGAGGGAGGGGACGGCCGCGGCGCGGGGAGGAGGAGGAGGGCTGTTGGTGTCGGTGCCGGAGCGAGGCGGGCGCTGTTTCGCCGCTCCCGCCTCGCCTGACCCGGTAGTGAAGGCCGAGAGAGAGGCTGCCTGGCACAGCCGGCAGAAGGCGGAGGGCGGCCCGGGCGGGGGGGCCAGGGCGCTCTGCGAGCGGGAGGGAGAGCGGCGACCCCCGCCCGGCCCTAGCGCGGCCCCGGCCGGGAGGGGGCGCTCGGGAGAGCGGGGGCGCTGGCCCCGCCGCCTGCCCCGCCCGGCCGGACACTGCCCATCGACTGCCCCGGCTGGAAACACTGCCTGGCACGCCTCGGCCCGGCCGGACACTGCCCGGTACCGCCCCAGCCCGGCCGGACAGTACCCAGCGCCTGCTCCCGGCTGGACACACTGCCTGGCACCGCTCCGGCCTGACCGGACACTGCCCAGCGCTTGCCCCCGGCTGAACACACTGCCCGGTACCGCCCCGGCCCGGCCGGACCCTGCCTGGCACCGCCCGGGCCCGGCCTAACAATGCCCAGCGCCTGCCCCCGGTCGGACCCTGCCCGGTGCCGCCCCGGCCCGGCTGGACACACTGCCCGGTGCCGCCCCGGCCCGGCCCGGCACCGCTCCGCCCCTGCGAGGGGAGCGGCAGCCCTCGAACCGTCCGGGGCATCGCTGGGGGAGCTGCCCGAGCCGGAGCGGGAAGGGTCCCGCGGTTCAGGAACTCCGCTCGCGGCCGGGAAGCACCAAAGGCAGCTGGGCTTTGGCTGTGGCTGCAAAGCCGAGAGACATCTGCTTGCTTCGGGGATCTCCGTGTCGCGGGCGTTTGCAGAGTGATTTCACTCCATGCGAAGACCTCAGTTCATTGAGTTGCACATAGGCATTGATGTTTACGCTGGGTGCTGAGCCCAGAGCTGATGGCTCAGGTGGGTGCTACACCTGAAGAGGGTATGACAAAGAGAGGGGTAGCAGTTCTTCCCCTTGAATTTACTGTCACCCAGCAAGTGTTCACCACCCTCGCACCGGTTGCCTTCTGCTGCTTGTCCTTAACCAAAATCCCACCCTCCAACGGGCAGACCCTCCCTGGAGCCCTAGCAGTGGGATGCACTGTTCAGCAGATACTGTACCTCAATCCTCCTGTGAGCTCTCCCTTTGCTTAGTTCTGTCATATGCCTCACATGTGTGAGCGCAATGAGTGTGGCAATAGGCATGTCTTTCTAGGAAACTTGCCTTAAAAATAGTTTCCATCCCAAGTGGAGGTTGACAAAATACGCTCAGAACAGCATCCTGACTTTAGGAAATGTAGTTTTTGTGTCTGCGGGATACAGAGCAGGATACATGAAGGCAGGGGTCTGCAGACAGGGCATTGAATGGGAAAAGGCAGGAGAAATGTACTTTGTGTTATGGCATGTGATTTAAAGATGGTCAGATATTTTTGAAATTTCAATTAAAGTGACTCTGCAATGAAATTTTCCAAATTGTGCTGCTGTTTTCCTCTTGGTTTCTATGGAAACAGGCCTTTATGTGATCATGCTTGGCTGTGTCTCCTTTACTTCTCCAATAACTTTTGAAGCTGTTGGGCAGTTTCACCCAAATCTATCTCAAATATAATTAAGCTATTTCATGAAAACAGGCAGCTGGGTAGGGCTGAGAGATCCTGTAAATGTCCCAAAGGCTGTAACATGAACTTGCCTCTTATTAAACAGTGATTCACATGGTTGAGAGACCATATAAATGTCTTGGTAATGAGAAAAGTTTCAATTACAGCTCATTATCAGCCTCACTATAACTCTGTGGGAAAACAGGGTTCTTCAGTTCATTTTCCCTCAGAGTTACTAGAGCTCCAGAGGGGAAGAAAGGCACATGCAGAGGGGAAGAGAACACTGAGAAATTACTGACATCTATATTTGCAAGTCATTTCGCCTGTTTTGCTGTGGGGGCCTGGTCAGAAGTGCAAAACTCTATGTGTGAGTGGCTTCACAAAAGTGGACTGAAAGGATAAATAAACCTAGACCCCAGATATTTGGAAACATGAGATGCATACGTACAGACAGCTGAAGATGAGAGGGGAGCTGGGAAGGTGCCTTGACTGGAAGGTACTGAGATGTTTTCACTGGTGGGACAAGGGTTATGTAATGGGTTCCTTTTCCAAAGACCATCATGAATGTCCTGTTGTCACTAGGGAGCAGGGGCTCTGATTTGACAAAAAAAGGCTAAGGCATTTGGAAAGAAAACAAGAGAGTCAGTAGGTAGCCCTGCAGTCTTTCTGTAGCCCTGCCTTTTTTTTCAATTTGTCTTGGTTTTTAGTTCAGAAAAGGAGTAGGAACCAAATGGCTGAAAAGAGGAATACAAGACATAACATCCCGTTATCCTTCCTATATTTTACCAAAATCACTTCTTTGCTGAGTCATCTGCTCTACTAAAGTCCACTCTTTAAAAGTGGTCACCATTTCTTAATTTGGAGTTTGTAGTCATTCTGCTAGTACAGTATTGCTGTTGTTGATTTGTCTTATAATTAAAATAAATTTTTAAGTAAGTCCATGTTTACCACAATATATGTACAACGCTAGGACATCTGCCAAAAATACAGCTCTTAATAAATATGTCAAGAAATATTGGAAATATCCCTAGATGGGGGAAGGGTATGCTGTGGGTGTTATTTTTCTTAGGAGTCTATAGTAAAGTATTGATCAGAGTTTTTAAAATGCTCATTACCATTTTAAGACAGAGGACTTTAACAGTAGGTAATGGATAGAGCATTTCTGATTTCACATGTGCTATGAAAAAACCCAGCTGAATAACCCCTTAATGTCTAACTGCAGTTGTATTAATCTAAAATAAGAACATGTAGAAGTGGTGGAATTGGTGTTGCAGGGGCATTAACTTGGAGGTGGGCAGCAATGTGAGCCAGGCAGATCCTAGCACAGGCATCTGCAGTTTGGCAGAGAAGTGGGAGATTAGATGGAAGGAGCCTTAGCAGTTTTCCCAAAGCAGATCTGTGCGTTGCTTGATCCTCATGTCAGGAAAGGATGGCAGTTTCCAGGTACAGGGACCAAGAAAACTTGGTGAGGAGGATGGCAGCCACACCTGTTAAGAACAGGAGAGAGTGAAGGATGGCTGCAGCATTTTCTTACAGGAGCCATAAGATTTTAGAGTTTTGAGTTGACTGTTTATGGGTGAAATTTTGCCATCATATCATAGCTGGCTTATGTGCTTTGGGCCTAGGGCAGTAATACCAGAAATGCATAGCTTGCTTTGCACCATTTCAGCTCATTCTGTTTAATTTTTACAGGTGTAGAGGGTTATCTGGGCAACCAGATTATTCTTGTCTCTGACAGAGTAGGCATCCCAGCATGGGGCTGAAGGAGTGAGTGAGCAGATTTACTGTCTGACCCCTGAAGAGCTCAAAAAGCACTTTGTGATTTGCCAAGACCTTTCTGCTATTCCCTTCCATTGGTTCATCCCAGGAGGGCCTGTGAGCTGGTCCTGAGTGTGAATGTAAGGGTATCTAACACAAGGGATTTCCTTGAGCAAAAGTAACAACAGCACATAATGAAACACATTCAGCAAACAACACAAATGCCTTTATTATTCCTTTAAATCTGAGCCTGTAAACACAAGAACCAGTAAGTCACTGTACATTTGGGAGTAAAGTTGAGCACATGAGTAAGCTGAAGCGTGAGACTTCATAAATATATTTGGTAGCTGGAAAGGAATCCTTCCTACTGTAACATTACAGATTCAGTAAAAAAGTAACTGAATTCTGGTTTTATTTTCAGTATGCCATGTTTTTAGATAAGTGAATTCCTCAGACAGAAAATGATGTATTGCACATGCCAAAGGGGATAAAAAGAAAATACATCCATTACCTTCTATTATTTATGCAGGAATGGAGTTCTCTGCCTTGTAATTGTGTTTGTAATGTTGGACTTGAACTCAGAAGACATTAAATTTCCTTCTTCAGCACATGCTTCCTGTGTGACTGGATGATAACAACATGATATTGCTCTCTCATTTTTTCCATTTTAGTATGGGCATAATTCCTCTTTTCTCTACAGTTTTCTATTTAACATGTCAGCCACCCAACAATTATTCTTAAATAAGCTTCTCAACGCTACAATATAAATTCATCATAGGACATGTATTCATCTTGGGCCAGGAATTCAGATGATTAAATCCAAAATCATAAATATTTTCCCTGTACCTTTAGTTACCTGAAAAGTTTGTAATAGATTATCTTCCCATCAGTGGAGCTCCAGAGTGTCTTAGTTGATTTCTTCTGCTTGGAGTTCTAAATATTCTCCTTGGGATTCTTCAAAAATGCCAAGTCCTTTATTTCTTTGGATAAAAACAAAAAATTCCTAATATTCTCAGCTGCAAATTTCACCAAAAAAACCACTAGAAATTTGTTACCACATTTACTACAGTCACACATGTCTTCTGTGAGTCTTAGTTTTATTAGTATGAGCCTAGAGTTATTTCTAGTATAATCTTTTCCCATTTCCTGGCTTCAGCTTTGGAGAACACTTGCTTTAGAAAGGCTAAAACCTCAGGCTATTTATCTAAAAATTCTTTTCCCAAGTCCTCCAAATTCTCAAGTTTGATAAAAAATACATGTTTTATTGTACTACAGAGAAAAAAAAAGAATTACTGTGTGTGTTTTGTTGGGTTTTTATTTGTCTTAGATCAAAATGTTCCATAGTCTTGGCCATCAGTGCTTCAAAATAATTTGTTATTTAATTTTAAATGTCAACATTTTGTAAATCACACATCTGGCAAAAAATGCAAAGTAATGGGTAATACTCAGCTGTCTCAACCCATTTGAGGATTCCTGTTTTGGCAATAGCTCTTGCAGAAGGCAAATGTGATCACTTCTGCATGGAAAGAAAATAGTGTCTATGGCTGTACTGGAAGATAAAGGCAACTTTTGGGAGCAGAGAAAAATCAAAGACTGAAGTTCATCTAAATGGTATTGTTTACAACAGGTTTATAAGATTGCAGGAAACATTTTGTTTTCTCCTGCTCATCTCTATTGGCTTTTGTTTTAAAATAATCTTTCTCAGTTACTTTTCCCTTTTGCTATCAAATTTTGGTAGTGCATACTTCCCATGCTGCTCTTGCTAGCTGCTCATGAGTTGATTAAGGCGAGACATAGAAAATTTGTTGGAGGTCAAAAACTTCCCCAGGGACAAAGTTGTGGAGACAGTCTGTCAAAATAAATTTGGAAAGAGCCATTGAAATAAACAAATGATAGCCTCTTCTTACAGCAATGCAAGTTTAAATTGCATCCCAGTAAATATCCACAGCAGAAGACAGAATAAGACAGAAACAAAACTGCACACAACACCCTATCAGAAAATAATCCCTTAAATTTGTCCTGACAGTAGAAAGATAGCAAGCCTACAAGTATCTGTTACAGTGAAATGGAAGAGAAGCGGGAGGCTCACTGTGAATTACTGCTGCTGGGTGGTGGTTGGTATTCTGAAAAATAGCAGATAAAGTGGCTCAGTAAGAGCCTGGGTTTGAATTGATGACTCCTCTACCACCATGGCACCAGTTTGTGCACTTGCTAGTCAAAGTCATCCTGTATCTAGTCTCTTCAGTTTCCCATTTTAATATTTAGTATTCAGTGATCTACCTCACCATTAAAGTATCCATAAACATTTGGTTGTTTCTGGTATGTGATGATATCTTAGATTAGCAAACTACCATGGACCTATTCTCTGAATTCTTTTTTCCTTGCCTTATTTTCATTTCCCTTGGATTAGACAAAATGAGACTTTCCTCTTTCATGTTTATAATCGGTTTCATTTTACATTTCATATGAACTAACAGTGCTGCTGAGATTGATCTCACAGCGTGGCTGGGAAAGGAGATGAATATTTTATGAACTTATAAAAGATAAAATGAAAGCATATTATTCTAGGGATGTATTGTTGATGTTCCATGTAAAATTGTGACAGCATGTCCATTCAGAACCTTATTTGCACATCTCTCTCATCTCTTTGAGAGGAGTAACTTCTCCATGTCAAAATTCTAGCACTTAATGTGATTGCAAAGCCTTTTTGTCATGAAAATTAACAAATACTTCTGAAGTTAGAAGTATTCACACAGACATCACCATGGAAATTTATAAGAGGTTGCATGTTTTGTAGATACATTTCCATAAATATTAAAGCATGGTGCAATGAGGAGTTTGGAGAAAATGATGCAAAAATAATACCTGCAGAAACTCACCCAATGCTTTGTCACTGCTCAGAGGCCATGCATGAGCCAAACTGAGCACGAAAAAAACCTCACTCAATTTAGCAATTTGGTGCAAGTGATGCTGAAGCACCCAACTGGCCAAATTCTCAATGTTTTTCCCTTAGTAAGCCTGAAGCTTTAATGAATTCAGCTGGTGAGGATGATGTCTCATTTCCATTGCTCTACCACACTTTTAAATTCAACAGAGTTCCTGACTCGTGCTGCCTCATGACAGCTGAAGGACAGGGTATCCCTTGTCTGATCAGGATCCAGCTACTCTTCCCTCCCTGCTGCCTGTGTTTTTCACAAGTGCAGAAACATTTGGGTTGCTTTCACCGGCTGGCTGTATTGCAGGATTATCTGGTGATGGAGACATCTTTATGTATCATGTATCATCACACTGAGGTTGATGACAAAAATGGTTTTGAATTAGCAGAGCTTAATTTCAGAGTGATGTATAAATACCCAAAACCTTGAATACTAGGGTAAACCTAGAGCCCTTGTCTCTGCCCCACAACCAGTGTGTGTGTGCTCCAGATGTGACAAAAAGGCATTTGCACACCCTGAGGTTTTATGCAATTTTGTTTATGTAGTTCTGGAATTGACCCACACATGCTTAAAATCACAAGATGGGCTTAGCTGTGTTTTCAGGATGATGCTCTCAAGGAAGCTGAATTACCTTCCTGTGCAGTTTTGGTGTTATTCTCCATGCTTTGTCACACTGGTGCATCATTCTCAAACAGAACATTTCTGCACAGGTGCTTCCATCAATAGCAGCTCACTGATGGGACTGCACTGCACTGTCAGGTCACTGATGCTGCTCTTGAATGACGTTTTCAGGGGGAAAAAAAAAGCTTCAACTGATGTAATGACCTAAATCTAATGATTTGAAGACAGAACCCTCAATCAAGACTTCAATTCAAGGTTTTTGTTCCTGTAAATTGTAGGTCAAGGCCACAGTCTCCAGGAATATTTGACGCTTGACCAGAAATCCAGGTTTTCCTGGGGAAAATGCTCAGATAGGCACCTCCACTGAATTTGAAGAAGGAAGCATGCTCACCCTCCTGAAGCAAGACAAGTGCAAGTCAGCCCTTACTGCACTCAGTTGAGAGATTTGTGTTGAACACATAGCATATAAAAATAGATTTTAAAAGTTTCAGAAGTCAAATTATTCTTATTTTGACTTTGGAAATGTGTTTTCTTGAGCTGAGAGGAAACCATACTGTACTTTATCATTGCCTTGTTATATGATAGCTGGAAATGAAAGAAAGACTGTGTTTGGTAGGTGTTGAATTTTTTTATCCCTAATCAAAGGAAAAAAATCTTCTCGGTCACTGTGCAGTTAGAAACACATGAAGAAGAAACACTGCATGGGCAATTACATTATTTTTGCAATTTCCTACAGATTGTTTAATTAGTCTGAGAGACTTTATTCAAGGACAGATTTGTTAGTTTTCTTCTGTCTAAATAATATTGGAGCTCTCATAACCTTCATATCAACATCATGGTTTTTTTCTCATAAGGGTTCTTTATTTGTAAGTCTACTTTTCTGTCGCAGCCAGTGCCTGGGTTGTTGTGTCTGAAGCCAGTAACACTTGCTCTTTTGTCCCTGTAAGTTGATGTAGGCAGTGGTGACTCTAATCCACAGTTCTGCTGCTGCAGTCCTTCACTCCAATTCTTTTTTCACCCCAAGGTTAATAATGAAGTAGTGGAATAATGACCATACCATAGGTAAATAAGGAGGCTAACACCAGTGCTGAGATTTATTTAAAAAGAGGTTTTAAAAAAGTAGAGAGGAAGAAAGAAAGAACTATTCTAATTAGAAAGAACTTTTAAAATAATTGAATTACTTCCTGAAGACCTTCTGATATATATTGGTTTGGGATGTGTCTTGTTTTCACTTTAGATTTTAAATGCAATGAACTTCTCCTCAGATACAATTACTTGCAATTCTCATAGGACTCCTACCATCACTGTGAGCTTTGTCCCATGTATTTACATCATAAATTAGTATTTATGCTGTGAACAGCTTTTAATACAGATATAATGGATAATAGGGGCTAAAAGCATGCAAGATCACAAAGTTCTAAGATCACTTTCTGAGCACATAATAGATGTTGGGGGTGACAGAACACTGGAATAAGCTCTGCTGAGAGATTGACTCACTGTGGGCTTCTAAGATCCAACAGGGCTCAGCCCTGAGCAATTTGCTGTGCTTGACCCTGCTCTGGGCATTGGGTTGGACTTGGTGACCTCAGAGGTTGTTTAATCTCAACAATTCAGTAATTCTGTGTGGTTGTGTGCCAACCAAATCACTGGAGTCTTCCGACACAGCTGTTCATTGAGCCACATCATCCTTGCCATAAAGTTGTATGAAGGCAATATTATGGATGGAGACCAGATCTGCAATTATTAGATTGAGCAGTGCTCCTTCACAGCAATTGTCCCATTGACTTTTATATTAAATTGGCTTCTGAGCACCTCTTGACCTGAAGGTTAAGCTCTTGGTATGCAATTCAATTTAAAAATTAATTGACACTATTAAGACACTTCTTCCAAACCCAAATTAATGACCCTCTTAATTTACAAACCTAGGAGCCCTGAATGAATTAATAATGTATTTACTGGGTTTATATATTGGCATTCCTGCAATACTAAATAGGTGCAATTGGTATTAGTTCAGCTGGTCTCAGGTTGAAACTGATTTTCCCCAGTGGTGAGAGAAAACGACAAATTGCTCATTTGACAGGATTTTATCTCTTTTGGGGTACACTTTAGAAAGGAGTGCTGGAAATAGAGGAAAATATTGCTTTATCCTACAGAGATGAGCTAACAATGAATTATTTTTTCCTTTTCTTCAGGTGGAACCAAATTTTCAGTGGGACCCACATAGTGCTGCATTTATTGCATGATTTAATTTTTGGGTATGCATTTTTAAGTGTCACTGGAACAAATCTTTTATCCTTGTGGCTTGCACTTAAAAAATGAGTGCTGCACTGGCAGCTGTTTCCCTGCAGAAAACGTCTGACCTACCCAATTAACAATATTATTTTCTGAAGTAATTTTTTTCCTGATATTGCTCCTTCAGTTTTGGTATTCAGTCAGGATGCCCTTCTCTCAGAAAGTACACAAGTTTCCACCTGCAGATTTTGTCTATGCAATCATCTTCCTAAAGCAGATCTGCACACTGTTGTACCTTGGCTTCTACTGAGGTCCATCATCTTAGCATTGTCTTCAAAGAAATAAATGTAGTGAGAGTTTTAAAAATTTATTTCTGTACATAAAAAGATATTGAAAGTCACTGCTTTTGGATTGTACCATTGCAAAATCTGAAAGGCATTAATTTTGAAGCTCTCTTCTCAAGCTAGCCAATTTATTGCTAGAGAAAAAGATCCACAGCAAAGTAAGAATTAGACTAGATTCTTCAGCATCTTTTACAGAAGTGTCCCTGAAGAACATGTTTTCAGTCATTGCAAGGGAGCAAGTCACCTTGTTTCTTAGACAGCAATAACCAGACAGATAAAAAGTAGGTCAAAATTGAACCTTTTCAAGGTTTGTTTGGTTTCTATACATTTAAGGGAAATAAGTCACTTTTGTGATTTGGAAATAGCAAGTCAATTCCAGCCCAAAAGAACAAGTAAAGTAATTGACACTTCTTCTAGGTGTAAATACGATGGAATTAAACTCCATTGAATTGATTTGCATATATGTATGTTATAATTAATTATCAAAACAAAGTCTGTGTGAATATTAAAAGACTCACTTTAATCCTAGTGTGGAAAAGACTTAAAACAAACTTGAATTTCTGTTCTTAATGATTTATTTTGAACTTCATTATTTTACTATATGTACATATATCCCACAGTTTACCTTTAGTTTGACATTTATATGTTATCATTGAGTAGTTATAAGACTAGTTTTTAATTTGAAAAGTGGATAGTTTTCTAGGATAATTTCTGGAGATGTAGATGGGAACGTAAATTTTTTACAAAGAATGTAGCTGCTTGTATTTTTTATTCTGAATCACAGGCGCTTTTTACGAATCTGGAAATTGTGATTCTAGCAGGGATTTTGACTGTTATGGGTGCTCACACTTTGGGAGCTCACTCCTTTTTGCAAAAGCATGGCACTTGACAGTGTTTGTTACTACTAACACTTGGCTCTCTGCAGTGATATGAGGATGGCAGTAGGCAGGTGTTACGCTGTGACTACTACTTAGCAGGAGAAACTTGCTCCTTATCCTAGCCCTTATTCTCCCATCTGCTTGCTTCACTCACTGTTGTGTCTGGCTGGAATCCAGATTTGTAAACTCTTTTGGCGACTTGGATATTTTTTTGGTACATATTCCATGCTTCTAGATGACTTAACACAGAAAGCACAATAATTATCCCTTCTTCTAAGACTGCAGGACAAATATTGTAGTCTACAGTCTTGCCTCCTGACCATCAGAACTTAACAAACTGTAGGACTGCATTGTGGCTCTGTCCCTCACTATGCAGCTCACTTTTCTTTTAATAGGAACAAGCACTCTTAAGTGCCCTTTTTGGGCTAACAAATAAAAATAATTGGTGTATCTACTACACAAGACTAAATTAGTGAATAAATTTAGCCATTTATATAATAGTATCTTGTTGGTGGTAAATTTGAATTAATTAAATTTAATTAATTAATTAAATTTAATTAATTAATTAAATTTAATTTAATTGACCTTTTTTAGTTAGAATAAAGAGTACTGCAACAGTTCCTTGTTATCTTAAACTTCTACATGAATCAATGAGCTAATACTTGGGTAAAATGAAAGTATATTCATACTTCTGTTTTATTTTGCATTTGGGTTGGGGATTTCTTTTTCCCAAAAGCTGGTTAGGGTGTTGTGTAATAACACCAATGCTGTGGGTTCAATCCTCATATGAGTAATACACTTAAGCTGGACTCAGTGATCCTTGATGACCCCAGTGGGGTTCCCCAGAGCTCAGTATTGGGGCCAGTCCTGTTTAATATTATTATCAATGATCTGGATAAGGGATGAGGTGCTCCCTCTGTGAGTTTGGAGATGACACAAAGTTGAGTGGCAGTAATGATCTGCTGGAGGGTAGGATGTCTCTGCAGAGGGATCTGGACAGGATTGATGGGCTGAGGTCAATTGTGTGACAAGGGTGAGTGCTGCACTTTGGCCACAACAGCCCCAGGCAGCAGCACAGGCTGAGGCAGAGTGTCTGCAGAGTGGAAAAGGACCTGTGGGTGCTGGTCAGCAGCAGCTGAACATGAGCCAGCTGTGCCCAGGGGGCCAGGAAGGCCAGAGGCACCTGGACTTGTATCAGCAGCACTGTGGCCAGCAGGACCAGGGCAGTGATTGTCCTCCTGTGCTCAACACTGGTGAGGCCACATCTCAAATCCTGTGCTCAGTTTTGGGCCTCTCACTAAGGGACAACATTAAGGGGGACATTGTTAAGGTAATTCCCTCTCAAGTCAGGGCTTGGCAAGATTTACATTATTTTTTTCCAAAAAGGGTTGTCTAAGGACATTTCTGAAGTGAATCCAGAGAATGGCAACAGAGCAGATGAAGCCTCTGGAATATCTGAGGGAGTCAGGATTGTTTAGCCTGGAGAAAAGAAAGTTCAGAGGGGACCTTATCACTCTACAACTACCTGGAAGGAGGTTGTAGCAAGCTGGGGGTCAGACTCTTCTCTGAGGTAACAAATGACAGGACAAGAGGAAATGGCCTCAAGTTGTGCCAGGGAATGTTTAGATTTAGGAGAAATTTCTTCCATGAAACAGTTGTCAAGCAGTTGAGGAGGCTGCTCAGTGGAGCAGTGGAGTCACCATCCCTGGAGGGGATATTTCAAAGATGTGTGGGTGTTGCACTTAGAGATTTGGTTTAATGGTGAAGTTGGTAGTGCTGTGTTAACAGTTGGGCTCAATGATCCTAGAGGTCTTTTCCAAACTAAATGAATTATGTGATTCTGTTCTATAATGCAAATGGATTTAGACTCTGAATGCACACATTTTTAAATATGCTTTGAACTTTAAACAAATAAGCAGTTTCTTTACGGACATAGCTCATTAAGGAAGTACAAAATTCCTGCAGGTGATTCTAGGATCAGTGCCCTGTATAGTTATGTTGACTCAGAAAATGGTGTTTGAAGAAGCCAAAGGGAAGAAGAGGATTTGTAATCATGTTTGAGGTATTCAAAATTATTTAAAAGTTACTTTATGTACAGGGTTGACAAACTTTTCTCAGGCTCTCCATATTTTCTTCAGAAGAGTTCTAAAATAATTCTCTGCTTATGTTTACTAGGTTTAGGTTCACCTTACATGGCAAAATTTACAATTGCATATGAATTTGCAACTAGTGCAGGGAACTATCAATCTATTATTCCATTTTATTAGAACAGTAATGAAAATCTGATGCTCAAGTGCTTAAACTTAAATGATGTATTTCTGAATTTGTGAACTACACACTTGGGAAGGAATCAGCTGGACAGAATGCTGTCCCCATGCACTGCTCTTTGCAGTGTAGCATCCTTTATTATGTTGCTCTTTATTTATTATCCCTCTAAAGCATTATTGCACTCAAGATGTACTTATGTAACAGGACATAAAAATAATTTGCAGAGTAGTAGATGGAAGTTAAAACACACCGCTGTCTACGTTAGACAGGATTTACTTAGAAAGCTAAGAGGAAAGTCATGGAAAATGTAATCTTCTCTATTTTTTACTTGTCTTAATCTTTGCTATTCCTTCTCTGTACATGGCATATTTAATCAGATACAACTGCTTGAAAATTCCTGCATCTTTAGAGATCCCTTTTTGGAAAAAATTAATGTAAATCTAGCCAAGCCCTGATTTGAGAGGGAATTATCTTAAAACTGATTTGGAATGACAGTCATATTTTATTTTTTTAAACTTAGAAATATTAATATATCTGTCATCATAAACAGCTTTTGATAGTGAATTAGAAATTATACTTTCCCAAGGATGACAATTGAGTTACCTATATACACTAAACTGAGAAAACATAATTATTATTTAGAATAAATCTTTACTATTATGTCCAAATACAAGACATCATAATACTTCAATAATTTATGATTATTTCCAGAGTCTGTTAACAAATGTGTTCATGCAAACGTGATCAAACTGTACTTCGACATATGGTATGATGTTTATAATGGGACATGATAATCTGATGAATAAAAGAGATGCAGATTGATACTTTATAATATTATGGGAAAGTGGATTTGATTTCCTTACTGTGTGTCTCCTGTCTTGTCTGAAGTGTTGGATACAAGGTTCAGAACCATTTCTGTAAGGTGCTGGTGGTGTTCATTTTTTCTTCTTGAATGAATAGGTGCTAAAATTAATTTTGGTGTCTGGAGCTTTCTTTGATAGCGAGCTAAAAAGCTGAATGTACTCGGTGCAATCCACCCTATCCAGACTCCTCTGAGGCATCTTTGACAAGGCTCAGAGAAACAACTGAGCTGCCAACAGACTAGAGGTGGGTGGAATCCCTTGGCTCTGGGGTTCCAAGAGCCTTCTGAACTTTTGGGTAACGTCAGAGAGGGGGAGACCTTTCCTGATCTCACACAGGAGGGCCCCACCAGCACCCACAGTTGTGGGGTTCAGCCAAGGGTGTCTCAGGAACAGAGGGGCACAAACTCAGGACAGCAGGAGCAGGGTGGACTCCCATGGTTCATTCAGGGAACAGCTACAGCACTGTGAGAGAGGCCAGAAGCAGCATGGAAAAGCAGTGGTGAGGAAGGACTTGGGTTTAGCTAGAAGGAGTAAAATGCTTTGAAAATTAAACTTACTGAATATTATTCCTTTATTCTTGTGCTATATTCCTGCATAAATGGATATATATAGGTGAAGTACGGCTATATTTTGTGTCCTTGTTTGTATGGGTACTCCAAATATTAAAATTAATTTATGTAACAGTTATCTTCAGACAAATCAACTTTAGTAGCTGCAGGAAGCATTGACATAATTCTTTAGAAATATAAATTCTGCTTTTCTTAATACCCATAAAACTTTGCTGTTGTGTGGGCAAGACTCCAAATGCTGTATTTCTGTAAAACAGCTACCAAAATCAGTTACTGTTCATTTAAAGTGTCATTTGGAAACCATGGGAATAGGAAAACTTAATTTGGGAAAAAAACATTTCTATCTATATACTTTGTAAAATATGTAACAGCTTCAGAGCCTGCAGATAGTGGCTGTGATGGAACTTTTCATGTGGATTAAACAAGTAGACTCCAAAGTCCCCAGTTAGGATAGTAAATTGTCACCTTGATTTCTAAAACCTCCTGCAGAAGGGAACAACTGATTGATCACTGCTTTCAAAGATACACTGCCCTGGTTTCAGATGTAGGACTCCAGAAGGACTTGGGTCTTGCAGAGTTATGGTGTTGCAAATTTGATTTTGAGTAGTCAGGGGAAACTTGGAGCTATAAACCTGCCTAAGTGTAAATTACACATTGATAATTAATGTTCATCTGGTGTATAGATTATGTCCAAGAAAGAGGTCCATTGATGTCTTCAATATGGGTAAAAATTCTTACAGCATTCTTGTGTCTAATGTTAAATTGCAGGAAAGGACATTTGTGTGCACAAACCATGTTTTATAGCTATTTTTTTGCCACCATCTAATGGTTAATCTCCATTCAGTGAATAAAAATCCTGTGATCAACTCCCTTTGGCAGCCTGATGATATGGCACCTGCGTTTCTCATATTGCAGCTTTTTTATTTGTCAAAAAGTACATAACTATATGAATTCCAGGGAGAGGAGGGATGACATTTTACCCCACGGTCAGAACACAAGGAGCTCACATGGAGCATTGTACTGCCTGATTAAATCGTCCTCGGAGCAAGGGCTGAAATTTATGTAACTTTCCCGTAGGAGTTGATCACCCTTGTGTTTGTAATGCCTGTGTAATATCCCACATAATCTGTCTTTGTGTCATCAAGTGGCTATTTCTGTATGTCACGCACAGTGGAACAGTTTAAAGGACTGAGAAGTTCCAGTAACTTGTGTTTAAATGCAGTTGCATGGAGAACATGTGGCAGGTTGAAAGCTCTGGATAGAAAATAGACCTTTTTTCTTGCTCATCACACAAGCACTGTGCTGGCTTTTAGGTAAGAGGAAGGTGTCTTCATCAGCTCTTCATTCTGGGGACTGAAAGGTGGGGTAAGTTTTGCTGTTAGAGCTTTGGTAGGGAAAAGGTGTTGGAAACTTAGTACATGATTTTCAGCAGGGGCTAGACATGGAGCTGGGAAGGGGCCACAGGGAGGAATAACCACATCCCACCCAAAATTGTTCACAGTCACAGTAGCAGCTGAGATCTAATTGAGTTTATCAGTACTGCAAAACTCTCCCAGTTTTGTGTGTCACACATGGACAGATCAGGCCACTGCTGGAAGGCCTAGGAGAGGTCTAAAGGTGTAGGATTGAAAAAAAATATTCACTAAACAAAAACTGGATGAGTGGGTGGATGTTAGAAAGGAGGGGAAATCATGTTCTTCCAGTTATTTATTTCTTTTTTGAACAGTCAGTCTAATTTTCACTTATGATAGGATGACATGCATGAAATTATTTTAATGAGCAGTTACTTAAAGGAAGCATAATCAGGGAGATTAGGGATTTCTGTACTTTTTCAGCTTTTATGTCTGTATCTAAATGCGCAAAATTTTTCAAGAATTAATAATTTGCTTTCAAAAAAGCTTTGGGCTTTTCAAATAATATTTTTAAGCATATGTATATGCTTAAAAATATGTAGCCCCATATTTTTCCATTGGTAGTTCAGAAATACGATTTTCCCCCTATTTTTACTGTCAAAGTAGAGATAATGAGGTATTTATGCCATAGTAACCAAGTTACTGCTCTGTGAAACAGTGTTGCAAATGTGTGTGTAAAATGTTCAATTGTTTCATTACTTCCAAGAGCTCTCCGTGTGGAAAACTTCTGCATAATATTTCAGGAGCTTTAGCTCTGTATCTCTGTTTACCTCAATAGAGAAATATTTAAATAAAAGGTTTTAAATTACTGATGTCTCCATGTATAACAATGGTTTAGGACATTGGTATAGTGACCGACTGAACTGACAAGAAAATACAGGACAATTTTTGAAGAAGTAGAACACAAACCTAGAACATCCTTATTGGAATAAAAATACTTTTGATAGCAGGTTTTATTCCTAAAATAGTAAAAATTTTATTTGGGATATGTAAGATTTTTTTTTCCATATTTTTGTTATTGCCATCAATAGTTTCAGCCTAGCCAAATCAGCCATTCCTAATAAAGAACAAAGGCACATAAGTGACTTCCTACCAAGAACACAAACATCTGCTAAGCAGTTGCAAGTACCGTAGTCTGACTTGGAGGACAAAATGCTGTAAATAGGGAATACGGGTCTGAAACCTCCCATTATGATCAAGGATAATTAAAAGGCCTAGTGAAATTCCAGTGGGGAGGAGGATATACTGGAAATTAAGAATAAATTAGTGCAAAATAGTTCCCCAAACCATTTATTTCTTTTCAGTCCTCCCCAGAATATGTCAAATTTTTTGTTTTACTTATATTTTGTTCTTTTTCCTTTTACCCACTTTCCTCTTTTCATTTTATCACAACCGCCCACCAAAAAAAAACCTTTTAAAAGTATTGCTAGAAGCAGAGAAGTCAAAGTTCACCCTTAGAAAGAAAGGCATGTGGAGGAGTATCCATTTAACGCTGCTGCAAAGGGTTTCAGAAAGTCTCGCCCATGTCTGTGCTTGTTTATGCTGTGCGAATGGGAAGGCATTTCTCGGAGGAATGCAGCGAGCAGCGTTTCTGAAAGCAATCGGGAAGTTCTTGCTGATGTGGGAGTTGCCAGCGCTCTCCCAAACTAATGAAAAGCCCAAGACTGGGATTACGCTCGAAAGAAAAGTGTCTGCTAATTGGTTTTCGCTATGTGTGGAATAAGAATGGTCAGAGAAAGAGCTGTGGCTCTCTCTTAAAGGCCAAACACTGCTCGGGCTGTTGGGGCGTTATCATCATCTCCCGGCTCTGGGGGCTTCAGCCTCCCTCCGGCTCTTCTGCGCTCACAATTCCTGCTCATTCTCCTCGCTCACTCTTCAATGCTCCCTTTAGTCGCTGTTTGGGCAGTTTGCTGGAGCTTTGCACGCCCTGTCAGGGTTATTTCGGTATTTAAAGCCCAGCTCTGGCAGCGTGGCTGAGCTCAGCAGTGCCGCTGCCGGCACCCGAGCACTGCGGGCACCGAGCGCGGCATTCCCGCACCTGGGAGCGACCCGTGCCCGGCCAGGGGCTGTTCCTGCCCGTATCCCACGGACATTTCTGCCTGGCAGTGTTTCTGGCCGTTCGGGTACCCCGGGGCGATGCCGAGCATTGCGGTGCCATCTGCTGGCACCGCGTCCCGGCTGCGCCAGTGGAGCCTCCCCCGCCTCGGGAGATGGAAAAATGGATGGATGGATGGATGGATGGATGGATGGATGGATGATGGATGGATAGATGGATGGATGATGGATGGATGGATGGATGGATGATGGATGGGTGGATGGATGGATGGATGGATGATGGATGGATAGATGGATGGATGATGGATGGATGGATGGATGGATGGATGATGGATGGGTGGATGGATGATGGATGGGTGGATGGATGGATGGATGGATGGATGATGGATGGATGGATGATGGATGGATGGATGGATGGATGATGGATGGGTGGATGGATGGATGATGGATGGATGGATGGATGGATGGATGGATGGATGGATGATGGATGGGTGGATGGATGGATGGATGGATGATGGATTGGTGGATGGGTGGATGGATGGATGGATGGATGATGGATGGGTGGATGATGGATGGATGGATGGATGGATGGATGGATGATGGATGGGTGGATGGATGGATGGATGGATGATGGATGGATGGATGGATGGATGGATGATGGATGGGTGGATGGATGGATGGATGGATGGATGATGGATGGATGGATGATGGATGGATGGATGGATGGATGATGGATGGATGGATGGATGGATGGATGATGGATGGATGGATAAAAGGATGGATGGATGGATGGATGGATGGATGGATGATGGATGGATGGATGATGGATGGATGGATAAAAGGATGGATGGATGGATGGATGGATGGATGGATGGATGGATGATGGATGGGTGGATGGGTGGATGGATGGATGGATGGATGGATGATGGATGGATGGATGGTGGGGTAAGCCCCGCTGAGGGTGAGCGCTGTAACCTGCTCTACCCCGGTAAGGACGGAGCTGTCACCATGATCAGTAATGCGCAGTTGCCTTCCAGTTCTCCTCCTTCCCAAGAGCAAGGCAGCCCAGAGGCACTGGGGCCTGCATTTTCCCTGGCTTTGTGTTACAAGCATTACTTACATTAGCTTTACAAGCACCACAAGTCTGCACTTTTACCAGAGATTTCTGCTTGACATGACACGTTTACAAACAGTTTGGTTACTCCTGCTTCATTCCGAGCTCTGATCTGAAGGGATTTTATCCATATTTCCATTTCTATGGAAACAGCTAACTGTCTTCTAATATAGCTGTTTTGTAACTGCTGGGTCTGATTCTGTTCTCATGTGGGCTGTTTTTAATCCAGTTTAGTGCTGTCGATCCCACCTGAGTGGTTTGAAGCTGACATTTATAACTGAGAGCATTTAGATCTGCTGCTCTCCCAGCACACTGCAGAGAAAGGGACTTTCATGCAAAATGTGAGCAGGTTTGCAGCAGATACTGTAAAATACCCCTTACCATCCATCATTTCAATAGCCCTAGTTCTAACTTCAGAGCGAGAACAGCCACAAATTTCTGTTATATGGCTCACACCAGCCTGCCAACTGTGAAGAATCATCCTTTTTGTATTCATTAGGAATATGGAGTTAGATTTGATATTCCTCCAAAAACTTCTGAATACATGATCAGCATTGCATTTGGCTTCAGTGAGGATTTTTTTCCCATTTATGTTAACGCTCGTAATGCTGTGTATTTCAAAAATGTAAGGTCTTCATAATTGTTCACCCTCTTATGCATTGGCCTGGTAGGGAAGCAGGAGTGGTCATTCTCCCACCCCTGGCTGTGGGAGAATCTGTTCTTTGATTTAATTCTATCTGCCCTTCTTCAGAAAAACTGCATTTGTCTCTCTTGGGAGTTGCAATGTTAATTACATTTTGAAATGAGGCTGATATCAAATGGGTTTGATCCTCATATCAGATGGCTGTGGCTCTGGAAAAATCCTAAAAGGTGCATGGATGTCTGGTCACATTGCAATAACAATTTTCATGTTTCTAACGAGTGAAACCACAAAAAAGAAAAGCTAAGAAAAACATCAACACTTCCCTAACATTGTGTATTATTTGGTCATTTGGAAACTGGGTACAAAGGTATTCCTCACAGCTGTGTAAGAGCCACAGCACGAGTGACCATCTCCTCCACAGGCTTCCTGCAGCTCAGGCTCAAAATGTCCTGCTCTCCCCAGTTCAGAGAACTGCTGCTCACTTCTTCTGGGCTGGCAACAGCAGCCAGCAGGGCTGCACACATTTACCTCTTGGGAACACTCCTCTTCCACTTGCTGTGGCTGTGAAAAGAGTTAAAATGTGCGCACAAGGCAGGCTTTGTATTTTGCTGTGTCTGACACCATGGGGCAAACTAGTTTTGAGTCATATTTACACAGTTCCCTGATGGGCAAAGTAGACACTCTGGTTTTTCTTTGACTTTTGCTCTCCTGAACTGAATCAACCCACAATATACAGTTTTTCTCCCTGGTGCTTTAATGTTAGGGCAACAAATATTGTTTTTAATTTTCCAGTCACAATGGCTTAAAACCAGAGCAGTATTATAGAAAAATCTGTTCTTGACCTATAACTTAAACCATTTTTTTGGAAGAGATAAAATCTACATAACACTAAAAAGAGACAATTTATATGCTAAATAAACTAAAGGGAAAAATTAGATCAACATATTTAAACATCTACTGAAGCATATGAAATATGTATATAATTTCACTTTTTTGGCTAAATTATGCCACAGAGGTACTGATAAATCCATTGCTAGAGGGCAGAACTGGGGCTGGGGTAATATACCCAAAGAAGAAATCATGGTAGGTGCCAATCAATGCCTTACACAGCCTGGAGAAGGATGTGGAGTAGGGATGGGAGGTGGGGGAGATTTGGTTTTTTTGTTGCTTTGGAGGTTGTTTTGCTTATTTATGTATTAATTAATTAGTTTATTTATTTATTTATTTATTTATTGTAATATTCCTTGGACATAGTCATATTCACTTCATCTTTGTGGATACATTTGTGGAGACCTGACAAGGTTGATACTTTCACCTGACAACTTCATAATGCTCAGCATGAACCCACTTATTAAATAAAGAAATAAATGTCCCTGGTGTTATGCTCAGTGTGTGATGGTGTTCACAGGGGTTCGAGGGTGAGGGAAGAGATGAGGATCTGACTCCATGTTTCAGAAGGCTTGATGTATTATTTTATGATATATATTATATTAAAACTATACTAAAAGAATAGAAGTAAGGATTTCATCAGAAGGCTAGCTAAGAATAGAAAAAGAAAGAATGATAACAAATGTTTGTGTCTCAGACAGAGAGTCCGAGCCAGCTGACTGTGATTGGCCATTAATTACAAACAAACAACATGAGACCAATCACAGATGCACCTGTTGCCTTCCACAGCAGCAGATAATCAATGTTTACATGTTGTTTCTGAGGCCTGGCAGATTCTCAGGAGGAAAAATCCTAAGGAAAGGATTTTTCAGAAAATATCATAGCTACACTCTGTCTTACTCACATGGAGGTGTTGAGTCGGAAGGAGCTCATCTTCCTGCTCAGGGGATCCTCTGTGAACAGGGAAAATATGCAGAGGTGCCCTCAGGCCATCTGGTTCTCTGAGTGAATGACATGGGAGGTTGCTGCCCTGGGGCAGGCAGCAGGGGCACAGTTTGTGCAGTGTGATGTAAACACCCCTCTGAGGCTGCAGGAGGAGGGAGGGAGTTTCTGGGCATGGATCCTGGTAGAAAAGGGCATTTGGAGGTCCTGCTTGGGCAGGAGCCTCAGTGCCAGCTGCTGCCCAGGGAGGATGAGTGTCCTGCCCCTGCTCCCAGCCTCATTCACACAGCACCTGTCCCACGCTGGCTGGGCAGGCAGCTCGTGGTGATGTCCTGCCAGGGACAGTATGGAAATTACCCAGTGTGGATCGTGTTATTCCATAAATTAATCCCACCGCTGTTTTAACCTCGTGGGGGTCATGCCCTAGCACCACTGCAGTCTTGGATTCTGAGAGTGGAAAACCTTTTCCTTGCGTGAGTGTGTGGGGAAATCCAGGCAGTCTTGCGAAGCTGGGCCAAACACACATCAGGCTTGAGTCCAGGACCGTAAATATATCCCAAGTGCACTTGTGCTGGTGCTACCATGATAAAATATAAAAGCAGCACAGGACAGTTTCCAATAAAAAGTTATCACCATAATTTTGAAAAATTGTGTTTAGACATTTAGAAATTCATTTCTAAGGTCTTTAAGTCTTTTTGCCTTGAGCCTATCATTTTCCATTTTATCTCAGTCTCTTAATTGTAATTCAGGTTTAGTGCTAAGGTGTTAGTATGTGGTGAAAACAGTAAAATCTCTCCTAGTACTGAATATTTATTGGTTTTAAGCTGTGTAATACTGACTGTTATTATTTAAAAGCCTATATTTTGTTTTTACTCTGCAGAAATGATGTCCTTATGAACCTCTGGCCTTAGTGACAACAATATATTTGCCTGAGATTATGTAGAAGCAGACTCAGGCACCCATGTTGTCTCTTCCAGTGTTAGTTAGCTGGCATATAATTTCAGGATCTAAAATGTAATTTAGTGCAGCAATTCCCATGCTGTGATGTCTAGTGCTGTGATGTCACTTGTACAGCCAAGAAAATGCTTGATGGTACAAAGAGTTGTGCCTGTGGATATGATTCTTGTCATCAGATGGTCGATGGCCAAATCACAGGGAACCTCTATAATAAACACAAAAACTCCATGTGATTCTTCAGGACAGATCCTGGGATCTCATAAATTGCCAACATCCTCAGGATGTGACCTTTTGTCATCTGTATAAATGGTGTGTAAATATATAGAAGATGTATCTAACTTTATCTAAATCTGCCTGCATCTTAAATGACTTATAATTGCCTTGAATTTTTGCATCACACAGCTTCAGAAATCAAACAACCATCAGTCAGGAGATGGAGTTAAGCATGAAAATACAATTGCATGTGCTCTTCCTAAAGACATTTTCAATGTAGCAGTATGAATAATTGCTTGCTATCAGTTAATATCTAATTTAATGCAAAATGGAATTTCTTATGCATGCTGGCATAAAACAATGCTCAGTGTGCCTCACTGGTTTGTAGGAGTGAAGGCATGATTTCAGCTTATTTAGGTAGTGAAAGGTGATATATCTCATTTATAATGGTAAAACACCAAAGCTCAGGGGAGGCTGCACCCTCTAAGCACCGGGGTTTGGATCTGCAGTCTGGAGTTGGTTTGATGAATGACATTTCAAGGAGATCTAGAACTCCTCTTAAAATAGCTGTCTTTGAGAGAGATCTCTGCAAGTGACTTCCTCTTTTTCTTCCAAATATGTCCAGACTTCGGTGAATTCCCAGACTTGAGTCTTCATTGTGTCACTGTGGATCCATGTCAGGAATGTGTTTCTTATGTCTGGTTTCTTCCTTTCATACATTGCCAATTTCCCTTTTTTTTCTTCATTTGAACAAGAAAGGCAGACCTTATGCAAAAGCTTACTTGGAAAAATAAAATGCCTTGAACTAGTACAGCTGCTTTGCTATAAATAAAGTTAAATATACTGGTGTTTTAACCTTGCTGTTTCACTACATTAGATTTAGAATAGCCTCATTAGAAACAAGCCCACTGCATAATATCCTTGAAGAACTCATGTTTCATGTGTGTTTCAGTTCTTGTGAGCAGAACAACACAGGAACAGTTTGTTATAAACTCTTATTTATAAATCATGACTGCAGGTACACAGCAGGCAGGCACTCCAATGTCTATAAGCAGTGCAAACACTGAGAAAAGCAGAGATGGACTTGTAGCAGTGTTACATCTGAATATCTCCAAGATCTGAGTGACTCTGACCTCCTAAAATCTCAAATCTTGAAGGGTGTGCCATATGAAACAATAACTACTTTTCTGTTTTTATACACTTTTCAATAATAAATATTTTCATACAGTATAACAAAAAATTCTATAATATAATTCAAATAATCTAGATTTATAGATAAATAAATAAATATTGCAATAGGGAATGTTTTTTATCAGTCTCACTTTAATGCCCAGTAAAATAATGGAAAATTTTTTTCTGGTTGGTAGTGAAGAGCACCTGGAGAACAATGCAGTCACTGGTGACAGCCAGCGTGGCTTCATGAGGGGAAAGTCCTTCTTGTTGAAACTGCTTTTCTTCTATGACAAGGTAACTCCTCTAGCTGATCTAGGACAGCCAGCAGATCATCTTTTGGGACTCAGCAGAGTTTTTGATACTTTTATCTCACAAGAGATAAAATGTCCAGCTCACAGCTGGATAACCAAGTTACACAATGGGAGAGCAATGGGCTCCCGTGCCAGGCACAAAGGTGACAGTGAATGGGGACATCAGGCTGGGGACTGTCACTGCTGGGGTCCCACTGGGCTCCATCCTCACCCTGCTTCTCTTCAGCATCATCTCCAATGACTTGGGCGCAGGACTGAAAGGAATGCTGAGGAAGTTTCTCAACAAAACTAAATTTGGATGAGCTGTCAATTCCCTCCTGGGCAGAGAGGCCCTGCAGAGAGATCTCAACAAATCAGAGGGATGGGCAACCACCAACCACATGGAGCTCAACCAGGGAAAGTGCTGGGTTCTGCTCCTGGGCTGGGGCAGCCCTGGATGTACAGACAGGCTGGGGAATGAGAGGCTGGAGAGCAGTGCTGGGAAAAGAGACCTGGGGGTACTGGTCAGTGGCGAGTTGGACATGAGCCAGCAGTGCCCTGGCAGCCAGGAGGGACAGCTCTGTCCTGGGGAATTCAGGCACAGCATCAGCAGGCAGGCAAGGGAGGGGACTGTCCTGCTCTGCTCTGCACTGGGGCAGCCTCACCTCCAGTGCTGGGGTGGTTTTGGGAACCACGACATAGAAAAGACGTTCAGAGTGTCCAAAGGAGGGCCATGAGAATGGTGAAGGGTCTGGAGGGGAATCCTTATGAGGAGTGGCTGAGATCACTTGGTCCATTCAGCCTGGAGAAGAGGAGACAGAGGGGAGACCTCACTGCAGTTACAACTTCCCTGTGAGGGGAAGAGGAGGGGCAGACCCTGATCTCTTTGCTCTTGTCACCAGTGACAGGACCCAAGGAAACAACATCAAGCTGAGTCAGGGGAAGTTGATCTCCTGATAAGGAAAAAGTTTTAACCCAGAGGGTGCCTGGGCTCTGAACAGGCTCCCCAGGGCAGCGGTCACAGCACCAACCTGACAGAGCTCAAGAAGTGTTTGGACAATGCTCTCAGGCACAGGATGGGGTGGGTGGGGTGACCTGTGCAGAGCCAGAAGCTGGACTTGCTGACTTTGGTGGGTCCGTTCCTACTCAGCATATTCTATAATTCTACCTTTTTTTTTTTTTTTTTTGTTCTTGGTGTAGAACATGTGAAATAATTTTACATAAATAATAATCAGGCATAACTGAGGCACCCGGTATTTTGAAATGGATTCTGTTTCCTGCCAAAGCAAGAAATCATGAGTAAAACAATTAATGAATGCCATTCCTCACTTTCCAGCATAATTAGGGGAAAATATGGACAAACTGTGTAAGCTTTTAAATGTGTGTGTCTGTGTGGCAAAATGTAACGTAAAGAGTAAAATGGCAAAAAGGCAAATGGTAAAAAGACAGAATGTAACATAAACATCTGTTCTGTCTGTGATGTTTTAACTCAATGAAGAGCACTGACTTTTTATAGAAGAATGAATATCAGTTGAAAAAAATAAGATTAAAATTCGTGTGTTTATAGAGCTTCATATTTCCTGAATTAGAGTGATGACAAGAGGTAATAAGAGATTGTTGGATATTCTCACTGAAGCTGGGACACTCTGAGACTGAGTCACAGTTTGAAGCTTCTCCAGCACTTGTAGCTGACCCGCTCCTGTCTGACACATGAGGTGAAATTCAAGGGTTTCAACATTTTGGGGCTGTGAGGCTTGGAGGGGTGTGAGAAGATTGAGGAGAGATCTTGAGTTTTATTGCACATACAGTCCAAACTATTCCTCAAAATTCAAGAGAACAGATGTTGCCCATGGGATTGTGACCTTTACCCTGATGCTCAGGTTTTCTCTGTTTACACCAGGGATAAGCTAAAATAAATATATTTTCTTCAGATTGCCTGGGGCCCAAATGGTCTAAAAATATTGAAGCTTACTGCAGCATCTCAGCAGTGAGTTTATTTGAACAGAATCAGCATTATTTTTATAGAAGTATTTTATATAGTTCCAAGTAATAGAGTTTGTTATTAAAAAGCCATCCTCAGCTCCCCTGAAAACTGTGTCGCCTCATGCATGGAGAAACAATCATCAACAACTAAAACCTTGAAACTGTCTTTCCACATTTAAAGTACTCTTTGAAAAGCTCTGAGGAATGACCAAAAAAAAAAAAAAATGCAGTTACTAGCCAAGCACAGAGCAAAAGTTTTAGTTTGAGTATCAGTGGCATCCACTGTCAGTAGTCCTTGAGCTCTCATAATCAGGTGTCTGGCACAGCAGAGACATCTCCATACTACATAACACTGCAAGTATTTTCCTTCTAGACCTGGCCAAGCTTAAAAAAAATATAAAACATTGGATGTTCTTAGCACTTTTGCCTTTTGAACTCCAGGCACAGGGCATCGATTCCTGGAATAGTTGACTTTTCGTTAGCAAGAGGCTGACAGGGTGCTGTGTGCTTGTCCAACTTTATTATTCATTCTCCAGAATGTGTCCAATCTCCTTCCTTGTGTTTTGTCTTTCACTGCTTGTTCCTCCTGGAATCTAAAGGCATTACATTCAGAGAACACTTTTCTTTTCTTTTTTTTAAATATCCCTGCTTACAGTCTCAGTGGCTGCCTTCCCTACCTGTTGGCAAGGGCCTGGGATGGATTTTCAGAACACAGTGTGTTTCAGCAGCATGTTTTTCTTTGCTTTCCCTTACTCATTTCCTACTGGTACAGATGGATGAAAGAAAGTCCTGTAAAAATGAAAACCAGTGTTTTGTTGAAGCACAGGGAATCAGGTTATTAGAATGGTCAGTATAGGAGTGTCCTTAGGCAAATTCCTTATGCAATGGATGGATGACCTTCAATTCACATATTCATTTTGGAGGTCTCTGACTTGAGAAATCTTGGACATGTCCAAGGAGGCCAAGTGTTGCCTTCTTTAGCTGAAAATGATGGAAGATTCAGACATTGCATTTTTTGATGAAGCAAAAGGTAAATGAAATTGATTTGCCCAATTTTTATTACACTCAAATCAGAGGAACAATTTTGATTTGGCCTCTCTGTACTTGAGATTTCCTACCAAAAAGGGAGAGGTCATAATCTTTTCCTGCTATTAAGTGGTGGGATCTTACTTCCCTGTGCAAAGCCTTCAATAGCTTTGTAAATTTGAGAAGAGGGTTGTGGTCTACTTGTGTGGTATAGTTACATATTTTATTCATGTTCCTTTTCAAGCAACATTGAACATAAACATTTTTTACATATTTTTCTCAGTAATTTTTCCATGTGGTAAATTCTTAGACTCTGACATACTTCGAGCTTGCCTTCAGCAATCTGTACAGATGTTTCTTATTATGATTTCCCTTGTTACATCATTTATTAGAACACGGTTGTGCCAAATGTTTGAATTAGGAAAGGCATGCCATTTTGACGTTATTCAGGGATTTTTGCAGGGAAGTAAGGTAAGGTATACATGATAATCTGTTCTGAGCACATAAGCACAGACATTTCTGATTAGAGTTTTCAGCAGCTTATAAAAGCAAATGGGATTTGATAGAAGCTGGCTCTAAAGGAAGTTTTGCAAAACTTCTTAGAAAGATTTGAATCCTTAATTTGTATGTATTCCCAGATGAAGTTTCATTGTGTAGGAAAATGAATATGGAGAGCTGTTGCATAACCAGCAAACTCCAATTTGTATTTCAGAGAAACATAATAAAGTGAAAATAAATTACATGGTAATAATTGTTTTGGACTGCAGAACTAGTGCAACTTCCAGGGAGAAAAACAAAACCTATGATTTGCCATGGTATGACTCCATTTTCATACTGATTTATGTGTATTGCATTCAAGAAAAACACTAGAAAAGGAGCAGAATAAGGACAAAGATGACTCAGGTCCCCACAGTGATGATGAATTTCTTATTATAACAAAGCACATACAAGGAGCCTATAAAAAGCGAGTACACCTCATTCACTTGATGTTTTTCAGTGATAAAGTACCATTCACTTGATGTTTTTCAGTGATAAAGTACCAACAAGTTTTCTTTTTAATATATGGCAGATTGTTCAATTGTACCCATCAACACAATATCAGGATGACAGTGTCCCACAGTGAGGCAGGAAAATATTATTACTCCATTACAGACTGAGGCACAGAGAGACTCAGAGACTTGTTCAAGTTCAGGCAGGAGGAGAAAGGCAGAGATGGGCATGGAAATCACATCTCCTGTTTCACACCTAGTGCCAGGGTTTGCCTGATTTCTTAAAAATGTCCTTCCCCCATACTTATAGGGCCAGTGGACCACAGCTTCTCCCTGTTGAGCCAAGTGCAGTTACTAATTCATTTTGATGGATGTGTTTTCGATGAGAACGTGCCAGCTCATTCCAGTGCCCACTGTGGAAAAACTGCTCCTATGCAGGAGCCTAGCCCTAATTTCAGGGTTTTTTGCTCCATACCTATGGTATAAGAACAGTCAGAACAGATGAACAATGATGAAAGGGATGGAAAAGCCTTCTCAGTTTTGTGCATTTCTTTGTGCATTGTCAGGGTTTTCTCTGCCATTATCCTCCCCACCCTGCTTGTCAGACTCAGCGACTTCTCAAGAATAGGAACACACTGGAATTCCTCACTCTGGAAGCTGTACTGCTGGAAACTGCATTTTTAAAGCATCTAAACCCACTATTCTGTTAATCATGCCGCTATTCAATGTTTAGCACAGACAAGTTTTTATTACTGTTTCTGTGCTCCAGCATCCACATGCTTTATTTCCCTTTCCAAACAGTAGGTTTTCAGCCCTATGTGGCTCTGCATGCAAACTACATCTTTTCCAGTGCCATCTGCAAACTCCCAGTCACATACAGGTGTTTCTCACCCAATAAAAAAATCCAAAATCCTCTTCTCCCAGGCTGGGACAGAGCTCTGAGCTGGCCCTATTTCCATCCTTCTTCCTGCAGGTACCCCAGTAAGACAGCAGAGACACCCAGCAATGAACTTAATCAGCTCTGGGAAACTGTACCTACAACAAATCCTGCTGAGATCCTCAGAAAGAGAATATTTTATAGGAAAGGCATGATTAAATGTCAGATGAGGAAAGAAATACATAAGCTGATCACTGGGAGAAATAACTTTGATCTCTGCCATGGCTCACCTTTCCAATTAAAATTGTTGTTCCTTCTCTTTGTGGAGACTCTGATAGTGGTATTGAAGATTAAACCAGTGCTGGTTTTGGAAAATCTCAGATTCTCAGTCTGCTCACCCAAGACTAATATTTATTTGCTCTGCTGTGCTGTGAGGGAATATTGAAAAGAAATATCTCAAATTTCAGACTTATGTACAGATGATGTGCTCAAAACTTTACAATATTGTCAGATGCCAGAACACACTTTGCTTTGTCTGTGTCCAAAGAATCACTCGATGGTTATAGGCTATCACCATACTAGGAATACATTGACTTTACCATGATTCCAATGAAGAGAGTTACAACAATCTTGTTTCCAATCTTTACATTAACATTGTAAGAAGTAGGAAATTTCCATTTTAAAAAAATGGAAAAACCCCGCATATTTACTGACATTTCCTGAGGACTTAGGAAGAGTGCCAAGTGTTGTGAGGTTGTGATAAAGGCAGGGGTGTTGGCAACATCAAGAGCAAGAATAGCTTTCTGCAGGCACTGCTGTTCTGACAAAGCAGTTAGATATAGCTTGAAGAATAACTCCCTCTGCTCTGCTCGCATGCTGCACTGACACTTCTAAAATTTTCTGATTTGTACTCACTGGTTTTACACATTATTCAATTTATACCTCATTGTTTTCAATTGTGAAAAGTAAAAATATCTATGTGTGATGTAAAATTCAACAGTATGGTATAAACAAATGCTGCATAATGTTTCTTATACATTGCATTACTATGTATGCTTATACCTTTCAACTGAAAGGCTTGATAAAAGGTAACAAGGAATGATAATTGTATATTGTGTATTTCTCAGGTACCACTGATTAGACCAAGATATTGAACCACTGCTGAAGATGTTGTGCACCCAGCCTAGGCTTTGCCATGTATATTTCACAATACTAATGCTTAAAATATGAAAATGGGCATTCCTAATTTTTGATGCATGAGCAAATATTGCATATAATGCAGCAGCATGTGCCTGGTCCCAGCTCTGCTGGCACTTTATTCAGAACAAGCCTTGTGCCTCTGTGTGCATGAGCTGTGTCCTTTTGGTGTGGTGTCTGTGTCTAAGCAGGTCCTTGTCCTAGAATAACATATATTTGCCAGAAGTAAAATAATCTTCAGAGAAAAGTCCTGTGCCCATGTCCTGGACATGGTGCAGATCTTCAGGGCTTTTCTATTGTCTTCTGAAGACTTCCACTAAAGATTAAACTGAGCAAGTAACGTTATTCTGAAAATCAACTATGGTTTTATTTGTTTTGAAATAGCTTAGCATTATGAATGTTATTCCAGACAAATAAGGCCTGGAAATGGATGCTGGCATGGAGAAGCTACTGTGGATAGTTGTTAGAGAGCAGTTGATTTCATGGCAGTAGTTATGGCCATTAACATCCCTGGTCAGAGAAGAACTCACCCTATCAGCGAACATCACCTGAGCTTCCCTGGTGAGCAATAACAGGCAGACAGTCCTTGACTGGGTACCTTGCACTGCCAGTCCCTTGGGAAACTATTCACTGGAACAGCCCAAAACTCAGGCTTCTTATTTTTTGTTGGGAGGAGAAACGTAACCCTCTTTTTGAGATCCTTATTTTTGTTTCTGTGGAAGTCTCCAAACAATACTGTGTTGTATTTATGTGTCTAACAGTTGGAGCCTGCAGTTTCTCTTCAGTGATGTTCAGGAAGCTAGATATTGTATAGCAACTAATAAGTCATTTCCTAGACACCAAATTGTAAGTCAGGCTCTGTTAGGTGGATCCCAGAACTCTATAGCTTTTTATTTAAATAAAAGCTAGATGTGAAATGTATTGTTTCATGTTGAAGAACTTTACATAAATCTATTAATGCAACTGCCTACTTGCATTTCCCATATTCCAAAAATAAACTCCTTTAGTACTGGCCTCGGCTCATACGTGTAAATAAAAATATGTGAAATAAAAATTGAAAGCAACCTAATCCTTTTACCATGAATCCTCATGGGAAAAGCTCAGCTGAAGTCAATGAGAAAGACTCAGGGATATAAGATGAACTCTCACTCTAACCAGACATATAAGGTTATCAAAATAAGCTGCTGGTTAAACTAAGGTAGTTACTTTAATTATAGCACACAAAGGTCAAATTCAGTTTCATAAAAACAATTTATGCTGCATATTTGAGAGTTTGCTTGATTTCTTGGGCCTTTTAATGCTGGACTTGATGCTAGAGACCGTGATAATATGGACAATGAAAAGAATAAAATCCTTACACTTCTTTTGAAAATGTATAATATTTTCTAGTGGTTTTGATATCCTGTCCAAAAAAATGTTACTTGTGAAATAAATCTCTTGAGAATGATAGCACAGTTGAGCATTTTTGTTGAAAAATTAATATTCTTTAGCATCTAGGCAACTGGCATATCTTGGATCTCTCTGTGTAGGAATTTGTTTACTTTTTTTAGCAAGTACTGTAGTCATCAACAACAATCTTGGATACGCAATCAGCAGCAACTTGTGTCCTCTGCTACCTTATTAATGCACATTATTATTCACAACCTCCTGCAGATCTAAAATACTACTGGCTTCTGAAAACTTAAAAAGTGTGGAGGAATATTAATGCTGAGACAAAGAAAAGGACACTAATGTCTGAAGATCTAAGATTCTGCATTTTTTTGTGTTTTGCATCAGTATCATTTTATACAGCAGATGTGCTACACTAATATTCAGATTCATCAATATTTCATGAGTATTCTGTTTACTTTTTAGAAAACTTCAGGATACACCAAAGTGCAAGTGGGCATCAGACCTGTGAAAATTCAGTTATAGAACCAAAATACAAATTACACACCCAAGTTATGCACCGAGGGAGAAAATACGATTTGTTAGAATTGTAGGGATGCAGCTAAATTATTAAGATGGATTTCATTTTACAGCTGCTTTAACATAATAGATGCTTAGTAATAGATGATAAAAATCTGTTGATAAAAATCTGTATCTGCACAGATGACTGGCAAGACATATGTTTTGCCATTCAAAAGTTCTCCCGTTAGAAGGAGGAAATGAACATTCATTTGCTGCTTTCATAGGAAAGTGGTTTGTCTATCAGACTAATAAATGAATGGGGGTGAGGAGAAAGGTAAAAAGATACTGGCAACTTTACTGAATTTTTCTTTTTCATTTCAAGAAGGTTGCTGTGCATAGAAGTGCTCTGGGAAGATGGCAAGGTCCAAGTTTCCTGGGAATTAAATGAAGAAGCTCCTATCTGTGTGGCACAGTGTGGCACACTGGAGACAAGCCCTCAGGTGCTCAGCAGTTTGAGATGGCCCCAAAGTAAAGCAGCATCTGGACAAAAGTAAGGCAGAATAATGTGGCAAGCCTGAAGTGCAGGTGTCTGCTGGGCTGCTTTCAGCTCTTCTGTTGATTCAAGTTTACCTTGATTTGTATTCAGGTGTTACATTTTGCCTTTGCCACGCTGAGGTGGCCAAACCCATCACTGTCTCTGCACCTTGGTTCTGCTTCCCTCCCAGGAGCACATGGTGACCCCTCCATAGCACAAGTGCTCCTGTGATTTTCATGTGTTTCACCCTAGCTGACTGCAAATCTTTTGTTGTGCACAGCAACCCACTCAGCCTGGTTAGTTGTTACCTAGTCACCCTGAGAAACTTCAAAATTAACTGTGTGTTTGAAACCATCTGTGGAAATCAGTAGGTTCCTTGAAGAGCTAGTTCATTGCTCTCAGGTAAATAGTGGAGGATGACAGGAATGCTGACCTCTCTCCACCTACAATGTGAATCTAGATGACCAGCTTAGATTGGATATCTGACTTCAGATGGCTAAACGTAACATAAATATCACCTGTATTTGGGAATTTTGTCCCTTGAACACAGTATTTCTAATTGCTCAAGTCACTTGCCTTCAAACTTAAGAGAAAAAGAACAACTTCTTTAAGATTACTCTTTTTTCCTATATGCTTTTCTCTAAACCCTGTCTTAGGGTTTTAGCTACATGCTGACATAAAGCTGAAAGTCTGGAAATTATAACACTATTTGGCGTCTTTAAAACTTTATCCAAAGCACTAGATTTACACAGCTTTTTATTCTGGATCTCAGGTTCCTTTCAGAATGAATCTGGAAAACTGATCTCACCAGATATTGGCAGATTCTTTTATCACCCAGGTATGAACAAGTTATAATGATCCTAAATCCTACATTCTGATTGGAAGTGTCAGCAAATTAATAATCTTTCTCTTCATTATCCTGGGTATCTATAGCTATGATATATAGAAAATGCAGCTGACTGTAAAAAGTAAAATAATTTGTCATTTTATAGTTATAGAAACCTTTGGTTTACCATTATGAGCTGTTTTCAATTTACAGAGAGACTGAAGTTACGTGCTCCACATACAATTGATCACAACAGCAACAGTGAATTTTCTGCCTCTTTCTTCCTCCATCTGTCCGCCTCCCTCAACCACCATAAAGAACCAGCTGGCCATTAAAACTTGCTGCCAAGTATACAAGGAGTAAATCACTGCCCTCTGCTTTGGGGAAGCCAAAAATACCTCCAGGTTTGCGGATCAGCGTGTACGTCTGTCAATCAGCGCGTTCCAAACTCGGAAGCAGACAATGCATGTGCTGGTCTCAGGAGCTGATGGGATGTGCCATGCGAATTTGGCACACAAAACACTTGTTCAGGGGAAAAGGGGCATGTGAGGTACTTTACTACAAGAACTAGCCCTCTACTGCTCATTTTTTTTCTGTCTTGCTAGTGAAGATGAGAGATGAGAATCAGAGCAGCCAGAATAACAGAACTGTTGGGTTTTATGTACTTCAAGTTGTGATGGAGAGTGTATGTGAGCACATAAAGTCATACACCTGAGAAACATGAATCAGAGGTGAAAATATGTGTTGCACACTAAAAGGCAGTGTTTCATATCAAATAGAGGAGTAAGGTGAGGATTTTTAAGTCTCTATTCTGTTAATCTTTATATTTGGAAGAGAATCAGAATGTAGAACTAAAATGCTACTGCAGCAGAGTGTAAATAAAAGCAGATAACATTACACAACAGGCACAATCAAGAGTTCAGTTGCAGAAAGCAGACAAAACCAGCTTCCTTCTGCCATGTATTCTAGTTTTGTAGCAAGACAGGTTAGGAGACCTTAAACGTCATGCTTGATTGGGTATCCCTTTGGTATCAAAATAACCTCATCATTCAGTGCCATGACACCTTATGTGCCCCATCTCCAGGTATGGGTCAAATTTTGTGTTTCTGGTGAGAATAAGCATTTACAGAGTTGTTCAACAATCAGACAAAGTTATATGCACAATTTTATATGCAGTTTCTCTTCTGATTAGCAGCCAGGCTAGCTAAAATATTTAATCTTTTTCTGATGATGGATCTGTAGGCTGTGATGGGAAACTATCAGGAATTACTGTGGTCTTCAGGGTACCACAGGATCTCTGGCAGGGAGGACATTCTGAAGATATCTGTATATTATAAATTGTGGTGCTTTGCTGCCTTCTCTCTAGAACACAGCTTTCAAGGGTTTGTCAAGGTCAATCCTAGTTAAGTCCCTGTCTGCTGAAGCAGATCCAGACTTGAAGGGTGGAGGAATCTTTAGAGGTTCCTCTCTGAAGAGTTAATGTTATAACTAGAACAGAGATTTGTGAGGCTATTCAAACTACAGTCCTTCCAGCAACTGTGACCTTAACATTACTAGAGACTAAATTTATGGTTGTTGGCCTCATTCTGGCCAACCCCTAATTTTTTCGTATTTCCTAGAGATGAGTGTCCTTCTCTAGCAATGGAAAATACTTCTGTATGCCTTCACCTCAAGGGCCTCAAGTTAGAAGACTACAATTTCAGTATTTTTTCCATGAGTTGTAATATAACAAAGCATGCTATCAACTCTCTATGTTCGTGCTCATAAGGGAAAAAATACCCATGGCAATAAAAAAAAAGAAAAGAAGTCTGAAGTTCATTAACAACACAATTTCCATAGTGATTGTGTTCTGACAAGATCTAGAGAGATAAATATCAGAAAGTCCATTGCTTTGTTGTTTTGTTTTTAAATGAAGCCCAGAGGTTATGAGGAGAACAAATGGAGACTTGAAAACTTAAATATGAATGATTTGTTATTATCAATATATATTCTGTATATTAAGTGCTTTCATGGAATGACTGATAGGTCTGCAAATGTGTCTTCTAAATGTTAATCTGTTGAACTCCTTCTATCTCTAAAAGTCTGGAGTACTTGTGTGGTGTGTTTTCTGTTTGTCTTTGTCCACCATGAATCACAGGTAATTTAAATTGAAAAAAGCAATTACAACAAGCTGATTCATCTTAAGTCACATCAGGACTGTTTCTTGCCATATTTAATTTCATATTTTTTTCCAGTGTGCTTATACTTATTCCCAGAAATGGGGTTCTATTATTTCCCTTTAAACACTATTCCATGGTCCAATAGACCTTGTCATTATTAAGACACTTTTCCTCCTATTCAGCTTGAACTATTCTGTCTGTATCTTCTTGTTATAATCTTGTGACACATCTCTCCCCTTGATATTCACACACCTCAACTGCTTAGAGATAGTAATTGTGTCTTCTTCTTGGTTTTCATTTAACATGCACGTGAATGGGATATATATTAAGTGCAAAAAGTGTATCTTTAAAGAATGGATTTTATACTAAAGGGGAATTGTCTTAACTCAGCTACATCTAGGAGACCTTTAGCACTTGTAGAGAGACGATGTAGCACTTTAAAGTAATTAATGTGATGTCATTAGTGCTTTCAGCCAATGCAGCTACATTATTATGGTATGCTATATACATAAACAAAATTTAATCTCATTCATTTTCTTGCATAGCACTTTCTTGTGAAAGCAGCAGCTTTGCTCAAAGGATTTGTTCTGAAGATTTATACACTTATAAACATTTCAAGCTTAATATTCGAAGTGTATTTGCTGTAATTGTTCTTTATGATGAACGTCTCAGCACTGATGCAGTGTTCTTTTGCAAACATCTCTGTGTAATTTATTTTTCATGATATATTAAGCCTGAAAACATTTTTCTGTGTACAAATTTAAAAAATATAAGATTAGAAGCTTCCACTGATGGAAAGGGGAAGCTGAGGCACAGGGGAGAACATTATTTCCTCACAGACACACACTGAGTGTGTGCTATTTGCCAAATTGAGTGAGACAAATTTGGGACTGGAGAATAAAATGCTTAGATCAATGTTTATGTGCATGTTTGCATCTATGAGAGAGAATTTAGCAATGGAATCTGTGTCTGATTGCCAGAACTCCTTCTGAAATCATTGTTCTTCATTCTTTTTAACACAAACCACAGAAGATTTGCATCCATTTATCTGAGATCTTTGCATAGTGAAAAATGCTCCTCCTGGCACACTTCCAGAGTACTAAACTTTTGGATTGTTACCCCAAATTTATCTATGATGCTTTTTTGGGTAATTTCTCTCTTTGGGCCAGAGTGTCACCCCTGGATGTCAGGTGCTCCAGGTGGCAGCAGAAATTCAGGGCAGGATCTGCTCATAACCCAGCCTTGCTCTGGGTGAGACCTGCAGGCACATCGAGAATGGACCCCCAGCAATGCTCAGGGGCATGTGCAAATTAGCACTTTGCCCTTGCAAGCAGGGTGGTTTCAGTCACATGGCAGAGAAATTTTGGGAATACAGCTGGGTTTGGCGGGCCAAGACCACTGTCCAGAGCAGGCTGTGCTTACATGGTTCTCTGAGTCCCAAGGCGTCTGTGCTTCTCAGCTTTCAAAGTGCTCAATTACCTCTTTAAATCCATCTTTTTGTGCATCTCTTCCCTTATGGTATTTTGTGGTAAAAATATAGCTTCTGTCACTGGGCACTACCTAAAAATGGCCTATAGAAATGATAAACATCAGCAGGACACAAAGCTACATTATAGCTTTAAAAGTTGTTGATTCCAAACTGGGTAAGCAGGTCCCACTGTGAGAAACTTACACAGATGTGTTATAGGTTCTAAATCATATTCAAACAGCAAGCTACTATATGCAGAGGGAAGTTAATTAATGTGCTAATATTAAAAGTAATTATCGTGGAAGTACAACATCAGGCAAGAATCTTTGCTTTGTTGTCAGAAAGGTTATACCCTTGGCATTTTTAATGCACAGCATTTTCATATGATTTGTCTTCCATTTCCTGCTTACAGTATGACATCTAAGTGCAGTGTTTCTAAAACACTATGAGGACTGGGAATATTCAAAGTCCTGTGGCCTCTGGTTGTCCTCCTCAGTCCTAACACCAGAAGCATTCATTACCCCAGCAAGTATTGCCAGGAGTGTGTTACCACTCAATTTTAGTATAAATGACAATATTAAATAATATTTAGATAATTCTGAAGAGTAGATGTTATCTGTAGGCTCAGGTTAGGTGGTTACTGTGTTATGTTCATGCCAGATGGGATGCAAAACCTGGTTGCTGACAGCACTTTATTAGTTGGAGAGAAAAGATGCATGGTATGTAAACAGGCATTGCCAGGCTTCACAGAATGTATGTAGGTGGGATTTTTCATCAGGGTAAAATGATGTTAAGTGAAAGATAATAAAAAGAACCTTTCCTGATGATAATGAAGAAAGAACAGACAAATTTAACTAAGTACATTCAGACAGTACAGGAACGGGAAGAGGGACAGAGGCACTGTCCAGAAAATTAGATGTGAGATGAAAAAGAAATTGGATTTCCCCTGGGGTCAGTGCTGTGACTCTTTTGATGGACTTTCAAGGTTTTAATGCAAGAGTTAGACATCAGTGTAGTCTCCATCTGATTTGATTACAATAATATCCATCTCTGGTATGTATTCATGCCCTACATTCTCCACCCCAGCTCAGCTGAGGGATGGATGAGTGGCTACTTCTGGGGTATATGGAGCAAGTTTTCCTGTTCCTTCAGGATTCAAACTGCAGGAGCACTGCTCTGTGGTGTGGGCATTTCCTCCTATCCTCTCATCCTTTTTCCTCAGATTCAGGTAGCTACTAGTACAATTCTGTATGTGGAGATTGTTTTGTTACCACCAACATGCAAGTCACTCCTTGTCATTTGAAGTGCATCTGGAAAGGATAAGAGAGAAGGATTTTTGCTTCTTTACTTCAAACTATTTCCCATACCACAGAAAAGGTGAAGTTAGAAATTTTAATATGGCCATTTGTGTGCTTGGGTTGAATGGGAAAGAGTTGTCTATTAGAGTGTAATACTTGTCACAGAATGAGGCCTTTGTTGGGGATGAGCCATTTGTTGGGTGCAGGGAAAACTCAGGGCTCAATATGAGTCAACAGCAAGTTCCGTTTATTGAAGAGAGCATCAGACACTTATACAGCAAGTAATAAGCTTATGAATATTCTGTAAGCCAAGCGATCTATTGGTTAAACTATACCATGAACTCTTCCTCATTCCTTTGGGCCTACATTCTCTATTTCCCACGTCCCTCTATCCACTTGTTATCATACCCAGCTAGGCCCAAGGACACACTATCTTGCAGGTGCAGGACTTGGAATTAGCCACGGCCTTGTACTTTTCCATTCTCTAGTCAGCTAAATTCCCAACAACTTGTTCTGCTAAGAAGACATTAGAAAACAGATCTTTAAAATTTGTGACAATACCAATATGAAAATTAAAGCAAAAGGCCTGTGAAGGAAAAGAAAATCAAGAACTCCATCTGTTTTCCTGAGTCTCATCGTTGCTCTGATTATATAATATTACCCATCAGGTTGTCTTGTTTTATAATCCACAACTTGTAGGTAATACAATAATAGCATGCAGAAAGATGTCCCCAAGTGATCAAACACAAATGGTGTTACACTATTACCAAAACCCTCTCAAACCAAAGCTCTATTTTACTGTCCTTGTGGAAACTGAAGTCATGTAAGGCTGTGAGAATTCACATTTGGAGCATTGCATGTAACTTTATGCGCCTTGCTCAGGAGTCTCCATGTCAGGGGCAGTCTGGGTAGCGTCTCTCTTCAGACAGAGAAGAAGGAATGGCACCCCTGGGGATGATTCAGTCCATCCATGTCACCAATGGCTCGTGGGAGAGGTTTGTCTTTCTCCATTGGTTTTACATTTATTAGATGTCTAAATATGGATGAGATGGATCTGAGCCAAAGAGTCAAATGGGCAACTCAGGCAAATAATCTGGAAGGAAGAGGTAGCAAAACAGTCAGAACTAGTAGAAATACATAACAGTGTCTCTTTGAAGCCTGAGATGATCTGTAGGCTTTTTGAAAGGTTTGGTGAGGAGTGCTAGAGAATGTCTTGGAGAGTGGATGTGCACAGAGGATTTCCAATACACATGAGTAAGATGAATTGAAAAACACAATGCATATTCTCTGTTGAGTAGGCGATTTTCCTGTGGCAAAGATTTGAACAAAACAAGCACAAAAGAATTACACTATCACAAAGCCATGAATTCTTCTCTCCTGAATAGTTAGCATTTACCTGTTCTCTTTTTGAATCACTATTTTGATGATCTCACTAGTGCTGAACCAGAAATATATTTTGTTTTGTTCTAAATACTCTATTATAAGGCTTGAGAAGAAGAGTGGTTTTGGATTTGCAGTAGATAAGGCCAGTGCAGGGAAAACTGTGGCACAGTGTGAGCATGGAAAAAATGAAACTCAATTTGGAACTATCTTCAGAAAAACAACACCAGGTTCCTGAGTTGCTAAAACAACTGAAACTAATGGGCTTGTTGAGTTCACCCAAATGAATTCTGATATGAATTTTATTTTGAGATAAAACCTCATGGGTCTGACTGAATTAAAATCTTGCCAGTTAGCTCAGTATAATTTTGAATCATTAACTGAGTTGTAATAAAGACCTAATGAAAACACTCTTAACTGTTTCATTTTGGATTGTTTTGAGGTGAAAAAGGACTACTCCTTTGGTGGACTGGCAAGTGATGGGTGAGTGCCAGATGTGGTTAGAAAGATGATGGCTGCTAAAGTAATAATGCCTGAAATACCATTTAAAACTATTTCAAGATCTAGCCGCCCAAAGGGGTGAAAAGATTCCTTTTGCAGTTATAAATTTCTCATTCGTTCTTCCCTGGGGTATCATAGAAGTGATGGAGAACATAATATAGCAATTAAGTTCTGCAGCAAAATTCCTCAGCAGAGATGTGTATTGTAGCAGGGAAAAATACCTTTTACTACAGTTATAAAAGAAAGTATTGAAAATTACTGACAAAATCTTGCACTGACTGTGAATGATCCCTGTAATGATACAAAAATGCTGGAAGAAATGCATATAAACACTGCTTACCAAAAATATCCTTCAGCATTTTACCTCAATTCAGATGATTTTCACCTGTGTTAGTCTGGAGAGCCACCACTGCAGGGTAATGTATTATAAAGCTTTTTGAAAATTATTGTGAGTTGTTTGCCATGTTATGCAGGTGGCAAGAGGAATTGCATTAATTATGTAAATCAAATGTTGCAATGTTGTTGCTAAGAAAGTATCACTGAATCACAGAATAGTTTAGGTTGGAAAAGACCTTTAAAATCATTGAGTCCAGCTCTTGACACGGCACTATCAAGCCCAGACCTAAATCATGTCTGTAAGTCCCACTTCTACACAGCTTTTAAATACCTCCAGGGATGGTGACTCCCACTCTCAAGTGTAGCCTGTTCCAATGCTTGACAACCCTTTTGGGCAAGAAATTTTTCCTAGTATCCAGTCTAAACTTCCTTTCCCACAACTTGAGGCCGTTTGTTCTTGCTCTATTAGACTGACCCCACCTGGTTATAACCTCCTTTCGGGAATTGTAGTGAGTGAAAAGTTCTTCTTTGAGCCTCTTTTTCTCCTGATCAAACACCCCCAGCTCCCTCAGATGCCCCTCATCAAACTTGTTCTCCAGACCTTTCACCATCTTTGTTACCATTCTCTGGGCACATTCCAGCACCTCAATGTCCTTCTTGGAGTGAGGGGCTCAAAACTGAACATAGGATGTGAGGTGTGGCCTCACCAGTACAGGCCAGGATGCCTTTGGCCTTCTTGCCCCCCTGGGCACAGCTGGCTCATGTTCAGCTGCTGCTGACCAGCACCCACAGGTCATTTTTCCACCAGGCAGCTTGGCAGACACTGGTGTGTGTGCAAAGCTTGTGGCACTGCCTGAGGTTGCTGTGACCCAAATGCAGGACCTGGACCAGGCCTTGTTGAACCTCACACGATTTGCTTTGGCCAAGCTGTTCACATCTGTCTGCAGAGCCCTCCTACCCTCCTGTCCAGCTCGGAGTCATCTGCAAAATGGCTGAGGAAGCACTTGATCCCCATGACCCCAGGTTTATCTCTAGCAAGAGTGGCTTTATGCCATTCCCCCTTCAAACCCAGTTGAGAAGCTGTATCTGACACAGGAGCTACTTGAGAGTCTTGCCTAATTGTTGTGCCAATCTGAATTTTTTGTTGAGGCAGCCAACTTCATCCCACTAATGCATTCTGTATCTGTTTTCAATTGCCAGTTTCTGAGCTGTACCTCGGGGGGGGGAGCTCTTTTTAAAACACAAACCACACTCCGTGAGTTGATTAATTCAGATGAATGGCATTATGGAAAGTTAAGAAAAAATGAGCTCTGACTGACAAAGCTTAATATGATTACTACTTCAACATTTAGCATTCTTTATTTCTTGCTGCGTTCTACTCCCTTTTGGAAAAGAGCCAGAAGAAAAAATGGATGATATCAAAAGCAAGTAAACCTTGATTTGCCCCAATGAATTATTTTTCTTTTATTTTGGACTTTAAAAGCTATAGTTTTATAACAAATGGATGGCTTTTCTTTCACCTGACCATTTAATTTCAAGGTTACACTGCAGCATTTTATGAATATCAAGAAAGAATAACCAAGATTCTGTGAAGCAGTTAATGTCAAGTAAAGTGAGTGAGGCATTCAAGCAATGAGGCCTTTATTTTGAAATAGCTGTCTTGTGAATATCCTTGACATGAATTTGTTAAGATATAGTAACAGTGTCTGGCCTTCTTGTTGAGGTTGAAAGCATAACAAAGTAGAAATGCGATGACTCTTCCTTGTGCTTGTGTTGCTGTGAAGTGCAGTGATCATAAAATGTGCTCTCTGCTGCTAAAGGATCCCTCTGACATAATGACAGGAGTACTGGTAACTTTGTATTGATCCCAATAACCTCTCGAGGCATATTTATTTTGGCTGTCCGTAGACTTAATCTTTTCATTCACAGAGACAATAGAGGTTGCAAAATATTCACTTAAGTCATCCTCCCCTTTAGAAGTCTCACAAAGCATTATTTTCATTAAAATAAGACTTAATACCACTATGGTTTTCCATGCATTAAAATACTATAAAAACATTTTTTAATAGTAAAATGCCGTATTTTTTCTCTCTAAATGAAATTCTGCTTTTAAGCCAATTTTCAGAAGGAAGACACTAATCTTCATTGCATTCAGACCCCACTGATTCATGTAATTGTGTTCTAAGAAATGGTTCTTTTGCAAAACACCATCAGTGAACCCCAAGAGTCTTGAGCCTATCAGCTAAATTAGTGGTCTGGGACAAGAAAGGGTGCTGCAGAGAAGAAAAATGAAAAGAAGATGACATCTGAAAGTTGTATATTTCAGTTCAATAGCTCATCTTTATTAGTGTTGTATTTTAATATGCACTTGACTGGCCAGGCATTTCTTTTCTCACGGCAAGCTCACATAAGGACTAAAATGGATGAAAGATTAGTCAATCTTCAAAGAAACTGGCACAATATTAACATATTAATTGAAATCTAATCCATATTTTAGATTACTGAAGAAAACAAGTAAATGTTAAGTGCTTGAAAGAGAATGGGCTCCAAAAAGAAATGGATGTGGCCCAAGAAGAAACTGGAAATGGAGAGCAAATTTTTAGGATTTAATGATTGAAAAATAAAAAGTGATATTTTAATTCCACAAAATATTAAATGCATATATTACAATTTCCATCTATTCCTAGGGAGTCACACTTAGGACATGTCCAAACCTAAACCCTGATTCTTCTCTTTCTATTTTAGACACAGGGAGAACATCATAAGAGTAAAATTTTACTGATTTTGGATGGCAGAGACCTTACAAGGTAAGCCTGGAGAATGTGATCATTGAAACCAAACCTACATAACTCGGGTATAGACTTTGAAGCCTCCTCATATTCAACTCATTCAATTTAAATCTGATCTGAACACAATCACTGCCCATCCATCCATATTAGATACAATGAAAACAGATAGGAAACCTCTCTCTTGCACAAACTCTCCATACAATACAATTCACCAGTGACCTATTACCACTGCAGCTGATATTTCTAATAAGATTAAATTCACCATCATTGGCACTGAGAAAAGGTGATCTAAACCCTGAATATGGCTGATAAGCACTCTGACCTGCACAGTGATATGCTTTATACTGTTGCCAGTTCCTACAACATCTGAACAAATTCCTGAGAAAATAGACTGGCACTACTACAAAACCTGCAGTGGAAGTATTACGATTCTGACTTTTTCCCTGCTCTACATGATTAAAAAATTAATGAAGTTGGATTTGAGGCAATTAAATCAGGAAAGATTCTTGGGGAAAAATGTAGAAAATTTATGAAGTATTGTCTTTTGATTGTCAGATTCTGGTTGTATCCAAGCCCTGTCAAGGTCTAGTTCCCTAGCTGAAGAATGCTCCAGCATACTTCATGAGCTATTTTTCTTCAGAGACATAATGAAATAATTGTCTACTACTCAGCTCTTCATTGCATAAAAATAAATTAGCAATTGAGCAGCAAACAGAAAATATTAGATTATGGGATTTTTAGTATTTATTTTTTCAAAACACATGTGTTTAACTGAAAGCAAAACCAAGGTCTAAATTATAAGTTTATACTGTGAAAAAGAAAATAACTGGTAATTCTTTCAGTGTGACTAAATCATGGACTGTTTTTTCTGAATTACTTTATTTGCAAGTCAATTACAATCTTACAGGAGTCAGGGAAGATAATCTTTTTTAAAACAGCAAAGACTGGATAAAAACCTGGCCCCGGAGGACCAGGTTTGTAGAAACATTTCTAGACTGCAAAGAACCTTCCAGTGTGTCACAGGTGGCACCATCCTTAGTTCTCTAGCTAATCCTACTACTGAGCTATTAATCCATACGTGAAGATGAAGTGGTGATACACTCTCAAATTTCCTTTTTCCCATTTAAATAAAACAATGCATTTGCTAGAAGAACCAGGCTGAAAATTTTATCCCTGAACTTACAGGAGAAAGAAGCTGATGGAAGGAATCTAAATAACATTTGAGGATTTACCCTGGCCATAGGCAGAAATATTGACCTTACAAAGAATAACCCCATAGAAGCTGCTGATGAAAAAACCCAACCCTGTCCAGGGGTCAGCACTCTGCTTGGCTGCAAGGCTCTATGTGCAATAAACCAGAATAGCAGTGAAGAATGAAACTCTCTGGGGGGGACTTAACAGCATTACACTGAGAGGAGTATCTGCTTAGAAAGGTACTGGAGAGTTTAAGCAGTGATGAATATAAAGAGAAAGAAAACAACTTACAGATATAATTGGAAGAAATGAGAGGTACTCAACCCTAGTACTTGACCCCCCTGAACAGACAGTGCCTGTGCTGGAAACTCAGAACAAAACTGAGACCTGTGTAAAACCACAAATGCATAATTTTAAGCATATCAACAGCCCATTAAGGAAATCAGTAAAAACCTTGCAGCCTTGATTTAGTGGCACTGCTTATATATTGAAGTTACTCATGTGCTTCAATGGCTCTCCTGTGCTGAGGTCTGAACCCGACAGGTTGTAAGGGAGGGAAGTTTGTTAAAATCTCTTGGCAGTTTTGTGATCTGCAAGAACAAACCCTAATAGGCTCTGGGAAGACCACAGGAGACAGGTATCCTTCTCAGAAAGTCACCAACACATTTATTCCCCTTTCACCGAGCCCCAGAATGGCTGAACTTCAAAGGGACCTCTGGAGGCCACAATTGGAGCAGCAATCCCACTCGAGCAGGCCCATCTTATGGAAAGCCACGTCACAGGAAAACCCAGTCAGGAAGGTCTGTTAATGGAGAAAGGCATTTATGGGGCTAGGCATGGAAAGCTGTTTTATGGCTGTTTTCATTTTTTTCAATGTAGAAAAATTTTCCTGATTTAGCATTTTCCATGAGCATTAAATTCAATTAAAAGAATAAAATCAGCAGCAAATAGTTAAGGCCAGTATTTATTTCCTAGAGCTGTGTTGTCTGTAATAAGAACAATCACCTCTTTAAGTTTTCACTACAGTTTTTCTAAACATTTTATACTGGGAAAACTCATAAGAATCCATCATCAAACTCATTCCTTTATGCATGTTATTGCTAGTATATTCTCCATCTTGCAAGTGTTCAGAAATGTCAGTTTCCAATAAAATTTTCTCATTGGAAATTGAAATTCAGTTATGGCAGTATATTCCTAAGTCTAAAAGTGAACCAAACTGTTTTCATAGCATTGTCTTTCTGCTCAGTCTTATGATTTTGGATTTTTGCACAAGAAAAAAAGATGCGACTAAGACACCTTTGCCTGCTTTTTGTCTCCTACATTTTCTGAAATATTGAACTTCAAAATTGCTTTTGTTCCCTTCCCCTAGTACAATATTGTTTGAGATTCAGTCTTCTGAATACCTGATATGTCCACACTTTCTGTTTGACATTTTGTCTCTATGAATACTGGATAGGACTTTATTATTATAATGGTTTGAACTTTAGAACAACAGTGATATATAAACAAATCTTCTGATTATTTTCCAGTTTCCAGCAGCATGAGACTTGAAATGTAGATGAATGGCTCTACCAGTTGAGAGAAGAGAATGTTTACTACTGTACATCTTAGAACAGGCTTGAGGGAATTTGCCTCTAGGAATTTAAAAAAGACAGCTCACAGATAGTAAAGCAGAACAAATGTGCAGTACAAGAAAGACAAGGTTCAGGGAGATAAGAATAACAATCCAGCTAACAGTAGATAATTTGCATTTAAAGATCAGTAGCTAGAGTGAGCAAATAAGAAAAATTTCTCATTCTTTCCCCCCCAAAATTGGTGTCAAGCAGTGTAAAAATAAATAATGAGATGTATTCTGACCATTGCACGTACACAGTAGAAAATACAGCAATACAAGTAAATATTAGAAAATTCTCTTAACTGCTATTGGATCATGCACTTTGACATACAGGTTATGAATGCCACTCCAGTAAAAAAAAAATCTGTTTATCTGAATTTAGCTCATAGCCCATATTCCAGGGAAATTGTATGAAGAAATAATGGTTTAATGAGCACACTTGGAAAAACAAAAGATCCTCCCCCCAAAATTCCCAGAGGCTGAGAAAGCTTGTATGTGGAAGGGTGAATCTCACCCTGTGTTGAAAAACTTTATATGGGTGAAAAATATTTGCAGTGAGTGTTGTTAGACCGATAATAATACTAATAAAATTACTAGTTAAGGTATGTACATACAAACTATTGAATGTAAACTTCCTCTTCTTGGAATGGGATTTCCCATCCTGCTGACATGTTTACTTACACTATTTATCCTTCCATTCTTACATTTTCCATCCTTGCACTCGTATGCAAAACAAGCTTTCAGTCTATGAGCTGAAATCAATCAGGTCAGGATTTTCCACAGGTCATTTGTTCCTGAAGCACAAATTATGAGCAGGATCCTTTGGCTGCTGTCTTAGAGTCTGATGCTCAACATGGCAACACAGTTTATCTGTGGAAGTATCTATTCACCATGCTTAATCAATCAAATAAAGATATGTTAATCACTTTGCTTCTCACTGTGCAATTGGGCTGATCTCTTTGATCTCATAACAGTAACTAAGCAAGCAGCTGCTTTAAGGCTTAAAGCAAGTTTTGACTTAAAACAAGATTTTGTTTTGCCTTTCAATTCTGACCTTAAGTAAGAGTCAGACTCAATGCATAATAAAATCTTTTACTGGGCCTCTTTTAAGTGCAGTAATTATTTTTTATGCTATACATTAAACAAATTTGTGAATATGTGTTCCACCTACAAGACTGATTATAGATGAACACTTTTCCTGGCATATTTGAGAGCAACAGACTTCTTTTTTAAACAATACAATGGAATATGGATCCTGGCCTGGATTACTGCACCTTTTGCTCTTTATTCACACCTATAACAAAGATTTCTCCCTTTCTCGAACAACCTTTATTTGGTTAGTACAGAGATTGGGGCATCCAGGCAAGAAATTTCAGTATATGTGGTATTAGGTGCATAATTTTTATTGTGAAGAACATTACGATTTATTGGTGTTCTAGGAGAATATTGACCTTTGAATCTTCTCAGTTAATATTTCACTCTTGGGTCAATGGATCCGGATAGTCACTTATTCAGAAGGCACTATCAACTTAATTGTTATTGGCAGTACATACTGTAAAAAACCTTTGGAGGCTGATAATTGTGCATTTCTTACTGGATGCTATGAAGAATATCACATTAAAAACCAGATATAGTGATGACAAAAATTATCTTCTGGTCATAAATTTTTTTTTATAGCAACATGAGTTGTGTTTGAATAGAAAATGCAAAAAACACAGACACCAGTTGTTAGTATGTGTTTGGTTCCTTAATTTCTTCTCTTTGTTTAGAACAGTAGTACCAGAATTTTTTTTCAGTGACTAAGAATAAACCAAATTTCTAATTCTCATTAAAAATGATTACATGGTAATTAAATGAGCACATAGCCAGTATTTCAAGGGAGTACAAGCACTTCTTTGTCTGCCTGCCTGGAAATCTGTTCAGCAAATCAAATTCTGAAACTTTGTTTTTTTATCTTTGCGTGGTCCTCACGCACCAAGCTCACTGAGGGCATTGATCCCCATCTGCAGATGACACAGTAAAACATCTGATAGTGACAGCACCCTCTTCTCCTGCTGGTGTAGCTTGATGCCATGGTCCCAGCCACAGGGAAAGGAGCAGGATCTGAGCTGACAGCTCTCACTCTTCCCACCAGCTAGCAGGTGAAGCCCACTGCAGCTGTGCTGGGTTTATGTGAGGTCTCTGCAGTGTGTCACCTGCCACTCACACAGCCAGGAATGCAGGAGCACTGGGCTGTGCTACAGAGATAATTCTTCATGCCCAGCAATTCATTCCCTCCCTCAAACCCAGTAATGCATTTTGTTCCTCCTCTGGCACTGAGGTGCTTCATGGGAGTGACAGAGATACCTTCATGATTATAAGGCCCCAGAATTCCTCAACAAGTCCCTTAAGGGCCTTACAGGCTTTTTATGTACCCTGAGCTGGACACAAGAGGAAACACCAACAAGATATTCTCAAGAAGGGAGAACAACAAAAAACTTCACTTGCAAGCTTTAGAAAATCAGGTAACTTTGGGCAAAAGTTTAAAGCAACATTCAATCAACATGAAGCACTTCACAAAGCATTAACGTAACAAAGGGAAGCCGCCTAACTTAGCAAATTCCAACCCATCCAGCTTTAAGTCACTCAAACTCTGAGAGGAAGAAATTAGATGGAAAAGATAAGAGATTATAACAAATATAGCTACCAGCTTCCAGTGGTTCTGTAAGTGACAAAAAAGCCACAAGAAAGTAGGGTCCAAACATAGAGTTGTGTTGTGTTCTGGTTTAAGTCCATTTTGGCTTTCCTAGGCCCTCCCCCCAGGTGGGACTGCTGTTTTGGTGGCCACTCAAGAGCTGGATGCCAGAGGTGGGGTGTGGATCTTTGCCTGCAGTCTGCCAGGGGTGTGCACAGGTGGGACACAGGTGGGACACGGGTGGGATGTATTAAGCAGAGCACTGCCATGCAGGGGAAGACTTGACTTGCCCCTTTCCCCACACATGCACCTGAAATGCTTTGAGCCAGCAATCCTTCTGGTCTTTCACAATGACTGATGACTTGAATAAAATTTACTTTCCAATTTGTGGCTCATCAATAGGATTATATTTTAAGTTCTGCTTCTTAGAAATGTCTTCCAGTTAGCTTTTTTTCTTAACATGCTGTAAAGACAGGCATGCCCCTTGTGAGATTGCTGAGGTTTGGGTACATTACTGTGTCCTGCAAGAACCCAGTAAGGTCTGCCTGGCTCTTCTGAAGAGCCACTCTGTGCAGCAGGGACAGACTGATCTCTTTGGGAGCAACAAGAACATCGTTTGTCTTACACAGAAGCAGAGAAGGATGGCAACACTGCTTCTGTTTTCATTTGGGCACTCGTGTGTCTTGTGGCTTGACACTCCTAACTTCTTGTGTAGTCCTATGAAATAAAAATGAAAAATAAAAATGAAGAAGAAAGAACTTTTCTGGGGCTAGAGTGACTCCCTTCTGCTGGTCAGATACCTGGTATATTATCATATTTTAGCACCTCCTACACAGTAGAATAAATATCAATCCTGACATGACTTTTGCATCAGCTTCATGATTAAATAGTACTCAGGATGAAAATACAAATGGTTAAACAGGTGGCAAGAGGCTGATTCAAGAAAAACAAAGATTTTGTTTTATATGTATATCTATATATATGTATATATAAAAGTATATATATTAAGGCACATAAATGTCTTTATAAATAGAAATCAATTAGTGTTCCAAGATGCCTTCTGATATTTTATTCATTAGTATTATGGACTACATCATGCATATGAGTAATTATTTAAATATATGAATATGAATGTATTTAAATAATTTACTTTTGAGATTATATAACATTTCTGAATTCAAACTGTGTTGGTGCCAAACCTATGACAATACTGGCCAAGTCAAGCTCTGACAGCACTGAAGCCCTACTGATGTGGTAAATGCTGAAGTGATGTAAATGTAAGGTCTAAAAAATAAAATAGGGTATTTCAAGGATCAAGCCAAAATACACAAGTAATTAAATTTCACAAGTGAAAAGGTATCTAATACATCTGTGGAGATAAAGGAGCATGACCAAGGGACAAGTTTTCCTTCAGTTCTTTGTTTTAAATTCTATAGGTTTTTGGGTTTTTTTTTATTTCCATCCAGATAAGAAGGCTTAGACTATAAAGGAAGTAGTCTTTATAATGTGTTTTTCTCCATTAAGCTTCAGTTTTAAAGACATTGGATCACTCAAATCTTGCCTAAACATAGATTAAGAATCTCAAAAACTCAAAACCAATCCAGCCTACCTATTCTCCAAGAGTATTGCCCCATAAGTGCTTATAATCATAGCATGCCCTTCTGTTCAGCCCAAATCTCTCTGGATGCCTAACTATAGTTGTTCAGTTGCATGGAATAATAGGAGTGAGATGAACTCCCACATCTTCCCTAAGGGTGTTTTGTTACCATAAGGACACCCATGTCTGACACAATTCCTGGAGAGACTGCCAACATCAAAATGGGCAGTACTGATGCTCTCCTGTTATCTTTTCAATTTGTGCTAAACAATTTAATGATGAAGAGTTGTCAAAAAAACTTGGGTTTTGTGTCCATGCTTCATGGAACCTTGAACTTGCAATACTGGATAGTTTATTTTTCATTTCTGTTGTGCAAAAAGACAGTATTCTTGTAATAACTCTGACAGCTTTCTGTGACTGCTGGGATTAACTAAATTAAAGAATGTGTATTTACCTGGCTTTTTTTTTCATAGTCAAGTAAAAGGCTTATGCAGCATGATAAAGAAAAGAAAGGTAGCTGCTTTGGAGAATAGGAGGGCAAATTTCCTTTATCAGTTAATAGTTTAACAGCTGGAGCATGTGAGGGCCCAGCAGACATTTTAAGATGAGGTAGAACAGTAAGTGATGACTAAAATGGCATCAGGCAGCTGATGGGGTTAAAAACCCCACATTAGTTATAGTTCCACACGTGGTGGCTCTTGATTAAATTGCCCTTGCAAATGTGAAGCCGTGTTTCAGTGCCTGATGTGGAACACCTGAGCTGCTCTTCTCCCTCTCCTAACTCTCACCTGGCTCAGCGATGGGCCTGAGCGGAAGCCTCTCTGAGCTGGGCTGGCACTGTGCTCTTGCAGGTGGACGTAATTACATCTGCTCCTTTTGGACAGCATTCCTAACAATGCTACAAGTCTATTTGTTTAAATCTGACATTGTAACTTTACGAGGGGAAAGCGTTCTTGCACTCCAGCTGGCAGTGTGATGTGTCCAAGGAGCTTCTCCAGCTGGCTGACATGGGAACTAGCACTGACAGCAGAGCACGTCTGCCTGCAGCAGGGGAAGATGACAGATACCTGGGAGCTGAGAGCTCACACTGCATTACATCTGCCAGACTTATCATTTAGGATGCAAGACTTTCATACTTAGTGGGCTCAATTCAGATTTAGGTATATAAACAGACTTTGTAGCTTCAGAAAATGCAATCAAACAGGAAGAGCAGGTACCCAGTTGCCTGGTCTCCTTCTAGACATTTAGGTCCTGCCTTCTCAGCTTACAGTGGTTTGCCTTTAACAGGAGGGAACAAAGCATGCTGATGCAACAGACTGCCTGGAATAATATTCAGTGTTGTGTTTTCAGGATTTTCACTTCTTGAGTCTCTGCTTTAATTTCTGAACTAAAATATAAGATACACAGCACAGTAGCCCTGGCCCATTTTGTCCTCATCCTCAAAAAAAGGCTGGGTAATTTGGATGACAAGTGAATGAACAACCTTGATATTTCCTAGTGATTTCTTCTACCCTGCATGGACACTTGACTGTAGGCCAAGTGACTTCCCCTCTGCAGGTTTTCAGCAGCACTGTGAGAGCACAGAAATTTCAAGCAGATATTTTAGGCATCATGGGCTACCCCCAGAGCCAAATATTTAGCTTTTTGTTGAGATAATCTTATGTTAGGAACTTCTGTGGGCAAATGGGGTTCTGATTGGAAGGGATGTGACCAGCAAACATGCATGTTTGTATGTATATATGTATATGTACACGCCAGGAAGGAAAGCTTTAGTCACATTCCACAGAGAACATCCCATTACAGGACCCCGGTGATGAAACAAACCTGCAACCACCAATTTGGATCTTGGCATTTCACTCCTCACAGCACAGAAAGCAGATGGAGCTCAGGAAATCTCCAATCCTCATAATCCCTTCCTCCTCTAAAGCCTGCAGGAGGCCTTGGGTACTGCTGGGATGTTTCTGTTTAAAACAGTGTCAATATTCTGCTCTGGTTTGTGTATGCTCACACCCCTGCACTAATAAACCCTTGTGAAACTGCTGTAGGCAACATGATCATCCAGAATCATGAGCAGTTCTTGTCTTTCCCCAAGGAGAAACTTTTCATGTGTCTTTGAAGATTATTTGATAAATTATACGCATACTGTGAAATGTGTGTTTGTAAAAATGCTGAAGGTGAGTTCAGAGGGAAAAAAGAGTGGGGCTGTTCCTGACAGTGCCAAGGAATGGTTGTGCTGGGTCTGAGCCTGCCTCTGGATGTCCTGCCTTCCCAGGGAGCATGGGACTGTTCCCAGCAGCATGATGCAGTCCCTCTCAAGATTTGGGATGTGCTAGGACTAAGGAACTCTTAGAATGGAAAGATGATTTTGCTATGCTGAGTACATTAAGAATTGCTTCAACAGGAGCAGAAAACTTTGAAACTATTCCCGAACAAGATTGTCTCTCTAATTTTAGGTATGGAAGATGCCCTCATTCTGGAAACAGCCTTTCACAGGGTGGTCTGTCAGGAACTTCCTAGTGGAAGCTGAACCTGCAGGGAATGAAGATGGTGAAATGTCAGGTTTAACTACAGTAGAAGTGTTGCAATAACACTGAGCTTCAACACCTCTCTGTCACCACCCTGAGCACCTGGCTTGGGAAGATAACAGCTGTTCCCAAGACATTTGTGAAGATCTTTGGTTGTAGTCTTCCCTATGGAGGAGTGAAAAGAGTGTGATAGTGACAGTTTTTAAATTTGTAGTGAAATATGTTCTTGTGAAAAGCACCTGATCAGCAGAGAAGAAGTCTCTTTGAGGAACACTGTGCAGTTATGTTACTGAGGCAACAGTGGTACATGGGAAACAGAAACTCAGTGTTCAAAACCAGGGCAGACTTTCTGTGCATCCTTAGGATCCTTAGGCATTGACTCAGTAAAGCAACTTGGTTTTCCAATTATGTCATTATAGTGTGTATTTAAATGTGGTCAGAAAACGACTTTTTTTTTGTTCACATACTTTGAATATTTTATTTCTAAGATGTGTAAGATCCTTAGAACCAGAACTGTGTCTCACTATATGTTTGTTCAAATACCCAAATATCTGTGGTCAGGTCCCCAGGGGCCAGCACAGCCCATAGTAAACACACAGAAAGCTCATTTGAGTTAATGGAAAAAACCTCTTTATCATTTTACGTCTTTGTATTTTTTGTTAAAAAACCAACTCTAATAATAAAAAAAAACTCCACGGTGCATAAGTTCAAGCAAAATTTAATGCCTAGAATGTCAGCAGATCCAATGGATCATATGCTCCTGCTGCCAGGGCTTTGCCTGTCATGGTTTGGAGTAGTCATGTGCTTGAGGGGGCTGGAAGTTGTGTTTCCATGGTTATGTAGCTCCCGACTTTCTTTTAATAACCCAGACAAGAGATTTGTTAATGTTCACTTATGATAATGGGAAATTACAGAAAAAAATCATTCCCAAGAGCTTTTTATTTTTGTTCTGCACTGTACAAAATATGAGGTGAAAAAGTAACAACAATTCATCCATGTAACTAGGAGCTACTTAAAACCAGCAAATGTGACTTTTATGCCATTGCTTGTGAGCAGCTCAAAAATGAAAGCACAGTGAACCTTTTCCATCTGTAAAGGAACCTATCTCAGTTGAGAGTGTTTGACCTTGCTGACAAATCTGTGAAGAGCATCATGATACAGGAAAGGTTGCTCTTGCAGCCAATGGTCCATTCTTTTCCTGTGATTGCATCACATTCCAGGAATCCTAATAGAAATAGACACTAAAATTACGAATAATATGTTGAGAGAGGCTTTTATTCATCTTCTGCATGAGGGTATATCAAGACTTTTATTTTCTGTGGTCAATTGAACAGTAATTGATTCTAATGCTAGAACACGAGGTTACCAATAAGGCTCTCAGAGTTTTTCTATGTTGAAAGGGAAGTTACAAAGGAAATAGGCTGGCTATGTTCACACACTGAAGTTTGAAATTTGTTAGGGAAGGATGTAATCTCAAGATCTGAATATCTATCTTAAAATAAGAAACAAAAGAAAATTCATACAAATTAGCAATTTTGATTACTCAGTCCAGAAATGTTCTGATGAATATTGAAATGTGTTCTGAACAAAATAATGTTGAACTGAATACAGTACCTGTCAAAGTTGATGAGAACTAATGGCAGAAACAGAATTGGGAACTTCTGGATTGTACTATCAACACCATAACATACACTGGTGATCTTTGGGATGTCAGTTACATGAAACTATTGACATTTTTCACCTTGATTTTTCAGAGGAATTGAAAAAAAGAGTAATTTTAGCTAAGGTTCTTCAGGAACCTCAGCTTCACAGGGAGCTAGAAATCATATTTGAAAATAATACTTCATGTATCAGATTCTAGATAGACACATATCTTATCACCTCTATGGCATAATTTTCTAAAATAATAATTAATAGTGATGGACAATAATGGATAATTTTCAAATTTAACTTTTTTTCCCTCTGGCTCACTTCAGGGTTTCTATACAAGGAGTTACAGAATGGCACAATAATATTTGATATTATAATTTTCAAGTTACTACCATAATATTAAAGGAATTCAAGAAATGCAGATCCTGCTACTCTTTTAGGTCTTGATTTGATTAGACACTTGAGGAAGAGCCTGATTTACAGCCTGTAAGCTGGATCATTACAATTAGTGGGTTTAGCAAGAGCCTTAAGTGTTAGTGACCATCCATAGCAATTACAGGAGCGGTGCAAATACTTGACTGCAGGTGTACCATATTAAATCCATATTTCAGTAGTGATATAAAAGGAACTTTATCAGAGCCTGGCTTGAAACTTGCTGAAACTGTTTTCAGTAGAAATAGAAATGTTTTTATAACCTTGAGCAGATTAAAAGAGGTAGATCTTCCAAAGTTATTTCATAGATAGATATTTCACTTGTGGCTCAGAATTGTGTCTTAAAACTTTTAAAAGTAAGATTATCCTTTTTCTGAAAGACACTGATCACATGTGATTATTGAAAATGTTTAGGAACTTCCTTTGAATTATTAAGTTCATTAGTCTTAAGCACAAAAAGAAAATTATTACTCCTGTCTGTGTTGTACTTAGACTTTAGACATCACGTGTAAATATTTATAATTTTAATACCTGCTACTTCCAGACCTCAATGCCATCTGACTTACTGCAGAATTTAAATATGATGTCTCAGGTTAGAGCCTGTATTACTTTACTGCAATCTGAGGATGTCAAATCAATGACTGTGTACTTAGGCTGTCACATTTTATTCCATGTGTCAGCTATGAGGTTGTGAAACCTTAAATATATTATGACATTATTTCCCCAAATTAAAAAAAAAATGTCATTGAAAGCAATTTTTAATTTTTAAAATTATGTTTCTCTTTGTGTTTGCTGGACTTAAGAGTGCAAAAATAATAATTTAAAATGTAGAAATGGTTATGTGCCATGTTACATGACAAGGATGGTACCAAGTGTCACAACACCTGAGGATAGAACTAAGGAAAGGAATAAAGGTATCTCTAGGCTGCTGTTTCAGGTACATAAATAGATAAGTGTAGGGAAAAAGTTGCTTCTCAGTCCAACCACTTATGTCCACTCCTTCTAGAAAACAGAGAGAAATTATGTCTAGGGCAGATGCATAGCTAGATTATATATACAGAGATTCAAGAGTTATTCTAGTCTGACACCCTGAAAAAAGGATTACCCTAAAGAGTAAAGAAGAGGTTGAAGACACGAGGGAGCTGCAGAGAAGGCACTGCAGAGGTGATGCCTGGGCTGACCTGTGGGTCCCCCAATGAGCCTCATTGATCTGCTCATGATGAATGGAATTTATTGATGTGATAGATTTCATCTTGGGAGAAACCTTCCTTTTCCTTGTGTCTGAAAAAGTCACATCAGAGTTGGTAAATCTCACAAATTAAATTATATGATCTGTTAGAATTTCAACAGGTAGAGCAGGATTTGTTCCCCACCTCAGACTATTTGTAGTCTTGAATTATTTTTCTCATAAGAGACAGAGATTGTAGTTTTGGCTCCTCTCAGCACGTGGGTGGATTTGTAAGAGGTTCTTCTCCAATAATAAACCCCCATAACCAAAAGCCAATCTTTAATTTCCTGGGTTCACACTAGTTTCAGGATGCTGTGCACACATGAATGTTTTCCCAGGGCCAAGGCTGCAGGAGGAACATGTGGGTGTGGTGGGGGATAAGAGTGCAACTGCCCTGCTCAGAAGGGCAAAGCTTGGGAGGTGCTTCCACCCTGGGTGATCTAGGAGAAGAAAGAGATGGTAGAATTGGCTGTATCAGTGCAGATCCAAGTGCCACATGGCCCTCAGTGCAGTATTTGCAGCAGGGGACAATTCTTTATTTCCTGGATGTGCATCAGAGCCAGGACAGTGTCTGTTCACTCAAGTCCATCAGTTTTTTATTTGGGTATTTCACCAGCTCATGTTGACAAGGGGCTGCTGGCATTGTCTCTTGGTACCACACAGGGAGCAGCTCTGTATGGAGCTAACTGTCCAAGTAAGGACTTGAGGGTGCTCTGGGGTCATTTGGGATTTAGGAGATACCCCTGTCTCCTGTGGGCCCTGTTATACTTAGGTGTTTCTTTGCTGGCACAATTCCTATTGTTGTCACCACTTTGAATTCCTTTGAGGACAAGGAGCCAAAGAACATAAACATCAGGACATTAAAGTGCTCAGTGTTACAGTGCCTATTTGATTTTATTTTCCCTTGGAACAAGTTGTACCTCTAATGAAACAACTTAAACCTAGTAATAAATATCCCATCTCCTGACTCAGACATTAATTACTTCTTCAAATGAGCAGGTTTTGTAGTCCAAGTACTGAGATCTAGCTCTAAATTAAAAGACAGCACTCTTCTCTTTGAAGAGGACCAGAAGTAATCAGTGACAAGGACATAATTTACTAAGAGAGAAGTATTGTTTAAGCTGCTCTGAGAGAAGAAACGTTCTCCAAGGCCAGATTCACCCAAGCTTTTAAGTACTGATCAACACTGAAGAATTTTGTTTAATTAAACATTTCACATGCCTAACCTGAGAACTTTTTAATCACCTAGTTGAGCTGGAGTCAAGAATACACTGCAATCAATAGCATAATGAAGAATTTAAGAGAAGCCTAAGAAGTATTTTCTACTATTCAAGGAGGTCCTTGAACAACAGATGTAGAAATGCATGTAAAGCCCTGAAATCCAAAGAAACAATGGTCTAAATTACAGTCAGGAAGGAATTATATGAACTTGACAAAGACATTTATTAATATTTAATTGGGAGAAATTAATGGGTATTTCAGAACTAATAAACAGCAATTTGTAAAATAATGGTTCACTCATCTCAGTCACAATAGACTTAATCAAGCTGTTCATTGAGCTCATGCAGTTCACAAAGCTCTGGTTTTTGCTCCTGAAAAAGCTGATTCTGGCATTTTTACTAAAGAGAAGATATTGAAAAAATCAATAGTATTTAATGTGGAAAAATAATAGAAATATCCAATACACATTTTCAAAATATATTTTTATAGTGAAAAATGACAAAAAAATTTCTCTAAATAATAGAAAAATTATTATTGAATAAAAATAAGGAAAATGATTTAATTTAATTAATCTTTATTATGCAAAAATATGTAAATTTAGAGTTTTTTGAAAAGCCTGTTGAAACGTCTGTTGACGTTTTCCTGTGGAATATACTTTTCTTATAAAGGGAGGTTATTCAATATTAAAGGAATTTAAGCAGCTTCCCCCTTCCAGATATGTAAATCTATTAATGACCTGTGTATCTTTACATCGTGTCCCTTCATCAGCTATACATTATTTATTTCATTGCACAGCCATCTCTCCTTCCTACAGACCACAGATATCCATAGCCCCCTTGGTGTTTTTTTTCATAGGTTATGCAGTCAAATTGAGACCTGTCTTTAACACATAAAAAATCTGGATAAAAATTTTAAATTAAATTTTTAGCTGATTATTTGCTTAACCTATGTGTGCTGATTTTAAAGATGTTTTTAGATGTCTCCAATATTTGTGCCTTCCAGGTTGGATCTTTTCCTCTTGCTTTTGTGTTACATATGCAAAATCTAATTGAATATTTTGGTTTACATTATGGTTAGCCTCTCATTTAAAAAGAAAAGATATTTAAAGGTATTATCAGTTGCACACCTCTGATCTTCAACCTTTTGCTGGAGCACTTGGAGACTGTAAGTCATGTCACCTCTTTTCTGAAGCCAGACCGGCCCCTTTGGCTGTTGTTCCTTTGCAATAGCGTTGATTTAAGCTATTCTGATTTCTTCTTGTTCTGTGTCTGCTCTGCCCTTTGTTGTGGCAGCACAGCTTTTGTGGAGGTGTGGTGGACAAGATCAGGGGCTGATAACCAGTAACAAAAAGAGTGGTTTTGTTAGGAGGAATGCTGGATTTTCTTTCAGAGTAATTTCGACCATGGGTTCACTCCATCAGAAGGGCCACTGCCCTTTTCAAACAGCAGCTGCTGTTCCCAAACTATTAAACAAGTGAAGCTGAGGGGAAGGTGGTGTTTCAAAATGGTTTTTATGGGCAAGGGGGAGCACACTACATATAATGCATCCAGTGCTTTACTCAGCATTATGGAAATCTCAGCAGCCTAATTCAAGTATTATTATTACTCTGGACCTATTTCTGACCTTAAAATGAAACTAATTATGCAATTAGAGTGCTTCTCTACAGAAAAGGTCTCAATAATAGTGACACAATTTAAATATTAGCACTCAGTTCTCGGTTTTCTATGTTTTTCTTGAAGAATGCCTACCCTTTTATTTCTCCTCTGCAAAGGATGAGACCATAAGCCATCAGCCCCCGATCCTTTAGTGGGAAGGACCAGTCTTGTTCTTGCTGGTCTCTTCCCCTTACTTTGCCCATTTTTAGACATTTTCTGCCATACACTTCTTTTTACCATACACCTTTGCTTTCATTCATGATTTTACAATTCCATGTTGCGTCCACATTTACTCTCTAACACTCACTTTGTGGAAGATGCTGTTTTCTGCTCTTTGTTACGATCAAACCCAGCTCCTAGTCCGCAATCGTTTGCCTGCTGCTGGGTGGTTTATATCTCTGCACACCTCTATGTCAGCCTGGGCCCACCTCTTATCATTCCAGACAGGCATTTTTCTATGCTGCATCCTGCCTCTCCACTTCCCAAGGTTTTTTGGAATTGTATTTCTCTACTTTACATTGCTGTGTTAAAGTGAAAGTGCCTCCTTCTCCACAGAATGATGGCTTTTTAGAGCTATCTGTATAAAACCACAGTTGTACCACATAAAGATAAGTAAAAGTAGAACAAATTAGCGATAGAGTTGCAGGCAAGTCAAGAAAAGTGGGGCCAGACCACCCTGAGAAGCCTCAGTCCTTAAGTCTTCTCATTTAGCTGTGGCAATGTGGTGCTGCAGGGCTTTGGGGTTACAGTGCTGGGGGGACAATGCATGGACAAGTGCCTGGTTTAGGGGCTGTTGAAGTCAGCTCTGTGCAAGAAAAGATTGCCATGACAGTTTGGTTTTAAATCTAAGGCTATTTGTTACAAAACCTAATAGATGGTCTGCAATAATATATGTGGTAGTGATTTTACATCAGCTCATACAGGCTGAATACATTCTAAATTCTTGCCAGGAAAGCATTTAACACACTTGTAAAAAGAGCGAATCCATTGGCTGATCAGACTGAAGAACTTTCCGAACTCTCTCTGTGTGAGATGCACTTTGTCTGTCTCCCTTGTGACAGTGCCTGCAGTTGCCCAGCCAATGGATCAGGGCCCTTATCCAGCCGATCCCATCAAGGTAAGTGTCACAGACGTCTTTTATGAAAAATCCTTTCCTTAGGATTTTTCCTCCTGAGAAGCTGAGGCCTCAGGAACAAAATGTAAACAATGGTTGTCTGCTGCTGTGGAATGCAACAGGTGCATCTGTGATTGGTGTCATGTGGTTGTTTCTAATCAATGGCCAATCACAGTCAGCTGGCTCGGACTCTCTATCCGAGACACAAACCTTTGTTATTAATTCTTTCTTTCTTTTTCTATTCTTAGCTAGTCTTCTGATGAAACCCTTTCTTCTATTATTTTAGTATAGTTTTAATATAATATATATCATAAAATAGTAAATCAAGCCTTCTGAAACATGGAGTCAGATCCTCATCTTTTCCCTCATCCTAAGACCCCTGTGAACACCATGACAGGTAGGGACTAAACTGAATCACAAGCCCAGCCTTGCTTCTGCCTCAGTTACAAAAGCTTGGATGATCACAGTAGTTTGAGTAATTCACCAGGGCCAGGGCAATGATAGGAATGCTTACTCAAAGTGCTGTGGCATTCCTCCCAAAGCCTTACAGGAAGGTATTGAGGATGGTTTTTTGGCTACCATGCTATCTACCTGGAAGTTTATGGGCACTTTAATCTGTGCTTCTTTATGCTGTGTGTGTTGTGTAGCTATAGATACTCAGCTATGTCTCCCTTGTACTGTTTCTCTACTGTTCTTTTCAGGACATGACATATTAAAGTTGGCTTGAGCAACAGATCAAAATATAGTATCTAGATGAGGGAATAACTAATCTCGTCTAAAAATAGCATGCCAGTTCAAAAATGCTGAAAAAATATCTGTTGGATGCACTTTTCATTTACTAGGGATTCTCCATAGCACAAATCAAAGACAAATGCAAATGTGGGCATTGAAAAATGCTCTTGGCTGTATTCTAAAAATAAATTATCAACTTAAGATATAGCTGTCTATGGATGCTATTTTGAACCACACTGTAAGTGCTAGGGGAATATTACTCAAAATTCATGCTGCCATGTGGTGAATCAAATATTCTTTAAATGGCTCTAGTGGTCTAAGCAAAGAACTAACATGTGAGGAAGGCATGTCTCCAAGAAAGGTGATTCTGAGTCAGCAGCTCACTGAGTCTTCAACACTAAGAAAAATATACTCCTGCTATCCATCTCTGATGACTGCTGGGTGTAATGTACAGGCTATGGGAGAGGCTGCATTTCAAAAAGAAAATTGGCATTAAGACTCTCTATTATTTCTTTTAGAGACTGGAAATACGACATAGAGCTATTAGAAAATGAAATGTGCGTTTGTGGTTTACATGAAAACTGTTCTGTGGTAAAAGGCCTTCAGCTCTTACTCTTCACAAACAAACACACATTTCAAATCAACTGCATCAAAAAGATCTATTGTCTTAGAACCTTGGCAATGAGGGGTCAATGTACCAGTACTGTCCTGTTCTGCCAAGTATCCTGCTTTAGGAGACACATGAGATACAGTCTTTGGTGGCAAAGCTGGCTTGGAAAGTTCCTGCTCCCCTCTGCCAAAGCCAGGTTTGACTATTTATCATGCTGTCCTGGCACAATCAGCTGTGTTTTCTGTTGTGCCAGTTTAACTATTTGCACTGGTGTGCATGGATACTTGGCTGTAAAAACCCAAAAAACCTTTTTATTCCTGGAGTGTTGTCTTTGATTGGATCCCCTGGTCTACTTCAGCTGGTGTTTGTGCTTATTTTATCAGTAAATTTGGAGCGGTGAAAGAGTTTTTAATATAATCAAAAGCAACAATGAAATCAAGCCAGTGGCAAAATACTTGTGGATTAAATAAGCTCGGGTTTCCACTCAGAATAGATGTCAGCTCTGTCTTATTATTATCATCATCATCACCATCATCTATTCTGCACTGTTGAATAATACATGCCATAAGGCTTTCCTGAATAAATTTGCTTGAATTAAATATTTTTTCATTTAAAAAAAAATTTAAAAACTCTAAAAATATAACCAGCATTAATATTGTTAGGTTATCTTGGTGGTTGCTTATACTTCTTCTAAAAGTTCTCACCTTGTTTTATTTCTAAGTCTGAACTTTCTTTGCCTCAATTTTCAGTTCCTGAATCTTCTTTTATCTTTATTTATGAGGTTGATGAGCCAGCTACAATCAGATTGTTACTCAAATTAGAATTAACAACCCATAATCAAATCACCTATTTTTTTAAACATAATGGATTCAGGCCTCTGAAAATTTTATTGCAGACAATGTTTTTCAGTCAGTCAATCATCCTGAATCCTCTCCATTCCTTAGTTCCTCTTCAATCTCTGTGGCAGCAATATAATATTCTAGTGTCAGTGGTTAACTGCTCCTAAACCTCTGATGTAATGTCTCTCCACAAATTTGGCATTTTCTTCTTATGTATGAGAGAACTACATGAATCTGTTCAGCCAACACACCCTCGAAGGGGATCAGGGAGTTGGGTAACCTTGATTGCTCCTATCTAATTTGCTGTTACTTGTAGGGCCAGAAATTTGCAACATTTTCTGCCCATGCAACTTTGTCTTTTTCTGTGAGCACACTATCTCATCCATGAACCAGGTCCAAACTGGATAATAACACTGCACTACAAAAGTGCTAACATCTCAAAAGCTTTCTTGAAAAATAGAAAAAAAAGGGAGAGAAAACAGAAAAAAAAAAAAAAAAGAGGAAAGAATCAAGAAATAAATCAAGGCAGTTGAGCAAAATGTATTCATGAGGCACTTCATAAACCTACATGGGGAGTGTGTAACTTCCCTGTACCTTCTCTTTTATTCCTTTACACACTGCAGACTGCAGCCTGACTAGTATATTCTGGGCATGACTATCTCTAGACTTCATTTCTACACTTTTTTTGACTATTAGAGAAACCAGAGGTGAACATAAATCCTTTTCCTCTCATACTCTTCTCAAATGTCTCACATGGAGAAATATTATTTGCTTGGGTTCCCTTCTACTGTTCCAATCCAATGTGGAATAAACAGACACCAACACTCAAATGCAGACTAGGAGCAATACATTTTGTAATTATCTGAAATCCATTAGCATTTCCACTTTCTACAACTAAAGCTGCTGTGTTGAAATGCTGGCAGATTGGATTGGTATGCCCTCCTGCTTTGGGGACAAGTCAGTTTTTAATGCTGTGGTGTATGACTGCACAGCTGCTGGGAATAGACTGCTCCAGCCACTGGGATAAGGCATAGGCTGTTTCATCCTGGTGCCTTCCACTGGCCCTGGGTTTGAAATAAAAGTGACAGTCAGATATGACTAAAGAGACAATGGAAGGCTCGAGTTTTTAATTTTTAAGACAATTTTTCTCCTTTATTTGGCTATTTATGTTGCATTGCATATTATTTCGTGCAATTGTTCTGAGTTTCCAGCAGAAGTTATTCCTGTTCATATACCTGACATGGTACATCCACTGGAATAAAAATTATACAAGGCCTGTGAAGTCATAGTTTTCCACTTTTCCAGGTGGAAATCCCTGGAAAAGTAAAGTAAGCAATCTGCTTACTTTAAATCTATTTCCAATTGTACTGCAGCCTGGGCTTGACAGAACAGAGTATATCCTGACTCACTGTAAGCAGCCTGGTAAGGCAAATAGAGGCTTAAAATTTGTTAAAATTTTATTTCATCTACTTGAATAAATTTTTAATGCTGATGTTAACCTGGGTGACTTGATCAGATTTCAGTGGTTTATGCAAAATGTGACAGAACCATGCACCATTTCAACAGTTGTTTTTTTTTTTTTTAACTTGAAGTTCAATTCCTCCTCTCTGCCCAAATAAAGTCCAGCATAGGATTTTTCTATACACAGTTTTGTATAGAAACTAGTTCTAATATAGGAAATGGCCATCTGCTATAGATTTCAAGAGTGTGCACCCATTAATTGAGATGCAGTGTGCTGTGATAACCTGGCCTTTTTGTCTGAATGCTCTTAGAGAAAGTCATCTTCTCCCTGTTAGTGTGGAGGTCACAAGCAGAGACCAGTAAGTGTGACCAATCTTTTGCTCCATCTGGTGTATTGGCATAAATTGGGCAGCAAAGAGGTCAAATTAGTCAAGAAAGACATCATCCTGGAAATGAGCTGTGGCACAGCTTCATGTGCCTGGGAACTTAACAAATTAAAACCTGAAGTATTATGGAGCTTTGGCAATTGCAGAGTTAGGAAGCCTTTTAAGTGCAGAAATCTCAAATCATAAATTGGAAGCTGTGCTCTTAAATAATCTCTAAATATATTTTCAGCCCCTGCATCCTTTGTGGGGCCAAAACCTTGACTATTAAAGGCACACAGAAAGTTACTGTATCTTTTGTGAGAGTCAAATAGGATTTTGGTCCCAATGCCTAAAACCATATATCATCACTAAACCCAGGATCTATTATTTTTTGTGACTGTTGTTTTAAAAGCAAACAATTAATTCATCACTGTATCTGTATGTGTAAATCAATATTATTTCAGAATTTCAATAACATTCTGTTAAAAAAATATACAAGGAGATTAAATATCTGTCTAGCTCTTACAAAAATGAAAAATATATGCTATTAGGGCTGTAGAATTACATGCAAAAATTACTAGTGACATGCTGTATTACAATTAGGTATTAGAATTACTACAATCCATGATCTTGTATGCATAGAGAGGGAAGTAGTCGTAAATCAGGCACAGCAGTGGATGGGAAAATTTCAACTTGCTTTTGTAGAAGAAAATTTGTGCATGATTAACCCAGAAACTGGGAATTATAGAAGAAGTTAATACTAGGATTGCAGGGCTCAAGCAACAGTAAGCACTGCATAATCAGAGTTCTTTTTATTGAAGAAAATTTCTTCCAAGATGTGAGCAGAGGTTTTCGAGGGGAGAATACTCTCGCTATTATACATGAACTGTGTTTTGGCAGGAAATCTTCAGTAAGGTACATTTTAAGTGAGGGAAGTCAAAATATTTTGGAAGTGTTAAAAGAGATGACTGCAGTAGTGTATATTATAAATGAAGATGATGCAGAGCAAAGAAAGAACAAGGATAAGCGAGTGAAAAGCCCCCAGGTTGTGTTATCCTTGACAGGTGAGTACCAGGTAGGATAGGGCTCTCCACCTTCTGGAGGGCTACAAGTCCCTGGCTGATCAGCCTGCAAGAAGCCATCAGCATGGGCCTTGACAAACTGGATTTTCTTGAACAAGAAAAGAAAACCTGATTATTGCTCGGTGTGGACTGAGCTCATATCTGGAAGAGTTAGAGAACAGGCTGGTAGGAGAAACATGGCCTTGAAGGGAGGGTTGACACCAGCATCTGTCATCTCCCCTGTAGTTTTAAGACAATGAGTGATGAATGTGCCTGCCCATTTTAGGTGGAAGAAAAGTTCCTAAGCTCAGTTGGAAGGGAAAGAATAATGTACATGGCATACTACTGGAAAGAACTAGTACATTAAGTTTTAAATTGGCAGCAAGGCATTGTATTGAATCTGTCAAACTAGAGATGGTACAGCAGTGAGAACAGCATTATGGTAATGATATTTGAGAGAAGAAAAAAAAAGTAATCTTGAAAACTAGATATATGTCAGTTTGACCTAAGTATAATGAAAACCTTTTGAACAAATTTGGAAGAGAAGAATAATTAAGACATAGAGATAAATGGAAAATGGGATTAAATGCAATATCAGTGTATGAAATCAGATCAGTCCAAACTAATTTGCCATATTTCATCTAAGATGTGCCTAATCTTCTAGAAAGAGAAATATAGTGCATCTCATCTGTTAGGATTTCTGCAGAATGTTTGAAGTTTCTAGCTCAGCCAGGAAACTTAATACATGCCCAGCCTCCTCTTTAAATACGTATTTCTGAGAAGAATGAAAAACTGATCAGACAGGCTTAGGACTATCCATAACATTTTAAGAGTAGACCATAGGTAAAAGCCAATTTGAAATCCAATTTTGAACTGATTATTCATTCATCTTGAACTTAGTACTTATTTAATTACATTAAGGTACATCATGTTATATAATGTCAGAAGCTTTATTAAAATTAAGCTACATAATATATTTTTCTTTTGTTCTTATCTAATAAGCTATTTAATGACACTAGAGTGGTTTCATATTAATTTTCTTGGCAAAATCATGTTGGTCGTTGTTTATCATTTAATTATCTCTTGGACATTCACAAAATGAACCTTTAATATGTTTTCCAGTGTATTTCAAGATTTGGAACTAGGATGATTAGATCTGTATTTCATAGGGTCCTCCTTTTTCCACATTAAATTGGAGATAGAAAATTTGGTAGTCCTTTTCCAGTCCTCAAGGTATTATCTGTCTCTCACAGCTTTTAAAAGATAGTGATCAGAGCTTATTTTGTCTATATCCTGAATCGTCCAAGGAGGAATTACATCTGGCCATGCCTAACTGAATACATCTATGTTAGCTAATTATTCTGTAAGTTGTTTTTCTTAGTCTGACTTGCAGTCTATTTCCTTGAAAATGTGTTGTAGTTATGTCCATTAAAAATTTACTTTTTTTTATTTTTTGTAAGAGCCAGAGAAGAGCAAGCACTAAAGTGTTACTCCTGTTTGAATCACCTGCATTCTTCCAATTTAATGTGAATCACCTGCATTCTTCCAATGTGATGTGTGATTTTGTATGTAATAGGCCAAATACATATATATTCATACATATATATTCTTCACGATCTAGCATTAAAAGCAACTGCTATTCTCTCCTGTGGCTTTTCAGGTTTCAGTAGTTACAACAAATAATGTCCTCTGAATATTGAACTTCATATATGACTATGATTTTGTATATCATCAAATTAGGCAGTTCATTCTACAGTTATGCCACCTGACTGGTACTATGCAGGTATTTGCATTTATTTGAATTTAGCAAGTATTTAATAAACATGTATTTTCCCTGTTGTGAATATGAAGAAGCAGGGAGAAATTATTTGACCTATGTTGGTTTCTTTGTCAGTGCCATACCTTCTCTGGATTTGCTTGGCAGGTAATGCAGTATTTCTGAGTGCTTCAGTAGACTCCCTCACTCTTGCCTCCTCTGATGCAGCATGAATTGGCTGCTTACTCTGTACAAATTTGAATTTCACTGTTGTAGCCCAATCCACAAGATCACTGATGCTGGGGTGAATTAGCTCAAAAGAGGCTTCCTAAATACAATTATCTTATACCAATGCCAACTCTATTTCCCCCCTGGGATTTGTATAATGAGCTTTCCTTCTTTCTTATGTGAATTTTCAAGGGCATTATTTGTGTGCAGAATGCCTTTTAGAAATTAATCTTGGCTTTCAGCATCCTTGATGTTGTTTTATCCTAGGTGACCATTGTGGAGGGTTTGGAGGCACTGCCTGTGCCTCATGTAAAGCTTTCAGTTTCTCCAGCTGAGGGTAGTTCACTAGTTCATAATTTCCCACCATTTTACATCCTATGGCTGTACTATGAAACTCCTATTTTCACATTATTTGCATATAATAATGCCACTGATAATTTGCACTGCAACTTGCAAATGTTCAAAAATGCAGATGTTCTCAGACTCATCTGTCTCTCCTACCCAGATGCCTTATCTGCATCTATGACAGCTGTGGAAATTCTATTCGTACTTAGATTTCTTAACAAAATCTTGTACCAGCAGACCAAGCAGGAAATGCATGCAGTTTAAATTAATTGCAAATGTGAATATTCAACAGCTAACAATGGAACAGGAATGGATTTCAACCTTTTCCAAATGAGATGTCACTGCTTGCATATAAAACCAGAATGTATATGCAGAATGTGCACCAAGATGAGTGATTCATATCATAGTGACTTTAAGCACCATTTAAATCAACAAGGATTAATTTAAATAATGTTTATCCTTTTCTGAAAGATATTCTGCAAAATAGTCTGTTCTAATTAGCTGAAATATTTTGATAAATTTAATGTAGTTATTTGCTCAGTGAAAAATGCATGTCTGCTGCATATTTGTCTGACTTGTAATAAAACTACATAATTTCATTGTTCTACTTAGTACTTATTGTTTTATTACACTGGAAATCAATGAATGGTGAATTCATTAGTTAGTGGATAATTTGTCTTTTTAATTATTATTTGTATGAGGTTGCATTTGAATGGAAATTCTGTTTAGTTGATGCCCAATTAAAGATTAATGCTATTTTGATATTGTTTATTTGGGACTTAAAACTACAAAAAATGCATTAAAAAGCTACTCAGAACAAGCTTTAATGAAACTTAATGTATTAGATGAAAATATTATTTATCACTAGTCAATGTTTTTTTTTTCTTTCCATGTTCTTCAAATTTTTAAATTGGGTAAATCTCACCATCTCACACCTCATCATTGATTTACAAACTGAAATAGGAAAATGAGCTTGCCTTCTTTTTCAACATGCTCTGGTTCTCACAGCTTTACTTCAGCTCAGCATTAAGCTAAAGTAGTGAATTAAACTGAGGTGAAACATATTCTTGTGCATTTTCACAAAAACACAACTACTGTCAAAAATTAGCTCAACAGAACACAGTTGTGTTCTAAACTGATAAATCCTAGCTCTTCATGCTCTGATTGTTTTTAAACTGTGATGGAAAACCTGTTCTGCTTAATTATATATATAAGATGTTAAGGGGCTATTAAAGAGTCAGAACATAAATTGTATTTTCTTTTAAAGGTAAAAATATTAAATTTACACTGGAAGTATGCATCTTCTAAATTGAGTCTTTATCTCTTTACTGATCTGGTACATGCCCTGCACACATGTGAAAACCCTGGCTATTTATGCTTCTATGGAACAATTTAAAACTTATTCTCTTCAATAGCTACTGCATTCCTTAAATAGCAGCTTCTTTAGTGGACTTGCCCAATCAGCTGAAAACAGTTCAGGGAATTTTGCCAGAATGCCAGTGATCAGAGAAAACCTGTGGTGTTCATCTTACATCATTTAGCCTGCCTTATCTCACTGAAAGCACTGGTAAGGGAATGTGGGATCTTGCTTTAAAGAAGATGTGAGTTGGTTGATGGCACATGAAGGCACAGGAGCAGCCCCTGATCTGGACACGGAGAGCAAGGGAGGAGATTGGTTGCAGAAAAGGGAGGGGAGCAGAGTAACTTATGTGTGGGAGGGTGGACAGCCATGGGGGATAGAACTGCAGTTAGATAACAGCAACGGGAAGGGATAGCAATGGAACGTGTGTTTTGGGGGTTAGAAGAACAAAAGGTGATCCTGCAGTAGGCAGTGGGCTTCATCTGTGGAGTCAGTTGAGCATGGGACAGTCTTGCAAAATTATTGATCTGTTTACGTAAGAAAAACAGTTCTCCTGTTCAACATATGGGTATCTCTGATATTTCCCCTAAATTTGAGATGACTGGAGTGCAGCTTTCTGTATCTGAGATAATTATCTAGGGTCCTTTTATGGTCACAGGAAGCAGACAGGAATTTTGGTTACAACTCTTTTTGTGCATGTCTAAAATGATCATCTGTTTTGCATGCTGAGAATATTTTTCTGTTGAGTGCAAAAGAAGTCCAGTCAAATAACTCAGGTACAGACATAATGTAGACATAAAGTTAAACAAAATTAATCTCATGCCTTGTTGATAAGACTTTCAACTGGTCTTTTGGTGGTTTCCAAAATCTATTTGGTCAAACTGTCAAATTCCTTGTATTATTGTTTTGTTATTGATGTTAAGCATGGATGAAGACTGATTCTTTTTCACGGAATGAATTACTGTTTAGCAGTCCATCCCTCTCCTTACTCTCTGTGATCCATGTGGTTTTGTAGATCTGTGTCACACCTCTCACTCACATGTTTTCCTAACTGAAGAATGTGGCATGGGTGAGTTGTGAATTTATACAGCAGGATAAAGGTATATACAGGTACTTTCTTTGTTAGCTATTTCTTGTCCAACATATTCCTATCGTGTGCTCAATTTGTAGTTGTTTTTTTTTTAAACACTGACCAGCCTAGAGCTGGTATTTTTTAGAACCAACCATCATACCCCAAGTTCTTGCTCCCAGGCAGTAAAAGACAGAATAAAACAATTTGTGTGAAGTTACAATTGGCTTCTCACAGGGGCATCACTTTACATTGGTCTACACTAAATTTCTTCTGACATTTTATTGCCCAATCCATCTTGTCAGTTCTTCTGCAACACTTCACAGTTGGCTCTTATCTTACTATCTTTAATAACTTGGAACCATCAGCAAACCTTATCATCGATTACTGTCTTTTCTAGGTCATTTATGAATATATTAACCAGCAGAGGTCTCTGAACAGATCCTTTTAGAAACAACTGCTGACATCCTTGATATGTAAGAACTATTTATTTGCTCCTTTTCTAGGTTTTCTATATTTCATCAAATATTTTTACATAACAGAACACTCTTTCTTAAGTTATTGCTCAGTTTCCTTTAAAATGTCTTTGAAAATTAGGCTAGATTAAACCAGTCAAATAATTATTATTATCATAATTTTTTTAATCTTTTAGAACCCTCTAAGACACTTATAAGGCAGAACTTGCCCTTAACAAAGCGATGTTGAATTTTTAATCGAACAGTATTCATCCATAGGTCCACTAATATATCTTTTCTCTGTAGTTACACCACAGTCTTTTCCACAGTTATTTTGGTTTCAAACAGATTCTCTGCAGACACCATTGACCCTTTTCTCCTTGCTCTCAAGGAAAGTTTTTCATGTAAGAATGCCCCAATTTTTTACTGAAGTTAAGGCCTGTTTGAAGAATTAATCTGCCTTCTTCAGTGGACTTGTCTTTCCTGAGCTCTCCTTTACACTTAGGGCTCTTCAGGTTTCTTTTTTAAAATATCACTGCAAATGCTGGCACTCCTCCACAATTTATTTTTAAAAAATCCTCAAACCCTCTTGATTTTAAATGCCAGCTAACCTTTTATCCCTTAGGGTTTGCCTCTCCTGTTCAAATCACCTTCAGTCACAATGAACCTGGAGTATTTTTTTTCCTTTACAGAATCATAAAATTGTCCAAGTTGGAAAAAACCTCCAAGACCATTGAGTTGAACAGTTAAGCCAACCCTGCCAAGTCCTCACTAAACCATGTCCCTAAGTGCAAATCCACACACCTTTTGAACACTTCTAGGAATGGTGATTTTAACACCTCCCAGGGCAGACTATTCCAATGTCAGACCACTCTTTCAGTGAAGAAAATTCTCAGTGAAGAAAATTTTCCTAATACCCGAACTGAACCTCCCCTTGTGCAACTTGAGGCCATTTCCTCTCATCCTGCCACTTGATACCTGAGAGAAGAGCCCAACCTCCACCTGGCCACAACCTCTAGTAGTATTGGAGAGCAATAAGTCCCCCCTGAGCCTCCTTTTCTCCAGGTTGAACTCCCCCAGCTCTCTGAACTGCTCCTCAGCAGACTTGTGCTCCAGACCATTCCCCAGCTTCATTGCCCTTCTTTAGGCATGCAAAAAAAAAAAAAAAAACATCTCAACAAGCATTTTCCCTCCCTTTTCTTTGTCTGTTGGGGTTGTAATTCCTTATGATGTCTACCACATTTGTGATGAGCAGAAGTCTTTATATAATCATCCTGAAGAAGCAAACACTTATCTTTTTGCCTGATGATTATGTCTTCTACCCTTACCAACATTGTCCCCTCTTCCAGTTTGAATTCCTAATTTCAGAGGAGCATCCTTAGTGCTGGATGCTACCCTGATATTATCTAATGGGGAAAATGTAATTTTTTTACCTTTCCCATCTTCTGTGATATTTTTGAATTTCTTAATGAACAGCTCCATCTCATTAGGTAGGACTTGTGCCCCTTTCAAGATTAAATGACTCCAACATGTCCTTGCTGCTGATTAATTTTTCTGTCTCTCTCAGTTCCTGTTATTCAGCCTTCCAAGTCTCATGGGCTTGAATTCTCTCTCTGAAGATTTCATGTTGCTGATACAATTGCTCTGTGACATTTCCCCACAGAGCAAGTACTCAGCATTTGGCATGTCACAGTGTAAACTGAGAAACTGTTTCCCTTTTGGCTGATTTTCCCCTTCATTTCTTCTCCACCTAATGCAAAGGTGACTTCCAAAGCAGTTCTGTTTGTCCACATGACTTAACTCACCTCACCTCCCATTGTACCTCCTTAATATGAAAGCCACAAAGCATGAAAAAACTGCAGCAGTAAATGCTGTAGTAAATATATGAGTAAATACATGTTCAAAATGTAGCAAGAGGGAAAATAATTTCTTTAGATTTATTAATGGAATCCTATAAGCCCCTCTAGAGATGGGAAAAAATATAATCTTGCTTTTAGCTGAATTTTTAAATATGTCCTCAAAGTCAATTTCTGGAAAAAAAATTAAAAGGGCAACTTCTCATCTCATATAAATTCTTAAAATTCCAAGAAGATTCAGGATCACATAAGAATTTTCCATATGTATTCCCCAAAAAGAAAATTTAAAAAAAATTCTAGTCAATCTCTGTGCAGAAAATAGAATGAGGCTGTTTTGTACGTCATTCTCTGAGACTGACATTTAACACAAATTCCTTCAGTGGTTCTTTCATCTTGTAACAACTAACAGAATACCAAAGGAAGATCAGACTGTCCTGAAAACTGCATCATCAGACTCCTATTCGTAAGGCAGTGCACGGGGATATTAAAAAAATACTACAAAAAGTACAAGATGGTGTTGTTCAATACTGAAACCGCAGCGCCTCTAGAAGGTACAAACCCAAATAATCTGTGTAAGGAGGTATAAACAGTTCTACAGCAGGGTTCTAGGACTGGAGGCTCCTATAGACTGCACGCTTGTCCTAAGGCAAGCACTAAACCCCAGAACTGTTGTCTTCTGTCTGAAAACTCAGTATTTCATGTGAGACAGAGAATCACTAGTGAGACTCCGTGCTTCTATTTACAAAATAACTGAAATTTCAAAACCAGAGTTGTTCAGCAAGAGTTGTTTCTTGGCATTCAAATCTTGGTTTTAATATGACAGAACTTGATTTTGAAGTCAAAGCCAATCTGAAATAAGGCCAAATATCAGAAACATGGTGAGGCATATAATTTTTTTAATGTTTCATGTGAAGAGAGTCAATTTATTTTGTATGTGTACTATTTGGGAAGACAAAAAAGTTGTCTTTCTTTGTACAGTTTCAGACCTTGAAAATACTGCCCTGCTGTGTGTTGGCATTGGACGGATTTTGTAATTGCACATGATTTTTCCCTAGACTGGTTAATTTAGAAAAAAAATATTATTTTCTACAAGTGTAAAGCAGGAGTAACTTCAAAATCTACTATGTAAGAATAATCTTAAAATCAATAAAAATGAGGGCTGCTGTTATGAAGTAACATGGATAGATCCATTACATTTGAAACCATACAGTTGAAATTGGAGTTTTGCTGTGAAATAGCTGCTAAAGGGTGCCATGAATAGAGAGGCTTATAGGACATTCCAATTACTTCCTATGGCAGAGATTTAATCTACAACTCCAGTTTTACCTGGATACCCGAACAAGAATCTCAAGCAGCAGCAGCAGCAGGGATATCCTTCCTCACTGCATATTTAAAGGTTGTTCCACACATTGGTTTTTCAGGCACAGGGACAAATATATCAGTTCAATTTTCTCCTGACCAACATCCCTAGCAGCTGCTTTGTGGGATTTTTCACAGAGTCACCGACTGGCTGAGGTTGGGAGGCTCCAAACCCCTGCTCAGTAGGGCAGCCTAGACCCAGCTAACCTGGACCTTGTCCAGACATTTTTTATCTCCCCAAACACCTTTTCTACCTGAAGATTCTACCTTGGGTTTTCTAACAAGAGGTTTTTGGATTTTTCTTTTATAATCTGAGATTAAATTTTTGTTTGTTCGTTTGTAAAAAATATAATCCTTTTGATGTCATCATGTATCCTGGGCTGCAACAAAAGCAGTGTGGGCAGCAGAACAGGAGAGGTGATTCTTTGCTTCTGCCCTGCTCTTATGAGATCCTGCCTGGAGTACTGAATCCAGCTCTGGAGTCCCCAGCATGAGAAGGACATGGACCTGCAGCAATGAGTCCAGAGGAGGGCACCAAGTTAACTTGAGTGCCTTCTTTATGAGAAAAGGCTAAAAAAATTTGATTTGTTCAGCCTGGAAAAGAGAAGGCTTGACGGTAATCTATTTTTGGCCTTCCAGTGCGTAAAGGCAGCCTATAAGAAAAGTGAAGAGGGACTTTTTACCAGAGCATGTAGTGATAGGACAAGGGGAAATGACTTCAAACTGGAAGACAGTAGGTTTAGATCAGATATTAGAAATAAAAATCTTTACTCTGAGGATGTGGATGCTCCCTTCCTAGAAGTCTTCAAGGCCAGGTTGGATGGGGCTCTGAGCAACCTGGCCTAGTGGAAGGTGTCCCTGCCCATGGGAGGTGGGTTAGAATTAGATGACCTTTAAGATCTCTTCAAACCCAAATCACTCTATAATTTTATTATTCTGTGTCAAAGTTAGGACGGGAAAGAACATGAAACAGAGAAGGGATCCTGGTCATTACCCTTTGGTCCTACATTGATTACATGGTTGCAGACCAGAACTCCCTTATACCAGATTGGCCTGAAGCAGGTGTGCCACTCTGGGCACCTGCACTACTGTTCCTTTAGCTCATCATTGGTACATGCAGAGGCAACTGGAAGAGCAGAGCAAAAGGTGAGCTGAGGACACACTTAAGTGCATGGGAATTAGCCAAGGCATGACAAGGGGTCCACAGAGGCATCCATTGCAGGCTTCCTGGAATCACCTGGCATCTGTAACAAGTGTCTGATTTTCAAACTATTCATGGACACTGTTTTACTCTCCCTCTCTTCATTAAAATGCTTTACTATAGGCCGGGCAACAGAGGGCTAATAAGCATTCAGGAGGCAGCTATACAATTTTGGTCTGCTGTCCTTTGGTACCTGGCAAAGTGTTTGTTTAAGAGATACTCTGACACAGTGACACAAACTTCCCTGCACGTGTGTTGGCAGGGGAGGTTTACACAGGAAGACCTATTTTCTAAGTTCACGCTAGTTGCCAAAGGCTCCGCTAAAAGAATGTTTCACTGAACAAATTTGGTTTAATATGTGTGAGATCTATCAAAATTATAAACTGTGGGGGTGACTCAGCTGGCTCTGTGTAGGCTCTGTTTGATCTAGTCACTCCTGGCTCCCTTTGCAGTCAATAAAGAGAAACAGACACTTCCAGATCAAAACTCATCTACACTTAAACTAGATGCCATTTATGCCCCGATACAGAAAAGCCTGTAATTAGCTGTAGGAGGAGTTGAGTCTGACTGCTCTAGGTGTAGACATGGAAAGCCAGGTGAGATGATTCCCACCCTGAAGCACTGCTGTGCCAGCATGGCTCTTCCTCAATTCAGTCACAAACATGAGATGCACAATTCAACAGAGAAAATGTGATTGATACTCTTTCTATTAGTGGTGCAAAACTATAGATGTGAAGTGCGTCATTTGTTAAAGGAGGTCACTCAGGGACTAACTAGCAAGAAACAAGTGTCAAGGACAGATCTGTAAGAGCAGAGTGAATATAAAATTTGACAGAAACCATGCTGGGCAATGTGCATTATTTTTACATGACTGTCCACTGTTTCACATCATTACTAGTAGAGCTGAATTTCCCTTTGAGCTTTATTCTACTCTTACTGCACTCTTTCACACGTGTAGCTGCATGGTTTGCAATGAAGTTACTCCTGGTTTAGTCAGAGTATGTGGCAGTGTCATTAATCTTCTATTGTAATTTGCTTCTGTTCAATCTATTTGTTCTTAGTAAAAAAAAGATTTCCTGTCAGTTCCTACAGTGCAGTTTTGTGCTGTGCTTTGCAAAATGATTTCAACATTATTATTTCCAACAGAACATTGTCACTCAGACTTCATTTCATTACAGAAAATTTACATTACCCTTTTGATCTCCTAAATATCTTCTAATAATTAAAAAGCCTATGCTTCTGCTCTTGAATCTTTATCTTCATCTATTTTCCTTCTTTGCTGTTCTCCAGGCTGTGCTCTGCAGTGACATGACTGACTCAGATGCCTTGGTACTATGGAGACTGGGATATTATGGTAATGAGCATGATAGGTACATTAAACTCCAAGAAGGACTTCAGGGTCATCACAGATAATTACCTTAACATGAGATGCCTGCAGTGCTGTGACTAAAAGGGATAATGTGAACTTCAGAATTACATTAAGGGGAAGCTACACCAAGCAGAGGTAGGAAAATAATCTGAAGTTTGTGTGTGTCTTTGCCTGGAGCACTGCTTAGGGGGCACAGCTGGAGGCAGATCATCAGCACAGCTCTGTCAATGCTCCAGTGATTTGCAGGGAATCCATGTCCTTAGATATGCTGCAAGTGTAAAGCAATCACATATTCATGATCAAGGTGTTTATCAGAGTTTGGAAAAACATTTTTCCTTGGCTTGGACAGGTTAATTTGGATGATAGCTTGGAATATTTTTTTTTTTTTTTAATTTGGCTTTTGCAGTGTGAGATAAGGGATATATGAGAAGTTGGTTTTCCCCTTCTCAGTGTCTTGACTCTGATGTTGCTTTTTTGTCCTCCCCTTGTTCACACTGACAAGACTGAGGGTCTGAGACCTTACAGGAGTAGGTGGCCTCATTGTTTCTTCTCTTTTTCATTGATATGTCCATGCTGGAGGCAGGTGTGCTCTGCATCATGTCCCATAGTGTTAATCCCCACGGGGTGGTTACCAGCACTCACACTTCCCTCAGTTTTCTTTGGAAACAAACTCCTTGGGAAGGCAGAAAGGCATCCTGTGCATCTTGATAGATTGCCTATGCAAGCAGCCTGGGGAGAAGGGTGGTGCAGCAGGGACTCAGTTCCTAGGGAAGATTTACAATTACCTTGCTTCCCATAGTGGCTAAACCACTTGAGTGATTCCTAGGAGAGGATCCCTAAGTGTTACAAGAAAAATGATGTTCCCAAAAGAAAATATTCTTTACTTTTTGTCAGTAATGTATGTGCACACCAAAAGGCCTAATATCATGCCTGTAATTGTGAATACCGGCAGCACCAGAAGAAGCCTTGGAGTTCAGGAAAGCATGTTTGAATTTATGCTGCAGTGTTGGGTGACTGATATTAACCCAACAATATTCTAGCTAAACTTTTGTCTGAAAAACAGTTTTGCACTATCACTGTCTTTAATTAAATGCTCAGTATTTGCCCCTTTAATACAGAGAGGATGAATACAGTATTTGTTTTTTGCAGACCCATGAAATCAGTCAAAAACTTCCCCCCAAGTTCCCTGAGATTTCCAACCACATAGAGAAACAAAAAGAGTGCTTCTAGCCTCTGGAGTAAAACCTTTTGGAAATTGTATGATATTTCTTTGAACTTATGTCTGAACTTCCTTAAAACGAATTTAATGACAGAGGAAAGTTTTTATATTCAGCTTGCAAGTAAAGGCTGGAGAGGGAACCTGCCTAGTGTGTGACCTCAAAGATTAACACTGCAACATTATCATGGGATCACAGGCTAGAAAAAAACAGGTAAGTGTTCTAAATGGCATGTCAGACTAACACTAAGGACTTTAACAAATGAAACTTTCTAGTTAACAAACTGACATTATTGTATTTAAAGGTCAGCTGACAGAAGGGCAGGACTCCCAGGCAATCTCTCCCAGGCTGAGAGCAGGACCTCCTTGGGGAGACACTGACCTTTTCCAGGGGAGGAGCAATCAGGGCTGATAAAAGCCAGTCATTTCCAAAAGAAATATAACAATAATTATGCACTGAACTAGGAGTGGACTTCTAATAGCTGCGTGGTTATTCTAGGGCAGAAGAGACACTATGGAACTCACTGGTTCCTTTCCTCTACATGTTTTCTGGGGAGACTGCATGCAGTGGGCTGATAGAATCACTGATAGATGAGAAATGGTCTTGCCATTGAGGCTGATTGAAAAGTTCTTTCCAGGTATTTTTGGAATATTTTGGAATTCTTCCATTTGGGGAGTTTTTGATTACATTATCCCCATTGGTGACAATTGATTTTCTTAAAGTTTTCTTGACTTCAAGAAATTAAATTATTTCTGCATCAGCTGAGAAATGAGTCTTATTGCTTGAAAGAATGCTAACATGAAATTTGCTTTTGCAGTCTCCATTTGGGCAGATCTGGTAATGAGTGTTAGCTGAATGATTTCAGGCTCCTTGTACCAAACAAATGGTGCCACACAAAGTTTGACACAGCTAAAGGCAGATTTACTGAACACCCACAGGACACTGCCTTAGATCCACCTTGCATCTTCCAACATTCCTGTACCCAGATGCACGGTGACCGCAAATTCAGAGTAACAACATCTAATAAAAGGATAATACAAATCAGAATGCAAAAAGAGGTTGGTCATGTACACTCTTCATTAATATAAACTTTCAGTGCAGAAGTGTGTCCACAGTCCCAGTTACGTCATGGGTCTTGTGTTTGTCAGAGTTGATATTTGCACAAATTGTCAGTGAATATCTCATGTAGCAAAGCTCATGACCAAGTTCAGTCTAATTAATTGAAAATAAGATATGGAAGAATGCTGAAAAATGTTTTAAAACAAAGTTTTAAAAGTGTGAAGTTATTTATATTGCCTCATTGCCTTTCTAGTAAGAGCTGATGTAGAACATTATAGAGCATACTGCATCATCGTTATGGAAAAATTCCAATCATTCTCAGGGTATGTACTCTAATTCAACTGTAAATTACTGGATTTGACACTGGAATCACTTGCGGGAAATTCTGTAACCTGAGCTATGCAGGAATGAATAAATGTTCATAATAATCTTTTGCCTTCAAACTTGTGAATCTATGTTCATTGCAGACTGTTTTTTCTCTGTCAGGGATACATTTTTGAGTCTGTAATTCTGCAGGGCAAAGCAGCACTGCAGTGAGATTTTATGATTTTTTTTCTACCTACTGAAGAGCTGCTGTTAAATGAAAACAGAGCTGAAATCCACTGAGCTACCTGTGAGAAAACATAATTCAAATGGTAGAAAAATGAAGGCCTCAAGTTTAGAAGAGTTTGTAATTTAACCACTTAAATTATTAATTAGGATGTATTCTGAGACAGAATATCTTGAGAGGAGCTCTTAATGTACAGCAACCAGAAACTTGTCACCCTTTATGCTGCACAGACTGGAGACCTTCGGTTTCCTGCATGGAACTCACAACTGGTGAGTTGTGATTTGTCTGATAAATGATACTGCCCCTGTTTAGGGACTCTGGTTGGGGCTGTTTTTGGATTTAGACTCATGGAATAACTTTGGTAATAAATGAGTGGCTGGAGGTTGCTGTATTAATCTGGAGTCTCTGAGCAGCATTAACAGTCACTGAAGGCAGCTGCACCCTGGTGTCCTTACCTGAGCCAGACCTATCCCTTTGTTGGGATAGGACTTCTGAAAATTTTATTCCTGTGTTGCCAGCTATATGTTTGAACCCTTTTCCTGCCTGAGTCTGTGGTTGTCCTGTTAGAACACCATGGCATTATCCATGATGCTGTTTCCTGACGCCCCCTCTGCTCATCCACCACTGAACTCACCTCATTGAGGCTCTCCTTGCCAGCCCAAGCATATTCACTTCTTGCTGCTCTCATGCTATGTTAGAAATAGAGGCCATATCATCTGCCTTAGAGTCATTGGCAGGGACTTCATACTGAGTTCAGGAGTCTGGCGCAAATTACTCAAAGGTTTGACCTAGCCATCAGTAAAACCATCAAACTCCTACCAAATTCAAAGGAACTGAAAGTGTCCAGCAGCTACTAAAAATTACAGCTCTTGATTTTTGAGGCAGGCTTACTTCCTAGTTCTCTTTCTCCCCTATCTTTCCCTTTTTACTTTAATTAACTATCTCTTCTACCCAATCCCATTTCCCTAATTGTTGAACAGGACCCTTCCTCTGTGGCATGCCTACTGTATGAGAGAGAGAGAGAGATCCTTGTTCTTTAATTTTATGGTCTTGTTACTTTAAGATGGCTTTTCTATCAGATTTTTTTGCTCTATTGTGCACCCTCTAGAGCATTCAGGGGCTCCTGTTTGTGTCAATGGCAATATTAATCTGAAGATCATGTTGAATAGGGGGGCTACTATGCAAGAAAAAAGATCTACTTATAAAAGCTGTCACAAGAGATTTGCTGGCTGCACAGGATGCAGACACACATTGGTGCACTTGCCCAGCTCATTCCTGGGCTGTGTGGGGTTAGGTGGGCTCTCAGCCCCTCTCTGCTAAAGAACAGAGGGCTGCCTCCAGTGAGGCTGCACCTCTTGTCATCATGGTTCAGCACAGAAGGTTTTACACAAAGGTATCTGCAACACCATTATTTGGGTTGCTTGCTGCATAACATTGTTTGCATGGCAATTCCCAATATCCAGATGGGGTTCTCACACTCACAAGAATTCCCAACTTTCTGGTGAGCAATGGAAAATCAATTTAGTTTCATTCTTCCTCCTCTTGTATCTATCTACTTAGAAAAAAATGCCCCTAAGATATGTTCCTGCAGCAGGTGTACCACTTCTCCCTTTTTGCAGAGTATCAGTGAATCATGATTCCCTCACAAACCTGCATGACCTCAGGTGAGGCAGACTGAGGAGAGAACTTCAGGAAAAAATAAGTGCATAGGTCAGTGCCACTAAATTGAATGCAAGATTTATGATTGGTTTCAGTAAATACAGAAAATCACTCCTAGATCATGTTTTGAATTTTTTAACAGAACTGACCCAGGTGTCTCCTTTTATACATCACAGCTGTATCAGTGCTGTTTAAAATGTCACAATTAATTTAAAATAAATAATATATATATATGTTGCTTGAAAATCTGTGTGATTCATATATGGAAACAAGGAGTTACTACTGATTTTGATACCTTCACAAGCCATGGCAACCCCCTAATTTGTATATATCCTTTCCTAGGTTTACAAGGGCAAAATAAGTCCATCATTCATGTGCTTAAAAATTCATAACATTTGAAGTTGTTGCTATCCTTTCCCCATATATCCCTCTAAAAGCTACAGAAGCCAAGAATTAAAGTTTATGCTTTTTTTGTTCTTGCTGTGGAGATAATTCTACTAAATTACATCAGCAAGCTGTTCCTACATATTCAAAATGTTTATAGTGAGCTCAACCAATTTCCCTTAAGGGTCTAAAGCTACTTCTCTTTTTGAGAACAAATTGGGGCACAATTCCAGAAAATGGAATTTTTCGACTTATAATTGTGAGCACTTAAAAATGTGGATGATTCACTAAACAAGAGACCTTTCACGCTTAGCTGCAATCATTTCTGTTCTTTTCTTTAGAAATGTCTATTTGTTTTCTCTAACTGTTGAAAACATAAAGATATATGTCTAGAAAAGATTTCCCTTGCATGGGAAAAGAGATCTTGTCAGCTGAGCTCCTAATTGGCTTCATTTGTGCAACCACAACATTTTGACAAGGGCATGTGTTCTTTCTGCTCTATTCTACTCTGCCCTTTTCTCCTGTACTCTACTTCCACCATCATAATTCATGAATTCCTTAATCTGGAAATGCTAAAATGCTGAAATAAGAAAGAAAAGCTTGTTTTGTTGGTTTTTTTTTTCTTTTCCCCCAAGTGTTTCATCTGCTAATCTGTTGAACTTGGTTAGAGATTGGACAGATAGCTCCAGAAAAACTGGAGCCAGGTTCAGTGGCCACAATTTAAGCATTTAAAATTTAGGTAAAATTTCAGATATTTTGATAATTTGGAGACCTTCTACACTGAAAATATGATTCCATCAATGTTATTGATATCATAATGCAAATATGTATCTTACTTTATTGTCCATTTGTGCTGTTAGATTTGAGTAAATCTGTTTGCTAAAGAATGGATCCATGTGGATGAGAATCCTGCCCTGATTCAAGTTCTGTTCTTATCAGGGTCTTTGAAGTAAGGAGTTGTGTCAATAACTCTTCCTCTGTCTGGTTAGTCACTACTACAGAGTGATGGACCTTGCCATGTTCAGTGAAAGTGCCTCAGCTGTTCCCAAGTGTGAGACAGAAGTTGTCCATAAGGGTAGGGCTCATACTCTCATTCCAAATTTGATTAAGTTGCCACAGAGCTCTTTTTTTAATAACTAAGTCTTTAATTACTTCAGTTATGGGGTTGCAGTTGAATGATTTTGATTATTATAGCATGCAGTGGTTCCCTGCAAGGTTGTATTGGTTTTACAATTTGGGCAAGGGCAGGCGCAGGATTGCTTTAGATTACTTGAGGTTGGGAAGACAGTGATTTGCATAGCTTCAGGGCTGTTGGAATCCTTTGGGAAGTGAAAGTAATTTTCTTTTATTTACTCTCATTTCTACAGTTCCTTCTGTCACTTATTCTCGCTGGATCAGCCTTTCCCTTTTCTGAAGTTTATGTCAGGATATTGCACCAGAACTAGACAGATAGATTTCACCTGAGCTTGTGGAAGGATAACATCAACATTTTGTGAATTCAAAACTTTGCCTCTTTTGTCAGAAAACAGCCAACAAATCTTCTGTTTTGCCAGGAGAAGAAAAATTAAATTTTATTTTTGTTTTCTGTCAGAATTTTTGGTATATTCTAGTACCTTTTTTACCTTCCCCTACTTACTTTTTCTTCACTGCTGCCACTGTTTCTGCATCTGTACCCATATTTAGAATTTCTGATACTTACCCAGGTAACAAGGCGGCAAAATTACAAAGCATTAATATTTTTCTTATGCAGTGGTCTTATAAGTCTGGGCTTCCTAAAAGCGCCTTTTATTCTGTTACCAATTGTCTGAGAATTGTCTGTTTCTCACATTTGCTTAAGGCAAATTTTAAAATACTAGCTATTCCTCATGATGCTGTAACTTTTCTCAGCTTCTCACCTTGTTGTTTGTTGAACCAAATATTTTTCTTGTGTTTCATCCAGCCATTTCTCACCCCCTGTTCAGTTATTTTGACCTAGCCAGCCTCCCAGTCACCCACCTGTGACCCTAACACTGCCCTGCTCTCAGTGGAGATGCTCCCCTTCCATCTCCCTGCTACAAAATCCAGGAAAGTCTCCCACAGCATCCCCAGCATGGGCTGCACACCTCGGGGTTTGCCCTGTGCAAGGTGTGCTGGGCTGCAGGGTGGCTTTGCACCACGGCCAGCCCCAACAGAAGCCTCTGGAGGCCAGACAGCACGAGCAGAGTGGGGCATTTCCACTGCTCAACACCCCTGTGAGAGCACCTGCCTGCTCCTCTGCTCTGGTCCTGTGGGTGGAACACACACCAGCTGGGTATTGCTCGCTTTGTTTGAAAATATTCCTATTTATGTGCCCTAAATGTGGTAAATGAGGGTGAAGAGATTAATTAAAAAAGGGCACTCCTGACCTGAACTAAATGCTAATGCAGGCATATTGGCACTGTATTAATAAATCAGCTCAATAACCATCTCTGCACCTGGTCTTTCTTGAATGTAGCAACAAGAACTACAAAGAGAATTTCACTTGATGCACCATCAGGGTTTGTTACTTTTCCCCAAGACAGTATATACATCCCGTGGGACCACTCTAGTAGTTGACAAACCTGCTGTTCCCAGAACTGCTGGGACTGGTCAGACCTTTTTTGGAAAGGGCCTAATTATACAGAACTCAGCACCCACAGAAATGTTCATATTAAAGGTGGAGAGGGGAGGTGGCACAGATGTTTGTGTTGTTCTACAAAAGGAAGCTGTACTAACAGTGATAAAATTAGCACACTTGAGTAAGTGCCAAGAGGAACTAGGAGCAGCCCTACCAGTGATTAAACTGGGTTGCTTAGGCTGGAGCTTATCAAAATGATATGTGCAATAATCAGAACAGATACATGTCAGAAACCTTGGCTGGTGGCAAGGGCATGGGAGAGCTCTGTGTCTATCAGGTCTCCTGCATTCAGCAGGAGCCAGTACCCCATTAGTGATTGGCTGCCAGCTGAGTGTAACTCCATTCCCAACTCTCTGGCAATCTGGCTGGTTTTTCAGCCAGTAAAGAGTACATCCCTCTAAGCCTTGATCAGCCAGTTTCTCCAGGAAAATGCTGTGGGAATGGTGCTCAAGATGATCTCCTCCATGCCCTTCCCTGGCACTGAGGTCAGCATGACAGGTTCCCTCCATTCTCCTTCTGCTGTTCTTGTAGATGGCATTACAGAATTCACAGAATCACTGGGTTGGAAGAGACCTTAAAGATCATTGAGGCAACTCATGCCCCAACACTAAACCATGGCACTGAGTGCCACATCCAGTCTTTTTTAAACACATCCAGGGATGGTGAGCCCACCACCTCCCCAGGCAGACCATTCCAGAACTTTATCACCTTTTCTGTAAAAAAAATTTTCCTAATATCCAGGCTATATTTCCCTTGATGCAGCTTGAGACTGTGTCCTCTGGTTCTGTCAGTGCTGCCTGGAGAAAGAGACCAACCCCACCAAACTACAACCACCTTTCAGGGATTGCATAGAGAGATAAGGTCACCTCTGGGTCTCCTTTTCTCCAGGCTAAACAACCGCATGTTTGTTAATTTCCACTTACCTGGGATGTCTCTGGTTAACCAGGACTGCTGGTAAATGATTAGAAATGGCTCTGGTGAGCTCTTTCATCAACTGCCCTGTTACTCTCAGGTGTAACCCATCTGGGCCCATGGACCTGTGGATGTCTAATTAGCATAGCATGTCACTAACTATTTCCTCCTGGATTCTGGGGGCTTTACTCACTTCCCCATCACTGACTTCCAGCTCTGGTAGCTGGTTACTCTGAGGAAGAGGGGAGTGGGGAGACCCAGTTTTTGTTACCCACAATGCTGGTGCTCTTTGTCCCATTCTCTGCTATTTTACACTACACATTTATTTTTAGTGCCTCCACGTATATTGTGCTGTACATTGTAGTTAATCTCATTTCTATTGTGCACAAACCACGGCTGCCTTGCTCTTTCCTGGTGCTGTCCCAGTCCCTCTATGTGCTGACCGTGCCCTATTTAGCAGCAAAACACTACCCTTAGTGCTTAGGCTGTCAAAAACATTTTAAAAGATCAATGGTAGAGAATGGTAAACTCTATCCAGATTGGTATTTTTCCCTCCAGCGTGGCCAGGTGTCATTTTCCATAAGTCATTTCCTTTTCCCATCAGAATTCACTTACTAATTCCCACTCAGCTAGGCTTTACCAATTGTTTTCCATAAAGCACCATATTTGAAAATCAGATAGAAAATACCTACTATATTTAAATTTTCCTCTAAAAATAGTTTCTTACTGAGAAATCAGGCAAGCCTCTGGCAATATGTTGTTTGGATAATGGAGATCATCCCATTTATGATTTATCTGTGTGTTTTCAATATTGTTTTTTATTCCAAAAATTTGTTCTCAAGTCTTACCTAACTTTAAGGTTTGACAAAAGTGGTTTTGTAGCTATTTATGTCTCTTTTTCTTTATGTTTTTTATTTTCAATATTTTAAAAGATGAATTTATAGTATTTATATTTTCTCAAAAATATTTTGTACTTTATCATGGATCTTGCCTTTTTATTTAGTTATTTATTGTGCAGTAGAAATTGCCCTGTCCTCCTAAAACTCTAAATAAACCTTATTGCTTTACTTCAGATGATAAATTCACCATCCTGTACTTACTTGGATTTTCAATTACTTTTTCAGCAGTTATCTGACACATCTATCCTAGTTCAATATTATTTAAAAAACTCTTTCTTATGTTGCACCTAATTTCTCTTTTCTTCTGTGTCTTTATATGGATAAAAACCATTTGGGTTTTTTATTTGTTCTTGTTTCCCAGAATCCTTTCCCAGGTTTCTCTCAGCATTTCCTTTGGCAAGTCTCACTTTATTGCAGTCTCACTTTATTTCTAATACCTTAAATGTAGAATCAGAAGGCTTAAAGGGCCCTGAGAAGTCATGTAGCTCATTTTCCTGTCCTGAACCAGCACCACTGCAGCATGGTTGTAGAACCTGCTCTTGGGCATGTCCAGATACACGGGTTATCCTACCAACTAAGGTTCAGTATTCCACTATCATTTCTGACAAAATTCCTGCTGTTTAATTTCAATGTTTCTTACTTGAATTTAAGTAAGAAACTTAAATTCTGTTTGTCTTTTTCACCAGTTACATGAATAACAGATTGTTTCCTTTCTCTCTGCAGCAACCTTCTGCAATTTTGAGTAATTATTGAGCTGCCACTCAGCTGCCTCTTCCTCTGGCCAGCCAGCCCCACTTTTTTCACTTTTTTCCTCGCTGTGAACTTGTGTTCATGACTAAGTTTTGTCTCATTACTCCTCTCCAAACTCTGTCCAACTGATTCTTACCATACTTGAGCCCAAGAATTTGCATCAGCTGAGTTTTCCAGGATGTTGATTCAAGTACTTTGGAAAATGTGTTCCTGCATGGATGACTTGGATGGTATCTGTGTTTTGTTTTGCATCAGGGAAGTTTTATTGATTCAGGTTCAGTCTGTAAATCTCTCTAAGGTATATACCGCTGCAGAACGACTCCCTAACCTGTTGTCCCCTTCCTCTGTTTTGTAGCTGATTTCTCCTGCCCTACAATCAGCATCTTGCTCGGATTCCCGTTTCACAGACAGCCTTAAGCTTCTTCAGGTGCTCTCCTGAATTATCAAGGTTGTTTGAATTCCAGGTGAGTGACCTTGCAGTTTCATCCAGGATGATGTCAATAGCAAATGTGAGAAACATTCTGAATTCCATCATTTAAGTCATTCTTGAAAATATCAATTAGTTTCCACAGTTGACTTTTTCAGAACCCCGTGCAATAAATCCTTTCATTTTCACAATGAACCTTTGATAACTACTCTGTCAATCTTTGTTTCAATAAAAAAAGTTTATATTTTTGTAGGTTCTGTTAGATATGGAATTCTTTCCTACAGAATTCACTTAGTCTTTGCACAATTGACTTCAGGCATTCCAAGGTGAAAGAGTAGAACACCTTGTCACTAATAGTTTTTGTTTGGTTTTTTAAAGTTTATTTGAATTTGGCATCAAACACTTTTTTTTTTAATTGAACTATTATTGCTTATGCTTCTGCTCTGTGTTACACTGCAGAATTAGCCAAGAGAAGTCTTTTGCACACCATCACAGAATCCATTAATTCTAATAGAGAGAAAAGTCACTCCTGGGTAACCCCAGGGATAGGGTAAACACCAGTTTAAAGACTAGAGCACACAGCAATAGAAGCAAAGCATATATACTATTCATTGCCTTACACATTTGTTGATGTAAACGGATTATTCTTATGTGTGCAAACCTATATTTGCAAAAATTATTTTCTGTATTTATTTCTTGCACTTTTAATGGCATCTAACATAATTTCTAGAAAATGTCATGATGAATGGAAAATATAATTTCTTTTACCATCAATGTTTTTGAAGACCATGGTCAACTATTTCTAGCCTCCTTCCTTTTGCCTTGCCTGATGTATTTTGAGTCAGTGCCTTGCAGCTATAGGCTCATTAATGTAGCAGTTTTCTTAGAGGGAAATGTAGCGACATTAAACCATGGTAGCAGAACTACCAAGGTCTCAGGTGACCTCAAGCCAAGCCAAGTTTAGGCACTGCACTCATGTCCCTGGATGGACTTTTGCAATCCTTTTGTGAATCTGAGATCTGGGTTTCACCCAGTGTTTTAAAAAGAATTTTTTCTAAAGTACTTTCTTGAATCAAGTCCCTTCATATATTACAGGGAATTTCTATTTGCTGGCATTCTACCAGATGCAATAAGCTTTATAGCTATGCTTCAGTAAACAACTGCACTCCACAGAATGTGCTTTTGATTCTTAAGGCAAATGCACTTTTCCCACCCCATTTTTTCCATTTCTTTTTACAGTGCAGCACATTTTCAGTTAATCCAGGTGATGTAAAAATTTAGTATGAATTAACTATTCTCCTCTATCACTACAGCAGGGTCTGCACAGTTAGTCAGTGTTGGCCATATGACCAGTTCTGAATTAGTTTGCAGTAACACTGTATTATGATTTTACATGATACCTAATTGGAAGTATTTTTCCATGCATATTTAGAATGGATTCTACTGCATTTCTCATATGGCACAAAAAATTATGATCTTAAGATTTATTGATTCCTCTCTCTTCTGTCATTAATTGTCTTTTTGAACTTAAATGTATTCACAGGATGATAGTTAAATACTTTATGGTTTCAAAATTACCAGATTTGTCTACTGAATTCTACCATTTATACACTTCCAGAATATTTTCTTACCATTTTTCTCAATATTTGAATAATTTTGTTGTTATTTTTTAAGCTGAAGTGAAAACATACATCAGTGCTTCTTGACCCATTTCTCTTTTATGATATTGTCATTTTTATAATAATTATTTTTTCAGTAATCACACTGCCATTTTGTTCCAAGGATCTTTTTGACTCTTCCTCCATCATATATTTTCAATTTTTTCACTTTTTTTTTCAGCAAATGCTGAAAATCTTGGTGTTTAGCCAATGAAGGTTATGAGGGTTATTTATTTTAACCCAAACAGAAATATAATTGTTTCTGAAGAATGAAGGAAGTAAGGTTTTGCAGAAAAAAACCCCAAACCTAAAAGATAGTCACTTTATGAATTTTTGCCTTTCTCTAGTCCACATGTTAATTTTAATTTCTCTTAGCTTATTTTTGGGCTACACTCACAGAAAGTAAATTTTACATACAGATCACACTATAGTGGCCATGTAGCCTGATTTCTTCCATAACACATGAGGCATGAAATTCCTTGTAGGAATTCCTACCAGAAGCCCAGCAGCTTGTGCTTGAAAGGCACTATTCATCCATCTGTCAAACAATTGCTTTGATCAGAACAATAGATTTTCTTCAGGGGACAAAGTGTTTAAAGGCAATTTGACCCCAATACACATCTCAGCCTTTGAAAAGATCATCCTTCTACCCTCCACACGTTTGAGATGACAGGTAACATTTCTTCAGTCATAGTGGAGATGCTGGCATATAAAATCATATATTAAAGGCATACAAAGTTTTCCCTGGAGGTTGTATATTGTTTTGTCCTTAAAGTTTGTTGGGATTTTGAATGCCATCATATAGAATGAAAAGAGTGAATTACATTGCCTGATTAAAATGATAGATGGTGCTAGGTCAAATAGTCAATATACAGCAAATGGTAGTATAAACCCTGAATGAAAAGTCTTCCTTTCTTTAGGATCTAATGGATTTCACTTCTATGATATCTATTGAATACAAAAATCCAGCAGATATTCAAAAACCTAATTTTAAAAATGCATTTAATTAAGTTTTCTTCTCCTGAACTCTGGCTGCCTTGTAAATGTTGCTTTTGTGGAAGAAAATGTCTCTGACCTGAGAGTAATTTGTATTCAGTTTATGTCCACCTCAGAAGCTCTTTAATGCTAAATTGACTATAATATTTTAATGCACTGGTGACAGAACCCTGTTTCCGCTCTATTCTTAACTTGAATCTCTTATATTTTTATAAGAACCATAGGATCTCGTGTATAATAACAGTAAATTATTATATATGATCACTCCATTGGCCTCTCTGTTGGAAAGTGAGGAAAAGTCATCCTTTGACATAAGGAAGCCCCAGGAGCTTATTCTGGACAGAACTAATTCTGTCTAATAATGCAAATACTCACATCCTCTTACCCTTAATTTCATTATTAATAAATCATATTATTTTTAGGATCCATCCTCTCTCTTCAGAATGATTTAGAAGTTTCCATTCTCAGTGAAAATTCAAAATCAGCTGTTTGCCAAAATCTTCAGCTCATGAGTGATATTACCCACAGCAACTTTGTGAATTGAAGTCCTTCTTTCCTCTATCAAATCTCTGTCTTTATTTTGAAAGCTCAATAGACATGAACAATATTACTGCTCACCAACAGGCTGACTTTTCTAACGCACTCTGAATTTAAATCCCTCCTTAAATTCTTAAAAGAAATGCCTTTCTTTTAAGGCATTAATGAGATCAGGAGCAATAGACAATCATGCACAAACACACGTTCATGCTGGCAGGATGCAGGTAATATTTTTTTTATTATTTTTAAGAAATGGTCAGGGCTGACCCCTGCTGTAGAGGGTAGGTTGACATGCTTGTAAAGACAATGTAAGCAGTTACAGGCAAAGCTTTTCATTTGGTTTGTTTCATTTTCTTTTTTATTTTTTCTTATCAGCTTGCAGGATGTGGTGTGCAAGACGCTTTTCCAGGTTTTTATTTGAGTGATGCCTTGTGTTAATAAAGGATGAGGTAGTTCAAGCTGTGTGTTCTCTGTAAGGGCTTGACCTTGGCACTTGATGTCAGATATGTCCAATTTTAAGGACCTTTAATAAATATTACAAAAGTTGTAATTATTGCAATATTACACGTTACAATACTACAAAGAGTTACAAAAATGATGAGAAATCTGCATTAGTGGTGAGGAGGATACTGATAGATCCTTTATCTTCCATGCCAGAAGAGAAACAAAATCTTTTCTATGCATGGCACTCTAATATGTCACCTGTTTTGCAGGTCACCTGTACACCAAAACATTTTCAGATGATAAGGCCATGTCAAGAGAATTCAGCAATGGCCATGTCAAGAGAAATCTTACAAACACATTGCATGAAAGGTTTTTTTGTAATTGAACAGTTTTATTCTGACCATCTGGAAACACTTCATTTCTTTCCATATTTCCACCTCAGATAAACTTTCATTTTCCAAGCATTCTTAAAGGGAATGTGAGACAAAAATTATCCTCACCATTACTAATGATAGCATTTGCTAAGGATAGCCATTATTATCGAGAGCAGTAATTAAACTATCAACTCAAACCCATAAAGGAATTAGTTCTGTTTGTTCTAGGAAAGACACAAAGGGAAAATCATAGCAATGGTATTGCAACTTGTCAAAGGTTGTACTAGAAGAGAATGAGCGATTTTTTTACATGGCTAAAGTAAATAGGAAAGTGAATTAACTTTGGCATTGAGTAATTTAAATGGAATATTAGAAAACACTTTCTAATCACTGTGAAAATTATCTATTTAAGGTAGATAGCATATATTTAAGAGAAGAAAGCTCAAAATCTATTTACAGGGTCTTATAAACACATCAAACTAGGACTCATTCATGAGCACCACAAGGTACTGCATGAGATTGTCTCTAGTGGCTCCTTTTGTATTTTTGGTCTAAACCTTCAGTTCAAGATTATTTCTTAGAAGATTATTTTCTTCATCTTGAGTGTAACAGTTGTGATTGGTGAGCACACTGTACACCAGTGAATTGTTTAGGAAATTTCCTTTTTTCTGTGCTGGCTATTAAAATTTGTATGCACCCAGTATGCTCCCAGCTGTCAAATATGAGGGAGCTAGTATTATTTCTATTTTACTTTCTGTTTCAACAACTTGAAGGCCAAAAGCCTTCAGGCTGTTGCTGACAGCAGATTTTTAATGAGAAGTGAGTACTACACTGTATTGTGGAGAACACTATTTAAGGACACAGAACTCGCTGTTCACAAGCCATCAGTAAAATGTGCTATTTCACAATCTTCCTTTCACCTTGCTTATTTGTACTCCTCTTTTTGATCCATGTAAGAATGACAGTATTTACATACAGAAATTATTTTTCTACCATCCTTTCTCTCTCACCTCTGCTTTTAAATATATGAGTTCCACAATTTCATTTTTCTTCTGATGTTTTGAAAACTCAGGAGAATTTCAATACTAGATTTTTTTTCTCTTCATGAAAATATGCCTATAAAGTTCAAAATTTGTGAGCAAGATATCCAGAAAAAGGCAAAATAAAACTGTAATCTGTCTTGATCATTCTAGCATAGTCAAGAGTTAATGAATACTGATAGAAAGAATGTATTACAGCGACCTGGTGAGGTCTCCAGGGTGAGAGAAGGACGAGAATCTTGTTTGATGATCAGAAGGCTGGATTTATTGATATATGATATATAATACATTATAACTACACTAAAAAGAAAAAGAGGAGAAGTTGCAGAGCTGCTAAGCTAAGAATAGAATAGAAAAGAATGAATAACAAAGTTCTGTGTCCAGGGAATCTGTCCCTGAGCTGCTCCTGTGATTGGCCCTTAATTGTAAACACGGAATATGATCCAATCACAGGAGCACCTGCTGCATTTCACAGCAGCTGATAACAATTGTTTACATTCTTCTTCTGGGGCCTTTGCTTCCCAGAAGATGCACAAATCCTAAAGAAAGGATTTCTGTGAAAAAAAGTCTGCGACAAGAATAGATGTATTTTTGTATTACTGTATGCTAATAAGCCATAATGAAAGCATGAGAATCTGAAGTATTCTTCAAAAATCAATGTGATAGGAAGCATTTGCCAGGAGAGGTTTTACAAAAAGATCCAAATGATTTGTAGTGTTGCCTCATAAAAGTGGTTTGTATTTTAGTGTAGCAATGTACTGCAACATCACTCACAGAAATGTCCCCTCTAAATTCCAAAACATTAGACCATTGAATCAAGAACTATTTTATTATTTGAATATGGTTTACTGCATATAGAAGCTGCAATGAAGATAGCAGGAGGTTTTGTTGCAATTTGTTTTTACAGAATTTATGTGGATTCAAATTATATGGAGAGCAGAAGGACACAGGTTTTCTGGGGTTTGTTTGTTTTTTCTTCTGACATTGGTTTTCTAAGCTCTTAGGTTCAATTTTGGAAATTCCTGCAGTACAAATATAGATAATTCCAATCAATTATTTGTAATTCCAATAGAAATGAATGCATGCATATCACCTGCATTTAAGCTTTGATACTTAGGCTAGAATAATTTATTATTATTTTGTGATTACATCAACTAACATGTCAATCCCCCATATTACTTTACCCGAAACTTCAAAAATAGCTGTAGTTTTATGAAGCTTTTCTGTTTGCAAAGTTGGAGGCACAGAGGAGTGTTCACACTGTTGAAATGAAATATCTAAATGCATACATTCATTTATTTATTTAGAGAAATAATATTTTAGTAGTAAGCCCTTGAGGCTTACTACTGCAGAGTCATTGCACAATATGTCAGGCCCTTGTACACTGCGACTTGGAGCAGAGGATTAGTGAGCTGGATGTTTTCCAACAATCACCTTTTGTTAGTAACACTACACATGAGTCCTGGACGTGTGTGGATTTCCAGATACATGGTCATCCTTGATGAAATATCTGACCCCCGAGCACCTCAGCCCCTGCTGATATTTATTCAGAGATGTCCTAACATTTACCAAGAATAACGGAGGCCTGTGGCTGAAAATGTGAGCCTCTAAATCCACTTGGAACCAGGAAAAGTCTCCTTAGTAACTAGGTAACTATTGGTTCAGTAATTTCTGTAATCCCATGGGACACTGCTGTGGTAGTGAGTTATGTTCCCTCACTGCAGCCAAATTATCTGTTGAACAGCATCATCAGGAAGAGTGGGCAATGGTCCCATCCCCTAACTGCAGACCCTGCCACCCCAGCATGAAAACAGCATTTGAGAGGCAAAAGCCTCCTGCAGGTCTATTTTGAAGGGATGCAACTGGAGTTGCAATTTTAGAGAAATAAAATCTTTGTTGGGCCCTTGGGCTTCCTGTCCTGCTCCCAGCTGAGTGGAAGGTGGGTGTACAGGTTTTGACACTGATCTGACCCTGGATATGCATAAAAGCAGGAATCTTCGGAGTGTGGGAATCTTTGGAGTAAGATTTCCATGTAAATGTTGACTTTAGTGCTCCTATAATGGGTGGTCAATACGAATGATTTCCTTCAATCAGAATGTTTGATTTATTCATTTGCATCCTGCCCAGCTCTGAGTAATTTGTCTCATGGAGGAATTCAAGATCTTGCATCATCTCTTATGTACACAGTGTGAAAATGCATATATGTTATCAGACTGGCCTGCATGAGCAAATGGTACAATCATCTTTGTTGGTTCTGTGATAGCAACGTCCCTCACTGAGGGAGTGATTTTTTAAAGAAATAACTTTCTGCTCATACTGTCAGTTTAGAAACTGAATCCCAGGACTACTTAATGTCAGATAAAATGTAGAGGATTATCTCAAAAAATCCTGTACTGAAAAAACCCCAATCTTACATTAACCTCAGATCTTCCTGTCAACTCTCTCATTTAACTTTATGTTCACTCCTAACTTTTCATTTATTTCATGTTCTGAATGACACGGTGAATATTGTCATTGCCTTCTCTTCCTCCATTCCATTTTCCAAGAGAAATTTCCTTCTCTTGGAAATATTTTCAGCTGTTGCTCATTTAGGCTATTAGAAATGTGCTGTTAGAGATTTAAAACCACCAGCTGCCAGATCAATAGTTGAGCTCTGTGCTGTGGTACCAGGTTTTTTCCCCTCCCCAGATAACTTGCCTTCTCATAAGATATGCATCTTATGGCTAATTCAATGGGAAAAAAGGTTTCAAAGCCTGAGTTGCTGAATTGTGAACCAATTAGCAGAAATTCTGCAGTTAAAATTAGATATTAGCCAAGCTGGTGTGCAAATATGTTCAACAAATTTCAGCTGAACATAGAGCTCTAGCATTTAGCTGTGATAGTTTAGATTTAGATATATATTCTCAGATGATTAGCTCTGTGCCTGATGTTATACACATCAAGGTCATCTAAACCCACTTTCCCAGTTGCTCCAGACAGAGTTCTGCCTGGAGCTAGTGAATTTTTAGAGCAAAAGATTAACCTATGCTGTTTGTACATGGCCAGCCACTTGTTATGGAATGCACTGCTGTAACCTCTTTGGGACCAAGGGGATACTGCAGGCAGGAGATGATATCTGAATGGCTTGAGTTCTCCTTCCCATTTGGAAAGTGGCAGTCTTGAGCAGTATCCACTAGTAGGTACTTTCTGAAACTCTAGTTATGTTAACTCTACTGACCTGTCAAATTTGGAGTTTGATTAATTTTGCCAATTTAAAAAGCATGTCGCAGCTCCACCTGGTATGCTTCATTTCCTGTAATAAAATACTGCTTAAAATTGATTCATCCTGTGGAAAAAAAAAAAAAAAAAAAAGGTTGTATTTCACTCCAGAGCAATTTTTTAAAAGGGAAAGTAAATAGTTTAGTGTTTTTGACTGCTGGTACCATGAAGCAATTTTGAAGCTTTAACATTAGGAGATCACGGCCAGATCCAAATCTTGAGGTATAAGAGGAGCATTTGATCTAGATAGTGTTAAAGGTGGCAGGAAATTGCTCTGCCCAGGTCTGAGACACAGCTCAAGTCCAAAGGGGTACCAGACCCCAGCGATGGCTTGCTGAACCTGAGGAACTGTTTAAATTTATTGCCTACATGGGTATACCTTCCTGTAGAAACAAACTGTTGCAGTAAAACTGATGAAACTCAGTTTTCTATGGCTTTGTAGCCTACATTTTATATCTGCTAAAGGTCTCTAGATCCTTCCTGCCTTAATTCTTCTGCTTCCTCCAGGCCTGCTCAGTAGGCCCAGTTTCCTCCTCAGTTCATTGCCCTCAGCTTTCCTGAAATGCACTTGAGGTAAGGCTATGGCATCATGATTTACATCTGCAGTGCTAGAATAGGAAAAGAGCTTTTTGTGTGTCTTAAAATTTAGGAGGTATAACTGGCTTGCAGGTTAATAGTAAGAGTTGTAAAATGCAAACAATCAAATTTAAAATTAAAATTAGCATGACTAAAGGATTTCATTTGCAGAACAGGATTCTAGCTGTAATTTGGCATTTGACTCACAGTGAAGATGACAGGTTACAGACTCAAGAATAATAAAAAACTGCCTCTGGAATTAATTTTCTTTTACATCTTGTTGCAACACATTAGACACATACATTATTTATCATCACATGCATCTCATCTTAAAAAACTCCAGAGCCTTGACCTAGTCACATTCTCTAATCTGATTAGACTGCAGTAGGAGATAATTATTCCAGGAATATCTCTGTGTTGGGATTTCACAGCTGTTGCAAATGTACCACAATCGAGATAACATAAACATTGACAATAAATAAAACCAAGGGATCTTCATGTTTTACAATTTCTTGCAGGAGATACTCCACATAGCTAAGAAAAGGCATAGTCTACCTTTTTTCCGAGATTGCTTTGGTATCTTCACATAAATACAACCAAGCTGACTCAAGTGGGGAATGAGAGGAAGACTTCTCAGATCCCCTTGAGAAGAAATGCATTCTGCTTCCAGAATTTGTCCGTGCCAGGAACAAAACTCGATTCTGCTTTTCTGCTTAAACTCATTTAACATTATTTGATCACAGCCTAGCTGGAGCAGAACTGTTACAAGTCCTGACATAAAGTGGGCTGAATGGCCAAAACAGGATAACACAACCACAGTTTGCAAAAATGGCTCTGGATTGTCTCCACTAATGTTGGGAGACAGTTGTGATTCTGGCACCCCTTCCCAGCTAAGCATAAAAGGTAAAAACTAAAGGTGGCTTCTGCAGTTGAGACATAACTGTTCAATATTCAATTTCAGCTTCACTTCAGTTAAGGAAAAAACAAAAAGAGGGAAGAATAATATTGCAGTCATTTTATAAACCCCAATTCTCATTCCCAGCAAACACAAATTTCTCACAGGAAGAGAGAAGAAATGTGTACCTTTAATCAAGATGTGAATGATAAGAGAGATTTGCTCTTCACTTCGTTATCAGTCTTGCTCTGGAGTAACTCCATGGGTTCAGTGGCATCAAGCTGATGGACCAAGCCAAGAATTAGGCTTTGTGTTAATGAGCTCTCATGGGCTTGCCTGATGAGTGAATATTTTTTGGGACAAGAACATGAGGTATTTGAATTCATGCAATATTCTCCCTATTCTGCTGTTCCCCTTGGAGCTTGTTCTAATGTTTCTAATGTGCACAAGAGGAGAGCTAGAAAAGCTTTGTATAGAGGCTTCAGATCATATCTACCAGGAAAGTTAAAGGACTTTTCTGGCTAAAAACTGATGATAGAACCAGAGAATAATTTATTTTCATCTACTGAACTACTGTTACCTTTATTCCTGACAGAACTCAAAGAATAAGTAATATTCTAAAAAATATATAAAATAGTATGAGAGTTAAGTTTTTATATTATGTTAAGAAGTAAATTCACTGAATTACTGACAGAAACCAAGATACTATTTCTACCAACTTTCCAGAATCTTAAAGATGGAGATTTGGGTTGTTTCTTGTCTTCTTAATGACTTAATCTCTTTCACAAATTCACAGGAATCACAGTGTAAACAGGAATACATTACACACTGAGAAATAGATGAAAATTGATATTTTGGTGAGAGGCAAACAGCTTGGTAAAGAAGAATGTCCTCCCACTTTCTTCTCCTGGATCATTCAGCATGCTGTGACTGTAAGGAAGGAAAAAGATATTTAAAACTGAAGCGTCTGTAGGAATGGAATGGAATGGAATGGAATGGAATAGAATAGAATAGAATATTTCAGATGGAAAGGACTTAAAATTATCATCGAATCCAACTGCCCAGCTACTTCAGGGATGGCCAAAAGTTAAAGCATAACATTAAGGGCATTGTCTAAATTCCCCTTAAACACTGACAAGCTTGGGGCATTGGCCATCCCACTGGGAAACCTGACTCAGTTTTTGAGCACCCTCTCTGTAAAGAAATGCTTCCTAATGTCCAGTCTGAACCTTTCCAGGGGCAGCCCGGAACCACTCCCACAACTCATTTCACTGAATGCCTGGAAGAAGATCTCAGCACTTCCCACTCCACCTCTCAAGAAGCTGCAGAGAGCATCAAAGCAATGATGTGCCTTGTTTCCCTGGCAGTGACCCTCCTGGTGTGGAGCATGCAGTTCTTTGTTCTGTTTCCATCACTGTGGATGCATCAGGAAAAGCATTCTGCTGCCATCCTGCTCTTGCTTCATCAGGACTCAGCCCTGCTCCTTTTAAACCAATGACAAAAGTGCACATCCCATTTCCCCTCAAAGATTTCAGGCACGACTTTTACATTCCCAGGACTTGGATGCCCCTGATATTTGTGTACAAACATCTTCTGCAGTCACCAGCTCTGTGTTTGTATCTCAGTAAAATTTCTAAGAGTCCCTCACAAAGCAGTGTATTGGTAGACAATATTTTAACACATATCTTAACTAAAGATAAAGAAATTCCCATGGGTGGGAAAAAAAATACTGCACCAATAATTTAATCAAACAAGAATTTCAATGGGCTTAAACACACAATGTTTGTGGGAAAAAAGGTTTCCTTTTGCAGTCTGAGTGCAAAAATGCTTTTTTGCTGTCCCAAATAGATTGCAAGAAAGTGGTTTGCAAAAAACCCTACTAATTAATTTTAAAATTTTCCCTCTTAATGACTTTAATCTGGCTCTAACAAGCACTTCTAATGCTTTGTAAAATAGCCTAAAGAAACTGATATTTTTGCTATTTTAAATAAGAGAAAAACTTTCGGTAGGAAATCATCAGCTAACACAAAATTTGCTATCGGTTGTAAATATTTGGTCAGCTGGACAGGATACAAAATTGTCATGTTGATAAGCATTTTCCAGTTGATTTCAACAGCTTCTGTATCTTGACATTTGTACACTCCAAGTGTATATGTGCTGTTGATAGTTGTGAAAATTGTTTTCCGGCTCTTTTATTTAAGCGAATGCTTCTGCTCAGTGCTGAATTTTTTAAGCAGAAATATATGAGGAACTGAATGCAACCCCAGAAAATCTTGTCTCAAATATCTGATGTACTGTGAAATGGAATCACACACAGTCCAAAGTCTAAATTTACACTATCTTAACTTAAGCTTTGGAGTTAAATGTGGAACACTGAAAACTGCATGTGAGCAACTACTTCAGTCCAATAATGTGTTTATTTTTGTTTGGCATATATTGATTAATAATATTTAAACTAAATTCATTTAATCCAAAACAATAATGTTCACACACAGAGCTCACACTCATTTAATGAAACTGATTTAACAGATCAGATATTCTTAACTACATTAGTTAACCCAAAATAATTGTAAGGAGGATGAAAATTCCCTTAAGGCTCAGGTGTGATAGAAACACTGTTATGGATGCAAGCAGGGTGGGATCAGACCCCAAAAGCTATCAGCACTGTCTTTACCTCAGGAAATCTTGAAATGATTGATGATGTTTTTTAGCATTCCAGGAGATTAAAGATATTCTGAAAGCAATATGCATACCCCTTCTAGTCCAAGTCAGTTTTTTAAAGCAATTTTTTCACTGCCCTGGCAGGCGTTGTTCTGCTGGGAAAGGGCTGTGAACCCTTGGTGCCCTGAGCATCATCCCCTGCCAAAAACGTGTGAATGTTGACACAGAAGCACGAAACACATCCAAAAGCTGTACTGCCAAGCACAAAGATGTTAATCCCCAAACTTGTTCTTTTCTCTGTCTTTTGCTGGAATCAACAGGGTCATGTAGGTGAGATTTGTCCTTGCAATATCACGTCTATTACCAGGAGGAAAAAATACAAAAGGATATTTTACACTCACAATACTGGTCATCTGTTGATTGTTTCTCCTTCTTTTGTTTTCTTTCTTCTTTTTCTCTTTTCTTTCTTCTTCTTTTCTTTTCTTTTCTTTTCTTTTCTTTTCTTTTCTTTTCTTTTCTTTTCTTTTCTTTTCTTTTCTTTTCTTTTCTTTTCTTTTCTTTTCTTTTCTTTTCTTTTCTCTTTTCTTATTTTTATTTTTATTTTTATTTTTTTTTCTTTTTCATTTTAAGTGGGGCATGGAGGCAGTGGAGGGCTGGCACAGGTGCTAATTTATCTCCTTCATTCTCTTAAATATCCAAGTATCACATTTCTTCCAGGATACCTCTGAATTTAAAATATCAGGAAGGTGGAAAATATCCTGAAAAAAATCATTATGTGCTTACCCCTCTCCCATATGCCCAGGATATTTCTTTTGGCTATTGTCAGTCACAGAATGCCAGGCTGTGTGGACTTCTGTTCTTATCCAAAACCACATATGTCATTATGTAGGATCTACCCACTAACAATTATGTTTTACTAAGGTGGTTTGGTAACATGTCTGCTGAAGGAAGTTAACAACAAGCTTTTAAAAGTTGCTTTGTGTTGCAAAAATATGATTAATCCAAATACTTCATGGGTTGGAGCATCTGTGTGCATTTGTAATCCATTCTCAGACTTGACTGTGATCTACAGAGTGAAGAAAAAGTAAAGCTTGCAGTCAGGTCAAATGTAATTATGAATGTTTCAGTTTTACACTATTTAAGGGCTGTATTCATTAAAAATCATGCACACATACACAATAGAAAAAGTATGATTTTTTGAATTATGAAGATTTTTTTCTGAACAGTTTGACTAAATAGTAATTGAATGACTTGGAAACTTAATTTTATGAACTTCTTCCTCTGCAGCTTTCAAGCAAGTACCATGATCAAGACTCTTAAGTGGTTTTCACAGAAAAGATTAGAGTAACACAAAAGAAAATTATGTTCATTGTCATTTCTTTTACTCCTTGTCATTTCATCTCAGATATCCAGGTTCAAATGGATTTAAAGTTTTATTTTGTGTAAAACTTTCTAATGAATTCTTTGGGCCATATAACCCCCCTCTCTTTGCAAACTAAAATTCATAAATTCTGGTGTTTAAGCATATTCTGATCTTGATCAAATGAATGGCTTTGCTGTGTCATACAGGTAATCGAAGGACTTAGACAAGCAAGTGTCAGCCCTGAGTTCTCATTAATGGGGTGACAGCAGAATATTTTAATCCAGTCCTTCATTCCAAAAATAAAGTATTGATCTAAAGTAAGAAATAAAGGGAGAAAATTTTGTATGGGGTTTTTTTGTGGAATTTTTTTCCAAATTACAACAAGAATACCAGACATCAACCCTTAGCAGAGTTGAATAAAATACAAGAAATACATCAGGAACAAGAAACATAAATACATTCATAACAAATATATATACAAGCTGAGAAAAAAACAGACCTGTCCATACTATATGCATGAATACAGTGTTCTTCTTCTTTATACATAGTTAAAAGCAGAAACCAAAAAATATCAAACAAAAATGAGTTCCTATGCTTTTGTCAATTTGCTGTTGCTACAGTAAACTAATTTGCTAATTTCATTCCCAGCTGGAAACTCCCACTTAGTGCCTGGGGGAGTACATGAGATTTTGAAATGACTGAGGTACATACCAGTGACAGCAAAAGACTCCCAGGACTTTGTTACTCCCCCATCTCATGAAAGTTAGGAGTTGAGCTTGCTGTCATTATCACTCTCCAACAGAGAATTAAAAACCTAGGTGATTGTCTGAAACACCAGCCACCTTGAAAAAATGAAATATTTTATTGATTGTTGCAACACCTCTCCAGGTGGGATTTTTAGACAGCCCTAGAGAATCCACTGGGCTGCTCCTGCTGTGTCAAATCCAATTTATTTGCTTACATCTATTGAATTAATGCTGTGGGTGGAGTGTCACAGAGATTCTTGCTGCAGGATCAGTCAAATTGTACATGGGCAAAAGGTGTAAACAGGCAATAGAAAATATTCCTACAGATGAGGAGATTGTCACGTAGGACAGCTCTTTGTTGGGTGTTTTGAAGCTGGCTTGGATCAAGTGGAGACAATCAATAACATTTTATCACACATGAACTGAAATGGTCACGTACACCCACAGGCAGGTAGATTGTATGAAATGAGCAGAAGAGCATCTCAGGGAGTCTCACCCAATCCAGCTGAACATGCTGCTGTGAGAACCCTTGAAACTGGGACTCCTGGGTGAGTCCATGAGACAGTCCAATGGTGCCCTGATCCTATGCCACAATCCAAATAATTAATTTCTGCACAAAGACTTCTGTCTCTGAGAGTCTGTGCAACACCAGCATCCAGGTGATGTAACCTGATGACAAGAAACTAAATGGATTTCCTGTAGTAGGTGAGCCTTAGAGAAAAGCTACACTCCATTAGAGCACTCTTGAGGATGTTGAGACTGAGATTCACAAGAAGAGCCCAGCACAAGATGAGGCTTTCATAGAGGTTGCTCATTGTCCTTCCATGAAGATTTTTAAGCTGTTAAGCAGCTGCATAAAGCCCTGAGAAGCCTGGTCTGACTTCAGAGCTGACCCTGATTTGAGCAGCAGATTGGACTAGAGAATGCCTGTTGTCCTCCCATCCAGAATTTCACATGATCCTTTGATAACAATATGACAGAAACACAACAGGAGGTTTACATCTCTATCAGAGGTGAGAGCTGCACACAGAAGTAGAATGGAGAATCCTCAGAATAAAGGTCCTCTGAATGCTGTTGCTCAGTGACAAGTCTGGCAGGGAAAGAGCAGCAGATGATGCCTGAACCCTCTGGGACACATGCAGCCCCCTGAATGCTCACCACAAGGCCACATTCTGAAAGCTGATAGCAAGAAACAGTTCAAAAATATGACTGGGTAAGACAATCCTCAACAAGGAGTGGCTGAGATTCAATACTTGCTTTTTAGAAAACCATTATGAAATAATTTGTCATGAGCTTGTTTATTAGAGAGCCATGGGCAGGTGTCTTTGGGGATGATTTCTTACTGCAGAAAGAAACACCATAGCTGTAAATGATGTGGTGAGGTATTTGGAAATGAAAAGGAAGTAAGGGGAGTAAGTTTTTAGAGAATCAAGAATATTTAAGAGGCTCAGGTCACTTGGAAAGGAAGATTCTGTGTTGAAGGAAAGGAGTAAGAGAGGGGTGAAATGATGAAATGGGAGAGGAAGGAAGACAATCAGGACACATTCTAGACTACCCCTCATGAGTTTCTAGCCATCTAGTCAAGGTTACTTCAAGGGAAGAGAGGTCTAATAGTTTTGTAGAACATCATAAAGGTCCTTTGACTTCATATAGAATTTTCATTCACATTAAGAAAACTTATTATATTTAGGTATTGACTTAAAATACAAAAGAGTTCCCAACAGTGCCTGGGAAAAGTTTCAGGCCTGTTTTATAGCCTTAGCTGTACTAAAGCCAAAAGAGGATATTAGAAAAGAGCTAATTATAATTATTACTCAGAGAGAAAATGATCATATCAAAGGCAGTTCAATGTTCTGCCATTTCAGAGGACCTCATAAAGTTCAGGAAAAAGTCTGATTCAGTTCATAATGGGAAACCTTTTCAAAAGTACCATAGTCTTTATGGAAACTGAGTCCCCTGTATAGCCAGAAGGAGAACTGACTGGAAGGATGCAAAGTCATCCTTATAGACCATGGGTAAGTGCATTAGGAACTTGGGAATAAACTTTTATTACTGTTTTACAGAGTATTAATATTTGTTCCACCATTCACCTACTTCTGTGAACAATATTTTAGGCAGTCACAGAATTGATTTTTGTTTGTAATTTATTCTTGCAAAGAATACCATGGAACACTTAAGAAAAGAGTGGCTGTGGCACGACTGGTCTGCAAGTAGGAGAAAACACTGAACTTGTGGTTCAGGAGGCTTAGGGTGCCAGGCCTAGTCCCTGAACAGCATGACACAAGATTTTAAAAATCTTTTTTTGTGGTCCCCTTTCTCCTCCTGGGCTTTCCCCTGTTGGAGTATGCACTCATTCCATGAGGGAAGGAGAAGAGAAGGAGAGATGGTGGCAGCAGATTGCTGGGACCATGCAAAATACACTTGCTCCCTCTGCCAAATCCTCCTCTTTCCTCCCAGTCAAACCTCTCCCCTGAACTTTTAAGAAGTGCTGAACTGAAGGCATTATCTCAGAGAGCCCATCCTTGAGTCACCAAGCAATGTGCATTCCGCTCAGGTATATCTAAACTGACATGGGAAAGAGAATATTGCCTGCTCAAGATCACCTTTGCAATGAATTTCTAGATATTGTTAGGTGCTCTAAACAAATGTAAAAGCTGTTAGTAATTTTTTTTTTATTTTTCTTTTTTTCATAAGAGATGCTCATAACAGTGGATTTGCCTAGAATTCCTCTGGGCTCCTGGGCACATGGAGAAAGAAGCAACAGTTATCTAAATACAAGCATAATGATTTGTCCTATGTCCTCTTTAATGTGAGTTCAATGAAGATAGGAACAACATCATCACAATCTGAAGTCAGACCAAGAGGTAACACCCAGGGAGCCTTGAACTGAATCTTATTGGCATCTTCTTTGTTATTAGTGGTGAGTTATCTTCAGCTTCAGTGGATTTTTAGAACAAAAAGTTTTTCATGAATGAAAATTTTAAAACGTGGTCATTGGCCATTTCTAATGCATTCCTAATTCTGAATTATTTCAGAAATTCAATCAAACACATCTGTGATTTTTGTGGAGCAAAAGTCACAAATTCTTTAGTATTTTTTTGTCTGTATAAAACATTTTAAACTGTTCTTCCAAAGCCATTTTTCACCTTGAAGGAGCACTGATCAAAGTAATGGAATTGGCACCAAAGCAAGCATTGCTGTGACTTGTTCCATCAACTGGTTTACACACGTTACCTGTGTAGAAATCAGTTGTGATTTTTTTAAAAACTGAGAAATGAAAAATCTGTGTCTGTAAGTAGCATTTACTGTGTAGGAAAATTCATCTTTGATGCTTCCTAATACAAAGAAAAATTTTTTTTCTCTTAACAGCCACACTGTCACCAGCAAGGCAGTATATGAGATATAGGATATCTTCAGAACATATTACAGCAAGTCTGACAGAAGACAGACTTAGGCTGATGGTTCTTGTCAGTCTAATTTTGGACATCTTTTAATTAAGATGATGATTATGACTAGATTTCCAGAGGCATTACCAGACCAGTAAACTTACTGAAATTGTATATTAAGTTATCACGAGAGATGTTGAACAGTTTTACTGGCAGTGGGTGTTTCAGTCATCCAAGTCTGTTAGAATAGCAAGTCAAATATTCATCTTTCTGCTTTGCATTTGAATTTTCCAAGTGGGCTACATCTCAAGTAGGATGTGGAATTTTAGAAAGTTCATTTGCAATACATTATTCCAAAGCACTGCAGTGGATTGGTGGCATGCATAGGTGCATGTGGACACACACAAACTTGCCCATGTGGCTGGGTGGCATCAAAAGCCCTTTGTATCAAAGATCAAGCAAATAATCATTTTCCTCTGGCATAAAAAGAAAAAGGTTGGCATCAGAAATTCTCCTGTTATGAAGCATATATCTAACACATATAAGTGGCATCTGTGCCAGCAGGTTTAAAGTCTCTGGAAGATAGTTGAGACACAAACTCTGAGTTGTTGAGGAAATTTGGTCACATCTGTGAAGCAAAACCTTATTTACAAGTTTCAAGTAGGTGAATTCAATCCACTTTCTCTGTAAAAATTTTGTTGCAAACCAGACTCTGCAAGGCTAGTGCAGTCTTGCATAAAATAGTTTCCTTTTCTAGTTCTAAAATAAACTGTTCCTTTCCACACATACAACAGCATTACTTGCTTGACGGACAAGATACTCATCTCAGAATCTGCATGTCTCTGTGGAGTTTAACGAGATGCAGCCATGTATAAAAGCTGCAAATCTGTTCTGTGAACTGCAGTCTGGCAGAAATCTGTATTTGTATCTTCGTATCTTCTTAGCTCAGCCTGAATGAGGAAAATTAAGAAGACTTGTGAAATGTGTCTTATACTTCATGGTGACCAGATTGGTTGGAAACACTGTTGAGTTTTATGGGTTTTTATAGACCATTTAAGAGATATCAATTCAGCTGCATGGAGCTGTCATTCATCCCCCAGCATACAAACCAAGTCATGAACAGCCTATCTTCCTTCAATTAATTTTGGTTTTAAATAAATTGAAAAAAACCCTAAGAAGGAAGTTCAGACATATCCTTCACTGTCTTGAGAGGTGATGCCATAATGTCTGCAATGTAACTAGTGAATCAAAAGAGCTTCTTTGTTCCACTCTCTTGGGCTGTTGCTGGTTAAAAGCATGCTTTTGATTTACCATTTGAGGTGAAGAGCATTGTTCTTTTTGCGTATATCTGTTCAGCTCTGTTATAAATGGCCCTTAAGATTCTACTGTTTACTGGTTAGTGACCTGATGTGTGTTTATTTTTGAGTCCTTTAAGCTCCATGACCATTATTTTTTATTTAGACACATTTTCTTTTGTCCCTTTGTTTCACCTGTCTTTAACAGACTGCTATCATTATCTTTAAATAGATGTCAGATGAGCTCCTCTCTACAGGAAAAGTGCTTTTAATCTTCATTTCACACTGCAGCCTCTGGCTCATTCTTATCTACCCTGCAAAGACAACAATACTGGAAGACTGCTAGGCTCATGTCTCTTTTAAGGGCACTGATGGACTCTGTACTCTGTTAGGGTGCTTTTTCATGCTTCTGTCATCCTTTCCCACTGAAAAATTGACATGACAACAATTTATAAGGACTGTGGTGTTTTAAGGGGCCTTTATCTCTTATATTCTTTGATCCCTGTGGAGTTTCAGAAATGGTTGGGCTGTGATGAAACACACCCAGGCAGAAGCTGAATAACCAAATGTTCTGAGTTACATTCTAAGATCCACTAAGTAAAACTGTGCATCTTTTCATATACAGAAAATAAAATTTAAAAAATACTGAAATCTGATTGACATTCTCTTGATCTGGAAACCTGCACAAATACCATGAAATTTGAAAGATTCTGACCTTTGAGTCCTTCACAAGCTCTTAGTAAGCTAGGAGGTGAGAATGTGTCCAGAAATCCAGTGTTAAAGGATGTGACCCATAAAACCATTGTGTTCCCTTTCAGTGTGATATTAATTTATACATTCAGGCTGAGCAATGGGATTAAATACAGGATTATTACATGCTTAATCCATTGTTGTGGTTTAAACCCAACAGGCAGCTCACTGGTCACTCCCCCCATAGTAGGATGAGAGAGAGAATCAAAGGGCAAAAGTTAGAAACCTTGCGGGTCTGACAGGTAAAGCAGAAGCAGTGTGTGCAAGCAAAGTACAACAAGGACTTAATTCACAACCTCTCAAGGCCAGGCAGGTGTTCAGCCACCTCCAGGAAAACAGGGCTCCATCTTGCTTGGTGGTTAGTTGGGAACACAAACACTGTAATTTTGAATGCCCCTAATTTGTCTGTCTTGTATGGTGTGGAATATCCTGTGGTCAGCTGGGGCCAGCTGTCCTGGCTCTGTCCCCTCCCAGCTCCTTGTGCAGCCCCAGCCTCCTCACTGGTGAGGTGGGGTGAGCAGCTGAAAAGGCCTTGCCTCTGTGTAAGATCTGCTCAGCAAAATTACTGTGCGATCCCTACTGTTCTCATGACAGCCCCATGCAGGCTACTATGAAGGAAACTGACTGTATCTCAGCCAAAACCAGTGCATCCCTGATCACTCAGAGGCCCTCTGATACTGCATGCATTGGCACCATCAAGGACTTTCAAATGCACTGGCCAGGTGTCTGCTGGAGCTGTCTTGGCTGGTCAGCAGTGCCAGACAGCTTGTGCAGCTCTGCTTGTGTGGGAATGGCAGGAATTTCCAGCCCTCTGCTGCTGGAAAGGGACAAGGGGTGCAGAGGGGCTGCTGTGTGTCAGGCCACCTCTCCAACTCTGCCCTCATGACTGAGATGGTGATGTGGGCTCTGTCTTTGGAAGAACCTGTCTGTGGTCCTTCCTTGGTCATTGATTCTTTCTACCTGTCACTTTTATGTGAGGCTACACTGTGAGCAGACTGGTGAATGAGAAAGCTGAATTCTCTGATTTTGTAGAAATTGTTAAGACTCGTTCATACCTTCATCCTTCCTCTGTGCTTTGGTCTCAATTATCTTGTCATGTGAGAAGGCTGGAGCAGAAAACACACACACACACACACACACACACACACACACACACACAGAGCCCACTTGCATTCTCAGAGATCCTTGCTGGTGTTTGCAGGGCTGGAATGGGAGCACATGGCTGTGGGATGCACAGTGGTGGACCTCAGGTCTTCATGCAGGTGTAGGACCTCATGCTAGGTCACCCAGAATATGCAACCTCCCGGTGATCCCCCCTAGGATCATCCTTCCAGCCTGGTGCCTACCAACATTTCCTCCAAACCATGGCACATTTAGATGACCAAGGGCTTTGTCCTGAATACTGTGACACACTTTGTTGTTTTCACAGTATCAAGAAGTTAGGAAGACCATAAAGTACAGGAAATAGCCACTGCAGAGCAGCAAATAGACAAAGAAATGAAAGCATGATCCAACCTCATACAGCTCAGTATCACAATTATCCTGGTGATCACCATCAAAACTATGTTGAAGAAGTCAAATTACAGAAAGCAGCAATTCTCCTGCATTCCTTACTCTGATTTCATCATGCTTCTGGACACTTTACTAATTCTCTGTGACTTCTGCATTTCCCTACTGCTTATAAACTCTGATCTTTCCTTTGCAGAAATATTTTTTCAAAATTCAATACCTGGTCTAACAATTGTAGTAAATGAACTTTTCAGCTTATTTTTACTTTAAAAGTGCAATCTGCACTGGCAAGAGATGACTTAGTAGTTTTAACCCAGGTTCTCAAAGGCATAAATTAAAGTGGAAAAACATAAATTCTTTAATTCTTTAAGTCTGGAAACTTGCTCAGAGCGGGTTTTTCTAACTGGTTTTCCTTGGCTGTTGAATTGATTAGATGATTATATTACAATTTCATGAATAATGTGATGTAATTTCGATCAAAAATCAGATGAGAGCTTCTTGGAGAACAGTTGCATTGAAAGCCTGAGAGGGAAAATCTGTCTTCTGAAAGAGGTTTTTTTTCTCAAATAAACAGTCGTTTAGATCTGGCATTCCTAGAGATGTAAAAGAACACAGGACTGCTGAGATGCGCACTGCAATTTTCCTCCCACTCTGTCTGTGACTTAGTTTATAAGAATGTGTCGTACTCACAAGCACAATTCTTGGTTCTCTCTTCACAAACACAAGCATCTGTTTTTCCACATATTATTTGCTTCTGTGTCCTTAATAATGAATGTGAGGTTTCTTTTGAGCCTGGGAATGAGCTTCAGTATCAGAGGATTTCTGTGCTGCCTAGTAAGCAGTGAGATGGTCACAAGTCTTACTGCTCTGTTGCATGTCCTCTACAATGGTACTGTGATTGCTCTTTTTTTTTTTTCTTTTTTTTTTTCTTAATATTAATTTGAAGGGGAGGGAAGGCAGTTAAAGGCTGTTTTTGCTTGTTTTATCCATGACTGAGGGCAATGATCCTTCCTGGTACTTCCCATGTAATGCCACCAGCAATGTCTGCATGCAGCCCTTGGAAGAGGCTCATTTAAACTGAGATCATTACATGATAGAAAGAGCTCAGGCATATGGTAATGCAAAGCACTTCTGACTTGAAATTCTAGCCAGTAGCAACATTGTTTGAGGCTTAATTTTATGATTTAAAAAGCCACAAAATCTCTCATGTGAATACAGGCAGATATTATACAATTGTTAACTTTAATTTATATTTACTTAACCAAACAAAAGATGGCCTTGTTGGTTTACATGAAAAACAGATTTGAGCATATGAAAACACTGGGGATACATGGCTGCAAGACTTAAAATATATAATCTCAATTTTTTCTTCCTTTAAACATCTGGCTTTGGGAGACATTTCAATCAATGTGTCCCAGGACCTCAAAGAGAAAAACATTCATTTTCATGAGGAATATTTAAATAACAGGTTCATCCTTACATTTCTTACAAGGTCTTAAAACCTGAAAGCAAGAAATGGAATTTTAAAGTTCATTGTCAAAGAAAACGTTGTTCTTTAAATTAACGATTTAAGGAAATCTGAAATGACACTCTTTTTGTTTTTCCTAGGGCCAGATGAAGAATGTATATCCATGTAAAAATGAAAATAGACAATCTGTGTGTAATGAATATAAATTTTATCTTAAACCAGCAGAACCAAATTAAATATTGTAGCATTTAGCACTTCTGCAAAGATATATGCTATCAAATTTACAGTGCAGTATAAATGTTCATAAAGAAGATTATTCTTCCAATTTTGAAGCCCAGAAATAAAAATTAAAATTAAATGAGCCTAAAATGAACATTGATTACAGTATTTTTTTCTGCCCCACTTAACTCATTCTGCTAAACCTAAAGTTCTTAGGACTCTTATTTCAGGGGGAAAAGATGCTTCTTCTGTGCTACTTTTAAATGGTATGATAGCCATGGTTCTGGAGGGCAAAGTGGGGGTTTTCAGGGTTAAGACCTGAAGTAAAAGGAACTTCAGAGACCTTTTTGTACACCTTAGGGTACTGGGGTGTTGGGGGGCACAATGCATTGGGTCCCACTGGGACCTCTTTTCATGTGGGTTTCATGTTCTACCAGTACATTCACCCTGCACTTCAAAGTGCCACAGCAGGTCAGGTAGACCTCCAGGAATTAGCTTTATTCATCTTTGCTGTTAAAGGCAGGGTATCTCCATAGCACAGAGAGCTAAGGGGGTCAGCAATGACACAGCAGCAGCACTGGGCACGTGCCCTGAGCTCTGTTCCATAGCTACATCATTCACCTGATCTCACTACATGAACACAGCTTGGGTGTGCACAAAACAGAGATTCTGAGAGTTAAGGGTGCTTATGTGCACCAAAAAAAGAGAAGATTTGATCCACATCTCATATATCTTGGATTAATGTATCAATTATTGCTTCTTTTATTAAAGGGAAAGAAAAAAACAGCTCAAGAAAACCACATGCCAAAGCCCTCATTACCAGTTACCAATATTCAAGCAGTGAATTGCTCCCCAGGCAGCAATGCTTCCTTTAAAATTTTCAATTTATAATGAAGAGATGAGCTTTTCCACTTGCTGAAAAAAAACCCTTCTCTTGACATTAAACTTGACCTGGTATTCTAAAGTGAACTCAGGAAAAGAGGCTGAATCTGAAGCAGTTTTACTTTGGAGGTAATGAATCCAAACAGGGCATCATTGCAATGTTTATGCCAAAAACATGAGAGAAGCTGAGGATCCTCTGGTACTGCTTCATGTCACAATGGAGGGGACAATTGCCAAATGAAGAGAAAGCTCTTACTGAGGCACACGAATCTGTACTTTTCAGACAAATTTTCAGAACTGGGAAGACAGTGGCAAATTCCATGTGAGCATAATGTGGTAGCAAGAGCTGCAGCCACATGTTTAGTGTCAGTTCAGATGTCCCTTTTGAGATGCAGGATGTAGTCTCATGATTGAAACAAAAATGTACATGGACCCTGTACATGGAACCTGAGCTTTGGTTTTATCAGTTATATGAATGAGAATTACTACTATTTTGACTTGACTACCTTATTTCCATTTTGTATGTCTACTAGATCACTAAAAAAATGGGAGCATTGCAGCATGAGACCCAGGGATTTTATTTTTTCACTGCACCACTTTTGTGATAATTATTTGGCTGAGTTAAAGCAGAGTTTTCCCATAGACAATGAAATGCTCCATGTGGCTGCCTGACAAGGTCATGCATAGAGTAATCACTTGCATGGAGCTGGCAGAAGTACATGCCTTTCTAGGGCATAAACAAGCTTTGAGAATGCCAAAAATGATACAAGAAAAATAATTATAACTTGAATCAAACCAGCTTGTTTCTTTTAACCTTTCCCCAGACTCAGCTAATTTATTGAACTCTGGGCATTGCAGTTACAGCTCCAAAGAGCTTTTCTGTTCCATTTTGCTGCACTCCACTGCATGAATGATCAGGGAATGTGGCAGTGCCCTTGATTCAGATGTTTACAAATCACAGACCTGTGGTATTTGACTATCTTATCAGCACACATGATGCAGATAGGAACCTGTTCAGAGTCATGGCAGCACAAAGAGATACTGCCTGAATTACAATACTTCACAAGTTGCAGGGCTGTCTTTCAAAAGCCATAAGGTATTGGTTTTTTCTTTTAAAAGAATATCTCCTACTTGCTAACATAAAATTTCTAATACTTCTGATCATAAAGTTACATTATTATTCTTTGCATGAGAAAGCAAATAAAAAACAAATTTTTAGCTAACAGTTAAAAACACTGAAAATATTTCATCTGACCCTGGTAAGAAACTGCAGCAAATATTGTGTGTGGGTGGCAAAGAACTATTGCTCTATTTTCTGTAGAAAGGAATAATAAATTAGATGCCAGGTTGGTATTTTGATAACCATGAACCTATGATTGGCTCTGCCCTATGACTGTTTCAATGAGTTGTTTGGTGTTGTTTTATTTGTGTGAATGTGTTAAGGTCTTTTTTAAATATACTTAGGCATCCTTGAATCCGAAAAAAACAAATTTTATGGTATGTTGGTAAAATCCATGCCATATATAGCATATTGATAATATTATAGGTTATATCATATCCTTCATAGATAGTCCTGTCTGATTTGACTTACACATCATCCTGGTGAAATGTTGGGCAAATTTGTAATGAAGATGCTGTCCTGGAACTGGTGTGGTGGAAGAGACACTGGAACACACTTCTGTGCCAGTGAAATCATGTATAGAATGGATAATTTGCTTCAGTTTGGGGTGGTAGTGAACTATGGCACGAGTCAACTTTGCCCTGCCTGCTGTGGGGGCCTGATGTATGGCAGAAAGATTAACTTCAGCAAACTTCAGGCTCCTGTGAGGTTCTCAATGCCTGATGTGATACACATACAGCTGCTGACAATTGCCTGGATCTCATTGTCAGAATAATGTCTCTAACCTGCGTCATGTAAATAAAACTAATGGAATCTCTAACAAGGTCTTGAACCAAAAAAACGTAACTTAGATTAGGTTTGGCAAACAGGCAAGGTGTTAAAACTGCATTGTGGCATCATAGAAAGTATGTGATGGTCCCAGATGAAATGAATTCCAGGCCTGAGCATCAACTTTGCAGAGTTTTCTGCTTATTAGTAGTACATGTATTTTCTTCTACAATGTAAAGTTTTTCCACTAAGCTTATGGAGAAAATGTTCTGTATACATCTGCAGGCAGGGAAGAGAAATTATGGAAGAGAAAGCCTGATTACCTCTACTACCCCATGGAGACGAAGCCTGAAGCATTCAACCATTAAAATAGTTCTGTGGTATAAAGGAGATTAGCATGAAATCTCTTGTCAATAGACATATACATACAGGAAAGCAATTTAATGTGTCCTCATTTGCTAGCATATTGAATTAGACAGGGAATTTTGGCATTCACTGAGAGCAAGTAAATGCTTTCCATGGGCTGATGAGAGTATATTATTGATCAATTGGACACGTTTGTGCGACAAACAATGGTCTCAATCTTTTGCAGAGAGAGATGAATTTAATGTGAACATGCAGATTCAAGTCAGAAATGTCAATCTGTCAATGTGATGATGAGTTCTTTTCAGTTCAGGCTTTGACTGGCAAAGCATGATGTGTAGGGTGGTCAAAGAAAGAAAAAAATACCAATCAAGGCTTAGGAAAGGTCGTTGAGGGCAGGTTTGCAAATGTTCAGCTGGGGAGAACTGAGAGATCTGTGAAACACCACGGTAGTGCTCTGCTGCAGAGCTGGAGGGGCACCAGTTATTAAAATCCCTGCTAGTAAAGAAATCCCTGTTATAAATAATTTTTTGGGACTTAGAAGTATTTCATACATTAATTGAAAATTAATGTACATGTAACCAAAGTGGTTTTTTTCTAGGAGTGTTTGTGGCTCTGAAAACATCAAGAATTTTACCTAAAATAAGAAAATTTGAAATGCCACATCTGAAAAATGTTACTATAATTTGATATTATTTTAACTACATTATTTTAAATGTTCTTTTTCAGAGACAGAAGTTGACATTAAGTAAAAATGACTTTTCACTTTTGGCCTCCTTGCCTAAATATTGATTGATGACTTTCCAGATGGTTTCTTTTAAATCTTCACAAAGAAATATTTCCCTCTGCATAGTGCAAATATAAAATATACATGCATAGATCTGAATTTCCTGGACATCTTTGCTAAAGCTCCTACTATATTCCAGGCAGAATTGGTGTGAGCCATTACCAAGACTGAACTGCATGCTTAAAAGAAAATCTGACTTCGCATACAGATATTCCATGGAGATTTTTGTCCTATCTATGTGTATATTTATATCTCTATAATTTCAAGGATCCATTTCTATATATATATATCTGCATGTATTCCTGAGAGCCAGCACGAATATGGAGGCTTGTGTGCATACATCACTTTGATGAGCTGAACATATTGTATGGAGAACATAAGTCTCTGAGTAGAGACACAGTAATTGTAATAGAGGGCAGAGCAGGTCAGTGTAAGATTTAACATTTTGTATGAGTCAGCTGCAGCTGCTGCTCTCCAAATGAAGAAGAGCTGGTAACTGCTTTGTCCTGTTAGCAATCCAAGAGAATCCCTGCTACACTTTTACTTGACAAGTTATTGAATCTCCTGCAGGGCTGTGATTTACTCCTCTGTTGCCAGCTCTGATTTACTTGTGGCTGCTGCATCATTCCCATCCCCTCTGTGTTTGGTGGGACAGGGGCGAGGGGCAAGAGCTCAGGACAGGAGCAGAGCTGGATGGGGCTCCCGGGCAGCCCCAGCCCCAGGGATGGGTGGGATGTGGGCTGGGGGTGGGACTCAGACTATGGACAGAAGGGACAGGGCTCTGGTGGGGCTGGAGATGTGTCCTAGGTGGGGCGGGGACTGATGGTGCTGGGGCTGGATGGTCCTAAATCGGTGATGTTTTTGCCCGACATCCAGGAAGAATGATGAGGATGACTCCATCTTACCAGAAGGCTAATTAATTACATTGTTATACTATATTATTCTATATTATATTACACTATGTTACATTACATCTAAACTGAATCTGCCAAGCACTCAACTCCACTGCACAGCATCTCGCGACTGTCAGCCGACAGTCCCAACACAAACACACCTGGATCAAGCAAATTCCTTCAGGTAAATAATCTCCCTCAATGTGCTCCACTTGTGAACAACACAGGAGCAGTAAAGGAGATAAGAATTGTTGTAATCATTCTTTGCTTCTCTCACGGCTTCTCCGAGGTTCAGAGAATGTGAATCTCACGGTCCTAGGCTCTGGGCAGGAACAGCAGGGCATGTGTGTGCACTCTGGCACTGACAGAAAACATGGCACATATTTTGGGCCAGTATCTGGTCCATGTTCCATGAAAATCTTGGTCTGCATAGCAGTGCAAAGGAAGTTTCTCAGGTTTTTACATGAGAAGCTTATTCTGAGCAAAAACGTCTCTGGAGTGGGAGGAAAACAAGTCGGAAATAAATACAGTGATATCTCACCTAAATAGCTGATTGAAAAACAACCACACTCCTCAAATCCTGCCTCTGTTGCCTGATCAAGCAACAGATCTCTCTCTCTCTGATCAAGCAACTCTCCCTGAGTTTTCCCCATTTCTCATCTGAAAGAGATTCTTGTAACAAATGCATTAAAATTTATTGATTTGATCTCATGGTTCTTTGGCACAAAAAGATCCTGATGTGTTCAGCTATTACTTTTTTATTAGCTACATCTGTATGTACATGACAAGCTCCTTGGAGGCTTTATATATCACCTTTTAAAAAAACATCTGTCCATTTTACCACAGCTTCACACTTTGGAAAAAAACGTGAATTTAGAGTCAGTCAAACAGGATTTCTTTGTGTGAGGACTCTCAGGGCTATTATTTAAAATCAAAAACATGATTTTAAAGAAAATGAAAGCTATGAATCCATGATTAAATGTCTTTGTTTAGAATTCAAATGTTTGCAATTTTTTTTCACTATTTTCAGTTTGAAAGGGAATTAAGCTACTCACTCAGGTTTAGGGCCTTTCAACTAACACATGTTCAACCTAAACTCATATTAACTTTTAGAGTGTCCATGTCTCAAACAAACAAAAGAAAGACAATAATTTTTATAGATATAAGTTGATTTAACCATATACAGTGGCAAAAGTCCTTTATAGTAAATTTTTTGGTGCTTCAGCCATAGAAGAAAGGTACAGGGTTTTTTTCCTGGGAAACTGAATATATTTCCAGTAAAATTGATTTACTGAGTGAAAGTTTGAGTGAAAGAGTATCTATGGGATTTTCCAAGTAAAAGAAAGGAAATTCCATATATATATATATATATATAATATAGGTTTATCTATATTTAGAAACTCCTGTTCACGACCCTGTCTTTTGATTCATTCTGTGTTAGCCTGATTTTCAATATCTTAAGATTTTTAATTTCTTTCATTCCTTATGGTGTTACACAGGCAGAGAGGGTCCTTGCTGAATCCCTGCCTCTGAGAAGCTCTGTGCAGTTCTTTACTCTTTTCCAGGAGTATTCCATTCAAAGGATACAATAACCCAGATATTACACATTTTCATCTATAAATTTTGTTCTTTTTCCTCAGCATGATACACTTCTCTGTATGGCTAACTATATAAAATGTTGCCCTTAAAAACTCTGTGAAATTTAGCATAGATAAATTTCATATAATTTTAGTGACCCAAAAGTGTCCATAGGGGGGTTGTTTTCTGCTGAAGCACACAAGAAAGCTGAAATGAACTTGAAAGTGATCTGGGCTCTTGGCCTCATGAAAGAAAATGAAACGAGATGTTTAGATTGGTGTCTCCTGAATTGCTGGATGTCATGCTTGGGTCGATAAAGCTCACAGCCTGAGTTTTTTACAGCAGTCATGAATTTGTGATTAGGTCAGCAACGAGGTAGGGTGAGGTAGAGTGGGTCTGAGCAAAAGAGTGCTCAATTTCAGATCCCATTGCCCATCTGCTCCTCTAGGTGGAAAAAGATAGACCAGCACCTAAACTGCACTCTGTGACCTAATACTTTTATGAGGGACACTTCCCTCAGATTTCTTCTGCTAATTTCTTGTTCTGATACTTGCGACACATATTTCTGTTCCACTTAGGAGACTGGCAAAAGCACAATGTTATGGAAGCTTATGAACAAAACATCTATACTATGCTTATCAATTACCAGTCTCAGGTGGCTTCTCCTGGATGCGGCTGCCTGTGGCTTATCTGTCCACAGAGCATCCTCAGAACACTGGACTCAGTCAGCCTTGGAGTGCACAGTCATGGTGATCTGGGATGGGCTCAGATTCATGATTAACTGAGCAGGTGGCACATTGTGCACTGAGCTCAGCTCTCGTCTGGCTGAGCACCCTTCTCCTCAGCAGAAGCTGGCATGTTTGTAGTTCGCTGGGAAAAGCCCACAGGAAAAAATATGGGCTTTGGCATGACCTTCACCTCAAACTTTTTTTAGCTCATTACTCATTGATCACAGTACAGACATGTGGAGTATCTGATATATAACCCAAAAAGAGTAATGGGTCAGCAGATACGATTAGGACTGAGATTTTCACAGGTCTCACAAGCAAACAGGTGTTAAATTCTGTCTGAAGATTAAAGGAATTAACATGCTTAGTTAGTTAGTTAGTGTAGATACTCTTACACCACCATGAGGTGTTTTTTAGCAGTAGCATTTCATAAAATGAGAAAAGGGGCTCTACTTTTGGTTTGGTATAACTCTATGCTAATAGCCAGTTTTAGCATTTTAAATATATCAAAAGGATTCAAACCCCCCACAAGCTATTAATCAGACTCACAATGGAGGTGAAGACAGAAATACCTATGAGCATGTCTTAGGTGTTTGATTTTCTGTTTGATAGGCTTGGACAGTTATAACCTTCCCTGCTTGTGTTTTGAATTGTGAGAGAAAGAGCCTGAAGCCAAAGATCTACATTAATAGGTCAGTATCCCTAGGTACCTTCCCCTTTTACCATGGTAATGATTGGCATCTAGCCATGAGCAAAGTTTTCCCTCCACGAGCCCCATCCAAACACCCCACTATCATTCACTGAAGTGTTTCCGCACTAAGTGCTGAAGTGTCATCCCCTCCTCAGCTCTGCTTGACAGATGAGCTTGATCAAGCTCACCCTTTGATCAAGCACAGCTACACTCCTTTGCAAGACTCTGCAGGAAAATGCATCTGCACTGCACTTGCCCTGAGTATCAGCAGAGAGCCAGGCTACCATACTGAATAAGTTCAAGAAATGCCACAGAAATTTCACTTAAAAGTTTTCCAAGGTATCCAAGTGGTTTTCATAACAGCTAAGGACAGTCATTCTGGTTCTTTAGTGCGTGACAAGGAAAAATTGGCTAAAGATGTGTGACAGCTGCTGGCAAACTCATTCAAACTGACAAAGCTCTCGAAGTAACTGCCTGCAGTGAAGAGGTTCACTGCAAAAGCAATCGCTTTTAATTGTAAGAATTTCCCTGGCTCATAATTTTGTTCTGTTCTGAGTCAGATTTCTTAAATCAAGGACACATTATATTTTAGACTGTAAAGGTATGTCAAATCTATCCCAGTTTTTTCAGCAGAAAGGTTTTCTGGCAAAATGATTTTTCCAGTTGCAGTGTTCTCATAAAATGTAAGGGGAAATAAAAAGAGGGGGGAAAAAGAGCAGAAAACAAAAGGGTGAATGATTTTATCTCTCTGGCTTATTCCTTATACCCAGTCCATCTGTTTAAGTTTTGAAATTTGCACTTTTAAGTGTCTAAAATGGCCGGATTCATATGTTATAGAATTTAATGAAAGTTTGATGCCTGAGAGTATTTCTGAATGATTTATCCTTTACATCACAAATTTTTAATTTGCTTTCTCCAAGACAGAGGTATTTTTGCCTCATTATGTAATTTGTGAATGTTGATCTGCTCTACCCAAAACATTAGGTAGATTTTTCAGTTTGAAATCTGCATTCCTATTCTATGAGACTCATCTGATATTTTGAGAATTTATCTGCAGGGTCTGTAATAATATCTTTAAAATCTATACTGGTACTTATAAGGTCTTTAAGACTTGTTTTAAAACCTTGGATCTTGGTTAACCATTGCTAACAAACTCTGAAGTCATCTCAGAAAAGTTCAGGACCTTTAAGCATGTAATCTCTTGAACAAAACCATGAAATAATATTTCTCTGAATTCTCACTATTCAGATTGACATAAAGTTGAATTACCCATAAATCAAGTGCAGAGAGAGATACTCCTCAGAGTATATTCTGCATTTATTTTTGTGATTAATCACAGCAGAAGTGCTAGTGATTATAGAAAATGCACAAGTGTACACGTACAAAGCAGTAGGTAGAGAAAGTATTGAGAACAGCAGTGACTGGCATGCACCAAACAATGCTTAAAACACCATAAATAGCACCAAAAAAAGAAAAAATCAAATGCAATATTAAGATGTAACAGGTGAATCATATTATCATTAGAGATTGTTCAAGATGCTGGAGAAAAACCCCTCTAAAATATTAGATCAAAGTTAGATCAAAATCTGGATTAAAAATACAAGAGTTACTGGGAGGATCAGTAGAATGGAGAGGCTTTTCATAAAAAGTTACTAAAAAAGCTTTGCTTGTTAAGTCCATCAGATGAAGTCTCAGAGAGAGGATATGATTGCTCTATAAAGATCCTTGATGGGTAAGCATCAGGAAGGAGAAAAACTATTTATGGTAAAGGACAGTGCTGACACAAGAACAAATGCATATAAACCAGCTATGGATGCAATTAGGCTGGATATGAGGAGATTTTTAACCATGAGAGAAACAAGAATTGGAAACAGACTTCCAATTAGAAGTGTAAGGGTATAAAACCTAATTGACTCTAAGACAGAGAGCCATACTGGTTTCTGAAAAGAATAAAACAATATTGTGTCATCAAACAACTACACTTCAGGAGCCAGTTTTGTTCCCTTATTGCTATGCACAGGCATATGTGTGGTTTACAAACTGTGTAGAGAATTAATGTTTCTGCATTTTAAAAATTTTAAACTCATTATCCTCATGTAATTTTAATCCATTACTACTGTGTCTGTACAGTACCTTTCAAACTGAGTAGGATTCATTTTGACATGGTGAAAGTGATTAGTCATCAAAATAGTTTTCCGAAATAACTAATCAAATGGGATGATGTGACTAGCACATTATCACCTTCCATTTGAAACTCAAAGCTCATCTGTCACAACAGATAAAACTGAGAAACAGAGACAGGAAAATTTGAGCAAGAGAAACCATTTTCTGATCAATGCTGTGGTGAAAGACTAGATATTCATGCAACTAACATATAACACATGTTAATTTAACATGGAAACATTTTGGATGCTAAAAATTTGCACTGCAAATCTTGTAGACCTAAGGATAACTTTCTTAATGTACATCAGGATAAGTAAATCCATTTTTCCCCCCTGAAATTTGGATAATTAGGTGGAGAGCTGAGGAGATAGGAAGGCTGAGACTGTATTTGGTAAACAACCTGATGTGCTTTTCTGTCATCAAAGGCATCATTGTGCCTATCTCTGACTTTGTACAAATAGACTTTCATGTTCCTGTTTATTATGGATTTATTGAAATCTAAGACTGATTATGTTCCTCATTAAAGATTTAATTAAACTCTAATTTTTTCTGAAAGTAAAAACCACTTCTTCAGTGTAGTGTTCTGCATGTTCTTCCTTGAAGTCTCACCTCAGTAATCCTACTTTATTACAGAAAGTAAAAATAATCATTATTGGAACATATCTGGATTTTATACTCATCTGTGCAGTTTAAAAAAAAATGACACAGGCCTGAATTTTTTTGATTTAAACAGCAATAAAAAATCAATACAAAATCTCTATGGACTTTAATTTAATAGATTTGTAATTACAATTGTTTACACAGACTCAAACAAACAAAAAAGCCCCTAGGCATAAGCAAAAGCTTTAGACATCCAACCAATAAGGAAAATCAACAGAAAAAAACTCTACTTTGCCTCTCTTTCTGACCAAATCTGTAAGATTTCCCCGAGAGCTGCCAGATCAATAACCTCTGCATGCATGAGAAGATCTTGTAGCAGCTCTGTGAAATCAGTTCCACGCTTCATGGGAAATGCCCTTCTGGCGATGCCCTTTCCTTTAGAACAAGAGGCAATCAGTCCCTCAGCTCATTTCACCCCTGTAACTACACCCAAAGCAAATAAAGTGTTCTTCAGACAGGTTCTGTGCCATCCAGGGCATGGCTTTCAGCTCCACACCTGGGGAACAGTTTGGGGACCAGGAGGCAGATGAGCACTGGCTTTGCAGTTGCAGTGCTGGCTTTTCCTGCACCGTGGAGCCTCACGTTTTGGTAGTCTAATTTGAAGGTGGTCAAGGCTGAAATAGACAAGGCAAGTAACATCTAGAATGAGTACTTCAGTGCTACCCATGCCAAAACAGCAAAATGGACTCTGTGTCCAGACTGAGGACCAGCATGTGCTAAGGCCATCCCTGTGCTCTTCACCCTCCTGTGTTTAAGGGCCACAAGCTTTAAGTCAGAGTCTAGGATTGCATCACCATTTTCTCTGCTTCTCCCAAGAGACTCAAATGAGTTCCAGCCTGTTCTCCAATTCTTGCCCATTTCTTGCACAGACATTGGCTAAGGCCTTACCCACTTTAATGAAATGAGATGGAACTGAAATTTTAGTGAGTGCAGACTTTAGAGCAGATGCTGCACCCTAAGCCTGATGCATGGCCCACATAGGCAGTACAAGTAAAGGAGCAGCAGAGTTACCCTGCATGCAATCCATCTCTGGTGAGATGACTAAACATCAGTGTATTTACAAGCCTCTTGAGGTCAAGATATTCTAAAGAAACTCTAGTTTTCAAAAAGTGCTTTTTATTCATTATCTCATTTTCCATATTATTAACTGTTTCCTAAAACCCAATTTTTCCCCTATAAATTATCTGATAAAAGTGAAGGAGTGCTTGTAACAGCCTCCATTGCATGAAAGCCTGAAAGATCAACACATTATATTTTAATTGTTGTTAGCTGAGTATTCAGCAGCACTGACTTCCATTAATAGCATCTGTACCTGTATTTCACATAGTCTTGGTGTCTGAATGTGTTTTTATTTTCAGTCAGAATAGACTTGTGATCAGTATTAATTTATTGGTAAAATTAAGACTCAGAAAACACTATAGAGACAGATAGAGTAAAATAAAGCTGATTTTAAAGATTATTTCATCAAAATGGGTCCCATTTTAAGACTGTGTTAGCTTTCAACATTTTAAAGCTTCGCTGATTGCATTTAAATGGCTTTAGACATGTAGTGTCAGACCAGACAGAGTCATAAGTTAACTGGTTTTCTCCATCAGAAAACAAATTTCATGAAATTTTCAGGACATCATTCATTATACATTTCCTTTTGGTGCCTCCTTGAAATGCTCCACTTCAGACACTTAAAACACAATCAAGATCACATAATCTCAGAAGGATTTTCTTCCTAAGTGTACAGTCCCTGATTGTGCCCCAAGTAATGAGCCTATCAGTTTTATCTGTTGATGTGGTGCTGAAATGGGTAAGTAAAGTTATAAATGACACTGAAAATCACTAACACAAGGGACAGTAGAAACCCATTGCTATTTTACAAACCCTAAATTCTAAACATTTAAGTTGTCTTGCTGTGCCCCAGATTGTATACTGCTTTATAATCTCAGAGTTGGGGAATTTAGTGGGTTGGGGAATTTTTGAGGAACACCTCAAGAAGAGTAGCTGCTTTAGTAAAACATTAAAATGGGGGTTGTTTTTTTCTCATCAGAAGGGCTCTTTGTCTGTTGTATATAACTGCCAGGTTTCTACTTTACTGAAGAAAACATTCTTCATGCATCAACCTGGCCAGCATTCTTTATTATACACTTCTTCCCAACACTTTGTGCAGGTAAATCAGAAGCAGATGAAACTGTAAACACTTCTATCTGCCTTTGATTAGGCATTATTTCAGCTTTCTCAGCACATTGCAGGGTCAAGAACACAGAGCATCATCAAAGCTGACTCTGGCATGAAGGCTGAGAAATGTCCACCATGTAAAACTCCATGAAAAGTTTTACTGTCTCAAGACCCTTCTGTCATCTGCACTATTTGAATCTGCCATAGCTGTGTGAGATTGAATCATGACTTGGTGTTGCTGCTTTTCAAGGATTTCCTGTCTCACTGTTGTTAAGGTCTGTAGCTAGTTAATCTCCATTATGTAATAGGTAAAATACATGCCTCTCCTCTTGAAAAATAACATCAGTTACAGTATTGATTTTAATCCAGCACTTTTGTATTGATAAAACACCATGTTTATAAACAGGCTTTAATTGGTGCATGGAAACAAAATTTTTGAATTAGAGTTCACTAAAGCCAGTCACTTGTTTCTGAACTGGAATAGTGGAAGTTTATTTTTTTCAAAAGCTATTTACACTACAGCCTCAAGCACAGAAAGGCAATAATTTCTTAAACATTGCAGATTCTATATATCAACTAGAAGATAAATAGTAATTACTTTATTTTAGCACCAGATTATCTACTAATACTTAGAAGTCTTAGGAATTACAGTTCATGCTGTGTCAAAGTGAGAGGCTTTATTCCTGCTCTGGATAAGGGTCATCCTCTGCATAGATTTCAGCATGTCAGATGGAAGGTATTAGGCAATTCCTATACTTTATCTGCTCTGGTATAATTTTGGTTGTGTATCAAGAAACTTACTGGAGACATCCCTTTCCTTTAGAAGTGATTGTTAAGTAACAGGGTGTTGGCATTTGGTTCTTTTGAGTTGTGGTTTTTTAATCTTCTGAGAAGCCCACATTGCTTTGGCATCAAAATTGTCACCAAGTAATGTGTTTTTGTGGCAATGGTGGCAATGATCATAATTCTACTGGTGCCAGTTGAAACCATGTGAATGAAACTTGGCTCTAAACCAAGGCATATGATCTAAACATATATATGTAGGTGTTCATAAGCCATTATGGCATCTAAGCTCCCTTACAGAATGCTTACAGCCATCAGAGACATCATTCATTCTGGGAACAGAGATCCTTCAGCAGTTTATCTTCAAAGAAAAGTGGCTTGATTCAAATAGAGGCAGGAGGTTGCAGGGCCCGTCTATTGTGTCTGCTACCACTGTGGGGATGTCTCAAATGCCCCAGGGTATTTCATCACTGGACACTTATGCTTGGGCAACTGAACACCTCTGACAGTCACTGGGTTAGTTTTATAACCTTTCCCATCACTAGAGCTATCATGAGCATAAAAATTGGTCAGGTGAAGCTGTCTGGAGCTGGACTCTCTAAAAATCTGAGATAATATCCATGAAAAGCCATTACTGAATTACATTAGAACATGACATTCAGCAGAAATGTTCCTTAAAAAAAAATGTCCATCTACCTTAAGAGGAGAAGGGTGTTTATATTCTTATGTAAGGGTTAAGATGGCAGAAATAGGAGGAGGGAAGAGAGAGACTGGAGGATGCCATGTGAGAATGAAGGAAAACAGAATGGAAAAAAAGTAAATGAAAATTACTCAAATCACCCTACAAGAAAACAAAGCTGCTTTTCTTCTCATTTTACTTTTTAGATAGGTTGTGATTGTTCACAAAACATTTCAAGCAGATGGATTCTGCTAGTTTGTCACTTGTTTTACCAGCTCTCACTTGGAGTCACAAAAAAAATACTGTGAATCATGAGAAAGTTTTCATAATACAATGCCATAAACATACCACTGACTTTGCATATAGGAAAGCTAAATTGTGAGGAAAGAACCTGGACTTTAATGCAATATCCCAGTGCCACTGCAATCAGTTGTGAAGCTCCTCTGGATTTGACTGGGAACAGATTTTGACCTTGAAAAAATAGCTCTGTGTGTAAAAAGGCCATCACTTAATATAGTGTTCTCAGTTATTTTACTTGAAAAATATGTGCTGTATTTATATCCCCCTGAAAGAAAAGCAAACATTTTTTGCTTGTCATACTGTTTCAAATTTATATCTACACAGGAAAAAATCATATAGGAGCTGTGAATCACATTCTGAATCCAAGCTTTTAAAAGGTGGGGGAAGGGGGAGGGCTGAGCCTTCCTGGCCCTGCTGTTAGCAGTTCTCATTTTCTGTAAAGTGTAATCAGTTGTGGCACCAGCAGCACAAGAGCCGGATGTTGGTGCTGGCAAAGGAGTTCCTGTTGTGCCTTATGACTGGCTGAGCATCTGAAGGGCAAAAGGAATCCTTCTGTTTAAATATCTAACATTTATTTTAAAATTTAAACACAGAAGCTGTTCTTCTGAGAAAGGTACTATAACTGGTAGAAGCGTGGTTTATGGTCTGTCACTGGGGATCCATGTTACTTTCCTGTAGTACGGCACATTCAGGATTAATAAGAACGCTTTGCTATTTCAGGTCTTGTGAAGCAATTTTTTAAGGCCATAAATTTTCAGGCTGATATTTTGTTTGTGCTGTCTGTAGGAAAAAGGGTACCTTTGCACGAAATACTGGATGGCCAAAGGCAAACCACAAAATGAAATCCAGGGGCTGATGGGGATTAGCAGAAGGGTTTAGAAAGGGAAATCTGTGTATTTAACTTAAGAGGTGATGAAACATTCATCTAATTTATAAATATTTGATGAGCGGACTTTGAGGTAGATAAGGAGTGTTCAGGACAGCACTGAGCAGAAGAGCTGAGAGCAGATAAGAGTTATGCAGAGAAAGAAAAGGCTGTGATAATACATGAAAAAAGAAAACTTCATTCGAAGTCTACTCTCTTTGACTGTTGGTCTACAGAATAGTCTTCAAGGACAGCAACAGAACTATCACTATTTTGAACTCTTTATTAACATTACTTTGTATTACAGTAGTGAGCAGACTCCACATGAGATCAAGGTCTTTTTTACTGAGCCATAGCGGAGAGCAAAATATGCCATAGGATAATCCCTGACTTGAAAATCTAATGAGATTGATAAGGCATACAAAAAAGAGAAGAAAAGTAAAGGCAGGAGAGATTTCCTAAGGTTACAACCCAAATAAGTGATGGATTTATTTATTTATTACTAATTTATCTAGTGAAATGAAGCCATGATACATAGAGTTTAAAATTACAGCTGTGTGTTAAGAGGAGATGAGCCAAACAACTCTTTCTTCTGGAAAACTCTCCCATTTGCTATAATTGTCTCACATAAGCAGAGTGCACAGTGGCATTGTGAGTGCATTTTAGGTTATTAGCATTTACCTCGTAATAAGATCTGTGTTAGACATTTACACTGAATACTGTAAGCTCCTCTCAACAACTTACAGCTAGTAAATCCATTTCCCTCATTGTTTTCCATTGCTGAAAAACGCATAAAATTGGAATTAGGAGAAAAGTCCCTCTAGTGAGGATTGCATAACTCTACTCAAGGCACTGCAATAACCTCTGGTTTTATGTAGATTATCTTTTATTTAATAAACATACACTTATTTGGGAAGATCTTACGATCTTAAAATTTTTTAGGAACCCTGGGAAGCCTTGGGAGTTTTGCAGTTTTCTATGATTGCTGAGATAGAAGCTCTGTGTGGCAGGGGGTCCATGTTTGACAATCAGAATTACCAAAAGCAGCCCATTTATGTGCTGACTCTGCACTCTTAGGAGCAACATTAATGTAAAAAAATGTATTTTACCACATGTCAGAAAATGCTGCTGATGTTCCTAGGCTCCTTTTTTAATGATAAAGTGCAGGATCAAGGTCCTGGCAGTACATGTAAAATTGTACAATGCAGTTTTCAAATACTAAAGGAAGATGCAAGAAGTAATACACCTCACAATTTGCTGATTTTTTTGCACTCATTGGAGAAACAAGATAAAAAATGTTTGAGGAGATTTTCTTTTAAGAGAATGAGCATTTGCAGGCTTACATAGCCTTCTGGCAGAATTGTGCAATAGCAGGTCATATTTTTATGTACAGAAATATTGTGCAATTTGTTTAGAAACTTAGTGTTTCTTAGGGTATAATTAACTTCATGAAGATAGGTGGTTCTTTCAAGTCTTGGTCTTCATTTCCATTTCCTTATATTTTACCTTCTTTTTCTCACATTTCTGTATCTGATTTTCTATTGTATATTTTGTTCTTTTAAAGAGTATTTGTTTCCTACATATTTCCTCTGACTTTCACAGCTTGCATCTGTATGGTTCTTCCCAGAAAGCTGTGAAGGAAATCTGCACAACAGAAAATCAGCAAGTTTTAAATAAAGTAGGGTGCTGATGGAACATTCATCACCCATTTAGATAATGCTATAATATATGTCTACAAAAAAAAAAAAAAAGCACCAAAACACCAACAAACTAACCCAAACTAATAAACTATGTTCCATAAAATCACTTTTCAGCTTTTAAGACAGCTGAAGACATACCACAAACATACTGTGGGAATGAAACCCTTAAATGTAGATAAATTGTCATTCAGTAGGATTGTCTTGAGTTTCTTGGGAACAAAAATCCCATGGTTTCTTTTTCCACTGTATTTCCCTTTTATTTGACTACAGCTCTTGAAATGTGCTCAACATCGTACAGATACAGAGGCAGAGATTCTGTTGCAATGTATGTGCAGTATAAATAGCTGAGAGAAGCAATACTCCCTGTAAACCATTGTCAAGGTTTCCTTCCTTCTCCCAAAGGATTTATCCTGACTGTCCCTTTTCTACAAGTAGAAAATGTCCCTGGACAGATGTTTTAGGGTGTGTTGCTTTCCTTCTCCTCAGATCACCATCTGGCAGATTCCTGTTCAGCAAGACTCCACAGGAGAGGATGGACACTCAGATGGGAACTGGCATGCTGATGGTTCTGCCTGAAAGGGATTTACCCACATTTCTCTACTGTGCTCCTCCCTCACTGTTTCCTCTCCTTGAAATCACTTTCATTCATTGCTTGCATTCTTCCGTTCCTCAGAGCACCTCTAGATTTGTCACTTTTCCCATTCCTCCTCTTTTGTACCTTACACACCTGACATGAAGCAGTTTTGTTTCTAATTTTGATTACTTTTTCTTTGCTCCTTTATCTACCTGCAGATCCCTGTAATGATGGGGAGTCCCTCTGCTCTTTTCCTCAGAGGAGACCAGAATTCAGGATGAGAAGCCTTGGACAATCCTGCAGTTGGGCAGCTGACAGCAACCACAGCATGCACTGCTTGCCAAAGTTGTCTCCAGTTCTGATTGGGGGCTACATTTAGCAGTGATCAACTTTAGGTAATTTCAATTGAGGCTTTTAAAAACCATGTGGCATTGGCAATTATAGATGTTAGTTCTTTATTTCCTTTCCAGCGCTTGCGGCTATGGATGAAACATTTTCCACAACAAAAAAAGAAGTCGCAGTATGAAAAATTCAGAGTCACAGAAGAAGTAAAAGTTTCAGAAAAATACCCAAAGAATAAAAAGCTGTGTGATGAGATCTTATGAGCTGATGACACAGAGCAGGGTGCTGAAGAAATGTCAGCCAGTACTGCAGCTCCAGCTGCAAGTACTTGAGAACTGGAGTTCAGGGAGATTAATCCCTCATCAGAAACACAGACCCTTTATACCTCCTATAAGTGGTTGGGCCTAAAAAGAGATATTGACATCTCTGAAAAGACAGAAAATGTACAGAAAGCAAGTTGAAGAGCACTTGCCTGTGCATAAGGGTTGCAGCTGATCTGCCTGCAGTACCTTAAGTCCATCTGGCTTAGATATACAGAATACTCACAGCAACACAGTCTTTGGCAAATGGTTCTATAGCTGCAGTGAAACCTCAGGCATCATTGCTCATGGTACCTCAGACAGCTACCTTAGAGCTAATTATCCCTCTCTGTGCTATTGTCATGCTCTCTGAGAGAAGTCATCCATCAGGAGGTGCTTCTTGTGACACATGAACCTTCAGTGGACCCTTCAAGGTGCCAGCCATTGTTCTAGCAGACACCTGCTCCTCCTCACTGGTCTGAGCAAGGACACACGGACATCAGGGAGGCTGGGGTGGGACAGCCCTGCCCTGCCCTGCCTGTGTTCAGGGTCACAATCACACTTTGCTGTTGGATGCTTCATGGGGCAGTGCTGTGCAACTGAGAGCGAGCACTGGGAGAATGGGCAGCAACTCCAGCACAGAACCCTTTGCAATCTGGCTGTGCAGAAAGTGCCCTTTTTGCATGGCTCACCAAAATGAGGAAAACTTGTAAAATACGGTGCTGTCTCAAGATTGTTTATGTGCAAGCTCAGAAGGAAAGTGATGAGTTCCATTGGGAAAGGGCAGAACTAGGTAAGCAGGCAACGCCACTGAGGATGAAGCTGAACCTTGACAAGCACGATATACAGCACATTGAAAGGAATGATTTAAGTTATAAGTACACACAGATAGTCCCTGAATTAGCTGCAGTCTCATGCAATAAAGAATTGGATTTTGCAGCAAACAGCTCCCAGTCTGCTCAGAGATTGGGAAAACAAAAGCATTTAGCTGCATTAAGGATGAATAAAAATTACGTGTTCAAGATCAGGGCTTGTGCATATATGTTGACATATGGCAGTGATTTCCAAAGTGTTTAAATAACTGAGATTGGCAATCAGACTTTTTTTTTTTTTCCACATCATGTAAAGGGAGATTAAAAAGTCTGTAGGTAATTAATTTCATGGAAATAAGGGGGAACTTGTCAACATCTGTAAACACCAGTCTGTTTGCTCCTAGCCCTCATCAGTGGAAAATGCATTGAAAATCAGATTGCCTTCTACAGGTAATCTTTGTTACCTCTGTCTCCCATGACACGAGAAACCAATTTAAATTAACAGTCTGTTATAGCAAGTATGGATTTTAGGCTGCCCTATGCAGGGCAGTTGTCTGGGTATGGTTCAGACCATTCCCTTCTTGAGCTTCCTATGCCACTGGTTCTGGGCACTTCCTCACTGGCTGGGGGAAGCTGAATATCCCAGTTAGGAAATATTTGCTTTATAAAAGCTAGAGAGACAGGTGTCATCCTTAAAGACTTTGAAAATTTCATTCTGAGAGGTATCTCCTTGTTTGACAGGGAACCTGAGTATTTAAGGCAGATGCAATGAATCAATCTTTTGGATCAAATACTTGTTTGTACATCTGTAGACAGTAATTAGAACACTACAGAATTCATGTGCTACTGCATCAGCAATATGTGTCTCAGTATCCCTAAAGATCTGAACACTGTAAAAACACTGAGTCATGAGTTTTTACTAGGGAATTTTAAGACTGGAATTCTCCTCAAGGAAACATATTTCAAATGATCAGAGGTACTGTGAAAGCAGAAAACGTGGCCAATGGATGGCTGCAGACACTGATGACCTGGATACAGCTAAAATATTCAGACCTTTATGGCTCAAGACCAAATGTCAAATATGACTCATTATGACTGAGAGATCAACTTTAAGTGAAAATCCATTCAAATCAATAATCAGAACTAAAACTAGACATGGAATGTACGAAAATAATTTCTCTATGCAATACATGCATTAAAAGAGTTGTGTGCTTCCCTTCTGAAATCACAAGTTTATTTTTATTAGTGCTTCAAACCTGCAAGGTTAATCTGTAGCAAAGGATGACTAATAGCCTTCAAAGATAAATTAGACAAAATATAGCTGCACCTTAGCCCATTATTTGAAAAATAATATAAAATCCCACAGCTAAGTTCCCTAACTAGTGCATTTACTACCCAGTAATTCTCAAGTCACCTGAGTAAATGTTCCAATAAAACATTCAAGCACAGTGAAACTAAAAAGCATACACAGCACAAAGCCTTTTTTAGATAGTCAATAATGGTGTTGCATACAATTAAAAATGGGAGATGTAACTTAACTCTACATGTGGGTGTAGGATCTGGTAGCAGACACCTAGTTTTGTACAGCTAAAATCCAGGAAGGCCTAAAAACCACAAGGAACAGAATTCAGTATGGCAGGTCCTCACTATCATGTGTGGAAATAATCATCATTGTCAAAGTCATGTTCTGCTTTTCAGTAACCTCACATTTCGATGGCATTGTGATGTTACTTGTCAGGAGCATCAATGAATTTGCTTTGATATTTTAATGAGATTATAGATTAGAATTGCTATTTGCTTTCCAGAAATAACTATTATACTGCTTTGTGCCCACAAAATAGTGCTTTCATGCCTCCACATTTGCAGTAAAACTTCTTTCCTATGTAATCTCAAGGAACAGTGATTTTATATTAACTTAAATGGGCCCTGCTAAATATATATGAATACTGTTCTGCTTCCCCAAGACTGTGTGTTATCTGCAGCATGACTGCAAATATATCTCAAAAAATAAAAACATAAAGTTTTATGTTATAAAATGAATGGGGAGAACCATGTTCCTATACATTACTCAGGTACTTCATGCTGTAGATGAGGTGGCTAATCTCACACAAATCGAGTAATTGAAAATAGTATGAAACTGAATTTTCTTTTGTTTGTTAATGAACACACTCCTAAAAAAAATGTTGAAAACAATTATCCAAACTTGAGATATTGATAGAAGCAGAAAAAAATGAATACCAAAACACAGCAAAAGCTCAGCTCAATTTGTTTACTTGCTGGTGAGCTCAACAATTCAGGTACTTGAATACACTTCTGCTCCCAACAATTCCCACCCTTCTAATTTCCTACAATTCCCTCCCTTATTAAGCAAACAAACAAAAAATATTGGGACAGAAAATGAGGTTTTCAGGGCCTAAGCAGCCACTCACCCTTGCTGGGGGAACGACAAACACAAAGTAGACTTGTCTTACTCATGCAAAAAGAGCAGTCTTGCTTTAAGAAGTAGTCCTTAACTTGAACAGTTGCAACCCGACTATGAAAATAGGATTTGTGAGTGATCAGCTTTGGAAGAAAGATAAGTGAGCAGAAACCTTTTTGCGCTCCCCAGAGTCACGCTGGGGACTTTTACAGGGTGCCCCTGAGCACTGGTGTCAGTGTGGATCTGTAACTAAAACAGCAGCAGACAAGCACAGCCCATGATTTTGGTTGGTCCCCCATTCCTGGTGTGTCGCGGCTGATGGACAGCGCTCCGTCGGTGCTCCCTGTGCTCAGAGCCAGCCCAGCACAGCACTGCTCTCACCTGCTGCCCGTGGGCTCCACCAGTGGCCAGCTCTGTGTCCTGATGGCTGCTGGAGCAGAGCTGCTTGGTGCTGCTCTTGGCAGTGGATGCAAACACTGATGGCACCATCAGTGCCTGACTCAGGCTCTTCCCTCTCTCTCATCAGTGCAGACGTGGAAAGGCTGCTCCCTTCTTAAACTTGGTTAAAAACATTCTGCCATCTCAACTGAATTTTTCCTGGTTAACAGCCTTGCCTGATTTTTGGTTACCTTTGTGCCTCCCAGGGAGAAAAATGACTCATCCCACTTGCTGCCTTTGAAATCACAGTGCTACAGGAAAGAGACATCCCCTAATCACTCCAGTATTCCTGGGCCATGCACAGACCAGTGCCAGAGAGTAATTCTGTTTTTGTAAATTAATTTTTACCAAAAAGAAAAATATATTACCTGACCTGCTAAAAAACTAAAGTGGAACTTTCCAAAGTTAAATGATGCAAACTGGGGAACTGTCTGCATTAAATACACAGATGGGTCTATGAGGAACTGCAGGACAGAGAGTTTTTACAATCTGTGTAAATGCTTTCATCTTAAAATGAGAATCTGTGACTGCGGGTATATGGCTGAGCATGAAACCTCAGGAGCCATAGCCCTTGTAGTGAGTGGCACTTAAAGACAAAACAGCATATCAGAAAAACTGCCTAAAATAGATTTACCTATATAAGCTAGAACTTGTCAGTCTGGGGATAAAAATTTAAACACAAGCCACCTCATGACAACGTAATATAAATACAATTTAGACCATCTTTCGATGAATAAGTGCAACAACTGGTCCTTTGATCAAAAGTAGCATGTGAAAATACAACTGATAATAATGTTTCCTTAAATAGGTGTCTCTCTTTAAAATTGCATAACAGATTAATGAAAACACCAAATTTATCTTTAGCAAGTTCAATGAGTCTACATCAAGATTATTGTGAGGAAAGGAGATTGGGGATCCTTTCTGATGATTGATTTACCCAGTCTGGATTTTTTCTGTGTTATATTTTTGTATGGAAACGTTTGCCTGAATCTATGTGCAGTTCAGAGTTGCCCAATGCTATGTGGCTGAGACACCTTTACTTGTTTATTTAAATGCACTCTTAGAAGCCTGCATTGCTCAGAATCAGTGTTTACTGTCTTTCAGTAAGGCTGTATAAGTCATCAAAAATATTTATAATAATTAGGAAGCCATGTCCAGCTATAGGATATGGATAAAAAAAAAATCTTATACTCTTCATCTTCTGTTGATGACCCTGGATTTTGTTCTCTGGATGCTTCCAGATTACTGCCTTTAGTACTGATATTATTCAATACATTCAGGCTACAGGCAGATCTTGGTGCTTTCCATGCCAAGTCAAATAAATTCAGCTACTGTGCCCAAAAGATAAAACTACTTGTACATTTGTCATCAAACAGCACTTCTGGGATCCATTAATATGGAATATGAGACTCTTCTCCATTAATGCTGAAGGGCTTATTAGAAATTGGACTCATACAGCGGCAGATACTGAACTTTTCCTTTCAAAAAGAAAGTTTATTGTCAAGACCTTAACATTAGAAGCTAAAAGTATTTATTATATACTTCGGACTCACTCTTATAAAGTTTTTCTGGATGGCTGATACAGAACATCTCATCCAGAAGCAACTTAGCTAATCAAGAAATAAAATAACATTCACTTTTTCTTTTGTAAGACATGACCTTTAATTGCTGATCCCTTTTGAATTTCCTTTCTCATCTGGTATTATTTTTGTTTTAAATTTGGTTACATTTTAATAAAGTTTTGAGGTTTGGGTTTTTTTCCCAGGTTTATTTTTGAATAATCAAGGAGTTCCTGTACATAAAAAATTGGAAGGAAACCTCTGATTTTTACAGACAGTTCATCAAAATGCTGAGAAAAAAAAGAAAAGTCCAAACTTTGTTATCTGTGATACAGTACAAACAATGAAGCAGAACAGTTGATAAATACTTGTAAAAATGAAAGGACTTTCAAAAAAAACTATAGAAATCTCAGAAAGAATCAAGAATGAACTTGAATAATGGCAATGATGACACATTTCCAACAAAGCCAAGACAATAATTGAATAGAGCAATGGCTCTTAAATGTAATATGAATTAGGGCAAGATGGGCCAAAGTTGAATATATGGTATTGCTGATATTAGTTGAATTCAGCTTCTTGCAGGATTATCCCAGATTTGATTGGCAGACATAGGAAAAGTAACATTTATCACGTAAAATAAAATTAATGAGGTGTTTGACTTGAAGAACTGAGTTCTGCTATAGGGTTTGAGAAAATGGTCCATGTAGAAATGTAAAGACCATGCAACTCCACCTGACTAAACACTCAGATGCAGAAGATATTTTCCAAGGTGCTGGCTGAGAAGCAGCCAATGAACTTCATATTCTGTAGCATCTGTGAGCAGCCTTTTGGTAGCTCTGTGAAGTTTTGATATCTTAGAGAAACCAATCAGAAACCCTTCTACAGCACCTTACACACACACACACACACACACACACAGAAACACACACAAATAATGTTTTTGTTGTCAAAGTCTGGGAATTGGAGTCCCTGTGTGTGAGCTGCCAAGTTTAATTGTCCTTATTTTTATGCTGAATGCTTACTTTTATGATACACTGCTTCTTTCAGGGAAGGCAGCCTGTGTTGCAAAAATTCCATATATATGTCCATTCTTGCTTTTTCTAACAAAATCTTTACATTGATCACGTTATTTACTTTCTTATGTCTTGCAATACCTTATTTACATGGTCTGAATTTTAACATAAAAATATGCATCTTTTTCAGAAATAAAAAGGCATTTCTGTGTATCTGCAAGGTTTTTATTTAAGTGCTGAAAATATAGATGTACTTAATAGGAATTCTTTAAACAGCAACAAAGGCAATTGCCATAGCAGGGATCCTCTACAGACAAATTTTCTGTGAAAATGAGGTAGATGCAGTTTCCTGAGAGTAGGCAGTGAAATCAGTCACAATACAAGTTATAATGGAATTAGGGCTCTTGAAAAAATCTGAGGTCTGTTAAGGAAGGAAATCCTTGTGACTGAGACTGTTCCATCCCTGTGCTGTCAAGGCATCATCAAACCCAGAGCATTGCTATTCAAATAAAATCTGTATAAACAGGAAAATGAGCTAATAGGGAGCTCTCTTAAGAAAGGACCAGTAATGGCACAGCTACAAACTGTGCAAGTGCTGAGGATGAAATGCAGGAAGAGATTTCTGTGGCTGGATCACAGGTGGAAATACAGGAAGGAAGTCTGGAGATGGGCAAATTAAGCCAGGGACAGATAAGTAGAGATAAGTATTCATGGACAATAGCAGAAGGCAGAAAATAAGTATAAAATGAGGTACAGCTTGCAAGGGTCATTAAGATGAACAAGAAAACATTCTGTAAGTAGCTTCAGAGAGAAAGGAAGAAGCCAGGGAAGAGCTGGTCAGCTACAGAGTAAAGTTTTTAGCAATGGTCTTCAGAAAACACTGTCAGCTGTGGTCAGAGAGCTAAGGCAATTAGGGCAGTAAAAATGAAAGCTCAAGGTGTACCACAAAATATATGAATATGTAAGGAATACTTATATTTAGTAGACATTTGAAATTGTTTGAACTGTGAGAGTTGAATGCAGTTGAATGCAATTGTGAGAGTTCATGCAATTGAAATGGGAAGCATAACACTCTGTAAAATATCACACCAGCTCTTTGTTTTTATGTTTCAAACAGAGTGAAAGGAAAACCAAAGTATTGTCTAACAATAACTTTTACTTCGGTACTTGGAAAAATACAGAATCACATAAAAAAACCCTATGTATTTTCTGTAAAAATAACAAGGCAAGTAGCACTCAATTCATCATGTCCAGCCATGAATGCTTTGTGGACTCCTGGTCACTCCATCTCAGAGGGGATTGAGTAGAACAAAGCTGATCAAAATTTTGAACAGCTTCTATAAAATAAGGCAATTAACAGAGCAGAACAAACAGATTGGAAAATAGATGATTTAGGCTGTCTGGAAAAAGCCTATAAATTCCTGAAGAAAGTGAATAGGCATTGATTATTCACTGTTTTTCACAATTCAACAACAGCAGGGCAGCCAAGAAAATAATGTTTAATAGGCTTAAAACAATAAAAGGAAAGCCTTTTTCAGGGAGTATATGACTGAGCTGTGGAACATATTGACATAATACACTGTGGAGACCAAATGGGACCAGTTAAATTCGTGGAGGGTTTGCCCATCAGTGACTATGAAACATAATGAACAGTAAGAGAAGCTGTAAAAACAAATATAATCAGGGATCATAAAAAGCTGACCTAAGATAAATTGGAGAAATTACTGTTGTGCATGCTGCTATTTTTCTCGTTGTGTAACAAATGCCTGATAAGACATGCAGTTAATTTCAGATAACCCTTGTTAACACAGTATTTTTCAAATAGTTTTTGTGTCCTTCTAGTTCACTGGTAAGTAAGATAGTGGACTCAATACACAGTTATGATGGACTTTGCTAGGATTTTTCAATTTTTTTTTGTTTTGTTTCCTATCCAGTTCTTTATCTGTGAGAAGTTCTTTGCCTTTCATCTAAATTTTTTGTCATTATATTAAAAAGTATTGAATCCTTTTTACCCAGCATTTCATTACTTGTTATTAATTTGTTTCTCACTTTAAAAAAAGAGCTTTTTGTAGCCTACATATATTTTATCAGCTTCTTTTAAATAGAATAAGAACTCATGATGGTCTAGGACACACTGAACATACTCAGCTCTTCACCTCTGCTACAGAGTGTAGCAAAAGTGTGAGAGAAATAGTTAGAAATGTAAGCAATCATAGATCCAGGACACAGAGCCTGCAAAGAGGGGCTGAATTAAGTAGACCTGTTTAGCATTATGGAGATATAATGGAAATGTAGTAAAAAAATGAGATTCTGGTAACAATCTTTAAATACATGAAAAGCTGATGCAAAGAGAGAAGCTGTCCTTCACATCCCAGTGAATAACATCTAGGTTGGGTGTTAGGGCAAAGGCTTTTCATGGTAATATGGTAAAAATTGCAACACATTCATGCAGAGGTTCAGACTTTTCTAGCACTGGAGATGTGCCATTGGGAGCTGGTTGGACTCACTGCTGCTAGAGGGAGCACAGATCCACTTCTGAGCATCTCTCTGGGATTCTGTAGGCAAAAATTCATTAAAGCTTCCCAACAGCCTTTCTTCATTAAGCCCCAAGGGGAGTTCTGTGATTTCTTTTACTGTTTGTTTACAGAATTATTTTTTTTTAAGCCTTGTGGCTATCTTCATTTTTAGAGGAGAGAGAAAACACTGCTAAGTGATCACTTGGGTCATGATCCTTTTTCTATAGAAGTTAATGAGATTTTTGTTTCTTTGGAGGAGGTTGAATCAGAAGCTGAGATAGGAAGTTTTGAACTTACAGCTACAATGAGCAGTGAACAATATTTAAAAGAAAACTGGAATGAATGGGAAGGTTGAGTGGATAAGTTAAAATCAAACTGATTCCCCTTGATCTTTTTGTTTCTGGTGCTGCAATGTGTTCTGCTGTTTTTTTGTTGCATTGCCTCAGCTTTTTTGAGCAATAGGGAAGGGCAGAGTTCAGAGCACATTTTTCTTCAGGACAGGAATTTCCAGCCAGACCAAGCTGGGACCCTGGGCAGCAGCTCCCCAGTTAAAAGAGCAGTGGATGCTGCTGGCCAGAGCATTGTGCTCTGCATCAGACATAGGAGTTTTAAAGCTTTGTCTATTGATTTTGGAAATTATTCAAAAGAACTCATTATTCATAAACAATCCCATTTTTTCTGACTCTAATTCATAAAGTGCTTTTAATATTATGCCATGAATTAATCAGTGCCCAACCTTATCAATTATTAATAACCAAGAGGATTATTTTTGTAACAGCAGACTCATTATCATTTTACTTGATATGAATTTCCAGTGTAGCTTTGTCAGAAGCAGCAAGCAGTGATGAAGATGTTTTCCTAAGTTGTGGATCTGAAGTCACAGTTCAGCTAATATTTTGTTGTTTTAACAAGCACCATTCTTCTAATGAATAAAGTAGCCAGAGGCTGCAGCTGATATTGTGACAAGATTTTAAATTAGAACAAGCAAATCACCAGAAAAAATGTAACTCCCAGCCTATCTTCCAGACCAAAAATTTAAAATACATGGCTTTTAAAGTCCTGAAAAGCTAGGATACTCTTTAGAGTTCTCATATTTTGCTTTTGAACATGTAGAAGTTAGAGGTCGAAAGAATTCCAGGATACTGCCAGGAAGACTGTTGCAAACTTTTCAGGTGTGACCAGACCCTCTTGTTGTTGCAACAAACATTTAGACAGCCCAGAATTGAGATGTGTGAAGTTGCCGTTCCAAAAACATTTAGTCACACAGTACAATATTTCATAGTGATGCAAAGCATTTTGTTGAAGAAGAAAGAGCTTTGCTGCAGCAGTTATGCAAACTGCTATGTAAACTTACTGCAGATATATATTTTAAACTCCAGTCAGGATTTAATTCCAAACTTGCCTTTTGTCTGAATGGGCAGTTGAGTGAATGCCTCCATTGTCTCAGAAATCCTTGTTCTAATAATACAAAGATACAAGAAATACAAATGTATTTCTACTTAGACAAAAGCTAGTAAATTTTTGGTCACCCTCAAAGAGATTCATCTCCTTTCCTGTGTGCACCTGCAATATCAATGTTCATGGACACTGCTCACCTAGATTTCCTTTCAAATGGTGGGGAGAAACAGGCAGCTTGTTTGTTAGGTGTTTGGACTCATCAGGATCATCTATGTCACATTAACCTTCTCTGCCCTCAGAAATAATCAGCAATGGTGTTTCCACAAGCTTCTCAATCAGAATGTTTTACTTGTTTCAGCACTAAATACTGTCATTACACGTAAATGTAATTTATGCCTCATGCTTACACACATGATTTTGTGTTTTACAAAGCATGTTTTACATACTTTGAGGTCTAAAGACTGAAAGTCCAAAATACAAACCTGCAGGCATAAGTAGAAGTGAGAACTGCATGTAGGGGCAAGTCAGAGTGGCAGCTGCGCCCACGGGTCTGCGCTGCCATGTACCCATTCCAGCCTGGCTCCAGGATGTGTGTGTATAAATACATGTGAGGACCACGACCTTGATTCTGGAAGGCTTTGCATAGAATACAAAAAAGCCCCAAGGTTTTTCTGCAGAGGCATATCAGGTGCAGTTTGCACAGGTGATGGTAAATGCTCACACAGCTCTCTGCCACAGGGAGTCTGTGCCCTCTGCTTGATGTGCAGCTCACCTGGAGGAGCAGGACTGGGAAGAGATGACTGTCACCATCATATTTTCTGGAAAAATCCCCTTGCCCAGGAGTCTTCTCCTGGGAAGCTGAGAAGCCTCAGAGAAAAAGGAAAACAGTATTATCTCATTTGCTTCTCCTGTGTTTTGTTGCTTTGGAATGTGGACATTGTTCACCAGCAGGTGATTGTTTCATTGGTTTCTACTGTGAATTGTTTTGACTTAATGATCAATCACTGTCAAGCTGTGTCAAGGCTCTGGAAGGAGTCATGAGTTTTCACTATTATCTCTCCAACCTTCTGTAAGTATTCTTTCTGCATTCTTTAGTATAGTTTAGTTTAGTATTCTTTAATATAATATAGTATCATAAAACAATAAATTAGCCTTCTGAGAACATGGAGTCAGATTCATCATTCCTTTTTGCCACGGGGCACCCCGCAAATACAGGAGATGACCAAAGAAGTTTTTAACTATGTTGGCTTGTGCTTCAGAGCTCAGTGTGTTGGTGAGGCACTGAGTGATGTGTAACCTTCCCCCTCACGGTGCTTGGCTCTTCCTAATGCAAGATCTTTTATTTCTCCTATGCTTCTCAACTTTTATCTGGTATTTGCATGCAGTGTTTTGATTTCTGCATTCTTCAGATAAAAACAAATGCTTTTATGTCTATAATGAATCACAGTCACATGAGCAGCCTTATGGGAACTGTCTATTAAAATAAAACAACGTTATTAAGAAAACATGGGGAAGTTAATAGCAAAAAGTGCTAACAATTTGCAGTACATTTACTGAGCATTGGCCAGAAATTCTGGCAATTACATTGCTTTAGCCATAAGATGTGATGTTTTTCACCAGTTGTCATAGTTTCCATTGTCTTTGTATCTCAAACAACGGCATTTATATATAAACAATCAAAATATTCTCCCTGAAAAGGTTGCAGGGTGACCTGTCAGGTAAGAAATGCCTAATGGCTCTCTGACTAGCTCAGCAAGCCCACACTCAAGGCCTCTGGCAGTACTCTAAGGCTTTCCCTTAACTTTACTAGATACCAGAAGAGATGGACACAAATAAATGCTTCTGCATCATTTGATTCAGCTTCAAAATAGACACATTGATGTTGGAGAGCTGCCTACCAAAATAATGGCTGCAACAACAGCAAAGGCAGTTAATCAACCCTGAAATCCTGTCTTGAAATATAAACTGCTTTAAAAAAAATCTGAAAAGTAGCTACTAGCAACACTTTCTGAGTCTCTCTGTTGCTTGTTTTCAATATTGTGCATTACATAATTTCTTGAAATCCAGAAACTGAGGAAGAAGGTGATAATTCTCAGAAGCAAACAGAGCTCAGCAGCTGATCCAAGACAGACATTAAGAAAAAAAAAATGAAGCAGTGAAATAAAAAAATTACCTTAAATATCGATCTCACTCTTCCAAACTCTGCAGATTTTCCACTCTATTAAATAAATGTGAGCCTGAGACAATGCACTGCTGCCAGGACCTCCACTGTGTCTGTCCTTCCTGGGGATGAGAGAGAGCACAGCCCTACAGAATGCTGCACAATGTCTGCAGTGCACACAAGGCAAGGCAGCAACTGTGCCTTCTGCCAGCTCTGGAGTACTTCCTTGACAGTCCTTTGTCAAATAAACTATTGAAAGGCTAAGAGCAGCTGAAGTGGATGTTTCAAATGCTGTACAACTTAACACTTTTCCTGCCTTCACTGCTGATAAATATGGATTGTTGCTTCCCAGAACAATGTCCATGTAAGTCTGCATCTGAATGGAGGTATAAAAACCAGAATACCTTTCAGTTTTTAGGTGAGTAACTACAGGTAGGAGCAGTGAAGCTGTGAGCAAACAAGAATTACTTTGCATTCTTGCAGTGATGCCAGCTGGGGCCCAATGGCAGAGTGGACCTGTGAGGCCACTGGTGGCTGTGTGACTCCAGCAGCAGCATGGTCCGAAGGTGAGCCCATCCCACGTGCAGGGACAGTGGGCCACACCTGCAGCTCATACTCACTGGTGGGACATCAGCTGATTTCAGTGGAGCTAGGCTGGCTTATATCAGCTAAGGATTTAGCTAAAAAGTGGTTTTCTGTGTCACTTTTCCTTTAAGCAGATGATGTCAGGCATGCTCCTGCTCTTACCTCTCTCACTGCACACACACAGCACCATCACTTTGCTCTCTCCCCCAGTTAGGGCTGAGCTGAGACAGAACTTGTGGCTCCTTTGGTGCTGCCTAAGCTGGGAGCAGTAACCATCACCCTCTGCAGAACACTGTCACTCACCAGCTCTGGAGGAGAGCTTAGCTTGGCAAACAGCCACCTCCTGAGTTTGGGAACATGGTCAAAACTCTGAATATAGGTGTCACTCGTGCTCTGGGGTTGGGGCAAGAACAGGCAAGAGGCAGGATCATAAAAAAGGCAAAGAAGGCTTTGTTCAAAAGAACCACGTGGTTTTTATAGAGTGGTACGATACATTCTATTGGCTAACTAACAGAAACATCTTTCTCACGCATTGTCTTTGAGAGGAACAAAAAAATTAAAAAAAAAAAAAAAGTAGAAAAACAGCACCTGTAAACTGTTTATAGTCAACAGGTTATCACACCTTTCCAGCTCCCTAAAATTTGTCACAAGCCGCTGTGAGAAACGCTTGCCGTTTCTCTCCCTCTGTCCCATGGCATCCACATATAGGATTTTATGTTTTCTTTGGGTACTATTTTTTATTCTTCACCTCTTCCAGTTATTTGGCGGGATTAAGGAAAGATGTCAAGTCAGTAATAAAAGAAAAATAAAATCCTGTTGAACACATTCTTATTCCTGGCAATATTGTGCCTTGCATTTTAAAAAACAGGGGACTCATTTATAGTTGGTTTAAATTAGTAGAATTACAGGACTGTATCAGCCCCCATTCAAATGAATTTGAGTCTTTCTATGAAATTCATGGGAGGCTGGAGCAGGCTATTACGTGGTGTAGATGATCCTTTTGAAAGAATAAGAAAGAAAATTGTTCAAATTATTTTCACTTGATGTTCTTAAACAATTTGCTTATTACTTTAATGCAGTGGGTCAATGCATCAAAGAAAAGTGTTTTGTGAAAGCATGAGCAATTTGAATGTCAGAATTGCAGTGTATTAGATTAATTAACTGGAAAATTACTGTAGTAATCATAATGGAACTGGAATCAGACCTGCTAAGAAGACTCCCATGCTATTTCTTATTTCTAATGTAGGGTTGTTATTCATTGTTAGTAAAGCTGTTCCTCATTTCCATTGCATTAGCTGGGAAACACTGACAGTGGAGATAATAATTTACCTCAGAGATATAAAGTTTAAAGTTTGCAGAAGGCTATGAAGATTTGTGAGGGAATATTTCATCCAGTGACAAAGACACTGTACTTAGCCACGCTGATTTATTCTATCAGTTCTTAGTACATAGGTTTGTGGACCAAGGTCACAAAAGTCAATGATCCACAAAGCTCTCATCCTATCTTTGTGCCATTTGCATCGATCACCCATTTTAAGTCTTCTGATGGTGCTCAGAATTACTCTAAATGATTGTCCTTTACCTCTTCTTTAAACTCGTTCATAGGCTGTTCTTTCTGGGGACTGAAACCAGACATTATATGTCAATGTCTTGTGTCATTTGGAGTCACAAACTCATATAAAAGATCCTTATCTCAAGAGATTTACAGTTTAGAAGGCTCAAGGAAAAATGAATGTTTCTAAGGCATGATTCATGCCTTCCTAGGATAGTTGTCCAAAATAGACATTCAAAGTGCCTATTTCTCTCCATTGACTAGAGAGGTGGAGCTGGCTGGTTCAGATTTAAGTACTGCAGAGATCCCAAGTTAGCATGAACACTTTTCTGCCCCTGTATCTTTTCCAGATATCCTTGCTGGATGTATAACATAAAAATTTGTTCAAGCAAATGAAAACTTCATTTTCACTGTGTAAACTGCAAAAAAAAAAAAAAAGCCCTCACAACTAAGTGTTTATGCCTCAAGAGTTTTTGCTTGTGCTTTGCACATAACATCAAATAATTCATCTTGTGTTACTTAGGACTGCAGAGTGCTCAGTGTGCACCTTTCCTATGCTCTCAAAAGGTGAAAACCTTCTGATACTCATAGAACAGTGGTGCTGCTAACATCCAAAATACAGCAGTTTTCTTCTCCTTTCTTATTGTTGAGAAAATCTGTTAGTGAATTTTGTTAGTAAATTTGTCTTATTGCCCAAAGAATATAAGAAACCTCATGCTATGAGTTGAAAAAAAATCCAAACCAAAAACCAAGGGACTTGACAGGTGTTTAAGTCTGTATCACACCGTGTCACAGGTTCAGAGGAATAATTTGCCCTTCTTTTTATGTTGCATTGGCAATAGTAGAAAAAGACATTTTGTGTCATTCAAGTGTGCCTTCCTACATGAGATTTTTTCAGCCTCTCTGACCAATTCTCATACATGTGCACTTGCTGCTGCTCTCGCTCACAGCATGTGAGGAACTGCTGGCAGCAGCATCAGCGGCCCCTGGTGCTGCACTTGCTGAGGCAGCACCTCAGGGATGTGGTTCCCTCTGCCTTATTGCTGTTCTCAGTAACAGCACTTTGAAACAGCTCAGATCTTTCTGTCTCATAGCCTCCTGCTGCAGGAAGCTGTCATTTCTTCATGATCAGGGTCCTTATAATGTGTTATTGCTTCGTTTCCTGAGCTCTGTGCTGCATCTGTAAAAATAATTGACAACCCCCGCTCCCCAAAAGTAATTTTAAGAGAAATTAATAAGAAATAATAAGGTTTGGAAAGTGTAATTCTGGAAATTTAATAGTTTGTTTTATGTGTTATAGATATGTGGTATATTCTGATCTAATCTGGTCTTTGGGACAGTAAAGGTTAAGAAAAAAATGAGCAGAGCTGTGTCAGAGAAAGCAAGTACGTGTCCAGACACATCACTGAAGGAAAGTTGTGTCAAAGTATTCTATTAGTCTCTGTGAATCGCTGTCCCTCACATTCTCCTCTATTAAACCAGACTTTTTCTGTTTCAATAAAAGATAAGATTCAATAAATCCAGATTAGCTAATCTATATATATTTAATTTGCTGCATTTCTTTTTTTTTATTATTATTATTTTTCTTTGTTCTACACCAGCAAAATATGCTGGAAGAGCAGACAAGATTTTCCAGTTGTTCATCAAAATTCAATTTGATTTCTGCCTCTTCATTTCTTTTTCAAGAGGCAGGAAAAAGTAGTCTTTCCATGAAAAAGCTGCATTTGTTTGCAGCCTGGCCGCAACGTGAGGTATTTTTCATGAACAAGTATCCCCTTTGTGATACATTTTAACACTTCATTGAAGTCACATGCCATGTACATCCTTTAGTAGATCTGAAATGCTTTGGTTGGAATTAAAGGTACCTTGATTTCCTATTTCAGCTCTATCACTTACCTTGATAAAGCCATTTGACTGCTCTGTACGTGTATTTATCTACCCATTCACAGACTTTGCTGCTTAGATTGCAGGCTCTTCATGATAAATACAGTTTCTAACTGTCTCTTTTAATGAGTTGTCTTGCAGAACCTGCATATGTTCCATTTGGAGAAGCCATATGTCCTCTGTGATGACTGAACCCCCATTTCTTCTTGCCCTAGATTGAAATAAGCTCCAGCTATAGAAATTAAAAAGAGATTTCAGCAGTTTCTGTGGGAATTGCTTATGCTGCTGGGGCATTGACACAGGTAGTCTTGGTCAAAGCTTATATCACATGGATTCTTCATCAAAAACCATCTGCTTTCCAAGGGATTTCTCAGGGCTTTTGGGTATTATAAATATGAGTGAAGTAATCCTATGGAAAAATACTTGAATTAGAATGAGAGTTCCAAAAATCTTTTCATTGAGTTTAGTGAGTTTTAGAAAATGAGCATTGAGCAAAAAAATCAAAAATGTGGTTAAATGCTTGTATAGGTTAATTATCCAAGTTCTGTGAAAATAGTGGGAGTGTGTCTAAAAATGAATTTTGATTTTACTTCTTCACCATAGTGCCTCATTTCCAGTATTAATTTCAAGAAAATTGTTAGTTTCACATTGCAATCATCCACATTGATTTGAAACTTAATGGCCTATTTCACCATAGGGAAAACTCCAAGGCAATAATTTCAAGTATTCACTTACTGAACATGTCACAGAGCCACAGAACAAAAAATGAAAATTCTCAGGAATAAATAGATGATCAATTATTTTTTGTTGATGGGGAATGGGGAAAGAATCAGAATCAGAATCAGACTGACTCACTGAATTTTCTGCTTCATGGGATTTTAACCCCTAAAAGAAATGTAGATTTTTAGAATTTCTCCTCCATATTTTTCCCTATTAAAATTCTTTTTAATAAAATGTTGTCTTAAAAGAAAATGGAAATCAATCAGCTTGCCTGGTTTGTCCAGATACATTAGTATTGTTGCTTTCCATAGCTAAAAAATTGACTAGAGGAGCACAGAAAGGAGAAAGGGAAATTTTCCTTTCTCAGTTTGCTCTTCAGGGATAATAAGCAAATCTTGTATTGCATGTTTCAGATTTCTGTCCTCGTGACCTCCAAGTCCTTTCACAGACCATGCAGACAGCTGGCTTGTTCTAGCAGCTCTCTCTCTTGTTCCTAAGGCCCTGCTTGCAGAATTAGAATTAGAATTTTTATGGAGACCTTGGAATTTTAAGTGATTTCTATGTGCTTACAATTACTATCCATTTAACAACTGCTAATAGGAAAATTAGAAAAGATGAGGCAGGATGAAATGGTAAGTCTGGAGGAATATAAGAACTAGCATGTCTAAAAAAACAAAAGACCCATAGAATCCAGAAGCCACTGTGCCTCAGCAGATCCCCAATATTATCTGCTTTGTCTGCTCTAACAGTCCAAGATACATTTATGGCCTGAAGATTTAGAGAATACTGCTCAATTTGAAAGCAAAGTTATTGTAACTGAAATGACAAAATGGACAATTCCTCAGGGAACTGACCTTTCCCATTCTAAAAAAGGAGTTGAGTTGCCTTGCTAAAATGTTCTTTAATGATGTGCCAAATTTAGACTTTTCTTTCTAGACTAAGAAATCTGTTCATTACTGCACAAATCTGAGACTGCAGAAATGTTTTGTGAATTCGACTTGCAAAGATATTTTGCTCCTAACATTTTGTGTGCATAAAACACAACAGGTTTTTTTGATAGAATATGCACCTTTGAATGTGTTCAAGCAACCCAAAGGAATATCAATCTTCAGTGAAACTTCCATCTAATCAGTAGTGTTATAGCATTCTTCAGCTGTAACAGCACAAGATATTTTGAGAATTATGTTCACAGGTTAAATTTCTTCTTAAAATCTATTACCCTGTACTACTTACGAAATATTCAAGCTCTAATTCTTCCCTCCAAAATTTTTTAGGATTCAGTAGAACAGAGGGTAAGGCAATGGGTTGTAAAAAAATTCCTTTAATTTCCTCTGCCCTATCTGGATGAAACCAATGTCTTAGAAGATGTTTCATGCTCTACAATTGATATCCATGGACTGGTGATTCTGTTTTAAGTTGTATCAAATCCAAATATTGTGTTTTTCCTATTTTACCACACTTTGCTCATGAATAAAAGCACAATCTAGTCCAATTCTAATGAATTTTCATAGTAATAGATTACTTCACAGTAGATTAGGTAGTTGAAGGACCTACCTAAGAATCATATTAAAGATATGGCAACCTCAAATAGTAGATGGAACACCTAAACACCTGCACAGTGCATGGGAAACCTGTTTAAATTAGAAACTAAACTGGAAAAATGCTACAATCTCTTATTTAAAAGATTCATGCAGCAGAGCATAGACCCTCATCCAGAGGAAAGAGAAAAATTAACTTGTTTCAAATAATTGATGTCTTAATAATACTCAGGGAACAACAAATACTTCTTTTTCATATACATATACTGCACATCACTAATAAATATATAATTCTCTTTAGGGCTGACCTCTGAGCTAAGAGAGCTGCTGCTCTTAGCTGGTCTCAGCTTGCACATATTGACTGGTCTTAATATCTCCAATTTCTGGAAATGCAGTTTTTGAGACTTCAGGGGAGTTGATCAGTTTTTAAATGCTTTATAGGCATAATGAGGCACTTTATTTTTTCCTGTAACTTTACTCAATTTGCACTATTTGGATATATAATTCTTACTGTTGATAAAACCCAGTGTTATCAATAGTCAAATGGAATCCATTATTCCACTGCCTTCAGTAGCTGTGGAGATTAATTTAACAATGTGGTGTGTTGTGGAAAGGTTTTGACTTAAATGCTTAGAGGAAACTTAGAACTGTTATATCTAAAACTTATAGACAAACAGCAAATATATTCCATTAATGAAGCTTAGGATGTGCCTTCAGAAATCACTGTTATGTCACATGATGCAGAAAAGAAAAATATTAATTTCATAAATAAGTTTCTTTCTCTTTAGTTGCATAAAGGATTCATTATTTCCTTCAATCTTACACATTAGGGTACATTACAGTTCAAAGGAGATAGAATACTGATTTTTTAAGGTAAAAGATTTCAGACACATCATTCTTCTTATAATTTAACTTGCTCTAATTTAGCAAAAAACCCCCAAAAATTGAAATATTTGACAAGATCCAGAGATCAGACAACAACCTCATATTCAGAACATTATAACTCTGTTCTGTAGGGAATCAGCATAAAATTAAGTCAAATGAACCTTTCTCTCAGGAATGGTGATTCTGCTTTCCTCCCCTCCTTTTCCTTCAGGACCTCTTACATCTCAATTAATCCATAAACCTCTCAAATATTCTGTCACTTGCCCATCAGATCCAAAATTATCAATTAGTTCATTTGAATCTAGACTGGATGCATTTCTTTGATCCTTATTACCATGAATGTTAAAAAGCAGCAATCATCTGGATGTCCCTATAACTAGGTATCTCAGTGGAAAACACTTTTTGACAACCTGTGATGGATAATGTAACAAAAAACTTTTCAGTCTGGAATGAGGAGGGAGTCCTCTGTTGCAAATATTAACATTTTTCCCTTCTTTTATATTTGACAGCTCTATTTCATACATTGTCTTACTAGGAAGTACATCAATGCTGCACATAAATAATTAATGTGCCATTTTAATAATTCAATATAGAAAATACAATATAAACATTTAGAATTAATGCAGCTATTTTTCAATGCAGCACACTTGAGTATTGCAGAATATTAGAGAAACTTAATATTCTGGTGTTTACTTGAGAAAGGACTTTTGGTATTTTATTATGTGTGAAAGGTAAAGACAGTAAGATAGAAAAATTGAAGATGGTGCAATTGAAGTAGTAAACTAATCCTAATATGTTCATGTTCCATCACAGTTGTTTCAGAAGCACTTCATTAATTATAATTAGCAAATGGAAGACTACTTAAATCAAAAGAGTGAAAAAAACCAAAAAAGGTGTTTGTTGAACGTCATTATGGAGAGAATGCTACACTGGGTTTACAGCTGTAAGTTTGGTTAGACTCAGCCTAGGAATGAGAATAAAAATATTCCCTGGGTAGCCCCATCAGGACACTCTGCACCTTTGGGGTAGGTTTTTGTATTGCAGCTACTGTGATGCAGACACTAGGAAGGGTCTAAGTTTAGTTTCTGTTATCCTGGGAGCTGGGTCATTGGCAAGCAGCCACGACAGCTTTAACTTATTCCACCACAAACAACTGAATACGTGAGGCCAGAATGTGCTCATCAACAGCACAGGCACAGGAAGAAATTCTGACCAGGCCAGGCTGATGGTGGCTGGAAGATTCTTCTGCCTTTGCCCTAAAAAATGAGCCTAAAGGACTTTGTCACATGGCTGGGGATGGCAGAGGTGACAGTAGGTCACTGTGATGCTGCTCAGGTGAGGGACGGGCTTTCAGCAGCACCTCTGGGGCAGGGGCTGCTCAGCCAGCTCCTGGCAAAGTCATCAGGAGTCACTCTGACCCTGCTGGAACAGATTCCCCTGCCTTTCGCCCCCAGGAATCCAAGACTGAAACAAGGCAAATTTATTTTACCTGAATGTTATATGTGGTGATTCTCATCAACCCCTGGGCTGGACCAGGAGCTGCACCTCAGGTTAAGTGTGTGATTAGGAGTAGTGTGCGTGGTTATGAGCAGAACAGCCTCAAGATCAGCTGAACTTCAGTGTTGACGTCTGCCCTTGCCACTGTGCACAAAGTAAAAACTTTCCATCTGTCTGTAATACTTTATATGCATTTGGAAAACATAAGGAATAAGGTAATTTGCAATAATAATAATAACACCTCACTTCATCTATTACAAAAATTTGGATTAATGAAACCTGAATGTTAATAAGTGGAGTGGTACTCCAAAACTGTAATGACTACAGCAATTGAATGAGACTTAATTGTCCACTTTAATAGCATTGCCTCCTAGGCAGCAAGTCTCTAGATACTAGGGATAAAAAATGGCACTATGAAAATCATAAAGATTTTTTTCACAACTAGATTGTTTCAACATTTAATTTCTAACACTTCATATATCTATATAAAATATAGCTCCATTTGTTGCTTTTTAAGACTGCAGCACAATTTATTTAGCCCTGCTCTTTCAGCACTTTTTATGTAGTGTGTGGTTGTGATGTCCCCAGACAGGACATGACACTGCAATGTACCATATCAGTGATTGTGAGAATAGCATTTTCCTCTTTTCCTTGGCACTGAAAATAAACCCTTAAACCCTTATACAGTGTATCATGGTAGTTGTCATCTTCTAGATTTGTCACAAACTGTAGACATTGGCTTTATGATTACTAAAGAGACAAAGCTATTTTGTGGGTTGTAAAACTGTTAAAACTCAACTACTGGATTTGTATTTCAGCCCAGATCCACATGCTAGGCTTCTCTCTTTTTGTCTCTGTTCACTTCAACAAGTAATAGGGGGTGTTTTCCTGCTCTTCGAATCTTTTCTTCTTTCTCAATAAATTTTCAGCTGTCTTCACCTGAGTTATTTCCTAGCCACTGTCTGAACCTAACTTGTTTTTCTACATGGACAATGATCAAATTTTTTTATCTTAACAAAGTTAATAAGCAAAACCCTGGGAGACTTAAGCAATGCCCTAAGGTAGGAAGCAAGTTCCTCAGAAGTCTGAGGTTCACAGAATATATGATTTTGTCTGTTTTATCGCCTGAGGAATATGGTTGAAAGACTATATATAAACAAAAAAATAAGATACATCAAAGAGAGAGCTCAGGTTAGTATACTTCAGGTAAAACAACAACCAAAAGAAATGACAGAAAACCCTGATGATTCTGGAGTAATAGGAGGAGTCTGAATATGAAACAAAAATAATATCTTGCATGCAAGATGAGACTTAATGATTTATGTTATTTCATATTAGCAGATTGTTTGAAGGGCATCATGCACAAGAAGTATACCAAATAGACCTGGAAAAGTAGAAAGTCAGCTCATCAGAACTTTGAATTCATCAGAAATGAGAATTCTGGGGGAAATAATCAGAATTCGGGGGCAAGTTATATAGTAATGAATCAATTAAAAGAAAGCAGACAACATGTCTTATACATGTAATCAGATATAAAGGAGACTGAAGGAGTCAATAATTTAAGCATATTTGAGGGGAAAAAAAAGGACCCTTAGTAGAACATGGAAAAAGCACAGAAGACTGAATGGAATTTGTGATTTAGGATTAAGTTGATAACAAGCAGCTGTGGAGATAAATCCATTATTCAGTCAACAATGTACAATCTGCATATTAATTGATAAATATCAATCTATAAATGTTGGAATTTGCTAACATTCTTTATTTTTAAATTGCTGTAGTTTCTTTCCTGTCTGTTAAAAAAATGAGAGAAAATAAATAAAAACTAGATAAAAATCAAGCACCATAATACATGTCCTTGTTTTATGTCTTTTATAATGACAAAGCACTCCAGTATTCTGCCTTCAGCTTTGACAAATATTTTTATTGCAATAAAGCTTACAGGAAAATTTATCTAGTTGTTATGGGAAATTTATCTTTGGTTTCATCCCACCATATCAAATATCTTTGTGAAGTCAATGAAGGAGAAAATTATTTCTCTATAGAAAGATTTTGAAAATCCATGTGGATGGAAGTAGTTATGTACTTCTGTGAAATATTAAAACGTCTTTAAATAATCAGTTTTTAGTCCCTTTGTCCTTCGGCTTTCTCTTCAGGCATAAAGACGTGGATCTGCTCTGGAGTTATTTGCTAGTCATGACCTCACCATGTGTTCAGAGTAAATCATGGGAATGCTGCTTGGAATGTAAATGTTGTCCAGCTGGCCAGGCATCTCACCCAGTCTGCCCTTATGGTTTATTTCTCTGCTGAGCTTTGATTTCATGTTCATTTCTATCACTACATTTTTTCAAACAGATATCCTCCTAATGTTGTTTCTTTCCTGGACAGGAAGCCAAGATTTTCACTTTTAAGTATTGTTACTGCTGCTGTAATTAACAATACTGTAATTTTTATTTAATTATACCAGTAATTAGTTCATCCATCATCAAGGTATGTACAACGCTGTGCAAATATTTGTGCACAATAACAATTTATATGTCAGAAGCGCTTGTAAAATTCCCAGCTGCCTGTAACATCAGAGATTCGGAAGCATTCTGCAGACAAGAAAAATCCAAACTCTTGCTATAACAATATTTTTTCCCTCATTCTAAACCTGCAAAGAATGATTACATGGCTGCTTGGACCAGATAGAAAGGTGAGGCAAAAGCTCATTGTTTCCTCATACAGTGCATGTGGAGGTTATTTGGTCCTTTTCATAAGCTATATATAATTTTACAGTGGGATTGTGAGCTCCATCCCTCTCCCATGTCACTGTTATGATGACAATTGCCATTACCTACTAGAAAAGAGAAGAACAATTTTCCCTCCCAGTACTGTCAGACCTGGGGATGAGGTTGCCTCTTCTGTTTCATCTCAGAGATCCCACTGAGCAGCTGGGTATACATAAAGTGTTGGCACTGTTGTACTTTCATCATATAGGTTTTCAGCCAGGAAGAGACTTCTTCAGCTCACAATAAACAAGAACTGATATCAAGACTAGGAGAAGGAATTACTTGAAGGAAATAGAGAATAAAGTTTGTGCACCGGCACTGCTCATGCAGCTGCTGCGTAGATTTTTTTTTTTCCTCATGTACTCAGTGTCATGTGGAGCACAGAACAGGGTTTGAACAGGGACACTAAGGAAATGAAAAAAATCTAGACTGGTGAACTTTTTGTTTTGAGTGCATTCCTGCTCATAAAAAAAAATAACAACCCACAGAGAGTGAACTCAAGAATTCACTTTGAGCCTTCATCTTTGAGCTTGTTTTGTAATATTTAACTCCATGACAGCATCATGATATCTTTATAGAGAAACTGGGTATTTTTACTATTTCCTACTAGGTGTGAATGACAAGTAAGCTCTCCATTTCCAGTTCTTACTCATGAAAAACATTCAGGCCAGATGATGCATTGCATGGAAGTTTCAGCAACATCCTCCCATGCAGCTTCATTGTTATGTGACAAACAAAATAATGAATTTTCTTTCCTTCTGTAGAGGGCACTCTATTACCCAAGCTAAAACAGATGCAGACCTTTGCATTGCTAATCTCCTTCTCTTTATATTGAGAAAATGTTAAGGTCTAAGAGAATAGGAGTTATTTTTTGATTCAGGTGAATCAAGTGCTTTTTATGAACTAATACAAACAACATTGACATATTCAGAAAAGAATGCTTCACAGCATTTTTGGAGAAGATTTAAGCAGAGAAAACACCACGTAATCAGCATGAAGAAACCCAAGCAGCTATTTTGATACTGAATTTTTGAAACTGACATTTAAGATAAATTTTTCGTTCCTCACATGCTAGATTGGACAGTATAAAATTTAAAAACAGTACTGCCCCCTCTAAAATTCCTGACATTATTAAAATTCTCAAAGAACAAGATAACTGTTTAAGTAACTTTTGAAAGCAGAGTAAATACCAGCAGCCATGCACTGAGCAAATGGCATGTCCTACGAGGAAGCAGAAAATGGCAGATTGTGTACATAACATACCAGCTGCACAACCCAATGCTGCCAGGTACAAAGGGGTAGGACTTTCTGAAGAATTCAAATCAAGGATTTATAATAGTCCTAATTCCTTTTTTGTTCAGTTTACAGGTCATATAGCGTTGGTAATTAACCTCTGCTTTGCTTGCTACTTTTCTTTAACCCCACTCACGACATTGTTGAGGTTCATGGCAGAGAGCAGTGAGTGGCCCTACATCTCTGCTATTGTATTGAGAGGGCATCATCAGAAAACACTTCCCAATGGTTCTGTCAGCCTTTTGCTCTGTTTCAAATTTCCTTGCCTTCAATGCTTATTTTCTGTTTTATGAGCTAAATTGTACATCTGCATAAACTGTATTCATCTCAGCTCAGCCACCCTAATTTAAATCCTCTACAGAGGTGTAGCCAGGCCAGCCCTTGCTGACCTGGTGCCAAACCTCTGTCTTGTGTTATGAGACTGTTACCTTGTTTTTCTTTGCTTCTGCAGTTCTCTTATTCATTACTGAATGCTTCTGATCCATGATATTTTATTCTTCTCTAAGCACAGCATACAATCATAGAAAAGTTTGTTTGGAAGGGATCTTGAAAGGTCACCCAGTCCCACACACCTGCAATGAGCAGGGACAGCTTCCACTATATCAGGATGCTCAGAATCCCATCCCACCTGACTGTGCATATTTCCAGGGATGGGGCATTAATCACCCCTGTGGGAAAATCTGTTCCAATGCATCACCACACTCACTGCAAAAAATTTTTTCTTTATATCTAGTCTGACTCAACACTCTTTACATTTAGAGACATTATCCCTCATCCTATAGCAATAGACTCTGCTAAAAATTCTGTCCTCATCTTTCTTATAGGCTCTTTCAAGTACTGGAAGGCTGTAACAAGGTCCCCCCTTATATAACATGTCAGTTATGGTAAATATGATGCATGATTACTCTGCTTTGTTTTTTCCAGGCGCTGATCTCATTATGAAGACAACAAGCTACTGTTTCACGATGATATTAGTAAATGAGAACATAATGGCAAGAGTAGTTAGTCATGTCACACTGCAAGGAAAGAGCTAAAGGAAAAGCTATGCATAGCAGTGACAATGAAAAATTAAATATTTACTATACTGTGAGCAAGAACAAAATATTTCTGGTGCTGGGTCTTACTGCTTGAAATAAAAAAATAGATTTTGGTACAGTAAAAATATTGTCCTGCCAAAACACTTGTATTGTTTTACTCATTGAATAAATGTAACATTTTGAATTATCTTGTAATGGAGCATAAAAATAAAATAATCCTTCTTCAATCACAAGACTAATTACTATACAAGGAAAAAATTATCTTTTCAAGAATTATGTTTATTCTATACATTAAAGTGTCATTTGAGCCAGCACTTCCTTTGTTCTAATCTGGTCAGAAATGTGTTGATTTGAAAAAGAACATCCTTATCATTAGGAAAAAAATGCCAAGAATTCAAATAATAGTAAGATGATGTTACTTGAGTCAAAAAGTCAGAGCAATGCTGGTTTCAAAGTGCATTAAAAACAATTAAGATAGTTTTTATTATAAAAGGAAAAATAAGACAAATTCAAAGTGCTGAATCCATGAAAAATGGAATATTCATGTGCTATGTATGTTAAAATACTTTTTGTAAACTTTCTAGGGAAAACCAGGTGGATTCTTTTTTTTGAGCCCTCTTACATCTATATCAAGGACAAAGACACTGCACTGCTACGGAGAACTTTGAAAACATAAAACATGAACTCTTTGTCTTGAGCATCCTTTAGCACTCCCCAATAAAGAAAATGCCTCTTGATGTGTGTGCACATGCAGGCTTGTAGTGACAAGGAGCAATGGCTTTACACAGACAGAAAGTAGGTTTAGATTAGATATCAGGATGAAATTGCTTACTGGAACAGGTTGCCCACACAGGCTGTGAATAGCCCATTCCCTGGAAATGTTGAAGGCCAGGTTGGATGAGGCTTGGAGCAGCCTGGGATAGTGGAAGGTGTCCCCGTCTGTGGCAGGGTGTTGAAATTAGATGAACTATGAAGTTCCTTCCAACACAACCATTACATGATTCAAAGATATATCAAATCCACATTACTTTCCCACCTACAGGGCTCCTAGTATTGAACCAGGACCTGCAGCACAGAAATGAAATCTGCTAATCAAAGTAACTCTACTATGCCCCAGGCAGGGTTAACACATGCTGCAGGTATGCACAGTCTGCATGCATGAATATTCAGGGTATTTCCAGCACCTAAAAAATCCTTTTATTTGGATGGTATGTTCATGGCCTCTCCTATAAAACTGAATGTGTTTCTCAGGAGGAACTTGAGAAAAAAAAATCAAGTTCAGGTTCAGCCACTATTTATGAGAAGTCTTATGAGGAGCAGCTAAGGGAAGTGGGGATGTTCAGCCTGGAGTAAAGGCAGCTCAGGGGATACCTTATTGCTGTCTACAAGTACCTGAAAGGAGGGTGTAAATAGGTGGGGGTTGGTCTTCTCTCACAAGTAAAAAGTAATGGGACAAGAAGAAATGGCCTCAAGTTGCACCAGGGGAGGCTTAGATTGGATATTAGGAAAATGTCTTCACTGAAAACATTGTTAAGCATTGGAAGAAACCATCCAGGGAAGCGGTGGAGTCACTGTTTCTGAAGGAATTTAAAAGATGTGTAGATGTGGCACTTAGGGACATGGCTTAGTGGTGGGCTTGGCAGTGCTGCACTGTATTCCATAATCTTAGAGATGTTTTCCAACCCAAATGTTTCTGTGATTCTGTTGCTTGTCAGTGAGTTATATATAAATATTCACCTTGTTCTCCTCCAGCCTTTATCCAAGCAGGCTATGCCTGAACTGTGTGCACAAAATGAAACTCAGGACTCCAGATAACCAAAGAAAAAAACATCACTTCATCTGACAGTGCTCTTTTGGATTCAAGTACAATGCTGGACTTCTTTTGCAGCCTCAAAGCTATTTGATTTCTCTCCAGTTTGAGTCACTACTATATCTCAACCTGAGACTGCAGTACTTTATTTCACATCATCTGTTCCAACACAAACCATTACATGATTCAAAGATATATCGAGTCCAAATTACTTGTTATTACTTGTTATTACTTGTTATTCCTTGTTATTACTTGTTATTCTTCTCAAAATATAAAACTTGACTATTAAATTGCATCCTTGTTTTCCAAAATATTTCTTCTATTTTTAAAAATCATTTAGACTTGTCCCAAAACATACTTTCAGTCCCTCTAAACTGGATAATGTCTAAAAATCTAATAGACTCACTCTTTGTTCCATCATCCAAGTAATTAATGAAAATATGGAATAGTATTCTACCCAAACCAGAACTGTGAGGAATGTAAAATTGGATATGTTTTCCATTTTGCCAGCACACTGATTATTATTCATACAATGCTGCAATCTGACCCATCTGACTGACCCTGTGTTAGCTACCTCTAGTCAACACCACCCTAACATGCTTTAAGTGACAAGATCTCTGACATCCTCTGCCTCTGCTTCAAGCAGACTGAAAAATTTATGTATGACTGGGACAGACAGTGTTCTTCACGCAGGTGTTTTGCTGCTATACTGAGGAAGATACAGAAGCCTCATGAGCTCTGGCTTGATATGGAATACAAACCACAATGCTTCTGTGTATCTTGGGCTGCGACACAGAAAATGCATTGGCGTTAGTAAAGAGTTAAAGAAACAAGAGGCTTGCCACACAGGGTTTCCAAATTGCTCTAACAAAGCCATCTGATTTATAAAATAGGAGTTTCCAAACTTATCACAAGTCTTGTGCCCTCAAAAGTGCTCATCAGCCATGAGCAGCTCGGATTTTTTGAACACACTGCAAACTGGAGGAATTTGTTCCTCTACACAGAAACCTAAAATTGGCAACTGCAATGAGATCAGGCAGATGTCTTTCAATGACTTAGTTAAGACCTAAGATGGCTTATTCATTTCATGAGGAATTTTTCTATTATTTTTAGTAACACAAGAAGAACTCAGGACAACGTGGATAAGCAAGTTCAAGGGGGGAAAAAAGCCTCTGTATTCACATGAAGATCAATTGATGGTATTTCTGTAAAAAATGTTGTTTTCTTGAAATTTAATTTTTGCACTTATGTGTTTACATAAATGAGATAGCGGTAACAATTTTTTTCTTATTCTCAATTTTTTTTCAAAAGATAATTAAGTTTTCAAAAATAAATTTGAAAAAAAAAACCCAAAAAGACAAAAAGACAAAAAGAATGAATGTACAATTTAAGAGTTTGTTGTAATTTTGTGTAGATAAATCTTTTGTCATGCTGTTTGTACCATATTTAGATCAGATGGATTATTTAAAACTTCTGTTTAGAGTTCCAGGTTACAAAAGTAACAAAAGAAATTCAGGTCACCCATCCTGCAGAGCACATGTATGACCACCCAAATAAAAGCATAAATGACACAAATAAAAGCGTAAGTGACAGTTGCTGAGGGATGTCAAAACAATGATGTGAACCTTTCCTGCAGTAAAAATACCACTAGACAGACAGGCATACTTCTGATTATAAAGCTGAAGGACAGTAGTAGTGGATACTTCAGGTTTTTTTTAATAGGGCTTTAGAAATGTCATTGCCCAACAGTGAACACAATTCCCTTGGTGTAAACAAAGGGACAAAAAATAAGAACCATTTTTTCCAACTCCTTCCACTTAAATTGGGAATAGAAACAGACACAGATCTAGCACATTACAGCCACTGTTCCTCTACAGGTACATAGGATTGGGAAAAGAGAGAAAATGTGACTAGATTAACAAAGGAGAGATTAGCAGGGGGTTTTCTCCTGCTAATAATTTTGTACTGATTACTGTAATGACCAGCCCGGGGACAGTGACTGTGATTTGCAATACAAAGCATGTGCCATAAATAGCTCAGATCTGAGACACCAGGAGACATTCAGAGCACTTGACAACCTGTCTGTTCAACAGACAGAACGATGCTAAGAATTAGCTGAGGAAATTTATTATCTTGTCACTGGCTTTAGAAGATTTGCATCCAGTAACTTCAAGAGAGATGGTCAGGCTCCTCCACCCTGAGTCTCAAGTCTTGGAGCATGAAGGGTCTGGAGCACTGAAAGGAGGCAAATTCTGCAGCAACGTAAAACTGGGGTTAGAGGCATGACCTCAACTATACTTTTTAAACAAATAATGTCATAGCTATTCAAAAACAATAAACTACTTACAAGTGGATGATGTACAATTTATATTAAAATTTAATTTGCTACTTCTTTTTAAGTTAGAGCTAACACAATTTGCAAACTTAGAATTCTGTGACGCATTTACACCAATATTTACAGCAATTATCACCAAGAATCCACAATCTACCTACACTACTCTAAGAGCAAGGCATCTGCTATGTCTCAACGTGCCACTGTAAGTTGGATTTTTATCAGGCTGGTCCCTGGCTTCATGTATTCCACACTGTACTGCTGATCTGGGAGAAAATCAAAAATTGCTGCTGACAAGGCTCACGGAAGACACAACTAATGAGAACGATAAGTAATGGTGAGAATATGTTATAGAAAGAAACCAATCACAATAATTACTTGATAAATCAGGCTGCAAGCAATTAATTTGACCTTCAATAAAATTGACTGTAAAATTACACCTTTAGGAAGGGAGAACACCGAACCTGATTACAGCATAGAGAGATCTATCCATATTAGAAATGTCTTTAAAACAGGCACACTGAGACAATTGTGATAATCAGCTGAACCTTGCCTCCAATACAGTTATTTGGCCGAGAGACTAATGAAATCTTGGTTGTGTACATAGGAATTTATCAAAAAGGAAGTCACAAGCAGTGATCCAACTGCCTTTTTAAATACTTACACGTAGAACAAAAATCTGATAAAGCCAGATGCATCTCTGTTCCAAAAAGACATTGCAGAAGCTACAAATGCTTGAAATTAAACCTAGAGAAGGTGAGTTAATAAGCAAAGCACATACTATTAACAGCAAAGGCCCTGAATCACTAGTACATAAATTGTGTCTCCACTTCAGGCTGCTTTGACAACTCCCCCAGCCCACCAGACACTTGAGCCCGAACGGTGCAATCAAAATCTCACCAGAGAAAATGAGAGGACTCCTCGCATAGCAGATCCAGCAGGGTTTACTAAGCCTTACCAGCAAGGGTCCAGGTGAGGCGAGGGTGAGGAGAGAAACAGGAGCAAGCAGGAACACAACCTCTGCTGTGTGGGAATCTACAAAATTAGAGGGGTTTGGGAAAGCTGCAAAAGGCAGGCCTCAGATACAGTAGAACTGTGATTAGAGCTAAGCAGTAGCCATGAGAAAGGTCAGCAAAATAATTATTTTAAAAGTAGAAAAGCAAGGACATCTAAAACAATGGTCTATGTATTAATGCTTGTTTAGAATAACTCTCTAAACTACAGAAAAGTTTATCTAGCAAGATATTAGGAAGTTTGAAGCTTAGTAATAGAGCTCTGTGCATTGTTTTAAGGCTTACAAGTAAGTATTGTATTCAAAATAAGCAAGTATTGGTTTAACCAAAGGTACGTGTGCTTATAGTGGTTGGATAGAACTACTGTCAATGTGCTTTTGCGTTGTGTGATTGGTCAAAAAACTTGTAAAGTAAGTTGTAACATTAAAGTTCTTCGTCTGCTGCCTGGGATGCGAGCTGGTGGCATCTTCCCATTGTCATAACCATGTAATGAGACCGGTGCTGAAAAATAAAACAGCTCAAGGCACGTTTCACAGCAGACCCATCCCAAATCACACACTGTGATTTGTACACAGCTCCCGCCCAACAACACACTGAGGGGAACCAGGAGTGAAGAGCCCGGAGCAGCGCTGGGGCCAGGGTATTTACCTGTGAGAAGGTAGGCGGGAACAGGGTACAAATTATCCAATGGGGAAGGGAGTCAGGGGCGGAGTTAAGGTGGAGTGACACGGGATACACCAACGGGGGAGCAGAGTGGGAGGGGTCTCTCAGGGAAAGCCCGTGGAGGAACAGGGAACACAGAACTTTCTGGAACTGGGGGATGAACAGCAGTCGATTGACAACAGCATATTAGCACTAACAAGCAAAGAACTATGGGGAATTGTGCCAGCCTCTCGCCTTAACTTCAACAGAGGTATCCCACCGTGGTGTTCCGCGTAGGTCGTCTCCGGCGCTGTCTTGTACACTTTTCCATTACTGGAGGAATTTAAAAGTCATTGGCTAGTCCTCTGGTTTCTTCTGTAAGCAAAACTTAATGAGGAAAACTGAGGTTTTTGTTTTATGGGGGCCTACAGATTATAGCGATTTATTTCTGTCTTTGCCATGTTCGAGTCTATAATAGAACTTTATGACTGCCATTATGCTCTAAACCTTCATTATAATACCAGACTTAGAGACCTGTTTGAGACCTCTGTGCTTTGCTGCACAAAAAGGCAATTATTTTTGATGTTGTGTTGATGTAATGCAAACATGACTTTGACTAAAGCATCTGTATTCTTAATGGGAAAAGATATCTTCCTATTGAAATACTAGAGAGTTCAATTATGGTCTTTGCTCCTCAACTTACATATAAATGTACTAGTGTGACACAAAATAATCCTAATATGCCTCTTAAATTTACACATAAATATAAAAGTATGACCCAAAATATACCCTAACCAGCATTTGGAAACATGTATATTGATGTAGTCAGGGCTGTGAACAAGAGCAGAGATTTTTTAAGTTTTTTAAATAAAAAAAGAGCACCTGGTGAAAAATACAGGGGTTTTGCTTTCCATTATGTACAGCTGGGATCTTTTGTGTTAATAATATTAATGATGTATTAAACTAGTGTGTCTATTCAGGATATAAACCTGTTGACATCTAGGTAGTTAGCTCAGGTAGTAATCTACAGTGAGTGATAAATAGAGCTGTATTTCTTCTGAGGCCGGAGTGAATTTGGGGATAAACTAATCAGAAGAATTGCACTGTCAGCAGCAGCAGCCGTTCATAAGCACTTTTTTGGCAACTTGAAAAAAATCATCATCTCTCAGAAAGTTTTCTCATAAGGTAGATTAGTTCCTAACTTGTGCTGCTAATTATTGTTGCCATGGCTAAGAGATATTTACTCTATGGGATTAAGATGTGTCTTCTGAGTGAGGCAATTTATGAATATCATGCCATAAAAAGAAGAGAACCTTTCAGAAAAGGAATGAGTGCCCTACATCTTAGGAGCTTGTTTTCATGGTCCATAATGCCAGCAGTCTTCTTTCAAGGGACAAACAACTTGCATCATTCAGTAACTGCCCTTTACTAGTTCTAATTCAAGCCTCAAGGAAGGCAAAAGAGGTAGTAAAACTTGATTGCATTGTCCCTGAATGCATTGCAAATATAGATTGCTCTCATCAAGAGTAACTGTCACACAAATATTAGCCAGGATATATAATCTATTTCATCAAGTTTCCTTTGTTATCATTTGTAACCTGTGGCTTAATACAGAGAGTAGAGGATATTTTAGGTTATACCAGCTAGATGATTTTTAGTAAATTGAAAAATTGTAAGACCTTTTAATTGTGAAAGAATAAGAGTTACCATACTAACAGATAAATAATTGTGCAGTGTGCCAGAAGCTTCCTGAATATATGTAAATATATGATAATTAGCCAATGTTCATGGTAAAACATTTTCAAGAGCTAGCAAGTCTTTTCTTCATCTGATTAAGCAGTGAATATGCCATAGTAAAAGGTTAACTCAATGTGAGTCTGACATGTGATGTTCTAATAGCATCATGCTGATTTAAGTGGGTAGGCATCATTTAAAGTAGCAACTCATTTTCTTGGTCATCATTTTCTGTAATGTCTCACAACATGAGAGACACATTCAGGGAGTAGAAAGAAATGTAAGATGTGAGTTGAAGACAGTTTTCATTTCAGACATAGTGAAATACTGAGAAAAGTCTGATCAGACCCTTTCAATCTCTGTGCTGGCTGGCTGAGTGACCTTGGAATAGTCCAGGATGAAGCGTACATAACTAAGGGCTATTTGAGCTTGGAATTTGTAATTAAATAGTACTTTTATTGCTGAAGAAGCCTCTACAACTGAATGACATGGCTGCATTCACCCAATGCCTTAAAAACAGGCTAAAAAAATCTGAAAAAATTTACCCATACCTTTCCAATCTCTCAGTATCATTTGATACTGATAATAGATTGTTCAGTACAATATGAAAGATAATGTCTCAGTATCATCCTTTATCTGCAGCTTGCATAGAAAGTGCCTTATTTATCCCTGCCTGAAAGGGATAATTTCTGTAAAGTAGCTGTTATAGAGTATATAACTGTAGTTCAAACCAAGGGGCAGATGAGTAAGAGTCACACTTACATTAACCTATCTTTCTTCCCAAGGCTGCTACTGATCTCAGTAACCAAGATTTATATTTTCTCCTTATTTTTAATTAGTGTTACACTTATTCTACTTCTTGCTCTACTTTCTATTTCCTTCTGCATCCCATTTCCCTGTTGCCACTATTCACCCTCCTTCTGCTGCTGTTTGCCTTGGACAAATATTGAAAATGGTCTGGGACTATATCTGAGAGCATCAGTATATCGTTTCAGCTTTCTCTTACCAGAAAATGCATTTCCCAGACCTGTCTCCCAGGAAATGCCAGGCCTGCCTTTGCTAGTGTATGTGTCCAGCCCCTTTGGAACCTGTTCTTGCAATTTAAATTCTGTCCAGACTGTTTCCATAGTGAGTTATAGTTGCCTGGTATTGGAAAGTCATAGTTCATATCAGCACTGCTCACAGGGATGTGCTTAAACATATAACTTTTGCCTTTTGGTATCAGGGTGTTAATAAAAATAAAGCATGATGTACACCTCACACTGAAGCTGGGTATAAGGGAGTTGCAGTGAAGTGTTCTGTTGTTGGCTATGCCATTAAACTGAGCTCTGTGCACGTGTGCAATGCAGTACTGCAGTTTTAATGAGAAACTCCCTGAAAGTTATTACCGAGAAGCAAAATATTGCTATGCAGTTTTATTGCCAGATCATAGAATTTGTCTTTTTCCCTTGGCCTGAGCTAAGCACACAAGATTACAAGACAAAAATAAAAAAATCAGAAACCAAAACAACCTCCACCCTTCTGTTTCCTGCAACATCTTTGAAATAGATTTTCTTATCTTAAAGGTTTGATGCTTTGGATCTATTTCTACCCTTGTCTGCTTTAGGGGTTCCATATGCATGGATCTATCCCACCTGTACAGGATCTTTCCCCACAACCCTCCCCCAGAACGGCACATGCTGGTCAGTTGCCAGCTGTGTTAGTGGCTGTGGTCCCTGTAATGTGTGGGGTTCATTGGCAATTCTGTGTCATGAAGAGAATTTAAGAGCAGAACAGGGAGGTAACTGCTGGGGAGGTCATGGCTGTTGTCCAAATAATTCAGATTTAACTATTTGTGTTTTGTTCCTTGAGGTGCTGTCACAGTATGGAAATCAGTATCTTTTTCTGCAGTGGCAACTGATGGGTGGTGAGGAGGAGGCTGGCAGGAGATACAGCTGTTGAAGAGCCCAGAATGAAGAAACAAAAATATGGCAAAACTGATAGGGAAGAAAAAATGCAGATGCTGCTGTTTTGATTGATGAACTAAAATCTTTTAGAGATGCTCTCATTATAGAGTGCTGAACAATCTTCAGCAAATGATATTCTCGGCAACCTAGTAGGTTTAGTGTGAGTGTGACTTGAACAGCACTGGCATGTAGGCCTGCAGAAAGGGAATTCCAGAGTAAATGAACAAAAAAGAGCCAAGACCTCTGCCACTGTAACTGGTGACTGATATAATTCCCTACCTCGTTTCCTGACGTTGGGATAAGAGTTGGGGGATTCTAAGTGTCTGTGTTTCCAGCAGTGCTGAAGTTCTCTCCTAAGGACACTGCACAGCTACTGTGAATTCCTGTCCCCCTGGAGCAAGAAAAGCAATCTCATTTCATTTCAGGAAGAGAAGCGAAATCCTGTGAAAAAAGAAAAGATAACCTTACAAACATTCAAGAAAAAAGTTAGAATCAAATGAAATACAAATGAAAAAATCAAAAACACCCATAAAATTGGGGCATTTAGTGACAAAACAAACCAAAATGGTCTGGGAAGAAATGAGGTGCAGTGCAAAAAGACAAAACATGCCAAAACTAACCTCACAAATGCTGCAAAAGCAAGAGAAAAACTCAAGGAGGAAGACAAGTATTTGTTGTGGAAGATATGAAAGACATGGCATGGATAGGGAAAAAGAAGAAAAAAATCCCAACAAAAGTGAAAGCCATCAAAGGCATGGGATGCCATGAAGTGCAGGACCAAAGCTTGCAAAAAATTATCCCCACTGAAATGCTGGTAACAGAAAAGAAGGACTTACAAACACTCTGGAATGGAGATACCGTCAAAGGAAATGCAAGTGAGGAAGAAAAACAAAAGAAAATCAGGAAATTCAGTGACTCCAAGAAAATGGACCACAATTATATCAGATGCAGTGCAAAGGACCAAAAATTACCACAAATAAGCTCACAGATGTTACAAAATCAGGAGGAAAAATGAAGGAGGAAGACAAAACTTTGAAAGGGAAGAGATTATTGACATGGCATGGATGCTAAAAAAAAAAAAAAACCAAAAGAAAAAACTCTTCGCTAAAGTGAAAGCCATCAAAAGGCAGGCCATCTGCCATCAAAAGCAGGAACATGGAAAAAATCATGCAAAAATTCGTCCCCATGAAAATCATACAAACAGAAAGGAAAAGTTTAAAAAAACTCTGGAAAAGGTATACCATCAAAAGACATGAAATGAAAGGAAGAAAAAAAAGTGGGAAAATTAGTGATGATAATGACTACAAGGAAAATGACCGGAATTACATGAGGTACAGTGCCAAAATCCGAAACACGCAGAAAGGAACATCACAGCTGTTGCAAAAGAAGGGGAAAAATCATGGAGCAAGACAAAACTTGCAGGGGAAGATATGAGGGACATGGCATGCATACTTCAAATAAAACCAAAACCCGAAAAATATATTACCCAAAGTCAAAGCCATCACAGGGCAGGCCTTATGCAATAAAGTGCAGGGACATGCAGCAAAGCTTGCTAAAATTGAGCACCACTGAAGCCAAAAGAGAAAAGAAGGACTTACAAAAACTTTGGAATGGAATACCAGCGAAAGAATTGCAATTGGGGAACAAAAAAAAAGCCTAGGAATATTTGGGCAATTTAGTGACTGCCAGAAAATGACCTGGGATTATATCAGGTGCAGTGCAAAAGACCGAAATATGCCAAAACTAAGCTCACAGATGTTTCAAAAGCAGGGGAAAAAGTCAAGGAGGAAGACAAAACATGGCGGGGAAGAAATGAGGGACATGGCATGGATAATTAAAACAAACAAACAAACAAACAAAAATCTTTCCCAAAGTAAAGACATCAAAATGCAGGCATACCATAGACCATCAAGTGCAAGGCACATGCAGCAAAGCTTGCCAAAATTGATCCCAGCTGAAGGCTAAAACAGAAAAGAATGACTAACAAACACGCTGGAATGGACATAAAATCAAAAGAATTGAAATTGGAGGAGAGAAAAAGAAAATTTGGGAATTATCGTGATTACAAGAAAATGGACTGCGATTATATAAAAATCGAAAACACAGACAGGTTTCAAAAGCAAGGGAAAAAGTCAAGGAGGAAGACAAAACTTAGGGGTGAAGATTCCTCTATGGGTCCCCATTGAAATTGCAAGAATTTTTCTTTTATTTCTTTTTTTTTAAGTATCCATGCCATGTCCCTGATATATTCCCCTCCAAGTTTTGCCTTCCTGCTTGACTTTTTCCCTTGCTTTTGCAACGTCTGTGAGCTTAGTTTTGGAGTGTTTTGGTCTTTTGCGATGTAGCTCCTTTTCTCACAGCTTATGTTTTGACTAAGGGAATTTTTATTTTTTTTTTAATTATACATGCCATGTCCCTGGTATCTTCCCCTCCAAGTTCTGCCTTCCTCCATGAAGTTTTCTCTGGCTTTTCCAATATCTGTGAGCTTAGTTTTCGCATGTTTTGGTCCTCTGCGACGTAGCTCCTTTACTCAAAAGTCACGCTTATGACTTAGGGGAAATTTTTTTTTTTTTTATATTATCCACTGCATGTCTCTGATATATCCTGATATCTTCCCCTCCAAGTATTGTCTTCCTCCTTGACTTTTTCCCCCGTTTTTGCAACATCTGTGAGCTTACTTTTAGTAGGTTTTGGTCCTTTCCAAGGCAGGTTATTTCCTTAAAACCTATGGTTTGGTCTTAGGGAAAAATTTTTTTTCTTTTGTTTTAAAGTATCCATGCCCTGTCCCTGATATCTTCCCCTCCAAGTTTTGTCTTTCTCTATGACTTTTTCCCCTGCTTATGCAACATTTGTGAGCTTAGTTTTTGCATGTTTTGGTCCTTTGCAATGCAGCTCATTTCCTCACAGCCTCTTTAAGACACTCAAAGTCCCGATTTTCTGGTTTTTTGGGGTTTATTTTCAATTGCATTTCATTTGATACTATCTCCTTTCCAGAGGGTTAGTAAGCCTTTCTTTTCGGGTTCGCAAGATTCCTTTTCCCTTCCCGAAAAGCTGTGAGAAAAGGAGCTACTTTGAAAAGGACCAAAACCTACCAAAAGTAAGCTCACAGATGTTGCAAAAACAGGGGAAAAAGTCAAGGAGGAAGACAAAACTTGGAGGGGAAGATATCAGGGACAGGGCATGGATACTTGAAATAAAAAAAAAAAAAGTTCTACCTAAGGCCAAAACATAAGCTGTGAGAAAAGGAGCTACATTGAAAAGGACCAAAAGACATCACAACTAAGCTCACAGATGTTGCAAACACAGGGGAAAAAGTCAAGGAGGAAGACAATACTTGGAGGGGAAGATATCATGGACATGGCATGGATACTTAAAAAAAGAAAAAACAAGCAAGAAATCTTTCCCTTAGACAAAGCCATCAAAAGGCATGGCATGCCCTCAAGGGCAGGGACATGCACCAATGATTCTTCTAGTGGTCCCCATTGAAATCGCATGATTTCCTTTTGGGAAGGGAAAAGGAATCTTGCAATTTCAATGGGGACCACTAGAGGAATATTTGGTGCATGTCCCTGCCCTTGAGGGCATGCCATGCCTTTTGATGGCTTTGTCTAAGGGAAGGTTTTTTTTTCTTTTTTTTAAGTATCCCTGTCATTTCCCTGATATCTTCCACTCCAAATTTCGTCTTCCTCCTTGACATTTTGTCCTGCTTTTGTGACATCTGTGAGCTTTATTTTGGCATGTTTTGGTCCTTTGTAATGTATCTCCTTTTCTCATAGTTTATATTTTGGCCTTAGGAAAGATTATTTTTGTTTGTTTTTTTTTTTTTGTTTTTTTTTTTCGAGTTTCTATTTCATATGCGTGATATCTTCCCCTCCAATTTTTGTCATTCTCCTTGACTGTTTCCTCTGCTTTTGAAACGTCTCTGAGCTTAGTTTTCTTTTTTTTGTCCTTTGCAATGCAGGTTTTTTCCTCACAGCCTATTTTTTAGGGATATCATTGAAGGAATTGGAATTGTTGGATTAAAAAAAAAAACATGGGGAATTTGTCAAATTTTCTGACTTCCAGTAAATTGGGTGGCATTATATCATTTGCAGTACAAAGGACCAAAGAGGCCAAAACTAAGCTCACAGGTGTTGCAAATGCAGGGGAAATAGTCAATGAGGAAGGCACATGTTGGAGGGGAAGTTGTGAGGGATATGGCATGGATACTGAAAATAAAATAAATTCTAAAATCTTAACGAAATTCAAAGGCACCAATGGGCTCACAGATTGTTCAAATTCGAGAGAAATAATAAAGGGGGATGATACAACTTTGAGGGTAAGATATGAGTTACATGGCATTGATATATAGTAAATAAAAGAAAAGAAAAAATTCTTCACCAAAATGAAGGCCATCAAACGACATGGCATGCCATCAAGTTTAGGGACATGGACCTAATCTTGCCAAACTTGCTCCCCATTGAATATCTTGCAACAGGAAAGACGATCTTACAAAGATCGTCTGTGGTTTGGAGATACGATCAAATGAAATTCAATTGAAGGAAAAGTAAAGAAAATTGGAAAATTTAGTGACTCCAAGAAAATGCGATGCAGTGCAAAGGAGCAAAACCCGCCAACAGTAACGTCACAGATGCTGCAAAATCAGGACAAAAAAACCAAGGAGGAAGACAGAACTTTGTTGTGGAAGATATTAGGGACATGGTGTGGCTTGGATAGTGAAAAAAGAAAAAAAAAACTCTTGGCCAAAGTTAAAGTAATCGTAAGGTATAGCATGCTATCAAGTGCAGGCACCTAGACCGCAGAATGCCTAATTGGTCCCCATTGAAATGACAAGATTCCGTTTCCCTTCCCGAAATGAAATTTCTGTTCTTCAGCCTGCCCCACCCGATTATCATTACCATTCTTTTTTGGAATTCATGCAACATTCAATGGGCTACTCTGACATGTCATAAATTAATATTTGAACTCTGTCAATATCCAGTGTGGTCTAAATGTTCAAATTTTCTTTGAGCTTTTGACAGAAGTAGAGTGGACAAAAAAGATAAGCTGTTCTCTGTCTGTAGAATCTCCTTCATGACCTCAGTCTTCCTTTTCATAACACTGCAGCCATGGCCAGATAATCAACAACTATAATTAAGTTCTTGGTAGTTTATACCCAGAAGTAACTGCCCCAGATTCTTCTCTTTGGGGATAATTTACCAAGGAAATAAGGATCTCTTCCACAACATTTGGGGAGCTCCATGTTCACTACAACCCATACAACATCTCTGTTTTCCAACACGTCCCATAAAGCACCCTCAGTGTTTTCCAATGATCTCTGTTTACCAGCTCACACTGGAACCTACAGATGTCTTGACCAAAGGGCTGCCATGGAAGTCTACAATGCTACCAAATAATCCAGATTTTCCACCAGAAGGTTGCTGATTTCGATTTTTCTCCCCAGCAGAACCACCAATTCCCATGAAGTTTACATGAATGTAGTACCTTTGGCGTCACAGGCACCAAAGTCTCATTTGTTTGGAATTTGTCAATTGGTTAAAAAATTTTCAGGAACTGACTGGTACCTTGTCAAGACAGAAAAAAAGGTGCTTTCAGGAACATAGACCCTTACTTTTTTTCCATATTATCTCATGGAAGAAGCATGAGAATTTAATTCTATTTGCCAATTTCTATCAAGATTGCAGCTAAACTTTGATTTATGTAATTTTTAATGACACAAAACACCTTTCCCACCATAGACAGTTATATTTGAATTAGAGTTTTATCATATATCCAGTACTTTGATCCCACAAAACAGGCAAGTAACCTTAATATTCACAATAGAGGAAATTATTTTTAGCAGAACCTTTCTAGTCTTTCTTTATTCCTCACATAAGTGCAAAGAAGAGGCTACTTGTTTTTTTCTCTTTATAAGTCACACTAAAATTTGCATCCATAAATTAGAAAATTGCTGTGATATAGCTAATAATCCTTAGGGAATTCATGCACTGCTGAAGAAGATTTCCTCTCACAAAAACAGTCCTTGGGATGATAAATACTTCTGTTAGTGAGATATAAGGGAAAAAATAAATTATTTTTTCCATACCTGCACAATTATGGTGGCTGAGCTGCTTGATTAGATCCATGTGGGAGTTAGCACAAGGCCCAAATGACAATGAACAGGGAGAAATGTCCAAAAGCATGGATCAGAGCAGATTCTTTCAAAACAAAATACTTAGATCAGAAAGGAGTGGTTGATAAGCTGAGAGTTTGATCCTGTGATATATTTCAGTGTTAACATGCTGAGGACTCTGGAGGAAATATAGTTGACCTCTATGACTGCTATGAAAAATGGCATTATCATGGATTCTCTGCTTGCAAATAAATTGCTCTGTCTTGCTAATCAGACTGGTCAGAAAAGACCATTCCATCACAGAAATACAGGCTTTTTCAGCAGCCTCCCTGCTGGAGGAAAGGACAGCTCACAACTCCTGTGGAGTTAATAAATGTACTTGCAACAACTGAAAGAAAGATGTTTCAAAGCAAACTCTGTTCCAGCAAGTAATAACAGATTTTTGATTTTGTATGTGTCTGTGTTTACATATGAGGATTCTGCTCTCACTGCTGCAAGTTGTGCGCACGCACCTTAGCAAGTTTGTTAAAATGCATCTATTAACTTGGTTTTCATTGTGCCTCCTGTTGCTTTTTTCAGACATTGATGCCAGTGATTCCTGCCCTACAAAGGTATCCAGTGTTTGTCCAACAGGACTTGCTCACTGAAACAATTACTCATATCATGCCAGTCTCTCCAGTACCCAACATGTAACCTTAGTTTATACTACAAAACTGTGTGGCAACTTTGGCAGCACCAACCCAGTGCTGACACCTTTGACATGAACCCAAAAGAGGTTAATGCTTCTGTTCTCTAACTGCTGCCCACTGGAGACCTGGCCAAGCAGTGTGACAGCTGAAGTATGATAATTGACCAAGGAAGCTTTTAGGTGAAAATGCCTTTAGCAGTAGACAGACCGCAACTTTGCTTATCTGGACTACAACTTTACTGCCTTCAAAGTCTAATCATGCTTTTAAGAACAGGTTGTCGGATCAGCAGGGTGTAAAGAGTTTTGTGAAGCTTGAGGCCAGAGTTATCACAAACTGTGTCGGTGAAGCTAAATGTAGTTTTAGAGGGGGAGGTTCAGAGGCAAGAGCTTGTGTGAGACTTGCCTGAGGCCAAGAAGGACGAGCTCCTCACCATGCTCCTCAGCACCCCGTTGCAATACGGTACCAGGGACAGTCATGAGGCAGAAGCAAGCCAGGAACCTTTTGCTGTGTGAGGCTGGAGCCTGTGTTGGAGACATGCCTAGTGCCCCAATTCTCCTCCTCCTCTGCTCTGTCATGCCAAAATTCACTCAGGCACAGTTTCATCTTGTAGCCATGATGTTCTTCTGGCCCTGAAATTTACCGCTTGACTGAAACTTGTACTGTAGCCAAAAGAAATTTTAGTGCAGGGAAAAGAATACGGGCCTAAGGCTACACAGATGTATTTATTATACATCCAAGATTTATAATTGAATTGGATATTCTGGCAATGTGATAATGATCTGATTACAATTTTTATCACTGTGTCTCAGTGTATCCAAATGTAAAAGTTATCTCCTCCTTTCACATTCCACTGCAAAGTCTGCCAAGGCATGTATGGCCCTGTGTGCCATTTCTGAGGGCTTGCTGTGTGAAGCTTCTGTGTTATCTCTGCCTGGTGCCTGGGCCAAGAGATCTCCTGGCTATTAGCCTAAAACAGGCCCAGTGCATGGCAGATTTCTCTAAGCTTGCCAGGTACCCATGTAATATCTGGTGCAGCCTTGTAACCTACCAAGACTTGCTTGAGTCATCTGCTGCAGATGGGTTTTTTCTGTGAAAAATGAAAGGAAAATATTTTAACCAAATGGTGTAGGTTGTCAGTGATGCTCCAGGTGACAAGAACAAGAGGAAAAGGGAATTAAATAGAGGAAACATGTAAAATTACTTATCATTTGTCTAAGGGGACTACGAATATAAGTCTGTTCTACATTGACTGTATTAATATTTGATAGCTTGGATTGGCTACTGTGTCTTTTCACCTGACACCAAGTATCTGTTTTTGATAGAATATATAATTTAGATTCCTCTGAGTGTTTCTACTATTGTTTTTTTTTTTTCTAATTTGCCTGTTTAAAGCATCTGAGGACTCTGATGCTTTAAACAGGCTATAGTAGGGGTTATTTGTACTTTATTTTACAGTTTTTATTGAATAAGTGTATTTCCTTTTCCTAACTTACAACAGATGCAAAAAACCATTAACTGAACTGAAAAAACAACTCTGAGAAGACCTCATACCCATTACTTTTAATCATGAGTTCAGCATTTTATAAATTTAAAATTATATTTTTCTTGCTTGTCTGATGAAATAAACTTAAATACGTAGGAGAGATAAGTTGGAATCCTTTGCCTTTTTTTATCAGCACATTGCCAGAGGGAACTCAAAATACCTGATAATCCATTTCCTGTTACAGTGACTATTTTGTGACAGTGACATTTTCATCTTTCTGTATACAAGTGATCAGATTTTCCTGTTATCTGCCTCATATTTTAATGGGAATTTGTAGCTCTTCATGGAAAAGGGATGAGAGGTTTCAGCTTGGGCTTCCTCAGTTCTGTTTCTGGCTCACTCCAAAGAGGGACAGGGACATCAGCTCTGGATTCAGGAGTGTTGAATAGTGCAGAGAAGGCTTTAATCTGTACAGCAAACCTTGCTCAGAGCTACTCATTGTCTTTGCCTTAGATAAACCCTGCCAGTGGCTACACGTAAATAAACAATTAATTCCAGGTCCAAGCTGTCTTCACACATTCCTGTGGTTACTAACTTGGGCCTATGCTACCTTAAATCTCTGCACACTGCTCCAGTGCATGAAGCAGCCTTAGTGATTGTGATTGATAAATTTCATTTGACATATCTCAGGTCATTTGCCTCTAGAACTGGGATTAGACAGATTAGTTTTGCAGGTGTGAGTCGAAGTGAAAATGTACACAAAATCAGGAGTTTCAAAGGGAGACTGCAGCAAAGCTTGCTGTGTTTCTACCCTTCATTCACACATATGCAAATTCGTTATTTTACAAATTTTTCATCCCTGGGATCATCCTTTGAAAATCAGTATTTGGGAAAATCTGAGAAAATCGATGTTTGTGTTCCAACAATTAATTTCTAGAAGTGAGGTAGTGCTTTGGAAAACAGTAGTAGCACTGTGCCTCAGCTATGCATAGGCTGGAACAACCAGTACGTATTTCTGTGCCTTCTTGATTGTTGTAAATGAGCCTCCTGATTTAGACACCAAATTTAGGTGTTACAGAGTTGTATAATGCCTGTGTGTGTGATAAATTTAGGCAATTATAGACAATAGAAATTTAATAAACAGTGAATTCAGAGAGATTTTTGGACTCCCAATATAGATGCCTATTCTCAGAAAAGAAAAATTAGTAGCAATATTCAGCTGCCAAATCATCATTGCCTAGTGCCAGCTAGGTGCTGTGGACTAATCTGTGCATCTTCCTGCTGCAGCAGAACCCTGGTTTTCCCCTGGAATGGGGTCATATAGCCCATCTCTGTACAGATGTGTGACATCCTCCAGGGCATCTCAAATTGCATCCACTATCCTTGTTCAGGCAACAGAGTTGTTACTTGTTGACTTCACTGACCAGATGTTCATGAGCTGTGCTGAGGGCCAAAAAATCTGACTGGTCTATAAACACCTGCACTGTAGACACTTAAAAAAATTTGTGTGGAGACAGTTACCATCCTGGGTTTATATTTGCTTCTCATGAGTGTGTCAGCTACAGTCAAAACAGCACAGCAATCATATTGGGTCTGACAGCTGCCCAGCAGTAGTGAGTGATGCTGGCTGGGAGTTTGTGCTGGTGCACCATGACTGAATCATTCATCTTAATCTTCACTAAGTTGAGCAGAAGTCACTGAACATGTATGATATTTCATCAGATTTCTCTGATGTTGTGTACAAGAGCAGTGAGTTGGGTTTTTTTTCCCAAGACTTGTTTTCCTGTGGGTTTTTCCTGGCACAGTTCAGGGCTGTGTCATCTCTCAGCAGGACTGATTAGTCTTGTGTGGAGCACTGCCCTGAGACAGAATTGATGCTTCTAGCTCTGAATGATAACTCAAGCATGCCTTAATGGGTAGACATGTCCATGCATCCAAAGACTATATTAGCCACTACATCACACTGAGAATATATGCCATTTTGATGATCAAAATGTTTTTCTGATTCAGTGTCTTTTAAAATTCAGTCCTTCTTCCTGCAGATGTGAATGTAATGTGAATTTTCAGGTGAATATTTCTTATGCTTATATTGCTCTACAGAACTGACCTTGTCTGCCAGGTCCCCATACGGTGACATTAAGGACTACAATGCTAACATCACTTCCAGAAGCAGAGGGTTTTTCATTGGAGATCTGACATCCTTACAGACATGACTCTGCTCAACTTACAAAGGCTGACAGCAGCTCTGAGTTGGGAAGATTGAATCTTGCTTCTTTATTCTTTAATTAACTTATCCTCTGCTGCACTGTCAAGTTTAATATTAATGTGCTGTCCTTGAGCTCCACTACTTACCCATGTCACTATTGTAGAATTGTAGAATATCAGATTAGAAGGGGCTTCAGGGGTCCTCTGGTCCAGGATATTAACCAGTGTTGGACTCAATATTGATCCCTGGGGACCCAAATGTGACAAACTGCCAATTTGAAGGAATCTATTTACCACCACACTCTGGGTGCAGCTCATCAGCCAGTTCCCCATCTACTGCACAGGTCTCTTGTCCAGACCAAAACATAGGAGGATACCTTGGGAAACCACATCAGAAACCTTGGAGAAATTTATGTAGACAATGTCTCCTGCTGGTCCCTACCAGTTTCTTGAGGTCAGAATTGAAGGCACTTGAGACAGTAGTTGATATTCAGACTCAGGTGTTTATATTTCTTATCAGTGAAAAAGTCTCACTGCCGTGAGTTCTGCAGCCTTTCATTAGAAGGCACAAAATGGCTAACTATCTCTTGTTAGAGGGTCTTTTAAGACTAAACTATCCAATTAAGAAGTGACATCTAGATTATTTTCCCTTTTAACCCAATAACTGATCCCTCAAAGCCCGCAATACGGACTTTTCTGTCCAATTACAAAACATCACCCAAACCCACAAAGAAGAAGGAGGAAGAAGGTAAAGAAGGACAACTTGTCTCTGCCCTAAAACCTCCCTCTTGCTTCATATTTATTTCTATATTCTAAAACCTCAGCCTAAGTTTTCCACCCCATGATATTACACACTTCTTACCACCTACACACCCGTAATCCCAGTGCTGTTAATAATCTTTGGAAGCCTTCTCCACAGCCTCAGGTTAATTGCAGTGTTCTCCTGTGGATCTGTGCCTTTAAGCACAGAATTTTTAAAATTCTCAGCATCCAGGATTCCAACAGGTCCCCCATCAACTGAACAAGCTTCTACTTTGTCATAGAATGTTTTTTAAGCACAACTTGTCCTATTCAAATCCATACTGGATTTTCCCAATCACATGCTTCATTTGACTTCTGATGTCTTGCAGGAGGCTTTATTCCATAACTATCCCAGTGACTGAACTAGACTGATGTGCCTATCATTTTCTGGATTTTTCTTTAAGCCCCTCTTGTAAGTGGATTCAACATTAGCTTTCGTCCAGTCTTCTGGGACATCACCCAGTCTCCATGACTTCTCAGGGATTATGGAAAGTGGCCTTGCCATGGTGTCAGACAGCTCTTTCAACACCCTCAGCAGATATTGCTAGTGTCCCTGATTTGTAGGGCTCAGGCTCCTGTAATAGTTCAGGCACCAATCCTTCCTTCACTGACAGTGGGTCTGTGTTCACATCAGCCTGGATTTCTGCTCCCAAGACCTGGGGCCCAACAGTGCTGGAAAGTCAGAGGTGAAGAAAGTGTTGAGAATCTTGGTCTTTTCCACACTGGGCTCAGCATTCCCTGGAGGTGTTTCAGTCCCCTGGAAGTGCTGTCTGCTGCACCTCAGGAGTCCCTGCCCTGGAACTCTTCTGTAACTCAGCCTCGGGAAATGCCATGTCCACCATCTGTCCCATCAAGTGATCTATGTAGTCTTCTGTTCTCAAACATTAAAGCATCCCTTTCTCCTGCTTCCAGTTAACTTACTGACTGTATTTCATGAAATGGAATTATTCTGTTTTACAAAATCTAAGTATTTGAATTTATGAAGGTGATGAAAGTGAGCAAGTACTTGAAATGAAAATATTCTCTGATTTTCTATCTGATTTTTCAGATAGAACAACCAAATATTTGCTCAGCTCTAAAATGAATTAACAGCAACTGGATAGTTTGCCTTCTGCTACTTAGACTAAATGTTTCTGACAGATGAATGAAAATTGAAGAGAAACCATATGCTTTATTTTAAATTAATAGTTAATGGAAAAGCAGCCAAGTTAATAAAAATTCTGAGTCAAATTTTTTCTCAACTCCTTTCTAAATGAAACTAAAAAAGGTGTCCTCAAAATTTTACTTTACATATTTTTACAAAAGAGGGATGTTTCTTAAAATGTGTTACAGAATATTCAGAAAGAATAAAAAAAAATTTCAGTCATCACAGAATAGAAAGAAATTTTGTATCTAAAATTTTTCTTTATCCAAGGTGACTGTGTTTTACAACATATGCCTAAATAGTTGGTTTTAGTTCTATCTTGTCTTTATAGTGCTTAGTAACCATAAATAAATTAAAAATCCAAATATTTCTTATATTTAATACATTTAGCAATCTACCTGGAGAAACTGAAAAATCATTAAAATTTTATGGGCAATGAAATGAATTTGGAATGCACAGATGCATAAGAATCCAAAAAGAATAAACTAAATGTTCTAAAATTTCTCTGCATATAAGATGTTAGTAAAAATATTGTTACTCTTGACCATATGCCCCAATGACAGTGAATAAATAAATTTCCTGACCATGAAAGTAAAGCTGAATCTACTTGACTTTTTGTGGAATAAGATTTTTGCCTAATGGTTATTGACAATTTTTTTTTTTTTGCCTTGTAAATACATTAATCAATGCCCTTTTTTTAGGTGTGTGAAGATAAATATTAAAGCAAAATATGAATTATGTGCAAATTAAAGTATATTGCCTGTGCTAGAGAATGAATCGTAGGCACAAGACAAAAGGTGGTAGGATTCAACATGTTTGCTGCCTGGCTTAGAGCTGCAGCTCCACGTGTGCCACCTTCAGAAATCACTGCCAGTCTGCACTGTGCAGGCACTGACACACTGGCTGTCTGAGCAGACTGGCACATCCCAGGGCACCCAAAATCTGCTGTCATGTCAGGCCATGCCCTGTCTTTGGATGCCTGCTGCTTCCGAGAGCATCTGACCTAGGGAAATTACTGGAATAACTGAATAACTTGTTCTTACTGGATTGTGCTGGATGTGATTATGACAGTCATTTCCAGGAGCTAAATGGAGTTCAGCTGCTGAACTTCATCTAGTCCAGCTCTGGTTTTAATCTCATTGTTTAACAAATTGAGTTGCCTTATGACAGAGATTCAATGGAAAGGTGATGTCAGAAGTTTACATGTCATTTACTGGTAGGCAGAAGCTGAGGTGGAAGCAGAGACCTGTCCTTACAGGTTTACTCACACTGAATGACAGGTAAAGCTTACACCCCACCCATCTTCAAACCAATTGATTGGGAAACAGAACTCCCTTTTGCAGTAGTGCATTTTCAGTTCTGTCATCTCAGAGTTCTGAGCCTTTTTATGCTTTGTGAGCCTTTTTATGCTTATCTTCACAAAACTGGTGGAGTTACTTGAGGGATTCTCAAGATCATCTCTGTATATGAAATTGAGAAAGAGAAAAGAAATATGAAATTGGAAATAGAAAACAAAATAAACAATGTGAAATGAGAAGTAGGTCTCCTCTCATTGATTGTTTTTTATTCATAGAATCCAGCTCCTGGTTTATGATATACTTCAATAACAACCAGAAGATTTGATTTCCACCTGTGATACTCAGTAATCCTGTCATGAAAAGGGTATCAATGGTATCTTTTGCCTGCAAGCTGATGGGACTCTTCACCCAGTTCAGCTTTACTTTGTTCCTTTATTTATAATTAATGATTAGCACACTGTAGTCCACTGAAGATAGGTAAGACTTCAATATGCAGCTTGGATCTCATTACATTACCACTGGACAGGTTGTACCCTACAAAGCAAAAAGAGTAAATGCTGGTTTTACATCTAATTGAACTCAACATCATCATGACTAATTCATCTAAGTTTATGCAGAAAGCAGTTAAATACTGTAGCAATATGAAGGATGTGATTTTGGATGAACTTTGATTCTAGTTGGAAATGTCCTAATTCTGAATTAATTTCCAGGGTTACTTGTGCCTTTCCCCTTACAATTTCAAGCCACTCTTTCCAAACAACAGATCTGCCCTAGATGTCTGTTGGGATGGAAATCTTATGTCTATCTCACATTTGAATAACCAAATCACAGTAATTTTCTCCACTATCTGAGATTTCACCACAGGCACCAGCTGACTCCACTCCTCTTTGCAAGGCAAACCCTTGGATCAAGGCAAATCTCAGGTGTTTATATCAAAAGAGAGAGAGAAAAAAGGAAGACAAGAAAATCTCTTTACAGTAGAATTTCATTTTCCCCTGGAAATCTCATCTTTGTCCCATTTGTTCCACTGGGATCTGGAAAGCATAGGAGAAATTCTTCAAGCACTCAGTTTAATTCTCAGATGTTGGCCATAAACTGCCTGGTATAATCTGGGTTGAACATCCTTTCTCAGGCTAGACAAATTGTACTGAGGCTATTGTAGAGCTGCTGGCTTCATGAAAGCTGAAACTGAAATGTTTAATTACATGATACAGTTTGATACAAGCTTAACATTCCCTACCTGACAGTGTTTTGAAAGGGGACTTAGTTGTGCCAAGGTGATTAATGTATTAATCAGGGAATTGAGAATTTACCAGAGCTCTCTAATTAAAACAGAAAAATCCATCCCACCACACAGACAAAAGGCAGATACACATAGAACTGAGAGCAAAACTACTCAGTCTTAAGCAGACCAGATGTTGCCATCAATTCAATCAAGCAGGCTGATTGAATTGCTCAAATTTAATAGGTGAAATCCTGTGCTAGATGTATTTGCCCAAAGCATGTAAACCCTGAATAGTACTACTATTCTTTACCAGTTTACTGTGGAAGTCACTGAAAGGCTATTTCAAATTTAATTTAGTTTTAACAGGAACATTGTTTTAAAGGTTTCTATTGTGGAAACTGTTTCCTCTGTACAATTTTCTAAAAAGAAACAAGACAGTAAACTAAGTGCAAATTCAGATACCTGTAAAATATTTTTATACAGCATATCTTCTACTCTTTCCAGCTACTTCTTCCCATTTTAATGATATGTAAGTTTTATTCCTGTCCTGCCTGGAGGCTTTTGGATGACTCTTGCAAGTCATAACAAATGACACTTCAAACAGATCATTATTAAAAGATTTTTTTGCTGGGTAGGAAGCAAGTACACAGAAGACAAAGGAGAAAAAATAATTTTTCAGTGAATTCTATATCTCCAAGTATTTCATAACTACCTCTAACAATATTTGTTGTCTCTATGACTCTATGCACATACATTTTTCAGTGTTACCTTGAACGTAATGAAATCTGTTCATCTGTCTTGTGATTTGTTTTTACAACTCTGGGACATGTTTGCAATGGCTGTGCAATTATATTGTTCCAATCTGTTGAAAGCTGGCTTAAAGAAATAACATCTGATTGTTCAAAAAACATTGCCAAATCACAGAGCCTGGATCCTAAACTGGTATTTGCTACTTTGGACCATGCTTCCCTCTAGGCATGAAGTATTACCTCAGACCACCATAAATTTACTGAATGCAAACTGCAGATGTAATCCCTGATAGTTATGATCTATAACACAAGATAAAGTCATATTTCTTCTGGTGAAGTCTCAAGGCAGCTGGTAAATGTTCACCTGTATTTATTTGTGTGCCCAAGTTTGCATTGCCTGGAACTGGGTAGAGAACAAACAGATCAGTTATCTACCAACCCCTAACAGGCATCATCCTTTGGATATATTGCCACAGATATCATTTGCTACTAAACACTGTTCTTTGCAACTCAAATACCCATCCAAAAATTATGTTGAAATTATCTGTATGCAAAGCTTTGCAGTTCATGCTCTATTCCTTCTCTACTATCACTGGAGATATCTACAAGTATTTGTGCTGTTTCCTGTGGCAGATAAATGACTTTAGTAGTTTTTGTTTAAAAACTTAAATGCTGCACCAGAGACATATTTATTTCCTTATTTTAGGTATAATCTGATACATCCTGGGAATGTAATTTCTTTTAGCTCTTTTGGAAGAGGCTTTTTATGAGAAGTTTTACAGGGAAAAATTGCAAGAGGAACTTGCAGTAAGGGATGGTTATGTTGAAGTTCTGTTTCTGATGGCTCTGGAAACCAATCTAATTACACAACTTGTTTATGAAAATGATCTGCCGTACACGTCTCACATTTTCTCCATGGGGGCCTAGTTAGGATAAATGGCAAATAAAAATCAGCATGTGCAGCTCTAGCAGGACTTCAAGTGTGAGTTTTGAAAAGATGTGAAAATACTGGGACAGGAGTTCTGCACTGACACATCTGCTCTGAATCATAGCACACTAATTTGCAATACTGAGTTCAGTGGTTCTTCCTCCAGGTATTTCAAGAGAATTCTGAAGAGGAGCTGTGGATAAAAATCCATGGTCCATCACTATGTGGGACGCTGAGATGTTTCAAAACTAGACAGAAATCACCCTACATCACATTTTGAAATAACATATAGAGCTGGAAGACATCTTCTTAAACCACTGATTTTTGAAATGTGTTAGTCTGTGAATTTCTCCATAATGTTTGTAAATTGATGGGAGAAGCCAGGAACTGTTTGTCGTGTTTCTGCTTGGGATTTCCTGGACTGAAACACACACACACACACACACACACACACACATGTTGCATAGCTGCCTTCTGTGTGAGAGTGAGCCAGATGTGCTCTAGATATGTCGAACTCACAGTGCAAAAGCAGATCAATAAATTCTGTAGCCCAATATTAATAAATAGCTCAAATCTTCTTCTCTTATTTAAAGAACATTTCCAGGGCAGAGAGGCTGTTGTGCCTCTTAGTTCCCCAGGAATCAGGATTTCACCCAACCATCACTTTACTCTAGATCTTCTCTGGCAAGATAATTGTTCTGCTGCTGTTCTGAGCCAGACTGGCAGCTGGATCTCTAACTGTGATCAAGCTGAGCATGGAGTAAAGATTTCCCAAGCTTTCTTTTTTTTAGGCATGCTGGCAATGTGGCAGGTGTTGGAGGATTACCCCTACGTGATGAGAGAGGCTGGAATACCTGCACACAGTTCAGCAGTTTATATGTTTGGATTCCTCTGCAAAAATGATTAATGTGAATCCTGTGATTAGACTGTATTTTAATACTGGAATGCTCTCCTTTCTCCCATTTTACTTTCTGAAGTGAATGCTTCTTTTTAAAATTTTTTTTTTTATTTCAGTGGCTAAAAAATTTGCAATCCTCTAACAGACTTTGTAAAAGCAGAAAATTCCACAGAATAATTTGAAGAGAGTTTATTAAGAAGCTAAGTGGAAACTACAGGATAGAATTGTATTGTTCACAAAAAATAACATCAAGTATTCATTTTACAAAAAGCAACCAGGAAGGATTAGTGATATTGTGACACCTTTGCTGTAATAGTGATACTTAATCTAGTAAGTAGCTAATTCAAAAGACGTGCAAGTAAGTTTAGAGATCTCACTGTAAAAAAAAAAAAAAGTGTCAGGCTTTGAACTCAATCTGTGTAATTTTCGGAGAACATGGATCAATAAATGATAATCTTATAATAAATCATTGTTTAATCAGTACTTTGGCTCTTTGAAGAAGCAGCTCAATCCCAAGATCAACACATGAAACAAAAAAATTAGAGTTTAAGCAACTAGGGGAATATATTGGCCATTTAAAATCTATATGGATAAAATTAATGATTTATAATGAACCATAAAAATCTCTGATTGGAATATTAATACAGGTTTAAATTGGATATTATTCCAGAACGTACTTTAACAAAGAATATGCCAATGATTTGTTAGATGTCATAAGCATATTTTCACAATTACCAGGGAGGTCTTACTCAGGAGTCAGTATTGATTTGGAATACTCTTATTCTTTTTGATTTGGGGTATTTTGAGGGGGTTAAAGCTAAAATGCCATCTATATCTGGGACTGAGACCTGCAAATACCTCTCATTGACCCTGTCGATAGCTGAAAGATCATACCCAGCTATTGACACAGCTTAGATTTAAGAATCAGATTTGGGTAGACTCAGTCGTCCTTTGGAGGATTTTTTAAATATTGACTCTACAGAAAGTTTGGATTACAACTTTATGTGCTCTTGACTTCACCTGAGGGAGGTGTCTGAGCTGGCATCAGCTTCCCTCCCTAAGTGGCATCAATCTACATAAGAAGTTATCTGTAGCTATGACTAAGATGTCATCTTTTCTCTTAGCTATTCTGCCTTCTTTTGGAATGACAGATTTTCATTATGCTTTAGGTTTATTTTCTCAGTTATAGCACGTGGTTACAACAAAACCTTTGTAATAACCAGTGACTGCAAAATGAGGCCCTAGAGGTGTTCAAGAAGGGTCAAAAGAATTTGAGACAACTGGTGATTTTGTCTTGATTGTTCAAATTTAATTTCTTCAGTGCTTATGTAGGAACAGCAGATTAAATGACTTTGCTTTCAAAGTAATGGATACAGCAACCCTGGAATCTCCTTTGAGAAGAGATTTTTTTGGTGTGAGATCCCAATTTTTATCTAGGTGTGTGTATCTCTGACAACCCTGGTGAAAGCTTTTTTTGGCCCACTAGATTTGACCACAGAGATACCTTCCTTCAGTCAGAAAAATTCTTCCAGATATAATGAGCCTCACATCAAACCAGCAAAACACATCTGTTTGTCTCCCTCTTCCCACAACAACACTAACAATAAGAAGCATTTTGTTTGTCCCCCCAGAGCTCAGTAGGGACTGTGAATGTTGGACTGAGCTTCCCACTGAACCATGAAAAGGGAAGAAACTTTGTGAAAAATTCCCCTGCCTATGTTCCCTGGCCCTTCCTGACCATACAGCACCTGAAAATGAAGATGACTAGTGCAGCATAGCCATGGTAAATGTAATGATTACCTTTCTGCTAGGATGGATCTATTTCTCCTTAGAACCCAAAGGAATTGCCATGACATAAATTGCTATGTACAACACTGAGGAACTGCTCCACACTGATCAATCTAAGGGCAATTTATGTGCAAGAACCATGAAATGAAGCTAAGTTACTCTGGCACCTAATAAGAGAGTGAGACGACGTTTGTCTCTGATTGAAAGCCCACAGCTCTTTAATTATAAAGCATTGTGCCAAACCCATCCTAATTTCATGCATTTTTGGGCTGACCATAATGGGGACTCTTATTCTTATTTGAATTAAATTTTTAGCTTGCTTTTTCATTCTGAGCCCCTTGCAAAGACTTTAACAACCAATCTTCCAGCACAAACATCACTCCTGGTTACCTCTTAAAAAGCATAGCAGAAAACAGCCACACTTCTCTCTGATCAGTGGGGAGGGCTGATGTTACTGAGGAAAAGTGAGAGTAAATGATTTAAATTGTTTGTATATCATGTCAATGTCTAAATCTTGGATCCTAACGGCACATAATTTGCTGATATGCATTGATGGCATCATATTTGTTGGTGCTTCTCTTGTCCTAAAAATTTTTCAAATGCAGAACTTTCTTTCAGAGGCAAGTCTTAAATTATTCAGGTAATTTACTGTTTTGCCAATTAAGTTGGTATTTCTAGAAGTCTTGGCATAAATGGGTATGTAACCCCTCTCTATCCGTTTTCTTCCACTGCCTATGACAACACCATTCAATGAATCTCCTTAATTCTTTGTCTGCAGAATGTTGATGCCTGACAAGCTGTCAGTATCCCCCCAGCCATTTCACAGCGTTGGCAGCCCTCTTCTGCTGTACAGCATGGGACACTGAATGAATCAAAGCAATTGGAGAGTGTGACAAAGACATCAGGGAGATACAGTTTGGATGGCCTAACTGAGGTGATACACTTTAGTCATCAGGGTAGCAATATGTTTTTTTGACAAGAATCTTTTGTATTTGCTGGAAAAACATATTCTTTATTGCCGGTCAGATTGTACTTGAAATGTGAAATGGTGCAAATTAAGGATGGACCACTCATCTTTAATAATTAATCTCCTAATTTAAAAGCAAAAGTTTGCTATAGTCATAACAGCATTTTCCCTTTCTTTTTTCTTTTTCCTTTTTTTTTTAATAGAAGTTTGCTTTTCTGGTTCTTATTACTGGAAAGTACCTGGCTTCTCAACAGCAATATTGATATTTATCTCAATATTTATTCCCTTACAAAAGTGCTAACATTTCATCCAGAAACAGTTTAGAAAGGAAGTAAATCCTCCACTGGATTTTTAGACCTGTTTACTTACAAAATTAAAAATAAATGAAAACATTTAGAGTCCAATTTGAAGTCTGCTCTCAATAAAATGCACAGGGATCCATGCTGGCAACTTCTATTAATACTAATCGAAGTTATTAAGTATTTCTTCTCCAGGCGTTGATGGGAGATTTTCCTGCTCATTTGTAAAGCAGGTGGAAAGTGAATGGTCGTGGTCCTGGAAATGTGCATTAGGTGTGGTTATGAACATTAAAAAGGAAATTCAAAAAATCTGTTTTTAGAGTATTCTGTGGAAAGGTAGTAGGAGTTAAAAAATCAATGAATGTGGCAGTGCATTAGACCAAAAAATGGCCTTGGCTGATATTTGTGTCATGGCTGGTGTCGTCTTTGATAAATGACTCTTGTAAATCCGTGGGAATGTTGTACCATTCCATCTGAGATAAAAAAGTTTAAGTGCTTCTGATGAACTTTCTAAATGCCAGCCAGCAGATCCACTTGGGGGCTATTAACTTTTGTAAACTTACAAATGGCAAAACATAAATACGAATGAAATATAGGAACCAAACTAGTAGAACTCCTGAAGAGAGGAGCACCAGCCTCCACTGCCTGCTAAAGGAAGACATATGTCTGAAATATCATTAATCAGAGCTAGCCTTAATAAATTGCTTATGGAATGTCAGAGGAATTTTGAAAGTAATTTTGTGTATTGCCTGCAGATTCAGAGGAATGATTTGTGTACAGCTGCTCAGCAAGTCCATTTTCATACAGGATTTCAAGCAACTGATTTGATTTTTTTTTAAACTTATATACACAGAGGTTTATTAATTTTACCAAACCAGAAGTTCATATATGCTTTGCTGTGTTGATCCTATAACCTGAATTCCTAGATGATTCAGGCTGTATTATGTCCCTGTCTTGGATAGATCAGTATTGATGTGGGAAAGAATAGCAGTTAATGTGGGAATTTGCTTCTCCATGGGTCGGTTCATGTTTGCAGAATCTGATAAATCAGAATGACACTTGAAGACTTTCTTCTTTACTGATACATTTGGAAAAAAACATCACTCCTAGAAAATATCTATAAATGGATATTAATTTTATGTAAAATGGCAGACCTATATTTTAAATTCTACACTGTTTACTGGGGATTTACACTAGCCCTATGTTCACACTACAGCTGCACTCCTTAAGACTGATTGCCTGCAATGTACTAGGAGAGATAAAAATGAGTGTCATACTCACCCATAAAGTCCTACAAGCTAACAAATTCAGAGCTGCAATTAATTGTTCTCATCCAGAAAGAACCAGCTTGCAGAGAAAGAAGAGGACAGTTTGATAGGTTTAAAATTAATACAACAGAAAACTTCTCTCTTAAGGAGGAACTAAAATAATATAAATGTAAACAACTCCCATGGAAATAAACAAGGATTCCAAAGACTCTGAGATACTTTGGAATAAACAAGGTCTGTGTAATTTTTTAGGCATTCTGAAAAATTCGAACTTTTCTGCAAATTTAAGGTATGGAGACCAAAAATGAAATAAAATAATTTAAAAATGATTTTTTACTAATCATCCCAGCAGGAGACAGCGCATGTATGATACTGATTCTCCCGATACAGCTATCACAGTAGCAATTTGCCTTGATATTTTCTTTAATGGCCTCTCCCTATCTTGTTGGAAATATTCAATTTCTTTAATATTTTATAATTTTACAATGAGTATTTATATTAGTTAATAAATATGGAAAACAGAGTCTATTTTTCTGAAGATTCTACTCTTTCTATTAATGCCTTAGAGACTTCCCTGATTCCTTGCAAATTAGAACAGCATTGAAAAATGCCCATTCTTATTACAACCTTTGCATACAGACTTTCTGTGTGCAAGGAGTCTTAAAACAAAATTTTGGTTTGGAATGCTTTCAGGATTTTCCATTTCAGAATCATAAGGAGCCTTTATGTCCCACCTCAGCAGCAAAGAAACAATAAAAGATTTAAAAGAATAAAAATATCTGAATACACTGAGAGCTTAAAGCTCTGTAACCAAAAGATGCTTTTCCTTTTCTATAGCTTTGCAGAAACTTGCATTTACTTGAATCTCATTTCACCCTTATAAATGGAAATGTTCAACACACATACACACATGGTGGTGCCACAACACGAGAGTATCATGGTTGAGGATTTCTGTTAAGAAAGTTTGAGGATGAACAAGGATCACAGATCTGGTAGAGAGATGAAACAATAAAAATTATTTAATAAAAATGAAACTTCAAGTGAGGCCATAATGCTTTGGTTTTGGTCATATATGAAAGATTTGTTTTTATTAAAGAACATAAGCCATACACTGAGTCTGAAGTATATTGCGTGGGTAAGTCAAGCCCAAATCAATATAGCAGAGTAAGCCTACTCAAAATTTCCTGCACACTAAAAGAAATGATGGCTGTGCAGTCAGAGGAGAATGTACTTGAGCTTCTTACCTGTAAAACATGAGGCAAATGCACATCTTTATTTAAGCATGGACACAAACCCCTAAATTAAAGAATCTTGTGCTCAGGCACAGAGTAATTCATATAATTATTTACATCATCTTTATATGTTCATCTTGTCAAATTCTGCTTTGATTTTCAAGCTCCCTTCTTCAGTCAATACCTGGAATACTTTCTTGATACCTGAAATTCAGTGGAATTTGATTAGTTTCACATGAGTTATATGTCAACATACATCACTCTTGTATTTGTCACAGGGACTGTTAGTATTGGTCTACATTCCAAGGAGGCAATGAGACCCTCCCTGGTTACCTGGTACCTGACACATCCTTTGTGCCCTCTGCACTTCAGCAAGTTTTTCATCATGATCTTGTAGAAACAAAGTATGGCTCAGCACAATAAATCAAAGCAAATCAAGAGTTATAGCTCATCTTCACCGGATTGCAATGGCAGTGAAAACTAAAGTGTTGCAGTGGAACAGCACTGCTGTGTCTGAATGCAGCACTGCAAAGCAAATAAACGTCATGGAGATATGATGAATACTGTATTACCTTATTGCCTAGCCTTTTCTCTGACTCTGGACTGCAGCGGTCCTAAAATGCATAAGAACAGGGCAAATAACCCCCAGCCACTAGTAATTACTACCTCAGGGATCTTTGTATTTTTATAGTTCTCAGAAGACTTCTTTACTTTTTTCTAATGGTTTTCTGAACGTGTGAAAATATTTAGTAGCAAACAATATCCTAGTTAAAAAAAAAAATCTGTGCCTATTATTCTTTTATCTTCATTGCATGAAGAAAAAGAGAGCAGTGTTATACAGCAGCAGTAGGATTACTGCACTTAGGAATAACTCTGGTTGCTAAAGCTGGGCTAGATGAACATGAGTATCTACCCCTTTTGGGGATTTTCAGCTGTGCCTACTTTCTAGGTCTTAAGCAGCAAATCCAATTTGAATTCTTTCTCTACTACACAAAAAGAAAAAAAAATGCAGAGCCCAGTTTATACCCAGGACTCTGTGTCCCTGCTCTGGACAGATGCATCAACCAAATAATTTCATATAATGTTCTGTTTGATCTGAACACACTTCCTTCATTTAACTGGAAAGTTTCATTACCATTGGACCACAAAAATAATGTTTCTTCTTGGCAGACTTGTAGTCTGTACAAAGCACAACAACATTCAGCTAAAGCAGGATCTGCAGTTCAGTATGTCCAATGAAGGATGCAAGCTGGGGACTAGGATGTGTTTCTTAATATTCCTGTCTTGGGCAAGCAAATGACACAGAGCAACCACAAAGCATTAATAAAGGCTTCCATTAACTGAGGTGGGGCATCCTGGGTTAGCCCACAGACACCCACAGTGGCTGAAGAAGAAAGCAGTTCAGTTGACAGAAGTGATTTCAGCAATTAGTCTGTTGGAACAATTAATAGAGACAGATAGGGGCAAGATTTGCAAAGTAAAAATAAGCCAGTTAAAGCTTTAGGAAAATTTGTTGAGACGACTGAATAATGGGAATGTTTATTTGGCACTGCAAAGCTGCCAAGGGCTGCTGGTGGAGCACAGGCTGGGAAGAGCCAAGAGGCAGAGCTGGGCAGGGTGCAGCTCGGGATGGAGCTGTAGGGGCACAGCCCAGGGTGCCACTGGTGGTGCCAGGTACGTGTGGCACTGTGGGAGCCCCACCCCAGCACTCACACAACTGTGCACAACTGCCTCACACCCCACATACTTTATCAGTTGTGTGATTGGCCAGTTGCCACTTTTGAAACCAATTGATTGGCTCTATGTTTCCTTTTGTCCAGGAAGCAATCCTATGTAAAAATATACAACATGCACCTACCATTCCTTCCATAGATAAGCAGATATTTTTATATGTATAATGTATTACATATAAATTTATATACAAAATTGTACAAATATGTAAATAAATGTAAATAAATATTTTATTTGCATATACACAGATGCATATAAAATATGTTTAAATCTTTATATATAACACCTGTATTTGAACATATTTGAAGGAAATACATATCTTTGAAGGTGTAGGTGAGTAAAAAACCCAGCTTTAATAAGAGTAAATGAATGGTTAAATTTTAATGTGAATAGAAATTAATTAGACAAAATAAAAAGGCTACTGTAGGGCTCTCAGCTTCAAAGGCTGCTGGGGAAGCCTTAACATCTCTGGGGTGGGAGAAAGGACAGATGGGGTAGTGATGGTAACAAACATGATGAAAAATGTCATGAGAGGTCTGAGTTCATCCCCATCCCATCCTTTTCTGCCCCACATCATGTCCTGTTTCTGCTGAGACCCCCTCCTCTGCTGGGGAGCACCATAGCATCCATTTCTGACCCTTCCCAGCAGCCTCTGGCTTTAGGAGAATGCTGCTTTGGATGTGTCTCATTGTACCCTTTGGAAACTGGTGGTGATTAATCTTTCTACCGTGTCCCACTGCTGTGAGTCATTAGCATTTAGTCAGTCTCTGTTTCGTACCTGTTTGTTCAAGAGGTCACAGTGTGTGCTGGGATGTTGATCACCTGCTTCTGGAGGCCTCACCAACACGTGCAATTTTTACAATCCTTCTCCTGCTGGTATTTTGCATCCGTGTGTCCACATTCTCTCTCCACTCATATCAATATAAAAATGTTTCCAACAGTTTTCCACAGGCCTAGAAGATTCCCAGGCTTCTATTTCCTAATACTATCTGCTGACAAAAAATGACAGCTACTTCTAGTGGTTTGTAAGTTTTCTTAAGTCAACAGGCCTGTGATGTTGCCCCTCAAAATTCAGCAGTGTACTATGAAAAACTTTCAATTTTTCTCCTGCAGAATTGCAAATGAATATTGACATTAATTTCCTTCTATGCAATCACTTTATCTATAAATTCTATCCTATCCCGTCTTCATAAATATCTGGTTTATTGGATTCTCATAAGCTTTATTCTGTGCTGTGCTTTCTCATTGTACATTACTCATGCAGTACCTTCTTATCCAAGAAAAACTGAGGAAAAAAGTTTGAGAAGAAGGGGAAGAAACATTGAGTTATATACACTGTCACCAACTCTTCTGTTATGCATTATCAAGGGCTACACCACTGGCTAATCAGAAATTTATTGGCAATAATAGAGATGTCATTTGATATCAGATATATATTTTGATCCAGGCTCAAATGCCACCTTTACAGCTGGGAGCAGCAAATGACTCTCTCCTGACATTAGCAGTGGAGCATTCAATGCCAGATAGGCAATGTGGAATTCAGTTTCAGAAATCTATTGTTAGGAAATGCAAGGAGAACTGAGTTTCCTCTTACTTGATATTAGTTTCCTCGTACTTGATATTAGTAAGAGGAAACTTATATTCTCTATATATTCTCTATATAGTAAGAGGAAATTTATATTCTCTCTATATTATTATTATTACATCACAGAGCTGGTCTCATACAATGCTAAACATTGAAATTCAGCTTTAAACAACTACACGAGGTTTGTACCTTCAGTCTCACATTCTGTTAGCAAGACCTGGAGGACTAATATTTCACAATATGAAGAAAGAAAATGTTTTCTTTCTTATATATTGAAAGAAATATATTGAAAGAAAATGTTTCAATATTTTATCATCAGACTCACCAAATAATTTGGACAGCTGTTCCAGAGTCACTAGAATGATCATAAAAATCTGCTAATAAAAGTGTGTTCAAATACAGTTTCACTCACTGAAGGGTGACCTATGCAGGCCTTTGTTTTGGCTGGGGTTGATGTTCTCCACAACAGCCCTGGTGAGGCATCCAGCTCCAGGTACTACAGCTGGCACAAAGATAAAATAAATAAATACTTAAAATACTTAAAATTTGATTAATATTAGGGTGTATGTTCCTGTTACATCTCTTGCACCCTGCCAGACTGGAAAAAAATTGAGACCAACAATGCCTGCCAGATCAATAAGAGAATTCTGCTTTGCAGGACTGTAGCACCTCAGTATCATTTATGAATCAGGTGCACAGATAAAGGAAAATGCTGCCTGAGGCACCAATGACAAGACTAATGCAAAGTTTATTTCCTATTGATGTCCCACAGGTTCCTGTGCTGTTGGCATTGTCCTGGATTTTCACTTTGATGGGTCTGTGTTGCCCGTGAAGGGCAGTGCTGAGCAGAGCCCTGAGGCTGCCCCAGCAGCACAGCAGAGTCCTGTTAATGGCCCTTCCTCATACATGTATGCTAGGACATACAAATATTAGTGTATATATATATATATATATGGTGTATCTATGGATAAATAATGATGCATATTTGTACACTTTTTACATATATTTATAGACAAATGTGAATAAACACAATTAAAGCAACATGTCTTCTTTAAATGAATTTTCTAAAAAAAGTCAAAGATATTTCTCAATTAAGAAACCAAGTTTAGTGTTTCTGCTGTCACAGTCCTTGAGGGTGATAGTAAGAAGTCATTGAGATGCTCTATATCTTAGTCCTTACTTTATAAATTGAGGACAAAGCTTTCCATTGAACATGAAGATTATCAGCCTCAGAAGACAAGGAATAAAACATCCTCTAGAAAAAAGTTTATAATCAATTGGGATTTCTAAGTGCTGCAAAAAAGGATAGCAGTATACAGTACTTTGGGATCCAATTGTATAAAAGAACAATTACAGCCTAATTTCTGTGCTGTAACAGTTCACATCTATCTATGCTCTGAAAGCAGAGAAAACTAAGAATCATTGTCTAAGGTGAGCAAAGTAATCTAGGTTTGCTTTGTTCAAAAAGAAAAATAAGCCCCACACTGATGAGGACACACTGGTAATAAGTTAGCAGAACTCAATTTCTTTAGAAAACAGAAAGGTGGTAACATTTTTCTTGCACTGATGCCCAGAAGTGTTGGTGAGGTGTGTGTTAATGTGCTTCAGAATAGCTAAAGATGAAGATGGGCTGTGAGAGAGAATTGCCAGAGTGGGAAAACAACAAAAACTGTGAAGCAGGATGGGGCAGTAAGTCCTGCCTTTACCAAAACACATCAGCTAATGGACATTGACATTCTAGTATGGACACAATTTGTGGTGTCCCTTCACACAGTCACCCCAGTCAACACTGGGACAGGTTCCCACACCCTCACACACCTTGACCAACTGCATAACCAACAGGTACTAAGATAGGAGTACACAACTTCCTCAAGGTACTTGTAGCTTAAAATTGCAATGATGAGAGGTGCTCACCATCCCTTACATAAACTGGGTTACAGAATTTCTGTGCCTTGGGAGACTGTTTACCTTTTAAATCTTCTCTAATTAGGGCTTGCATTAGATAATGAAGTTATCCAGACTGAGGAACTCAGCACTTTCTTCTTTTTTTTTTTTTTTTTTTTAAAGAATAGGAAGAACAAGAGCTGCTGGGGATCAGCTGTGAATGTACTATTGATTTCTCTCCTACTGTTACCATGAATGACAAATGCCTTGTAAGGCATTCTAATTTAGCCAGAAACAAGAGCTTTTCCAGCAAAGTGCAACAGCACCACCACAATGCTTCCAGCATGAGGGAAGCAGGGATTGCTTTTAGTTAACCCTACCAGTGAAGGGATACAGACATTTGTACTTTCCAGCCTTACCTGGACTAAATCCCTGGATTTGCAGGCAGTGATATTAATCATGCTTTATGTATATCAGCACCAGTGTGGAGCCAAGTCACAGATGCGCAGCATTTGTCTGCTGTGGCACGTGGCAATCACTCATGCCAGCCACTAATTCTCACTTGGCAGCTTCAGGTGGCATCAAACAGGACGTGTTTGCTTGGTAATTCCCAGGAGGTGGAAAAGCAGGCTGGAGATAGTCAAACCAAGTTTTATCTGTGCCTATAATCCAGCATCTTGAAGTATTTTAAATCTGAAGTGCTCCTTTGGCAGATTTGGGGAAGGATGAGATAGTTTTTTCTCCAAACAGTCAAATATTTAATGGAACGGAAAATTAACTTATTTTGTGACCTGCATTACTTTTTCAGCCTCACAAAGGTGTGGGTGTTCAATAGTTTTGACACTGGTGATTTTATAATTTCAAGGGAGTATGTAGAAAGAAAAAATAAAATGTCCTACTATTCCAATACCTCTCAAAACCAGAAACTAATGTGCTTTTAGTTTAAATAAAGAGTTTTCCATCAAATTTGTATGATGGCTGAACTACCCTGGTTGGATTTTAGCAGAAACTTTCCTGAGACATCCTCTTAATATAGAATTTGATGCTTTTGCCCATGTAATTGTACTAAACTGCTTAAAAAACATTCATCTTGCCCTTTAACCAGTACCAGATTAAAAAAAGGCAATAACTATCCAGATGTTGCTGCATATGTGTCTGTTGGTGAATCTGCTTACTTTAGAGTACTTTAAAGAAAGACTAGGTAAAATAGTGTAATTGTAGAAATAGTAAAACTGGGAATAATGCAACATTGCATTTTTATTCTTAAGAGATTTAAGTAAATATCTCAGCAAATCTACTTTGAAAATACGAAGCCTGCACCTAAACAACAAATTATTTCTTACTCTCATGTGCTTATGAAAAAAGCACATCAAAATTTATTCTGTCTACTCTTGCTACTTGTATACTGAGCTGTAATATTAGGTCAGTGTTTAATAGGATGCATAGCTATGAAAGCATTTCCAATTCCCATCTGAATGTGTTAGAGAAATTTAAAGGTTACAGTACAGTGCCCTGGACCTCACTGTGCTTTAAAAAGTAACAGTAATTTTTACAGAGGAAATGATTCAGAAATCCTATTATCTGTTGTATTTCTTAAGTTATAGAATAAAATACATTACAGTTAAAATGTGGCCATTTCAATAAATATGAAGTGTGTGAAAGTCTGTGTAATTTACCTTCTTTGATCCTATAATTCTAACAGAATACAGGGGCTCAGGGAATATTTCCATGAGGATGAAATAATTCTGATCAGAAGTAGCTGTTTTTTAATAGAGCCCTGTGAATTTATAGAAATTCCAGACAGAACCCTCTTTATGACAACATTGCAGTAACAAAATCACGAAACCTCTCCCTTCCATGTGGTGTTTCCCTCTCTTTGTGCCAGAAGTGCCTATACAGCAGTGCCACAGCTTTTCAGATTTGTTGTGTTTGGGTTTTATAGTTTTTCCACTGGCTTTTGGCCTCTGTCTCCAGCAGAAACACACAGCCGTGATCTAAGCAGTTCCTTCTCTCCACTAACCATGTGCACACTTAATTACACCCCTCCATCAGATTGCACTAAAAATGTTTCACCAGAACAAAAGTTTTAAATTCCTATGTAAATTGTGCCCTTTTATTTTGTTCTCAAGTCTGGTGATTTTCAGTGAATCAGCCCCCAAGATTTTGCTCTTTCTGGCAGCCCCAACTTCTGAGTTAAAATTCGTTGCAGTTGTCACCATCCTGAGAGAGGACCTCAACACATTATCAGAAGAAGCAGGTTTTGTTCTGCCTGACAAACTGGGAACAACCTGGTCATGTTGACATCTGTGCCCTTCAAAGTACACTTGAAATCTGAACAGCCTCAGGAAATGTCTTTTATTCTCACAAGATACAGAGAATTGGACAATTTCTTTCCTAGTGTGGGTCATTACTTGAAATAAAGAGGAGTGACTCCAGGTTGGTATCAGCTGAATCCAAGACAGAATCTGCAATCAGGAATCTTACACTGCTTACTTATTTCACAGATTCTGGAGGTCCACCACTCTTTTTTTTTTCCCTATGTAATTTCAAATTTCAAGAAAATAAATAGAAATTGTTCTTTCTAAGCAAAACTGGATTATGCATTTAAATTTAATTTCTGATTCAGCTCTGCAGGGTATGGATTTGGGAAATACTGGAGTTTCAGGTTAATCATCTGGATCACAGAATCACCTGGAGCCACTAACTGAGAATTAAAAGTCCTTGTTTGAAATGCATGGGATCTGTCTTCAAAAATTTACAGTATGAAATAATTGTAGAAGGTATCTCATGTCCTATACAAAAAATGGGATCTAACTGCTACAGGATGAGTTTTGAACTGCTCACATTTGCACTGTAGCAAGCAGAAACTCTTTATTTCTGCCCTCAAAAACCTGAAAGTACAACAAATTTTTTTCCTAAGAGAATGATTCAGCAGCCTGGACAACTGGAAAAATACATTTAAGGAACTTAGAAAATTTGTTTTCCCCATTGCATCAAAGAATGGCTTTACTTAGAAAGAGTCTGCAGTGCAGAAGAATGTGGGAGGAAGCTGAGTATGAAAAAGAATTATCCACCAGAAAGGACTGGATTAACAGAATTGATCAGAAGTTTTATGAGGGTTTGTTTTGTTCCTATGAACAAAACTTTTTTTTTTTTTTGGGTGGGGGGGGTTTGGTGGTGTTTATTTGTCAAAACTGAAGCCTTTACAAATTTGTGGAATGTTTAGGTGACAGTGCATATTTTCTCTCAAAATTGTACTGAATTAATTATTTCAGCAGTACTTCAAAAAACCCCCCAAAAAAATCACATTTTAAGATTTGAAAAATAGATTTGTTTTCTATCTTGTGTAAAAAAATTCTAAATTATAAAAATATAAATATGTAGAAAACAATCTAATGTTTTAACTCTTCTGCAGTCAATTCTTCTTGAGGGTTTGGCTTAATACATATGTATGCAATTTTTAATTTTCATACCTTTTTGCAGCAATTATTTTCTAATATCTTGATTTTTTCTTTAATGGGAAAGCTATTTCCCACTCACATCTGCTAATTAACTCAGTTATTCTTACACTTTGGAAGTGAGTGATTGTCTCATAGATCACAACTATGTTTTCTATGCCAGAAAGAGTCAACTAATCCTGTGAACCTAAAAACCCCAAAAAAGCATTAGAGGATATTAAAATTCATTTATCATTAGATTTTATTAAAAGGATGCTGTGCCTTACTTTTATGCAGGCTCATTCTCTATTGTATCACATGTGTATGAACTGCTGATGTCAGATAAAATGCTGACATTTGGCGAAGTTAAACTCCTGTTTCCAAGAGGGATGTCGGGGTTTAAGTTCTTAAGTTGGGAAGTTAAGTTTTATTTTCCAAACCACAAACATGTTGCAAAAACTGAAACATTTCTAAATACAAATAATATTTAAACCTATTCTCTTTTCTTATCCTGTGGCTGCAAATCTGTGCTCCAGAGTTAATGTGTTCCAGAATGTGTTGGAATTTACATGTCTGCAACTCTGTTGCAAAAAACAGACTCTGCTAATGAGTGCAGAAATGTTCCCCCATTCAAAATATAAAGTGTTTTAAAAATTACAAGGGCAGAATCGTGCTAAATGCACATGTTCTACCACTTTTAAACTGTTGTGAGTCACTTTTGAGTGGTTCACTGCAGAAATATATGTGCAATTTTCAGTAGATGGAAATACCACTGCCATGTTATATAAATTAAAAATATTTCAGAATTCAGATCTGAGTAAAACATGCTGGCTTCCTGTACCTTTACCGATAGAATTAATGTTTTCCTGTAAAGCATATTGGAGTAATCAAGGAAGAGCTCTAAAATATTAGGTATTCTCCATCCAAAACTATGAAGAGGAAGTACTAGAGTAGTAAAACACAAAAAGTCTTAAATCACAGGGCACCAATGTAAAGGCTGGATATTTTAAAATTGTATCCTTATATATATATTTTCCAAATAGTTTCCAATTATATCATGGAAGTAATAAAACATACTATTTCTATATTTATGGTATGGTAATGGAAATTCTTCATCAAGGCTTTATGATTATTAAATTTAGCTATTTTTCTGAAGTATTTTTCATGGAAAGTTTTACTCTTTTTGTCAATAAAGTTTATTTATTGAAGAAAACATATGAAGTAAATCTTTCAGTGAATTTTTTTTTCCAATTATTTGTTGGAGCCATTCTCTTTAATTTTTCTGATTATTACTTGTTACAAACTAAAAAATTGAAATAAAGTAACTGTAAGTACTAATTTGGCTGAGCCAAAGTATATTCCTGTAAAATTTTAGTTACATAATATAACATATTTTCTTATATTTCCATATATTAAAATTTTATTTTCCTATTACTAAAAGTACTTTTCCTTAAAGTAAAGGAGAAAATGTTTGAAAATAAAAGGCCTGGGGGACAAAATGTGCACTGTCCATACATGCTTGAAGGCGCGTGCCTGCTTAGTCTCTTTAACTCAAAGAGAATAACTGATGTATATTAGCTTGACTCCTCATATGCTAAATTATTCATAGGCTGAAGTATTTTCAGGACTGGGCCATGGTTCTGGCAAATGGCATGAGTCCTTAAATACCTGGGGTTTATTTTTCTCTAAATTTGATATGTAGTGTCCATAAATGTAGCTCTCATGATTCTTTAATATATTATCGCACAGAGTTTAACCAGAATGTCTCTTTACGTTCTTCATCTTGTAATTCATATTAAATTGCACTGAATAATGCAAGCATATAGACTTCTGTTGCAAACTGACTAAAAGTCTATCAAAATCTGCACTGTCTGATGCAATCAAAATTTCCTTGCTAAATCTGGTTCCCTCCCAAAGCTATTTATACATTTGCTAATGCCTCACTTTGTGTTACACCAGATAAGTCACTTTGCATTACAGCTGTGGAGTGTAACATGTCATAAATGGTGTAAGCAGGTGTGACACAGTGGAAAGCAGTGACTGCAACATGACATTCTAAAAAGTTATGCCAAAACACTCTGCAATAAAATTCCTACCATTGTTTTTCTTCAATGCATGCATATATTTCACATAGAGTCTTCAGCAGCATCCTTTGAAAATTAATGAAAATTATTGTGATTGGTGAGACAAAGATTGTTAGAAACAAGCAGCATTTCAAGCCTTGCATACAGGGTGAAAGCTGTTAAAATATGTGAGCTCATGTATGATGGATTAGCCATGTTATTTTTACTGCCGTAAGCCTGGTAGGAAATGTCTTGGATCTTACACTGGTTTACCTTATTTCACATCACAGACTAAGACATGCCTGCATAAATCCTTGTATACTGGTGTAACAGGATTTCTCCTTACACAGATAATAACTCTTAACACAATTTCCTATTGCAAACAAGTTTTATGGCAATGTGATCGTTTGTGTACATGCAGTGTGCTACATGGCAGTGAAGCCCTCATAGATCTCCCTGCATGGCCATGTGCATCGTCACAGAATTGTAGATGAATTTCCCTTTCCTCGCGCTGTAATTAATTTCATTAAAATTAATTCCCTTGGAAAAAAAAAATCTGGAACTGGTGGTATGGCCTGAAGCAATGTAATTACCCACTCAAATGGTTGTGGGGCACCTCAAGCCCAGCAGGAAGAAGCCTGCATGGGACACACATCTCTCCAGCCCTTGACTCCCTGGCCTTCCTTCATGGCCAGCCAAGGGTGGAGTCCACACTGCTGTGTTTGTGTCCATTATGACCATCATGAGAATGGTTAGTGGTTTTCACAAGGAAAACAGATGAAGGTTATTAGTTAAGGACCATCCTGGGTTTTGTGATAATCACTTTAAAGCAATATTTATTTGGATAACATCCAGAATAAAGACTCCTATTTTTACAAGCTATTTCTACACGAAAGGTTTTTCATAGGTGTATAAAATGCCTGAAGTTTGCTTTAAAGGTTTATTCACATTGGATGGGACCATAGAATAAATTTTAAAAGGGAGTTCTGCATTGTTCTGTGAAATGCAATTGTTTGTATCTTAAAACTGAACAGCTGAAAGGTTTGGCTTTGTTAGAATGGGAAATTTAACTATTCCATGTGGAAGATGTTAATTACTGATCAGAGAGTAAGAGATTAGGACAGAGGTAGTAAGTTAATTTTAGCATAGCTGATATTAGAAATCTGCTTGGATCAACTGAGTGACACACTGTGATTAGCAAATGTGAGCAACAGGAAAGGTCATATCATTGTATTGATAAACTTGAAGTGATGAAAATTTATACATTATTCACCTATTGTTTCTGATTACACTGATTATAACATCCCATTGAGACCATGAAAAATATGTTTCTATTGCTTAGATGAAAAGTGTTTTAAATTGTTTTTTAAAAGATCTAAAGGGAAACTTTTAGCAAAAGAAATTTTGTACAAAACAACTTTTAATATCCAGTTACAAAGGTATCAGATTATTTTTTTCTTTCAGAAATGCTAGAGCTTCAGGAAATTTTAATGAGTCATAGGATCGAGAGCTTAAAATAAGAGGTGATAGCATGTGACAATCAAGTAGTTCTCTTTGTACCACATTCTCCCTCAATAAACATTTTAGGCCTTTGGAGTAAGAGAAAGGAAAAGAAAGGGAGAGAGACCAAAAATATATGTTGCTGCCTGGAATAAGCTATTAATATAGATAAAATATCATTACACAGGCTACAGGGAATATGCAATCCAATGGAGATAAAATAGCTGCTATATTTATCAGCATTCTCTAGTGTTTTAAAATTTCTTAGCAAAGTCACTGCTTATAAAATGTGCAAGACTGACAGCACAAGAATATGAAGTCCTTTGTCTGTCTCCTGGAAAAGTACTGAGTAGGCAGCAAAGTCCTGGTTCTCTTTTCCTATAAAATTATTTGTCATTTGTGTCACTGTTGAATTTACTGCGTGGTTTGCCTTTGATTGACAACAATAATTCACAGAGTATGTGTCTTCCTGCACTGTAGGCCCATTGCATGTCAAATGAGCAAGGGAGGCAACATTAAAAATCAAAAAGTGCCTGGTTTCTGTAGCTATTTTGTGTCTTCCAGCACTGGACCAGAGAAGAACCTGATGCTCTGTCGCAAACATCTTTTTATGAAAAATCTCCTCCTGAGAAGCTGAGAGGCCTCAGGAACAAAATGTAAACAATGGTTGTCTGCTGCTGTGGAATGCAACAGGTGCATCTGAGATTGGTCTCATGTGGTTGTTTCTAATTAATGGCCAATCACAGTCAGCTGGCTCGGACTCTGTCCGAGACACAAACCTTTGTTATTCATTCTTTTCTATTCTTAGCTAGCCTTCTGATGAGAACTTTTTCTTCTATTCTTTTAGTATAGTTTTAATGTAATATATATCCTAAAATAATAAATCAAGCCTTCTGAAACACGGAATCAAATCCTCATCCCTTCCCTCATCTGAAAACCCCTGTGAACACCATCACAATGCTCTGAGGAAGTCACTGAGCAAGAACAAATCAGCTCCCCAGCGTGGGCAGTGACAGAAAGTGGCCCTTGAGTGTGACTCAGAGCCATGGACAGGGGTCCTGGGGCTGGGATCCCCGGAAGGCAGCAGAATGCTCACCAAAATGCAGTGGAAGTGGTGGCAGCAGTTTGAATCGCCATTTAGTCCTTGGAGTCTATCCAGATACTTCCTCAGGATCCTACAGCACCCACAGTTTTGTCATGGGAACGTTTTTCTCCAAGGAGCTGGGCTGAAACTGCAGAGAGATCCCATAGATCAGGAGAGAGGTGATAACAGTCCCCATGGCCAATGCCAGAAGTTTAATAGGCATCTTAAATATTTCTACCATAGATGCTGATCTCCTGCCAGCTGGTGCACAGAGTGCAGCGTGTGCCAGTTGGGTTGGCTGCAACAGACAGTTACATCCCAAAATATATATATATATTTTTTTTACCCACTTCACAGTATTTTGCCTGAATTGCCAGCATTTTTGAGTACATAATTCATCTGCCAACATTCCTGCTCCTTTATGTGGTGTGAAGAAAACATACACACTTTTGTTAATATTCTAATTTCACACTCCAGAAGCAAATTCTTGTCACTAGTGATGCCCTAAAGGTTAAAAGCAATTGTAAGGAGTTGATGAGGTTTTGTTTCAGACCTGCAGAGAAGAATGCCAGATTCAGAAAAAGGGGAGTAAAAAGCACTGGGCTGTGTGTTAGCCAGTGCCCGAAGTGATGGGCTGCAGTTGTCAACCAAACCCTATAGATGCTTCGAGTGGAGCAGATGGCAAATTTCAATACATTCCACATTATGAGGAATGTGCTTTTTTTTCTTTTTTTTTTTTTTTGATGAGTTGCTAAAATCTGCAATGAAAAATCTCAATAAGCAAATAAATCATCTGCCTGGACTGTCTGTCACCAGAGGAGCAGGAATGATTTGGCAGCACACTGGAGCAGCAGAGTAGCTGTTGCAAACTATTGATATTTTTTTATAAGAGTTCAGAATTGACCACATGTCTTAAAAGTTCAACAAAGCTTGAATGAAATCCCAAGATGTAAACTATACTTAGGCAGAATTTTCTTGCCTCAGAGACTCTTCAACTTCAACATGCTGATTGCTCCTGCAGCCTCTGACACTATTCCATCTGCTCCATCTGCTGCCGTCCAGTTAACACTGGGGAGGTTACAGCTGTGGTCTAGGCTGCTGAAAGTGCTTTCCTAACTTGATTAGGCTACATGCAGGAGAATGCTCCTTCTGTATTAAGCACCAGAAAAAAAAATCCCCAAAAACCAACCAAACAAACACAAAAACCACGCTAAAAAACCAAACAAACAAAACCAAACTGTAGTTGCTCCCTGAACTTCTTTCCCTGTCAGGTGAAGATTATGACACTGCCTGCAATCATAAAGCCTTCTCTGATTGCTGGGATGGTAACCATTCCTTCTTTTCCTTTTCTAGGATCTTAAACCCTTTGATTCTTCAATATTGCCACCAAAATCTACTTCCACCCTATGTTTATTTATTTGGAAAGGGTAATGGAGAGAAAAAAGTCTAGTTCTGGTTTCTGCCTTTAATGTTCCATTGAGAATAGGACCAGGCAGGTGATTAGATTAAGGGCTGAATTTATTTGAAGGCAGAGTCAAGGCAGTGGCAATCCAGCCCCTCTCTGTGGTGTGATGTGTGCTCTGCCGTCTCTGTCACTGCTCACCCCCTTCCATGGACCTTCCTCCCTGTGACCCTGGGTGAGTCTGTGAGAGGATTGTCCAAACCCAGTGCAAAAAATAAACTGGAAGTTCAGGGCTGACTGTGTGCTGAGACTGCTTAACCTCCAGACACAGAGACAACCAACACTTTAAAAATATTTTTTCTGGTTTTTATAATAGACCCTATCTGTCACAGACATGTTTTATGAAAAATCCTTTCCTTAGGATTTTTCCTCCTGAGAAGCTGCCAGGCCTCAGGAACAACATGTAAACATTGATTATCTGCTGCTGTGGAATGCAATAGGTGCATCTGTGATTGGCCCATGTTGATTGTTTCTAATTAATGGCCAATCACAGCCAGCTGGCTCAGACCCTCTGTCCGAGACACAAGCCTTTGTTATCATTCTTTCCTATTCTATTCTTAGCTAGTCTTCTGAGGAAGTCCTTTGTTCTATTCTTTTAGTATAGCTTTAATGTAATATATATAATAAAATAATAAATCAAGCCTTCTGAAACATGGAGTCAGATCCTCGTCTCTCCCCTCATCCTAAGACCCCTGTGAACACTGTCACACCTATCCAAGCCTTTGGACCCCCAGCTCTGTACCAAAGTGTCTGAACAATCTGAGCATCAGTGAATTTGTAATACAACCACAGTCCCACAGCCTAGCAAACAAATGCCAGCCCCATTCTCTGCAGAAACATTGTGTGGGGTGTTTCAGACCAGTCTGTAAGCATTTGCCAATACTTCAATATTGTGACGTGATTAAATGATCTTTATACAGCTGATCTTAAGTGCTCTCACAGTATTCTGCCCTTCTGTAAACTCTGATAATGTAAGATCTACACTCAGCATGATTTCTGAACCCACAGACAGTGACTTATCTCCAGCCCCTTCTCTCACTTAAAGACAATATCCTTTCCAGTGGATGGTTTTCATTTCAGCTGCCAAAAGGGGAAAAAAAAAAAAAAAACAAAAAAAACTCATCACAAAACGCTTTGGTTTTGTTTCCCACATATATCCTAACCTGCTTTTAAAGGGTCTGAAGGAGGTGAATGGTCGAGTGAGGAGGGAAAAAGAGTTAATTGAAATAGGGAGGTTATAAGCCAAATTTTAATCTTACAACCATGAGACTGGCTTAGCTGAAAGCATAAAAGCATACTTGAGTCTCTTTTTAAGCCATCACAAAAAATTATCTCCAGAGAGGAAAAATAGCTTTTAGTTACTCCAGACTGTCATGAGTGTGATTATAGTGAATTAGGGAAAAAATCTCTTTTATGCAAAACATCACCTTGAAGACATTTACTGAGTGAGAGAGTGCAGGTTCTTGCAAAGGTGCACTGAGGACTTTCCCCTAAGTCTGCAGTCTTTGGAGCAGACAGCTGAGAGGGAGCAATCACAGATATGAGTACATGTTAAGACTATCTTCCTGATGCCAAGAGTTTAAGTGAGATTAGAATCAGTCCCTTTAGCTTTGAAGCATTTTGCTGAGCAGTTTTGGATCAGACCATATAGACTTATACCTTAATAAAAATCCACATATGTTATCTAACTCTTCAGGAGGAAGCATAGATATGTGATAAAAGCAGAGCTACAGTATTACAGGCTGCTAAATGCATTCCCTGTATCTGGAGGAGTTTAGTTCACAAGAAAAAGGCTTTGCATTCCAAGTAAATGAGATCCTGCAGCTCTGTAGGGAATAGCTTTAATTGGAAAGTCACATTCCTTGCCTCCTATGTAAATAAATCAAGGTACTTGAATTTGGTCATGGCCTTTGTCTAGCTTGAGGCCAACACGAGTCCCAGGTAATGCTGTGAAGGTTACAAATAGCTCAGTGGAATAAATCTTCACATTATTACATATGTAACACCACAGGCAACACAGAGGGGTCTCAAACTGAGATTGAAGTGTACCCAAGTGAAAATGTTATCTGTATAACATATTAATACAGTAAACAATAAATGCACTCGTAATACTGTATTTGATTGGGAGCCAAATTCTCATCAGTTTTAAATAAGCTACAGGCAAGCTAGGAGAAAAATCACCCCTCTTAGCTAAACTAAAAATGTGCTAAGGCAGTTTTTGTTATTTCTTAATAAATTGCATTTAAACATGCAGACACAAAAATACCACCTGCCCCTATCGAAAGCAATGATGATGTTTCTCTTGTCCTTGGTATTTTCTCACTCCATTAAAAAATCCAGCTGGAAGCTCTCCAATCACTTTAGAAAACAAGGACTAATGTATTTAAATTATCATTGTACATGGAAATATATTGTTCTGATTTACTGCTGGCACTGCTTGGGTTCCACAATATAAAGTGCTGTACAAAAGCAGAAAAAAACCTTCCCATATTTAAGACAAGCAGCAAAGTAGGGACTAGAATAGATTTTTTTTTTAATCATTCTCTGGAAACATGGAAGAAGATCTCTAAACTCCCACAGATACTCTGTTATCATTCCAGCTGTTTTTCTATTTGCTGTGTAGATATGGCCTTGGTGACACCGCGGGGAAATAAATGATTTTGCCATATCTCCATTCTCAAAATATCCTAAATTCATTAGGGGAAATCATTAATAAAGTGACACTTTGAAGCTTCTTCATTACATTTATAGGAGGAACTTAGTTAATCTACTGTGTCAAGCTGGTTTATACTCTGGAAAATGCCATGCTTTTCTTAGTCAGTTACATTTTCTCTTTGAGTGCCCATGGCTATACATTGACATATAAATGTTTTACTTAAAGAAACACTTACAGAAGTTTATGTTACACTTCCCAGGAGTATGAGCTATCCTTATCAAATCATGACTCATTTCACTTGGCTTTATAAACTTTAGGCATGAAGCCTAAATGAGTGCTCCAATCTTCCTCCATAGCCAACAGACAGGGGCTGACTCTAGCAAGGTTAGCAGAACTTTTATAGGAACTTGTACCTAAATCTCACATATCTAAATATAAATGAGCATCATCCCTGTCACTAGTGCAATGCAAACCCTGTGACTGGATTAAGAGCAGGAAGCCTCCTGCTATAAGATGGCAGCAGCCACAGGATTGCTGTCAAATAGCAAACATTTTCCTTGAACCTAAGAAACACAGCCACCTGAGTTTCTGAAATCAGAAATTATTTCTCAATAAGCAGCATTTCCCCACTCATAAGCACTGAGTCTATGTGTGAAAGAACAAGAACTTTATCATGTAAATTAGAAAAACCACATGAATGATAAGTAAGTGTACTCTGTGGTAGCTTTGTCAGCTCCTCATAATCACAATGCCTTTCCATTCTGGTGATCCTGTAACAGGAAAGCACCCTTAACTGTAATTTATTTCTTTTTTAGGGTCTGTCTACACTACCAGATAATTTATTCCTGAGTTCATGGCAGGCACTGGATCCTTGCTGTGTGCATTGTGCAGATGCTAGTTTACATTTGGGATTTCTTTGGCAGTAACCAACCAGAGCAAGTGACACAAATCTTACACACAGTCTGTGTCAGGGACCCCACCACACCTACAGGGGCTGCACCTTTACCCTCAATAGTCTTTAGAGACAGAAAGTCCTTCAGACTCCAGGACTTGCAAAATGTTCCAATACAATAAAAATTCATTTATGTGCCCTGCAACACAACTCAATCTATGTTCAAACTGAATTTCATCTAAAAAACCCCACAACAACTCCCAGAAAATAAAAAAAAAAAAAAAAATTAAATCACTGTGTCTCAAGGCAATGTGATTACTCCCTAGACAACAATACCCCTAAGCCAATTTGTGAGGGATTAGCCCTAGTCCCAAAAGTGATCAGCAAAATCGTTTTCCACTCCTTACCTGTTAGCTAAGGGCTATGGTTTACTCCTTGGGTGGGATGCATTTAGCAGTAGGGGTGCAACCTGAGGATGTTAAACCCTGTATGGAATGTGTTGGCAGTGCATTTCCAGTGTCCTGAGGTGCAGACACACAGGTCTGTCCTCAATTTTTTACACTGTGCTGCTCAGCAGTGTTATTTTAATGTTTGGCTACATTAAAAAGCTGATAAATTTAACAAGCAATGGTGCTCATTCTCCATCAAATTAATCACATTATTATTTTGGCAATCAAAACCCTCACAGATGTGCACCAGTAGCATACAGAACTTTTAGGCAGAGGTAATAAGGATGTTCTGCTTCTCAAAAGCAAAAACAATTCTCCTTTTCTCTTATTTCACTTATGATCAGTTATGAATGCCACCCTGTTTATGATAGTTCCCAAAGTGTCTTGGAGATGAGCAGGAAAAAAATTCCTCAAAGCAAGATCTCTTTGGAAGTTGTTCAAAGTCTCTCACTCATACTGGGATGTGGCAGAAAATATACTACTCTATGGAGTTTTAACTAAGAGAAGCTATGGTGATAAAAACCTGATGAACAACATATTTTCATTGAAAAATTCTGTTTCAGAAACACTGGGATTTTTAGATAAAACATTTAATTTCAATGACATTTCTAACAGAATTTTAAATAGCATTAACTTTTCTTTATTTTTGTTTCAATAGAACCATAGAATGGTTTGGGTAAGAAGAGACCTTAAAGCTCCTCTCCCCCTAATGCCCCTGCCATAGGGGAGCATGTCCCACCTAGACCACATTGCTCAAAGCCCCATCCAACCTGTCCTTGAACACTTCCAGAGGTGGGACATCCATCAATTCTCTAGAAAAAGTGTTCAGGTGTTTCATCACCCTCTAAGTAAAAACATGTTTTTAAGTGCAGACGGCTTTAAAATAAAGTTTCCAGAGAAGAGAAACCTCACACCATCCCAATCCTACCAGTTTGATGCCAGTGTATATTTTTAGTTGGCTTTTTTTAAGCCATTATATTTTAATTTCAGTGAAACTTCAATTATTTAAATTTTTTTAAAAGATTGATTTTAAACTGTATCACTGCATGCTATGTTTACAGTAACACAAACCATCTTGACACCAACAAAATAAAACATCCTGATTAATCGTAGAATTCTCTAAAATTATATGTTTTCAGATTATTCTTTCTCATAAATTTAGAAATTGATGCTGAGTTTTAGGAGAAGTATGAAAGTGTCAGACTCTTTCACTGGAAGGAAAATTGCTAACAATGATCTGTCTAGGCAGAGAAAGCAGTTTTCTGTCTGTCCATCCACAATGGGAGTCCGTTCCCTCACAGAGGTGCTGCTTCCCACCTGCAGGGGGAAGAGAATTGAGCTGCTGTGCTGAAGTCAGGGCTGTGCAATATACCAGCGTCCCAGTGCACATTCCTGTCACTCACAATGGATCTGTGACCAGAAGGTTTAATAAAGTGTAACTGAAGGGTACAGCGCCTTCTTTGGCCACTGGACTGGGAAGGCTGGAGGGAGGTGAGGCTCATATATAAACTATAAGTGAGGAATTATCCCTGTAGCCATTGGGATGGGAAGCATTTGAGAAGCATAATCAAAACTGTTAAATGGTAGTGAGTTTTTGGAGGCGTGTGATGACTTTGTTGAGGTACCACATTATGCTTAAAATTGTCCCTTAGGTTTTGTAAGCCACATAGAACAGAAAAAAGGTAGCCAGGAGGAAGAACTTCTGGGATGGGAGTTTGAAACACAGGGGGATGGAGGTTATATCTGAGGTTTCTTTCAGTAATAGGAACTGTCATGACTCACCTCAGAGGAAGCTGAAGGGAACAGACAGCCCTGAGTCCCCAGGCACCGTGGCACAGGAACGCCCCTCAGTGCTGCAGGTAGGTGCACATCTGGGCAGGAGTGCTGTCCTTGGGCTCAAGGACACTGTAATTAGTCATTATGTGTGTTTAGAGACTGATGAGCCACCAAGAATGCTGCACTACAGCTTCTCTGAACCAGTTTTGGGCAGAGAAGATATTTCTCAGTGTTGTTATCCCATTGGTGAAAGATGCCGCTGCCTGAATTAAGGTGCAAACAAGACTGTGTGCCAAAGTCAGTAACACAGATTTTATTTAACAGTAAGTGTGAGGTGCAGAGCTAGATGGACATAGAAAAGAGGGACAGGGAGGGGGGGAGAAAGAAAGGGAGGGAGAGAGAGAGGGATCAGGCAGAAGATAGTGACTCCTTGTGAATCCAGCAGTGTTCTGTTGGTCTTTGTTCATCCTGGGCCTCTCCGTGCAGGGTGGGGGCCAGAGTTGTTCTTCTGCAGGTGCCACCTTTCGTTCAGGTTCCACAGGACACAGATGCCATTCCCATAACTTGGGGGGATATGTGTATGAGCAGCTCCCTCCTTTCCCACAGTTTGTCACAGTGGGAATTTTTGTCTGGATGCCTTAGCTCGGTTGGTCAGAGCAGGGTGCTAACCATGTTGTGCTTTGATCCCCGTATGGATTGTTCATTCAAGAACCAGACTTGGTGATATTTGTGGATCCTTTCCAACTCAGAATATATTCTGTGATTCTTTGATTAGCCAGGATGTGCTAACCAGATCTAAGCAACAGGGTTAGATTAGCACATTCCTATTGCAAATTCCTCCCTTCTGTGCTTATCCCAAGTAACTAAGCTGTGGTGGCTCCATTACTTCTAACTAAGTTGGCAAGTTACCTCTGTGGCCTTGACAGTGCTTTGAGACAGACAGACGTATTTTTAAGTCCTTACACTCAGTTCTTGTGATGAATTTTTGTATGTTGCAACTAAGTGTAGGAAATGTCTGTTTGGCTCCACCTCAGAGGAGGCAGCATTCCAGGTGGTCCCTGTGGCACACCAAGTCTGATGGCTTGTCAAGTGCTCTAGAATTCCTTCAGAGGAAAAAGTGGATATTTTAGTGGAAAATTGTGATACTTTTTTCCCATCTTTCTTTTTCTACCTAATGTAAGCCTTCTGAAATAAAAGTAATTACATAAATCTTGATTAAGACAACATCTAGGCTTCTAAAATTTTTCTCCTGCTAGTCAATCACTCTAGGCAATAGAAAAAAAAAAAGGAGTTTATTCTCTCAAAAGAAAGTGCACTTGCTTCACAATTCTTATTGCTCCTGCCTGAAAGAATCCTACTAATCTTAAAATAAAGCACATTGGGGATCCATAAACCTTCAAAGTATGTAATATATTTCAGAAATACTGTTCATAAGCTCTGTTTTTTGAAAAGCAATATTTGTAAGCACAAGATCATTCTGCACATCGCTCCTAACTCCCTCTAGCACTCACAGCAAAATCCAAAGGCAGAATCTAAAAATCTGTGCAAACATCAACCTAAGATTGATCTCTGCCATGAATTCAGCAGAACAGAAATATTGCAATTCCTTTTCCTTTTATTCCTGTGGCTCAGTGATCCAATTTATGTAACCTATTTTAAGATGCTCAGCAAAGAAAGTTTTTCTTCTGGTTTTAGAGAAAATTCATAGTAGAATACAGCAACAACTCTGTGGATACATGCCATGGCTATGTTTTAAAAATGCATGGGCTAGAAAGAAGACTGTAAATTTTGTCTACTGGTTATATCATGGGAAAAGGCTGGCAAATTGAAAACACTTCATTGTGAGTTTATTCAGTAGAAATATTCCTTTGCTGGGCAGTGAGGCTTCTCCTGTGCTTTGAGATCTGCAGTAGAGAAAGACCCTCTATAAATACAAAGTCTTCTCTACCGTGCTCATTTTAAAATAAAATCCTGAGGATGATTTCTGCCTCATTTGCTGTACCACAGGAGAATGTGCTAAAGAGGTTCAGGAAGAGGCCAGTGCTTGCTTGACTTCAGTGCTATGGTTTTATTCTCCTCTGCTTTGTCCTTTGAAATGCAACATGTTGTGGCATGGCCTGAGAAAGGCACAGCCTGCTCCCTCCTCTTTGTGAGCCTGCCTAGGTGGGAACTTGTTTTATAGATTACAACAGTCCTATTTTCCTTATAGTGCAAGGATTCCAGATCACCAGAGCTCCATACCTCCTCGATGCTTCTCACAGGCAGCTCCTCTAAGCTCTGACTGTTCCTGGCCCTTACAGCAGCCACCTGACTCCTCTAACTTCTCACCTTCCTGTTCCCACCAATCCACTCCTTTGTACCACAAGTTCTTATTTGGTACAGGTGTTGCCTGTTATCATCTGGCCTGCTCCTAATCTTTAGTAATAGGGTTCAGCTGCAACTTGTTGGGGGATAAGATTACATTCTACATTACCTTCATTTATCCATACTGTGTCCCCCTACAGGAACTGATGCTGAGGCAATTTCACTTTCATAGAGAATTTTCATAGAAGCAAGGAGAGAATAGAGATCTCTGTTTGGAGGTGTCAAACCACACCTTTGGGCTCTGCAGCAGGAATATTCTGGCATGTGTAGGACTGCTATCAGCCACCAAAGCAGGCAGCCTTTGCAGAGCAGTGAGTGGGAACCTGTCCCTGGTGTCAGGATCACAGGCTGCCTTCACACCACGGCAGCTCCTGCACCCTTTACCCTGCAATGGATTTTGCTGAAGGATCCAACCCTGCTGCTCCTCATTTCCAGGATTCCTGCAGAATCCAGTACTGAGTTTTGAATTGTGATGGAAATAGCCACCACAGAAAAAGTAGTCATTTCTTCCTGGAACTTTAATCAGCTCAGTGATAATTACAGTACATCTGTTGTTACTAGATTATTTGCTAACACACACATGCCTGCACACTCTCTGATAGAGCAAGGACACACTGGCATTTCTCTGAGATGTTGACACACAGACAATGCATGCAGGCTGAAGCATTCTAACTCCATTGTTGTTTTAAGTCCCTGCATTACCATCAAGGACTGAGAACAGGGAAGGTCAAACCCACAGGTTATTCAGGCTTATAGCTGCTCTGATTTAGAATGCTCTTTTGATGCTTCATTGCAGAAACAAAAGAAAATCCTTGCAATAGTGTTGAACTGGCCACTGTGTATTATTTGGTCCATTTAAAATACTGATTTAATTCAAGATGCTAGATGTGGATTGCTTGCTGATGAATTTTATTCCTATGTACCTCATCCTAAGGCTTCTGCTCTGAGCTTAATTTGCAATGAGTAGGCAGATTACCTTTTATTATTTACTCTAACTCATAGGTTTTTATTATCAGATGCCAGTGTGGCTGGCTTTTGTGCTTTACACAAATACTGAAACATTGCAGCATGGGAATTCAATCACAGTGCAATTTCACCAAGAAAACTTCTCTAATTTTACACTCAGCTTATATTATTCAGCTATTTCATTATATACTATAAATATATAACCCCTTACAGATCAGTAAGTGTATCTTGGGAAAATCTTAGATATTCTGATTCTGAATGCCTATAAGATAGCACCTGGCCTTCTATGTTAGGCTTCCTAAAGCAAACAATACTCAATTTGAGCAAAAAAAATGTTTGAGACAAAATGTCAAGTACCACATATTTGTTGTAAATGTTCTCTGCAACTCATTCCTGTATAGCACTTTCAGTCAGGAGCCTGAGGAGGCCAATTTGGCCTCAACTGAATGCTAAAGAAGTGACTCAAAAATTGCAAACCTCTCATTAATCTGCTGTGCTTACTTTCCCACTGAAAGCATCTTCCAATTTCTGCATATGCTCATAATTTAAAATAGACCTGGAAATGGGGAAATACTACAAGTCCAGTGATGAATGTGCTCCCAGGTGTGCTCAGATCATCTGAACTTCTCTGTTTGCAAAGAAGTCAGGAGCATTGTTTAGCAAAATACAAATCAGTGCTGCCTTTCCCCTTGATAACTCTAAAAAGACAAAGCCCATTTTGTACGACCACCACAATCATGAGCTTATTACTTATGGAAAATGAATGCTTGGCCTGTGCTTGGCACTGATCCCTTTCCAAGGTGATAAAGGGTAAAGCTACTTAAGGGATTGATCTACTAGACAGAAAATCAGCTCTTGTCTGCATGCCAGGAGAAGTTCTGTTAGCAAAACTCTGCACATCCTAGCTGGAGGCAATGATTCAAAATTAAACCTGCATAAATAATAGAGGATTCGTTGTGGGATAAACCAGAATGTGTTGCTTGACCTCGGAATAAAGGAGGAAATGCTTCATTTATGGGCTATGAAGCCTTTAATAGAAAATTTTTTTTCCTAATTCATGCTAATTTAAATTTGAAAAACTGTGTTTAAAAAGTCAATCATTTAATAAGCGCAAAAAAAATTTCTTACATGAAAATTCATTTTAACATTTTTGATTTTCTGCTGTTTAAACATACCCTATCTACTGAAGTAATCAAAATAGCATTTCTGCTGAACGTATTATTTGGTGTAGAAAATAGATTGTCATGTACTCTGATTCATAGCTGGCAAAAAGCTTACACAGGCAGAGGGGAGAAGGAGACCACAGTGGGGTTTTTCTTCTACTTAGCTTTCATGGATCTGGGGTGCTTGAAGTGGCCAAGTTCACCTGGGTTTTTGCAGAGAGCAGGTGCCTGAGCTCCTCCTGCTTCTCAGAGCTGTGTGTGTATCCTGCTTCCAGCAATTTCTGTGGAGCAGCATCCTCAGGTGCCCCTGACTGGGCTGTGGCTGAGTCCAGCATGGACAATTCACATGAGAGCAGCAGAGCGGCTGAGAACCTGTCAGAGAAACAGGGTTTTAAGCCCAAATCTATGAGCACTTCTGCTTAAATCTAACTGTAAGAATACAAGAACTGCCACCAGTCACAACCTTTACTAGATTGGTGGTATCACACCCATTGTTTCTTGTGTGTCTTGTTTCTTTCCTGAATGATAGTTGATAAGCTTCAGTTAAAAGAACAACTAAAAAAATGGTCAGAACAGTCTGATTTTTCAGCTTCATTTTTCCTGAAACTACTTTTTTTGTGCTTTGCTTTAATTTGAAAAATGCTAATGTTCCACCATATTCAGCATTATTGCTTTTCACAGCCTAATGAATTAGGCTTTGACACACATTCTGATAACTGTCCAACACATCATCTTTCCTCTTTATATCCCATTACTCCTAATTACTGTTTTGTGCATCAAATACTCAACATCTCTGTGATTTAAAAAGGCAATTAATATTACACATTACTGCCAACACTTCTTTTTAACTTTTTTGTCTCTGTATGCAACTGAAAGCATTTCTGTTGTTGTGTGTCAAGGCGCTGCATGAGAATTTGCACTACTAAACACCAACAGAAAGGACAAAGTAATGAAGACATTCAACATAACACATCAAGTTCTCTGCCAGCCTGCTGCAGGGCTTCAGACTTTCCTAATAACACACAATCCATAACAAATTCACACCTGCATACCTGAGCAGCAGCAACAAGATGTGAGTTTAAAGTGTGATACAGCAGTCTGGCCTTTTAAAGTTCACTAAAACCAGCTGAGTTCTCTAATACAAAACAGCTGAGCATTTGTTCATGCCCTGTGTTACAGAGGAAAAGAATCAATTTTTTATGGAGACTAATTAAGTTCCCAGGACACTCATGAAATTGCTTAATATTTAATAAGATTAGCCTTTTGTTTATTGAATATTTATATCAATATTTACGCTAATCATACTTAGCAGTTATTAAATAACCTTTGAACAATTATTTGTACAGCTAGTAGGTAGAGTTCTTTTAATAACCTGGGAAGGAGCAAGGCGTGGAGCATTGTACATTATTGCTCCCACAGCAGAGAGACAGTGTAAAAAGTGCAGTTTATTGCTGCAAGAAATCTTGTTGACCAAATGGGGAGTGCAGTTTTCATTAAAGTCAGAAATGAAACTTCTAACATCAGGTCCTGGGTAGCATCCTCTGTGAATTGGTATTGATCTTGGATACCCCATAACCCTCTGCATCTCTGGATAGGCTGTAATGTACAGGCCATTTTCAGTCACTGGGATCTAAATCTGTTCTGCAAGGCAATTAACAAAAAGCTAGTGGTCTGGTTTATTAATTATATGTCACCTAAAAGTACAGGCTTGATTGCTAAAAGCACATCTGGATAAGGCACAGGGCAAGTTCAAGGTGTTTCCTCAGTCCTTGTGCACAGGGAGAGCCATGAGAGAAGAGTGGGAGCAGCATTTGGAGACAGGGGTGCTACCAGCCCTTAAGAGAGGAGCTCCTCTGGCCAGCAGGACCTTGCCACTTTGCCAGCTGAACTGGAAAATTTCCAGAACAATGTTTCCAGAACAATGAATATGGATGGCAGTTCTGGTTTTCATAACTCCTCTTTGTAAACCCCTCAGTAATCATTCATAGATATCCTGGGTTCAGAGACCACAGTTAAAAAAAAAACAAAGCAGAAAACAAAACCAAAACCCCCACACATTATAAAACCCTAAGAGTAATGCAGCCAACTGTTGAAAGCAAGCTGACTTGGACAAGGCTAGAGATGCAGAGCTGTGAACCACACAAGCCTGCTTCAGAGATAGGAATTATCCCAGGGATATTGAACACCCTTGGAAGGGTCCTGGAGTCCTTCTTGGCCTCCAGCTCTCCATGCTCCCATTTCACACTCACAGAATGTTCCAGGGGCAAGAGGGCTCCCACAGCTCTGCTTTCTCAAGGCCTGTGTGCCATCAAGGGCACACTGCTGTCACTATTAGAAAACCAAATTACAGATGTGACAAATGGGAAAAGTCAAGTCCTTGTTGTCCAAAGAGATCTGGGAAGGAGGGAGGCTGCACCTCTTTCACTGGATTGCCCCAAAGCAGGGCATACACTGGCAAAGATGGAGGAGTCCATCCCAGGCTCCCAAAACGTGCTCCTGTTATCTGCATTTGCTGCATCTGGCACCTCAGGTCCGGCTCAGTGGCTGCAGCAGTTCAGTGCTAATGCAGAAATGATGAAGTGTGACAAGGGTGAGTAAGCAGAAGTCATTTTGGATGGTGGGAGCACACTCAGCTCATGCCTACAAGCAGGTTTGATGACAGGCTACTGTGATGGAATGTTAATCAGCACATTTGCTTGTGCAATATTTGCAAAAGCATCCAACAGATTTTGTCTTTATTGACCTGCCATTTCCAGCATCCAATGCAAATTGGAAATGGTTATATTAATAAACTGAGCTCAGGACAATATGATACATTCACTGAATTTCTGCATAGTAATTAACTGACATCTTTTGGTAATAGACCTTATATATTTTTATGTCCTTGGCTACTATCCATCATTGGCCTATATATTTCTTTAATATGAGAATATTTGAATTTGCCAGTTAGATATTTTTCTGTATTTGCACTGGCTATGTCAATTCCTAAAATAATAAGAGCAGTGTTCCCCATGGTGTGATGCTTGTCTGTGTCTGACAAAAAAATTAGAAATATGTTTGCACTTACATATTTAAGCAACTCAGAATAAAGGCAAAACTCCCAATGGTAATTTGAGTAACAATGACTAGGTGGCTGATTGATACATAAATTAATTATGTGAGCCTAGCTGTGGTATGTCAATTAACAGCTCATCATTTAAACTTTTAAAATGTAAATCTTCTTACTTTCTCTATTCAATTAAATAAGGGATATAGATATTAAATTCTGCATGAATGGTCATGAATAATAGCAAAAACTATATTCCAATTAAAAAGTCAGTAACCAAATGAATCTGACAGATACCAATCAAGCAGGGGTAGCTCTTTTCTAGCAATTTTGTTCCTTAGTGGTCTTCAGGCACGTTAAATTTACATTAACTTCATGCAAGTCATAAAGAATTGGGTGGAATAAATTAAGAAAAACCAATAAAAAGTTAATCAAATATTACATTCTGAAGGCTCAACAAAACTGCAGTTATGCACCTGTGCGCCTCTAACAGTGTGTCTACAAGGAGCTGCTATTGCAAACCACAGTAAGAATTATACATTAGAACATGATTATTATTCTGTGTTATCTTCCCAGCTTCCAGTGAAGCTCAGAGCTGTAGGCAGAAACACAGAAGAGACAAGAGCATGAGAGCCCTGCTTATGCTTTTGGTCACTGCTGCTAAAGCTGCTCTGGAAGCAGAGAGGAGGAGTGGTCACAGTGAGGGACAGGTGGAAGGGACAGTAGCCATCAGAAAAAACACCAAAAAAAAAGAAAAAAAAAAAAAAGAGCATATCCTGGCATCCTCTGTCTGCAATGCTGATGTCCTACACACTGAAACATTGTCAAGCACAGGTACACTTGGCTGAACTGGCAGGGACTCAAGAAGTCCAAGGCTGTTTTAAACTGAAGTTGAGTAAATACTGATGTTCGGACTTTGAATATGTTCTTCTTTTTTTTTTTTTTTAATTTTTCACTCTGGTTTCTTTCAAAACTTTGTAGTCTTTTAAAAATAGATGTGATCTTTTATAGGATACTGTATTTAGAGTTTTATGACCTCAGAATTCCATGAAGGTGTGTGAAAAATGATATCAAGCTAAACTTTTCTCCCCAGAAGGAGTAACTATACTAGAAAATCTGGGGATTTTTTTTAGAGAATTAGTACTATAACAGGGTGCAAGGAAAGATAAAGAGAATAATTTTTAAGTACTCTCTGTGTCTGAAGCATCTTGAAATCCAGGTACTAGCAGACAAATGAAGTATGTCTTCTCCAATGCCTGTGCATCTTCCTGCCAGAGTGCTTGATAAAGCAGCAATAAAGTTAATTGCCTTTGCATAGCACTGATATAAAGAACAAAAAATATGTGTCCAAGTATGGCTCCCATTTTGAAGTGATTTCCTTATGCATTCTTCTTCATTCTGCATGCTGTATAATCAGGAGAAGCATCTTGGAATTCACAGCAACTCTCCTCTCTCTGCTGAACATTTATGAGATTTATTACTATTTTTATAGATATGGCAAGTAAATATAAACTGGGAAAGTGTCATAAAGTATAAAACTCATCAACAGATGCTGATTAAGGAGAATTGTTATACAAGCTATATAAATTATTTTCATTTCAGGTTTAGTTTTTCTTTTTTTTTAGAAAAGGGTTCATATGAGAAAGGTATGACAGGAAATGGTGGCAGAAGGAATTGTGGGCACCAATGGAAACACATATTTTGACAAACCTTTACATCCTACCATTGTTCCCTAGGAAGTAATAAAAGAGAAGTATTTCAAAAATTTATTTAATTTGAGCTACTATGTTATGAAAAATGCTTTTACTATACCCAAAATCAGTGGCCAGGCTCACTGGAAGCAAATCTATTTCATGGTATCATAGATTGGCTTGTATTGGAACGGACCTTAGAGATCATCTTGTTCCAACCCCCCTGCAGTTTTCCCAAAGCCCTCTCCAATTGGACTTGAACACTTCCAGGGGTATCCACAGCTCCTCTGGGCAACCTGTTCCAAGGTTTCTGCAGGCAAGCAACTCAACTTCATTTAGCTACTTCAACTGCATACAACTCTTTGCTCGGTCATCCCACAACAAGTCAGGAGCTGAAGGACGCAGCAGACCCTCCCACCATGCAGAGAATGATGGATACATTCAGAAGGTACAATGGGAGATGCTTTTGAAGGTATCAGGGGTTTTGGCCAGGTCCAAAGGGAGCTTTTTGAATGAATCCTACTAGCCTATAGATAGATTTTTCAGTTGCTTTTATCCACCATGTTCTCTTATAGCAAATATCAGCCTTCAAAGATGAACAGTTCAAGGAGGAGATGTTGGATTCCCAGTCTTGGAATGGTTTCATTTGCAGCGCTGAATGCCTGCTTCAGGCCTTCACCTGCCAAATATGGGGACTGAGGAAGGGTGGCTGTGGCCCAAAATGAGGAGCAGGGTTCAGGGTAGGAAAATTCAGGTGTAGAATTCCTGTTCCCTGAGCTTTGGTGAGCTGAGCTGCCACAGAACATGGCTGCCTTTGCAGTCAGCTGCAAAAGAGCTCATTCCTGTGTCTCCAGAAAGAGCCTGTGTGTCTGCAGCTGGGCTGGTAAGCTGTGGCTGCCACAGGCAGTGGGTTTGCTGCATTAGGAGCTACACACTCAGCTATAAAATTACCTAATTGCTGTTTGACAGAAGCGTTAAATACACAGTGAGTTCGCTTCCTGCAGGAGCGAATAACTGCTATGTGCAATTTTACACTTAGAAGGTCAGATTTTGCTGTGTTAAAATGATACTGTTCAGAAGCAATTTGCTTTCTTCTAACACAGAGCAGTTTGGTTCTGGTGTGGGATAACATAACCAGCATCAATTCACTGCAGCACTGACTCAACTGCAGCATTCCTTGGGTACCGGTCAGTATAAATCCGTAGCTCAGGGCTTGATCCCAAGCCATGTTTCTGTCACTGTTTCCAGCAGGCTCTAACTCAGGATCTAAAAAAGAAATACCATTGTGAAAAACCAGAGAGCTGAGCTTATGTCCTACACAATTCAGCTGACTCTTCCTGTGCTCAGCAGCTGATAGTTTAGGGCTGCAGTATTGATTTGTGTTACTGTACTTTATAGCTAGTATGTTACAAGATTAATTTTGTGCTACTCAGCATCTGCTTTCTCCTTGGGAACTTTTGTAAAGAATTTTGCTGACTATAAAGAATTGGCTTTTACTTTTTTTTTCCAAACCAGCTGAACACATTCTTTATACCCTGCCCTTCCAAAGCATAGCATAACAGATACAGTTAAGATGATTATACTATATACTTACACATGCTTCTGTACTCACAGGTGAGCAGCTGAAGTCTTATTAGTACAGCTCAACATCCTTGTTCAGTCTTCTCTCACTTCCAGCCAACATTACTGTGGTAGATTATTATTCTTCTAGGGTAGGCTGTGTTTTGGCTCCTGTCCAAAATATGGTATAAATCTGTACACTTTTACAAAGGATTATTATTTTCTTCTTGCATTTACTTACACTTTTAAATGGGAAATAACAGGGACTGGTTATAGGTAAAAGGGTATATATTTAGTTCAATAAATAAATGTATGAGTAGCTCAAAAATAAAAAATGTTAGGTATTACAATGAATAAAATTTCAGATTTCAGTTGGAATTTGTTGATTTAGGTGTCTATAAATATCAGCAAAGCAATATCTAATACTGACATCTAATACCCTTTCACCAAATCAATATAGGCAAGATTTTGAGTACCTGTGATTTGGCTGTGCCTCCCTTTGGGAGTCATTTGGGAGCAGGCAGTGTGTGATGGATGGCAGGCAATGAAATGGGTCTTTACACAGCTTAGCAGCAGCCCCTGCAATGTGCAGGGCTAATTTCAGGGAAGAATGGGAGAAATAAGTTGCATCATTTCAAGTCCGGACATAAATCCTTTTCCTTTGCTTAGAAGGAAAGGAGCTCTAACCCCATTTGTTTCTGGACTGAGCAGTTTTGTGCTGGCTTTGTGTGAGACTGTGCTTCATTGCACATTGCTTTGTGTGCTTTCGTGCCTGCCCTATGCAGCAAGACATAAACCTCACCCTCCAGCTTCCTTGCTGAATTAAAAGCAATAGAGATGTGAAAAGTACATACTCAGTCAAAGTGAGAAGGGGAAATGAAAACATGGATGCTTCTGAAGGGCTGACCCAGGCTGTGACTTAGAGGCAGGGGCAATGACAGATGCTTTTTAATGAACCCTGGATGTATTGCTCATGAAGGCTCTTATAGAGGTATTTCATCTACCTTGCTCCAGATTTGTTCTTATTGTGTTTTATGGCAGAAAAAGCCCTGTTTTATTCTTCAGGGAGTGCCACATGGTGGTAGGGCTGAGAGAAAGGCAGAACTATGGTGCCAAAGATTACAAAGCCTAAATCAGATCATCTCTGAACATGGACACTCACACCTGAGGTTTCTGCAGTAGAAGCATACAGACTTAAGCCCAGTAAGTTTTGTCCCTTTTAGCTGGCAACACACCAAAGACTAGAATAGAATAGCAAAATTTTTGGTGAGTTTTCTGTAGAAATCTGGAAGCATGCAAGTTTTAGTCCAGAGAAAACAGAATAACTACTCTCCTCCATCAAAACCCCATGTCCTTCTCATAGCATAGGCTATACACCATGACACAGAGAACAATTCAATAAAGTTAGCAGTGTGTGAACAAAATTGTCAGGGTCCTTATCTGCAATAACCAAAATGTACATGGAAGTAATCCTTCAGCCCTGGACACCATAAATAAAAAAAGGTCAAGAAGCCTTGGCAAAGGATCTATGGCAATGTACTATTATCTGGGTAAAGGCTGCTGTAAATCACTTTGTATGGCACATGCTCACAAGCAGAAATGGTTTAAAATCAGTAGGAATAAACCTGGGAAAACTGACTGCAAACAACCAGCTGATGGTGGTAAATCCTGGGAGATGAGTACAAATGTTTATTGCTGCACCATAAATGAACATGGTTCTGCAGATGTAAATAGACCATAAATCTGATTTTGCCCTCAGTCAACAAGGCCCTTAGTGCTTACCAGAGATAGAGCCACTACAGCTGTGGATTTCTCCCTCAGAGATAGTCTCTGCCATGTTGCCATCCCCATGTTGCCAGCCCCAACAACTCCACAACAGAAAGAAAAAGACTTTACTTGTCCTAAAGTATTTTTCCAAATTCTGTTCTGTGTTATCTTCTTGTAGCACCTTAAATTTCCAAATAATAAAGGCAAACAGATTCACTCGACCTCACCTTAGATGTCAAAACTCAGTCTGAGGATGTCTCCATGGGTTCCAGGCCATGACCTTGTAGGGGACAATTCACACGACAAGTGTAACTGAATGGACCCTTTTGTGCTCAGCACTGAATATAGGTCAGACTTGAGTCCAGACAAGACTTCTAAATTAAGGTTTCTGTAGCACAGGTCAGCAAGCTGTGTCAGGCCCTCTGCTGGTCCTCAGAAGTGAATTCAGTGCACCCAGTGGAGCCACAAGGCAGTTCAGCTCAGTTCATCCCAAAACAGACACATCTTGGTAAGACATCTAAAATGGGAATCTGACATTTTCTGAGATGTTCTACAGGAAGACATGGGATTTATGGGAAACATATGTGCTTTGGGAGGGGCAGTAAGAAACGATGTGGAATAACCTCAGGCACCTCAAACAGCAGAAGATCCTAAAGTTTAGACAACTGAATTGCACTCTTTTATGTAGACCATTTCATATGAACATGAACTGAACCCAATCCCTAAATGCTTGTGTTAGGACAAATCAATCCCACCTGTTATATTATCTTCTGTCTATAAGATCTACAGGCTTTAAACCTTGAAAAAAAAATAGGACTTTTTTGTGGTGTTAGCCCTTATTTCTGTTTCTTTTCCATTCTTAAGATTGTTGAAGATTTTCAGCTGCCACCAAAAAGGCCTGAATTGAATTTTCAAATGTATGAGGCCAGGGTTGCTTCATTCTCTGTCATTTATCACCAACAGATTGATATGCATCTCTCAGAAATTCAATTTTTTATAAACTTATCTAACAGGCTTACAATTACCACAGGCTATGTTAGAAATCATCCTAAATGAAAATGATCTTCACTAATCCATGCTGTGTGTCTCCCTTTTGTTGCATTTATCATTCATTCTATGCACAAATCTCCTGGAAACTTGTGTGGAAAAAATATGCAGTATGTAAAAGATAAGTTCAAATATGTAATTTTAAGAAGTTAAAACAAAAGGATCCTTAAATCAACATGAAAGAAAATTCACTATCAGAAGAAGAGAAAGCACTTTTTACTAGAGATTTTTGAAAGCATGCTTGTTTGATAGTTCCCAAATCCATTCAGGGCCAGACCTTGAGTATGTTTATCATTACAGAAACAGTCTGAAGAGCAAGAGTCTACTATCAACTATTGTGTGTTTCCTTCTTCCACTCAAGTTTCCAACACTGAGATGCAGCAGGAAACATTTGAGAGATTGTACAGGAGATGAAGATACCCAGAGCAGAGAAAAACTACTAGGATGTCAATGGAACAACCTCTGCAGGTTTCAGCATTTTGGACAAGACTTGATTATGCTACTTCATTTCTATCATAATATGTTTAAAACAGTAGATATCAGCACTCAACATGAGTTTCAATCTCACAATAAATTTGGAGAGCAGGTTGCTAGAGAACAGAACTCCCAGCAAATATTAATGTTCCTTTCTGAAAGATAAATCTCAATTACATCCCTAATTACCTGTAATTATGAAGGTCAAAGTAATAAAGTCAAACACTGAGATGCTTTTTCTCCTTTCTCTAAAGTCATCTTTGAGAAAATCCTTTATGTTTTGGTCCATAGAAAAGAAAAATAAGTGTTTATGAATAATTGCAGAATATCTTTTCATCTTAATTCTGCATTTTTTTCCTTTGATATCAATATTAGCAGTTAATAATGAGACAGGTATTAATTGCATTTTAAAGTACTGGGATTGATGTACAGAGGTGGGACAAACTGGTACATATGCCAAGCACTGCTGGCAATTACACATAACCTTCTTTTAATCCTAATTTCATCCATTATAAATATAGCATTAGTGTGGAGACAATAAATCACTTACAGACAGTAGAAAGGTTCATTTATCTTTGTAGAGATGCTGAAAAGAAGCCATATCTGAGTTATTGCAATGAAAAGTGGATTTTTGGACACTTGTGAAAGTACATTTGCAAAACTGTTTCTTTTTCAATATGCTATTTTTTACACATTTTCACATACACCTGCTCATGGTTTTTGAAGCAAATATCATTCTTCTTAAAAAAAATGTCATTTCCTCAAGGAACACGATACCAGATAGAGAAGGCAACTTACAATGATGTAAGCATGATAGAATAGACAGGTTAGAGTTAGAATAACCAGGGAGTGGTGCTTGTCCCATGCTCAAGAAAATTTTAAATGAATGGATCTCTTAATAAACAGCATAGACAGCAAATCACTCAATTTTCCCTATCTCTAATGGTGAGTCCAGTTACAGTCCCAGAAGAGGAAAGGCTGGATATTTTGGCAAATGGACCTGTCTAGCCCACTCTGTATACACTGCAGACCAGCATGCATCTGCTCTTCTTACATCACTTACCACCATTTTTGCCTTCTCACCCCTCCAGGTGCCTGCTCCTCATTGCTGGCCTCACCAGGCATGTCCCCAGCAATCCATCCTGCAGACTGTCCCCATGACAGGGTCAGCCACAGGTGCTCCTTACCCCACAGCCTCTGATTTTATTCTCCCTCTGAGCATCTGAAGATGACGAGGTCACTGAGGATGTGCATCTTCTGAAGTTTGCTACCCTGGCAGGCAATTAAGGGTAAGGTAATTAGCTGGACTGAAGCCCACAGCAAAGTCACTCCAGGTTCCTTCCTTTTAGCAAGTATTTTGGGATGAAGAGATGCTTCCCTGACACTTTACACTCTATATTTGTTACTATCTTTTTTAAATTTCAGGTTGCTTTTTTCATCTCTCCCTTGCTGCTTTTGCCTGTAACTGTCATGGCTGGTTTGCACCAGAGATTTGGATTTTGATTCATTGTCAGTGCCTACACACCATGTCCCTGGCATGAGCTGCAGGCAAGAGGAATAATTAGAGAGTGCTTGAGACTGCTCCAGGGTGCATTTAGATCTGTGTGTATAGCTATGGGCAGCACTTGCAGCAGCCCAGGGACACCAGGATGAATGTGAGTATCCCTCACTGCCCACCCAAACTGCTCAGTCTGGCTGAGGGGCTGGCAAGCAGGATGATGGTGAGGGATCTGGTTGGTTTGTGACACCAGGCAGAGTGATGGCTGCTGCAGAAATGTGTCTGGGCTCTGCCAGTGAACTGGAATATTCATACAATCACAGAATGGTTTGGGTTGGAAGGGAACTTCAATACCATCTATTTCCAAACCTCCTGCCATGAGCAGGGACACCTGTAAGAGACTGAAATGTTAATGGACTGAAAACAATTGCCCATTTGTGGAGGGGCAGGGTGCTGTACTGAGGCTAGGCCTGTACCCCTCTAAGGGGGAGGAGGTGAGGTTTTGGTGTAATGTTCACCCCTAAGACAGAGGGGGTGAACAGTTACCAACACAGGTCACAAGGTCTTTAAGGGGAATAAGAGGCAGATCCTGCAAGGTGGGATGGGGCTTTTTATCATGCCAACAGCCCTCCCCTACACAACTCAGTTGTAAAACTCCCTCTCTCTCTGTGAAGGTCCTGAGGATGTTCATCCCTTCTGATGGGACATGACTGGCTCAACTGCACTGATGTGAGAGCCAGCTGTTCTGTTTTAGAAGGTATCATAAAGCATCAAAGTCCCTCAAAGTACCCCCAGACTAATTTCTGAGACCTTCCACCAGAGGATTGAAAGTACCTGGGTGTTTCCACCTGAACTTCAGTTACTGGGGTTTCATCTGACTTTGTGCTGTGCAGGCTTTTTCCCTAATCTGATGCATCAAGATGGTGACCATCACTTCAACAATGATCACTTTGACAAAGGGACATCCAAACTGAAACAATCAAGTCTTGTTGTGAGATCCATGGGTGGTGATATATTTTTACTTTTATCCTTTCTTTCTTCCTTCTTCCTTTATTTTCCCTTATAGACTTGCTTAAGTGATATTTTAATTCTTTCATATTGCTATAATACAACAGATAATAACCAAAATTACTACATACCTGCTTTCCACTGCAACCAAATTGTTCTCAAATAAACCCCACATACCTATATTTATAAGCACTGATTGTTCACTGTTGTTTCACTCTAATCCCCTCACCCCAAGGGATCTATTACCAAGAAACTGTGTTACCCTTGCATTTAGGAGAGAATTGTAACAACATCTCCCAGTGGACCTACCTGGTCAAAGGTCCATCCAATCTAGCCTGGAACTCTTTCCCATTTTCCACATAGAAACTTCCCTGCTCTGAACCTCTGAACCTGAGTCTGGCATGTGCTGAGCAAGCAGGTTCAGTTGCTCTTGTACATCAGATTTACAGTCCCTGCTTGGACTTGTTTGTCTGGCTAATTTGTATGTTTTCATCTGTTGGCTCCTTGTTATTCAGATTTGTTTGTCAGTGGTGAGGATTTGTGTATCAGTCATACAATTGCAGTAGAAGAGGAGCTCTCTGGTGGAACACTGCAGCTGTTTAACAGTTTGTATCAGCAGTACCCAAACTGCAGCAAAGCAGGGCAAAGAACAATGGTCTGCTAAAAATCCTGGAGAACACAATGAAAACTACTACTCCAGGCTATGGAGATCTCAGCTTTCTGGAAACTGTTGTAGAAAAACTAAAGGTTCCTCAATGAGTCATGATTTTACAGACAGAGTAGTAGTGTGTGACAGTGGTCACAGGGGTCTTTGGATGAGGGAAGAGACAAGGATCTGACTCCATATTTCAGAAGGCTTGATTTATTATATTATGATATATATTACATTAAAACTACACTAAAAGAATAGAAGAAAAGGTTCTCAGATGGCTAGCTAAGCTAAGAATAGAAATGAATGGATAACAAAGGTTTGTGTCTCAGACAGAGAGCCCGAGCCAGCTGGGCTGTGATCAGCCATTAATTATAAACATCCAAGATGGGCCAATCAAAAATCCACCTGTTGCATTCCACAGCAGCAGAAAATCAATGTTTACATTTTGTCCCTAGAGGCCTCTCAGCTTCTCAGGAGGAAAACATCCTATGGAGAGGATTTTCATAAAAAGATGTCTGTGACAGTAGTGCCTCTTGGAAACCTGTGCCAGAACTGAGCTCCTGTCACAGCATGGTGCATGAGGTACAAAGTCACAGATAACAAAAATAACATTAACAAGGTTTTTCTCTTGAGGGCCCTCATTTGACCAAAGCAGGATTTTTCTTTGTTTGTGGATAGCTGTCCAGATTGGAGTTTGCACTGGCTTGGTTTAATTTCCTCTGCACACTGTATAATCACTGAAATAACTGAGCTGGCTGCAATTATTGGCCATGCAATTTCATGCATCCGTGAAAATTTATTGAAGTACAAATCCTTGCATTTGCTTTAATTTGTGCTAATGAAAGGCCTTGGCACGTTTGCTGGTAAGTCTTATAAAGAGGACGATTCAGAGGGAATTCAAAGGGAATCGCTGTAATGATTTCAAATTAGAGTAATAAATTTGACTTTATCACATTAAAATTAATAAAACTGTTGTTAGTGATTTGATTTTCCACTACTGTGCACCTTGTATGGAATATAAAGATAGATCTTTTTTCAAGAAGTTTATGGCCATCCACAGTTGAAACTTTTGATCAAAGCAGAGCTATAGATTTAGATCTCAGCATATTTCTCATTAAGAAATTTATCTCTGAAGGAATTATTAGGAACCTTGAGAAAGAGTAGGCTACAGAAACACAAAGGCTATCCAGCTGCAGAATGAGAACAAAGTTTAATGAATATTTAGTTTAGAATTTACTTATGAGCTGATTAATGATACAAAGTTATATTTCTTCCTCCAGATGATAGTATAATCAGAAAAGTAATGTGCAGTAGCAGTATGGATGTGACATCTTTATTTTTCACACCAAAATATGATTTGCCTGAAGAGCAAACATATTGTTCCTGTGCTGGTTGAGGCTGCTCTGCAGCGAACATACACATTATGCTCAGCCATGGAAATTCATCTCTTTGTCCATCATATTGTACTTCTCTGCAGTGAAAGCAAAAGCTTTCAAATGTGCTTTTTCCTTCTGTATTCACAAAAATAATAAACTTCCACATGAATAAAGATGAAGAAGCATAAAAACCATTCAGCTGTCTGTTGAAATTCAGCTGCACTGTATCCTCCTGCAGGAGAACATCCCGACTTGTACCCCCAAGGAGGGAATCACCAGCCTGTGCCCTGCCAGAAGGGTGATTCCCTCCTTGGGGTGCTGAGGGCTCTGCTCTGGGCTCTCTCTCTCAGTGGGGCTGCTGACTCTGCTGTGAAGTTATAAACCGTGCCAGTAATGAAATCGTGCACAGAGAGCAGTATAAAATTCCTTTTGCAATCACAAGGCAAAGGGAGCAATCTTCCTTTGGTACAAGGTGTGACGATGGAGGAGGATGGGTGGACGTAAGATTTTCTTTAGGAACAGGCTGAAGAGGGTGGAAAGAGGAGGAGGAGGACTATTTCTGATACTGATCCTGTTTTCTCATCTTCCCTCCCCTTCTTATTAACCTCCAAATTCTCCTTTCCTGCACCTTTTTTCCATCTAATCTTAGCTCTCCCTTCATCTTGTCACCTCTAAGTCTCTTCTCTGCCTGGCCAGAAGAGTTACTGAGGATCCACCTTGTTGTGCCTGTGCTGTCCCAAGAGTACAGTGACAACAATCTGAAAGCACTGGCCAGATACTCTGTGCCAATAAATTACTTTTAGAAGAGCAAGGCCCACCCTCTGGCCCCAAGGGCTTTTCCTGAGCCTGGCCCCTGACCCTATTCAGCTGCTGGCACAGCTGGTGCCAACAACACCTTGGGGAGGAGGGTTTTTGGCACAGGGGTATCACATGTAAGAAAAAACACACAACCCTAGCCCTCTTCCTAGGGAAAACAGGAAAACTCTATATCATCATGATCTTCAGCCACTTCTTGATGCAGAAAACCATTTCTTGGCACTTGATAACCAGGCTCATGTCAGGATTCCTGGAATAAAGCACTGCCTAGGTGTCTTTAATGGCTATTTATGTTCAGGTGGAGTACATAATGGCAATAAACTATTTACAGTGAAAGCTATCCCACAGTTGAGTCCTCCTCCTGTGAGAAACTGGTTTGCAGCACCCAGCAGTTCTCTGTTTTGGAGGAGCATCATGGTAACACACATTACACATGTGTGGGGAAACAAACCTCATGGCCATACTTCTCATGGCACTGCAGACAGCTGTGAAGCTGCTCAAGCAGCTGACAAAGGCCCTCTCTTTATTTTGTTTTCATTGGAGAATGGCTGTTATCATTTAAACATTAAAAAGCAGCACTCCGTTGTTACTTCCCTCATCAGTAAGGTACAAAATTGGAATGAATTCTTTTTTTTTTTAAGTTTTTCACCTGCTTGGCATGACCCTTAACTAAACAGCATGAATGTATGCCATAAAATGATCATGGGTGGGTAGTGATTAAGTGTTAGAGCTATGGAAATGAAAGTCCTTCAGCCTGAGTTCTGTAAAAATTTGCTTTACATACAGCCTAAGCTATGTCTACTTCTTTTATTAACTATACATTAGAGATACAGGTTTCAGTGAGGAAAAAGAAGTAGGGAAAAATGTTTTCAGGAAAACAGAATTACTCCTGAGTTTTGGAGATATTTATGAGAAGGCTCTCTTTGCAGGGTTTTAGAGTTGTTTTTTCTCCCAGAAGCCAATGTTGAACTGCTGTCCAATAAATTGGACTATCACAAATTGATTCATTGTTCAATTTTTCACTCCAAGTTCCTGACAGTCTGGATCAAGCAGCTAAGTAGCAATTAACAACATTTATGGATGGCTGGTGCAAAATAGAGTTTGACTACAAGGTGATCCCTCTGCTCTGCTTAGCTCTTGGATTTGTTTGCAGGCATAAGGCAGATGGAAGAGGCAGTGAGGAACTTTATACAGAGAACAGGACGTACAGGGAGAGCACCATCCTCTGACAATGTTCTGAACCAATCTGAGAATCAGTAGCCTAGTGTTGTTAGAGTTATTTTCTAATTTTTTTCATTTAAAACATTTGCTTTTATTTTAAACATAAACTCTCTCATATTACAAATCCTATAAATAAGAATGTCTTTTGAGATACAACATTTCAGCAGTTGAAAGGGACAGGCATGAGAGTTAAGCTCTCTGAATGGATGTAATGGCACTTTTTTAACATTATAAAACAAAAGAATTTCTATTTAGAACTTACCTCTTTTTTGGATTTTATTTTTTCTTTCTTCCTGTTTACAAAGCAAAAGCAGTTGTATCATGCCCTGTTATTTTTCATGCAACACACTTATCTAGGGGAAGGTATTATGGTAGTAGCTGTTGCTTATCATGAGGTGCTCCAGAAATTTAGAACAAATACTTTAGTAATGTTTTGGGGTTTCTGAAAGAGCTGCTTGAAACAGGTAATTTCTAACTCTTCTCTTACAAAGCTCTATGCTTCCCTCACCAGGAACTCAACAGCAGAAAGGAGTAAAAGCCAGCGAACAAGAACCCAAAAAACTTTATGGTATCAGAGCTTTAATAGATGTTTTTTCAAGGCTTTCTGGGTCTCAGAGTGGGAAAGTGAAAAATCCATGTTCTGAAGAGATATAGGTCCTGCTTGCAGGCTTTCAGGGCAACAAAACAATATCTCCATGGCTGGGAATTTTTAACTTCAAATGTCAGATCAGGCTGGTCCACATTCATGATGTGCTTTAGTTTCGAATAAATTTGGGCAGAAGATCTTATGTTTGCAGGAGACAAGGATTTATTCTTATCTGCCTTGCATACCACTTACCTATCTGCTTGGTGGATTAAAATTAGGCTGACTCCTGGGGGAGAATGATTAGTAAGCAGAGAAGAAGGAAGTGGCTAAGGTACTTTATAAATAAATTCATCACCTAACTGCACTTTATGACTTATATATTCTCTGCTAGCAGCAACTAGAGTGCTGCAAATTACTTTGTTACTAAAGAAATAAATATCCATGTCTGTCCTCATCAATCTATCTCCTTCTTCATATTCTTTAAGGCAGGGATATTGCTTAAAATAGTACCTACAGTCTGATTGCAAAATAAGGTTGAAACTTGTTTTAATTGAAAATTAGTTTAATTGTTTAATGGATCTGTTTCAAGAAACTGGGTTATGAACTCTTTTTCTGCATTTCAAAAACCCATTACCACCAAATTCATATATTGCCTTTAGCTCACACTGAACTTTGAAAAAAATTTATTCTGTCCTGTATTACACTTCCATATGGGTCACAGTGGCCATGTAAAAATATGTGCTTCTTCTTGCTATGGTTTACTCCTACCAAAGGAGAAAGAGGGAGGAGGGAAGGAGTTATTCCCACCCAGCAGTGCTCCTGGGGCACCCCTGGTGCAGCTCACCCATAACCTGGGTGCTGCCCTCCTGTCAGAGAGGGTGATGAAGGGACAGAGAGTGTTTGTCCCCCTCCACCCTCCACAGCTCAGCAGCACAAGGGTCCCAGATCAGCCTTCTCTCGGTGTCCATAGAAGAGAAGAGTTCGCAACCAATTTTATGGATGTGTAAGGTGAACTCCAACAGAAAACGCAGACTTCCTCAGCTCCAGCTTTCCAGGAGGTCCAGCCCTAATGATGTTGCTGCTATAATTATCATGCCCCATTTGATGTTTGCAAGAAGACTGAGCAATGATCACTTACAACATCAACAAGCAAATGTGTTTATAAAGATCAAACTGATGGGTGACTTAGAGACATCCAATTTCACATATTTCATTTGCAAATTGTTCCCTGAAGATTTTGTTTACTTTTTTATAAAATCCTTCATCTTTATAGAAAATCAATTCTCTGTCATCTAAATGTTGTCTTATAGCTCAGCATGCCCTCAATTTATTTTTGTATTGCTCCCTATTAATGGGAGTGTACATTAGAAATAGCTGTGAAATATATGCTGTGCTTTCTTGCTGGAGACAATTTTAAAGAAGTTTGATGAAATTATATTTAAAGTGAATGGTCTAAATTTTAGATTTGTATAATTTATATGTCCAGGGTGACAGATTAATCATAGGTGCCTGTATAACTTAAAATTCAAAATAAACAAAAATTAACTTGTTGGAATTGTCATGTAAGCAAGAAATTAGTTTGAGTAATAAAAGAAGATTTTAAGCCAACTTTTTCTTTTCAATGCTCCCAGCCTTAAGTTAATAGAATTAATGGACTACAGTTTACCATAGGGGGTTTTGTGTTTCAGAAGGGACTGGTGTAGAAAAAAATAATGATGGCTGTCAGCTCTGCATGAAGAATCCATAAAAATCACCTGCAAGAGAGAAGAGGTGTTTTGTGGACTTCAAACTAATGGCCTGTGCTTGTACAAACACTGGTGAAAAATCAGAGTGACACTGAGAGTCTACAAAGGCCATGTTAAACAACTGCATTGAAACATATGATCGGAAAATTTGGGGTTGGGTGGATGTCATGGCTATTGAAAACCAGTTATTAAAATAAACACTTATTTTTTGATCACTGGAGTTGATCTGACAAACTATAATCTTCAATTTATACTGTTTTCCTTCTCTTTATCCCAAAGTACTAAAATCAGAGTCTTTTCCTGCACTCTGCAATTACAATTTCTCATCATCACTAGCATCTCCAACTCCACAGAAGAGGGGAAGAGAAGCATTGGAGTGAAGCAGATGATGGTCAGTCTGGAACTGACTACCAATATTTTTGGGGGAAGCAATGCAAGGAATGGGGGTGAAATAAGTAGACAAGAAAGTATGGCTGCTGAACACAGAGGAGAGAAGTAGTACTGGGAAAATCACATTTGTGAACTTTGCCCATTAAAACTGAAAATAGCTAAACAAAATTATAAAAGACACCTCCATTATAAAAAATCACCATATCATATCATATCATATCATATCATATCATATCATATCATATCATATTATTTTAATAAAAAATATTATCTTGGGAATTTAAAACATTTACTACAACTGAATCCTGAATTTAAAAGAATACTGTACATTAAATCAGGAATAGAACCTGAATATTGCCTTTATTTTTAACAATAAAATTAGTATCTAAACTTTGCTCTTGCAGATAAGTGAAAGCACTAACAGGACAAACCAACCCTTCCCTCACCCATATATCTCCAAGAAAATGTGTAAATTTATAAAAGAAACGTGCAAGTACCAGTCAAAACATAATGATGTATTAAAACCCCCCCTCAATGTGTGTAGTTGTGACAGGGAAGTCTTTTGCAACTGGAAATTATCACTACACAAAATGCAAATGATGAAATTAAAATGAAGATAGGAATTGAACAAAGCAAGAACTATGTTATTCATGGTGATAACAAAAGCTCTCTCAAGTCTGGCAGACTTTGACCATCTTGTGAACATACCAGGAGTATCTATGTAAGACCCTAGCAATGGTCCTAAAGTATTTTCAGTCCAAATGATTCTTATTTAAAGACTGTACTCATATCTCCACAGGAAAAGTACAAAATAAGTATATTGTCAACCTGTGCAAAATGGCTGACTAATGATCAAATCCCAAAATTTGAACCAATGTTGTGATAGATTAATCATGGCCACGAAGTATGAAGGAGCTCAGATGGGAATACTCTGACAGCCCATAATAAATCAACTAAGAGCAACATGCAGAGCTAGTAAATAAGCTCAGAACCAAATATAGAGCATATGAGTCAGGCAGCGAGCTAGAACAGCAAATAATAAAAATAAATATGGAAACTGTAAGGAAGATGTATTGGATTGCTGCAAATGCAGAAATACATAGATAAGAGTAAAAACTAATGAAAAATTGAACCTAAGCACTATTGGCACTTTAAGAAAGGCAAAAATACTTCCAAGTGTTTCATCTGTAGAACAATATTGACAGAAATTTGAATGGGGAGGTATTTGTATCCGTGTTTGGCTGCTGGAAGAGGGGATGAACATTCTGCAAGGCAGGCCTTGACTGGAGCAGTAGAACAGCCTGAAAATAACCCAGAGCCCAGGTGGGAGACAGCAGCATCAGACTGGCACCACAGACTCTTCAAACAGGTAGTCAGCACACCTAGATCTGGGTAAATATGAAATGTTGGTTATTTATGGAAACTGGGACACAGACCCTGGAAAGGAGAAATCATTACAAACCCTAATTGAACATAATAAATTAATTCAGAAACACTGTAACTAATCTCCAAACCTCAGAATATCTCTCACAAATCACAGTTATTTGCACAATCTGAGGCACTGATTGACCAGAGAATGAAACAACTATGGCTTCTTCTTCTTGATACATTTATCCCATATGTCAGAGAACTAGTGATCTATTCTAGAACACTTATGATATAATGAAAAGGTAAAGACAAGAGTGACAGGGCAAGAGTTGAGGCATGTTCCTATGAAAGGGACAGCCTAAACTTCTTCTCATTAACATTAACATCAATGGAATAGAGATGGACAAAAATTGAAAGAAATGTCTTGCAGTGATTGTGCATGAAAAGTTCACCCAGCTCTTTCAGGAGCAGGAAGCCATTCAAGCAGAACATGGCCATAAATCCCTGGAGGGCATTTCTTAAAAGCAGGCTGCTCCAGAGTGCTTTCAGCACATGCTCCAAGGGAACAGCATTATTCCTTTACACATATGCTGCAAGAAATGGACTGCAATTACTGTCAACTTATCCAGGCAGGAACTGTGGCATTAAATGAAAGACAAGTGAATAAGAATACAAAATTGCAACCCTTTCAGAAATATAAAAGATGGGAGAACACTGAGACCACTGGACAATAATTTTTCAAGTCTCTTTTAAGAAAAGGTGTGGAGAGAATTGTATGAAACACATATGACCAAAATTTACAACTATTCATAAAATTTTTCCTTCCATCTGTCTGACAAACAGAAAGAAATCTCAATTCTACTGAAGTGTTCTAGAAAGACCGACATGAGACAAATATCCAAGAATGCATCAAAATGTACTTTGCAGTCAAACTGCTGTGTCCAGACTACTGAGAAAAGAAATTCTCCATTCCAGAATACAGGCATGTACCAGAAAGCTTAGGCATCCTGTGTATCAGCAAACAGCCCTGAAGATCTCTGAGATCTCATAAGATTTGATAGATGTAGGAGAAGTTCAGGCATGGCACAAAAGAAAAAAAAATACAGTCTTATAGCAGAAGAAAAATAGATCACTTGAACACAAAGCACTCGTGACAGTGGCCTGATTCCTCGACTGCCTCAGTGACAGGTGAAGCAATGTGTTTGTTAAGCACACTTGTTATCACAAAGTATTATTTGAGAGAAGGGAAATGAATGAAAACAGGAACCACTCAGGGTCAGATGGAATGTTCATCTGGGAGGAGGAAATATTTTGGGTTGTGTAAGAGAACAGGTTGAGCACAGAAGTAGTTCTGCAAAATACCCCTTCACTTTGGTATGGCCTGGGACTTCCTAAACCAAAAGTGCTAGGTTTGTTTATTAACCTCCAAGGAATGCTTTTTTTCCATGCAATTTTCTTTATAATCAAAGGATTCAATCCTTTCATTACCTTTCAGTGTGCAGTGTGCCTGTGTGTAACTGAAGTGTACTATCTGCTCATTTCTTCACCTTCTCTTCTAAAAGCTCTCTCTAAAAGTACTTCAGTGTTATCTCTGGCAGCTGCTGTTGATCTCATGTGAGCTTTCTCATGTGTTCTCAAACATTTTTTAAGTACCATGACTCATACCAATATCTCTTTGCACATGAGGCTTTGCTAATGTGGCATAGAGCAGAAAATTAACTCAATAAGTTTTACAGGTGAAACATGCATTTCTTAGAAGCCCGGAACTGCACAGAGGCAGAACTGCTGGAGTTCTGTTGGCTATAATGTTGTTTCTGTGACAACAAAAGCACATCTGTTTCTTTTGTGCCAAAGTACTGCTGGGATGCCATCCAGAGCGGGGCTGATTTCACTGGAGGTTGTGCCTTTGCTGTCTTTTATCTGCTTACAGTGAAGAGAGTTCATGCACAGTGCAAGGTATGAGCAGCATTGTAGAGTCATTCCCTGCTCATCTGCACGACTGTTCCAAGCTGTCTGTTACATAAGGATGAACACTGAAGAGTCGATGCCTAGATGTCAACATAATAGACAGAAAAGAAATATCTTGTATGAAGGGAAAGATTTTGTACATCAGTGAAGAACAATGAGCTAATGAGTCATGGATGTCCTGCATGAAATCTCTCAAGCCTATTTGAAGGCTTATCCCATTCTAACCCCAAATTATCTCACTTGGTCTGACTGGGAAAGGGGGAGATGTTTGCATATTCATCTTATAAGAATTTTCCATCTATGTGATGCTTTAGTGGGTTTGCTGGGAAAAGAATTAAAAGAAATCATCTAATTTGGAGCTGTAGCATTGAAGGATGCAATTAATTTTCTCAGCACACTGCTGGTTTCTCCTGCAGCAGAAAGCACACACAACATCCCCCTGCAAGGCCATTCAGACTCCTTGGAACCCCTCAGCACTCACCAGCCAGCTGCAAAGGAGCAGCTGGACAGAAAACAACAGCAGCAGAAAACAGTGGAGGAGCTGCTGGTGACATCTTCCAAACCTTCACCAGGTCATGCCCAACACTCAGGTGATGATCCAGCCAAGGGTGATGGGGATTTGCAGCCCAAAACATTCCCCAGGTCCTGCAGACACCTCTGGTGCGCACTGAGCTGTCTTGGGAATGAAAGAAATTATGGAAATTCTGCAGGGCAGGGGGAAAATGGTTCAGTTTTGAAGTTCCTCATCAAAAGCACTTGAAGCCCTTTCAGTGTCTCAACAACTCATACTAACTTCTGAAGTGTTAAGTACTGCAGAAACATGAATCCTTTTATCACTTTTGCCATGTTTGTGGTTCTTATGAAGGCTTTACTATCTCTTAGCAGTTAAAGTGAATTGTTTCGGAAGCATTTTTTTTATTTTTACTCTACTTTTTTTTTTTTTTTTTCAGACTATGTTAACTTTATTTTTACATCTTCCCTGAAAATTCAGATTTTCTTAACACATTAGAGGCATATACATCTAAAATTAACACAAGAAAAATCCCTCAAAAATTGGAATTAATTCTCTGTAGTACGTACCATGGTGCTTTAATACTTCCATGTGTCTGTCTTGATATCTTCAACAAACCCCATTTAAAATCTGTATAAAGTATATATAAAGTCCAAGGTTGCCATCAATGACGAGCAAATATTCATTGCAGCATCAGCCGCTCAGGTTTCAGAGCTCCATTGCCCTCTCCCTGACTGGGCTGGCAAGTGAGTGCAGCTGCAGCTCCCTGTCCTGGACATGTTATTAACTAAAGCATGGACAGTGAAGACCTTAGTTACCATGATGAATGAAGCCCTGTCACTCTCTGTGTAATTTAGAAAGTACAGCTGACCCTCTCTTCTCTCCTTACTCATCAGGCATAATTGCTTAATGACTGAAATCAGAAACTAAATCATACATTTATCAGCATGTAATATATAAATATATACATATATGAAATCATCCACAGTCAGAAGTTCTCCATCTTTTATCCTATGTATTGCTTTATGATAATTTATTGAAATTCTTAGAATATATAGTGGGCTGTTGATAAATAATCTTCACTTCTCTCTTTACTTGTAGGGAGTGGTCTCTGAAGAGCAGCGACACTGTAGCAACACTTCCATCCTGTATTAAAGTCACCCACAAGGCATCTGAAAAGGCAGCCTGATTTTTTGAGCCAACCTTGAAAATACTGGTTAAAAAAATGCACCCAAAAAAAAAAAAAAAGAAACCCAAAAAAAAAAAAAAAAAACAAAAACCCAAAAAAACAAAACCAAAACCAAAAAGAATTAACTATACAAGGATGGCAGAAAATCTGGATCTCAAAATCAGGCTGAATATAGCTTAAGAAATTCCTAAGAATATACAACAGCCCACAGAAAAACTTCTTCCAGGAACAGCCTCCCTCCTCCCCACCTCACCCCCAAAACCCCACTGCTGTCAAGGACACTGGATTTTTATTTAATTCACCCTCCTTGCTTTCTTCCACCACTAATGCAGCCAGGCAAGCATTTCTGAAGCCAAATATCTGATGAGACTGTCATGAGAAAGAATAACACTTGAGCTGTGTGAAGCTAAAGAGCCAGGCAAGAATCTGCCCCCTAAGGAAAGTTTGTTATTGCTGCTTGCACACAGCTGGAAAACCTCATCCCTTTGGTGGCTAAAACAATTTAATTAGCCCAACTTGAGCAGCTCTGTTATTACACTGGTCCTTGACAAAAACGTTTTTCACAGGTTTTCCCCTCCGTATTTTCTTTAGCACATCACTGCTAGGAGGGTTTTTTTAAAGCATTTGGGGTCAGCTGCCTTTTCCTCCCCTCCAGCCCATGAGGAATGCTGAGTAAGTTGTTCCTACCTGCTAAATTAATATTATTGCCTCCAGGTTACAGCAGTTAGTGGGTAAACTAACAGCTCCCACTTAGGCAGCTCAGGCTCATATTTCACACATGGCCATCAGATCTAATGAGGGATCAAAAAAATCTGCCATAATTTAACTTTAATTAGAAAATCTGTCTGCCATCAGAAGATTATAACTGAGGAAACTGATCTAGGGAAGAGCCATGAAGATTTTCAACTCCGGGTCATTCTTGTACCATAATCCAGCTGCTCCCTGGCAGTATCAGTTCAACAGTCCCTGCAAATACATGGCCGGGCCAAAATCAGAGGTAAAAAGCTAATGGACAGCCTCAGCATGCAGGCTAAAGAATTAACCTCTGCCCCAAAATATTCAGCCCATCAGGTGAGAGCTCAAATTGATTGGGAAGGAGTTGAGAACTGGATAATTTATTTCTGTGTCTGTAGAGGGGATTTATTTTCCAAATATTGTTAATTTAGCTCCTTTTACTTAGTGTCTGTCTACTTTCATTAGCATCAACTCAGAAATATGTATGATACCAATTTGTACTGTGATGAAACACTGGACATAGTCAAGTCCCAACACTGCTTTGACCCTTCTCATCTTGCCATCTTGCTTTTACAAAAAAACAAACTGATAAACCCATAATTGCTCAGAAGTGACCCCCTCTAATACTATTTTATTTTTTGAGTAAGCGGAGAGTAAGAGATGAAATCACTAAAAAGTTATTATTTTGGTAAAAGTTATATGAGCCTCTGAGGTCCATAAAATGCATTTAGAAGCTGTTCTACTCCCAGCTCAGCCATATGGAAGCAGAATGATTCTGTAGGTCCCTCCTGTGGCTTTTTTAAAGCTTCTGTGAAGTCAGAAGGCTTTGCAGAGACTGTATGTGAATTTGAACACTTTACCAGGCTCTTTGCCTTGGGTATGTAAAACATGTGTTAAAATCAGTGCTTGAAATATTGCACTTTGGATGGTCCCTCTTCTAATCTTCCTTAAATGATAACCAAAGCCATGAACAAAAACAAAGGCAGAGTAAAAGGCAGAGCTCTCTCCCCTGCTGTCCCTGGGGGTGCAGGAGTGTGCTGCACTGTGCTGCTTCATCTCTGATCACATCTTTCACAAATAGTTACTGTAGACACCACCCTGAAAACCTTTACCTTGGTAAATATTCCTCTTTCTGGATTTCTGGCTCAAACTAGCCTTTGCTGTGCAGACTATCACAAAAAGAGCAGAGCAGAGTCTCTTTCCTGATGTTGCTGCTGCTTTATTCCCTCCTGTTCTTCCCAGTGGGAAAGGGCTTCTATGGCCACTACCACTGTCACAGACACATTTTATGAAAAATCCTTTCCTTAGGATTTTTCCTCCTGAGAAGCTGAGAGGCCTCAGAACAAAATGTAAACAATGATTATCTGCTGCTGTGGAATGCAACAGGTGCATCTGTGATTGGCCATTAATTAGAAACAACCTCATGTGACCAATCACAGACCCACCTGTTGCATTCCACAGCAGCAGATAATCAATGTTTACATTTTGTTCCTGAGGCCTCTCAGATTCTCAGGAGGAAAAATCCTAAGGAAAGCATTTTTCAGAAAATGTGTCTGTGACATACCACAATCCAAATTCTCCTCAGCTTTGAGACACTTCCCTACTTTGACTCTTTACCCAGTGCTCAGCCCACACCATGCAGGGCATGCCCCAAGCTGGGTCTGTGTTGGCTGCAGGGCACAGACAAATGGCAGATTCTGATTCCCCAGGAAATCTCCTGGGAATCTGATGAACCAGCAAGATGAGTTTCTTCTAGCTTACTGCCTGAGACCATGTAGCTGTGATGCTTCTGAAACAGTCTGAGAGTAAATTTAGCATCTCATATGGAAAAATGGTCAGTCAGTCAAAACGCACTGAACCTACAGGCACCCTTTGCAAGCAGAACAAGGCAGTGAATGCCTGCTTTGTTCAGGGCAGCTGTCTGTAAAGCACCTTGGGATTTTGAGAGGAAAAGCAATGCCTTGGCCCTAAAATCATATGTGTTCTCTAAATTAGCAAAGCACATACATCACTTTTAGTAGTTAAAGTTCTACATTATAGAAAGTGATACTTTTATTTTTAGAAGTAGGAATTAAAGATGAACTGAGCAATTAATAAGGTTATAGTCCTAGATGGCCTGAGTTTCAGTGTCAAACCAAAACATAGCCATCCACAATAATTTATTTGTGGGGCAGCTGGTGTTACCTAAACTTGGACCATTGATGCCAGCTTAAATACACACTTAAGCTTTTTATAGCATTCAGCTACTGACATACTCAATTCCATCTTTCCATTACAAGAATGGTCAGATTTCTTCCTCCTTTATATTTACTCAAAAGCCCAGGAATACAGTCACAGTGTGATATTTTCAATAGGCTTTTTCCAAAGATAAGATAAGGGAACATGACGTAGATCATCACCATTTCTCCCTGGGCAAGGAGGTAGTCAAGAAACCAATAATTCAAATACTAACATCTCTCAGACAGAGCCTGGAAACTACAGTGAAAGCTGGAAACAGCCCTGAGCCATCAATCTTTGAATGCATACAGTGTCAAGGACTCTACTTTCCAGGCTGTTCACATTCTTACCCATCTAGGCTCAATCTTTTTATTAAACTGCTAGTTAAAATTTCCTTGCTGATGAATGTTAGCAGATATTGCTAGACACAACCACACAAGAACACTGTGTTGATCTTTGATAAAATGTTTTATATAGAGGGTGTATATGTTACAAAACTGAGATGAATTTTTGTCTTTTCTGTATAGCAGGGGAAAAGAAGCAAGAGTTATTAAGAGCATTTATTTCAAAAGGCCTGCAATGGAAAATGAAACTGCTCAGTGCCATATTTCAGAAACCTTGATGGGTCTTATTCTTCTAAAATTCCACTTTGAAACATAATAGTTCACCACCATTATTACTTCACTGCATCTTGTAAGACAGCTGTTTCTGCCACAGGGCTCAGTCTGGCAGTGTTCACTGCTTGGTACCTGCAACCTGTTGTCTTGGGGATTGAAATTATGATGATGATGCTGCTTTGTTGGCAGGGCATATAGTCAATACTGAAGCCCAGAATAGCACTGGCTATAACCCATGTTTTGGCAGCTTGTCAATAATCCTGGTGTTATGATCAAAAGGGCTGTAATAGGACTTATAACCTGTGTCAGGTGAACAGAGAGACTGACCTTACTGAGAGTAGGGTGAAAAACAAACCAAACCAGTTCATTTTACTGCCAGGAAATAAGCCCAAAAACAACAGATTGCTTGGCAAAAACAGATCTTCTGAACTGTACAGTTAATTGGTTATCAATGGGAGAAATAATCATTCATTAGATAATTGTGTTTTCCCACTTGATTACTTCCAAAGAAAAGTGAAAACAAAATCTTCAGAGTTTTAAAAAATATTTCATTTTAACTATTCTGTCTTGTCTTTTAACACTATCACATCCCACAAGTCTTTAAGGAATACACACAGCAAAGCTTTATTAAAAAATGATCCATATTTTGTACTTTTATATTAAAAGTTAAGCCAATTTCAGTCAGCACTGAAGAAATATCAGTCCAAGTGGACAGGATATCATGAGTTAGAAATGTCTCACAGAAACAAGAGGATTCATGGAAGCAAGGTACAGGAATAATTGAAATGCTTTAATATCTACATTATTTTATATTATATTTGAAGCTCATAAACCCTTGTGTCCCTCTGGGTGGAAAACACTTCTTTAATTTTCACAAAAGATGATCTTGGTGCCAGTTTGGAGCCAGTGCTGTTCCATGGTGGGCACCAGGGAGAGGATTTGAATTTAGCCTTCTTGAGGCACCAGCATGCCCAACTGAGCCCCTCAAAAGTGCTTGTTTGCTTTCATTGCCTTCACAGAGCACAGCCTTCAAATCACACCTCTGTGGTCTTTTAAATCACAGTTTAATTAAGATGCCTAAGTAGCCTGAGTAGGCAGTACCAACATTACCTTATAGCTCATCATAATTCCTTGGAATATTACAGCAATTTAATTACAGTTCACCACACCCTTGTTAAACCTGGCTAAAAATAACTTTATTTCATTAATAAGAGAATGCACATGAAGTTTATTTGTGTTTGGTTAAGGCTTGGGGTCTTTTGGTGGTGAATATGTGTGATACCTAAGGTCTCAGTGTATTTCAGCAAAGTGCTTGGAAGGCAAGGTAATTAGTCAAGCAGAAATCACACAAAAGGAAATTAAATAAGACATAAAGAAAACGGGTATCACATGGCAGCATTATTAAGGAGAGTTTCACATGAGAAGAAGGATGAGTAAGAGGCAAATGCAAATCCAGGCTGGATCAAACAAGGTGATTTCAGTGAAGACAAGAAGCACTGATGACAACATCCATAACAGTAGAAAAATCTTATTTGCAATACTGTGTAACACTTTGGTCAGATTGACCTAAGGGAAAAAAACCCACTCCACAAATAATGGAAAAGGTGCAGTGAAATGCTGCTAAGGAGCTCAGAATATGTCTTGCAAGAGTAAAGGCAATTCATTGTTACTCTTAATAAAAAGTCTTAGGCCAGCAGGATTTTGCTCTGTAAATATTCCAACACAAACAGAAAAAGGGAAGAAGTGGAATTCAAGCTCTAAACTAAAGCCAATCCTCTTGGAAGATCAGTGCAGTTGGGGTCTGCTACTCCACAGTGTGTCCTTTAGCTGACAAAAACTAAACAGCCCAAATATTTCTGACAGCAGCAGAATCATTCTGCATTGGTGAACTTTGCATGTTATAACCCGACCTCTGAAAGCCACAGAAATATATTCACACCCAGGACTACAATTCATGAGCCTGGGAGAGACAGTACATATGAATCTTTACAAGGAAAACATCACCAAGAAAACTAAAGTAATTTAAGTATGGCTCTGAATATTCTGGGATAGGAATGCATTAAAAACAATGTTCCATGAAATAAACCATTTATGTGAAAGCACAATCTTTGATCTTGCTTATGCTGGAGTTTCTGGAAAATGGAAATTCAGGAAACCTTGCAATTGAACAAATATTTGAGATTGATGGCATATTCCAGATGAAGAAGAAATCAATAATTTAATCATTCCATCATCCTTGGTTGAATTTCCTCTCTACCTGCAATAGCTCTAATGCTGATCCACCAAATGCAAGCAGGAGCACAGCAGACACTGTGAGAAGGACTATGCAACCCCACGCTGGGAGTTACGCCTGTCTGAATTTTCATTCCTTAATCTGGCAATTCTACACAGGAATAAAGCCAGATCAGCCTTATACCTAAGTCTCCAAGGAATGGATTTCCAACATTTGCTGTAGCAAATGCAATTTCATTATCTGTATCCAGGGCTGAATTGCTCAATGTCAATACAGCTGCTGAGAGAAAACTTTTAGATGTGGATCTTTAGGTCTACTAAAAATGTAGAACCATAAACAATACTAAATTCCTGTCCTAGGAATTGTTTCTGTACATGAAAAATTACTTAGGATATATAGGTACATAGGTATGTTCATTCTCCGTAATATAATTGAAAAATTTTAAATTTTATTAAATCAATTTGAATTTTGGAGTTTTTCTGAAGGCAGTAAACTGAGATAATCTTATTTTACTCCATTCTTATTGGTCTCTCACTCCCTATAGAAAGTAAAAGAGCGTTTGCAGGGGATGCATTGCAACCGATGATACAGGCAACAAACAGCAAGAGGAAGCTTAGGCACTGAAGGACAAGTGAAGTGGCTCATGAACCTGAATTGGAAAGAGGGATAGCAAAAGAATCCAGTTTTCTTTATTCTTATTCTGGCATCTTTTCTTGATAGAAAAACCTAAAACCTTTCTCTCCTCTACTGGAGTGGTCATCCCTGAAAGCAGCGAGTGGATTACAGAGAAAGCCCTCTGTTATTTAAGTCTGAAATATATTTATAAAATGTTTTTGGTTTTTTTGGTTTTGTTTTTTTTTTGGTTGGTTGGTTGGTTGGTTGGTTATGGTGTTTTTTTGTTTGTTTGCTTTTGGTTTTTGTGTTTTTGTGGTTTTGTTTTGGGTTGTTTTTTTTTTTTTGTTATAACCTTCTGGAGAGATATGGACCTCCAACAAAAGACTTCAATAATTTAAATCCCTTAAATTCTCCAAAACTCATTCCTATGACAGCTACAGTTGCTCTCATGCTTGACTATGAAATTTCAGAAATCAGGCTTTGCAAGATACATCTTTTCCTCTGAGGGAGCAGGCTAACCCCATTGTGTAATATAGAGGTATAGAAACTGGTAAAGAAGTATGAATATGTGGTAGCAGTAACAAAGAATGGTTTATAGTAATTTTGTCTTTTCTTCTGTACTAAGTGTCAGAACCACCAAACAACAGAGATTCATCAGCCATTTCAAACATCACTTAATTTACATGAAAATCTGTCTGTTTACACAAATATGTTGGGAGAGCAGTGATTAATTCTAGTACGCAAGGCAGGTAATTTAATTAGTTGGTAAGAATTCTGTCTTGAAATGTCTCATTAATTTCTTGTGAGCAGCTATCTCCAAAGCGCATCATTAACCCTATGCAAGGATATACTCAAATGTGACACACACACACAAACCCAAGACAGTTACAGATAGAAAACTGCTTTGAATAACTCAACTGGAGCTGTAAAATGTTTTGTTCAGTCCTTGACAGCCCAGAGTGTTCAGTCCTTGACAGTCCAGAGTGTTCAGTATCTTTTAGATGTCAGCAGCTCAGCAGAGAGCCAGAGAGGAGCAGCTCCTGAGGGGTCATCACTGAGCAGGGCTGTGGGTGAGAGCCTTGGATGAGCTGCAGGAAACACACAAAGATCTCCTCTGAAATCATTCCTGAAAAGAAATTCATCACAGCAGTGCCAGAAAGATCCTACAGCAGAGGGCAAGGGTGTTGACAGGTAGAGAGGAAAGGATGGAGTTTTCCTCGTAGTCTGAGATTCCCAAAAGAGGCCAGCAGAGACAGCAGACCCAGTTCTTGGATCTGATCTATTCCCTGCAGCCAAAGGAAACTACTTCTCTGTGCCTAAGCTTCATTCCACACTGAGCTACTGAGATGATGGGGTCACCCAGCTGACAGCTCACTCTCACTGTTTTTTCCCTCCCTTCTAAGTTACTTTTTCACTGCCTCATCCCTTGAAGGAAGAGCACTTTGAATACCATGAAAAAGTGAGTAAAAAAGCTTTACAGGCTGCTTTAAGTGAGCTAAGCTTCTCCTGAAAGGAAAACATGTTTTGACCTGACAAAAGCAGCTTTAATGGATCAAGGGATACACAGATTTCGGCTATGTCCAAATCATTAGGCAGGTAGCTGCTGCCGTGTGAAGCTGCATTCCCTCCCTGCAGCCTGTGCATCAGCTTTCCTCCCTGTGGGAAGAGGCAGGATGGGGTGGGGATGTCTGCCTGGGCTCACCTGGATCCAGCTGGGTGCCAGGAGGCACCTGTGGGTGTTGTGGTTCAGCTGTCATTATTTCCAGAGGTGTGGGAACTCAGCGCATCCCTCGGGATGTCCAGAGTTGCTGAGAACCCCATCGGGGGGCTCAGAGACCCTGGCATTCTGCCCGGAACACCTGGTGGCTTGATTTCGACCCTTCCAACAAACTGCCAGCTGTGTATGAGGACAGGAAAGTCACAAAAGTTTGAATGGTGTAATAATAAAGTATTCACAGGGTGACAATGTACATTTTAGGATTTTTGGTATAGAGGTTATGGGGACAAGATGGAGGAATCAGGGCGCGCCTAGTACTTCTTCTTTCTTCTTCTTGTTCTCCATTTTCTGCTGTGATGTTGGCACTTTGGGGTTGGTTTAGAATAGAAGTGCACTGTCTAACATAGGTGAGAGGTATTGGGAATTAAAAGTAAATATGATATACCTAGTTTATAGTATAAAAAGACGACACCACCTCAGGGGGGGTCAGAGTGACTGTGGCTGCCTTGCTGTGCAGACCTCGGCTGGGCAGAAAGAAAATTTTATAGATAAGATATAATAAAAAACCTGAAGAACAAAAAGAGAAGAGTCCAGACTCATTCTTCAAAAGCGCGGGCTGCAGCAGAACCGTCCTCTGTTCCTCTCCTTGGCAGTGACAGGGCAGCTGGGTGGCCCTGTCCTCTCCTGCACAGCAGGAACCCCCTTCTCACAAGCTCTGCCATGAGCCACACACAGGAGGCAGCTGAGCCCCATCAAATCCTGTGAGGAACCTGCTCTGCTGGACCAGAGACAGTGACTGGGACAAGGCAAAGCACTTCTAACTACCTGGCATTAAAAATCTGATCTAACAGAATGGGTATCCCCAAATTAAGGAGTTAAATCAGCAGGAGCAGAGCTAGGTTTGATTATCTCTTCAGCCTGGGGGTTTCACTAATGGGATTTTGAGACTCCTACAAATGAATCATTCTATATGACCTCTCTGTTCTGTAGCTGCAGGTGTTCTCCCTCTGGGTCCCCCTTCAGACCCAATGTCCAGAATTAACACAGCCAGGAAAAAATTTATTAATCACAGAAGCCTGCCTGTGCCACCAGGATACACCTATCCAACAGGCTCCAGGAGGATATTGAGCCTGGAAACTATCCATTCTATACAGGAATAGTTAGAAACACTTCTGGATGATATAGGAAATTCTTCACTCCATCTTGGTCTTGAGGAATTCCTAGTCATGGACACTCCAGAGAACACCCAAACTGTTTGGTTTCCATCACTGCCAACATCACACACAGCCAGGGAGACACTCTGGACTGCCCAGGCTCACAGCAGTAGGAATATTGAACATAGAATATTGTTCTCTTTCCTGTACAATCACAATTAAAAGATGGTATTCACAGCAATAGTTTGGAAATCCAATTCAGACCAGCCTAGCTCCCAAGTGGGAACAGCACAGGTGACTGATCTCACAGCAAGGAGGAGGAATGAGGTGCCAGCTCTGATAGCAGAGGCTGGGAACAAGGTAGAGTGCTTCTTTCTGAGAAGTAGAAAATGGGATGCTCAAAATTACATCAACCAGAGACAAACATGCCTCCAGCAATTATAAATTTTATGGCAGAACTCCCTTCTCAGTTGCCTCAGGCTGTTACATATACAGCTAAACAGGATAATTTGTCTGTCTCATCTTTAGAGAGGCACATATAACACAGCGTAGGGCAAAGGCAGATGTGCCACATTATATAATATCTGTTTTATCTGACAGGTCAATACAGCCAAAACTGTCAACTCCTCCTCCACACACATGCACAAATGGAAGGATTCTGCAGATGATAATCTTTGCCAATAGATACAGTACAAATAATTTAGACTATTCCACAGCACTGTAGGTAGACCTGCCATAGCTACTTCTCTGTCACCTTAGGTCTTGAGCAAAAGTCGTTGATGCCATGAAAATGCTTGACTTAAGCTGATGCTGGCAATTTTTCACAATTTCTACACTCAGTTTTAGGAAGCCAAGGGCTGCCTCTGCTCTGCAGAAGTTGTGTGCTTCAGTAGAACCATACAGAGCTCCAAGGGTATGAGCTGCAGACAATATTTCTTTCTATATGATCTGGTCCTTGTCTAATCTACTTCTGTGATATCTGTAAAGGAAACAAAGCAGGGAAAAGATAGTAAGCCATGAAATATCTGTGACTTTTCTGAATAACTTATGAAGTCCAGTGCACAGGTTAAGCTCTCTAGAGCATTTAACAACAGGGGAAAAAACTCAGGTGCTTAAAACTCTTTTCACTCTTCTCTCACAAAATAGCCTGACCACCTTTGGATGTCCAGCATTGCCCAGGTTTAGCTCTGTTTTAGGCAGGTGAATACCTCATCTCATAAAATGAGATGAAACATACCTATTACTAATTGAATACTGTTTTCTTTTCCTTTCCCTCCCAAAAATTGAAATGTTGCCAAGTAAAGTTAACAATGTCAGAATTCAGGTAAATAGAGATGTACTATATTTCAGACACAAGGATAAAATGTGCTTTCCTTTAAAAATAAAAAAGTGTATGTGGGATAAAAGTAGAAAAAAAGTTGGGAGCTGTAATGGCTATTTTGCCATCCCTGTTTTCCATTTCTCCAGCACTGCACTAGCCAAGTTTTCTCCTGCGGAAGAAAAGAGGAAAACAAGGAAGGAATTATACTCTTTGGGTTTTTCTAAACCTCTCAAAATTGCTTAAGTTTAATGACTTGCTGAACAAAAGAGTGAATTTATAAACTTCAGTCCTAAAGTGCTTGTGATAGGTGGCATTTAAGCTGTGACAAAAGAAGTTGCGTCATGTAGTTAAACAGAGAACAATAAAAAAAGGAGCTGATAACTGCAGAAGAAAAAAATTCCTCTAGAATCATCTGTGGACTGTAGATCAGGAGCTGAGGCTGAAACAGTGCAAATATCCAAGGGAAGGAGAAATGAGATTCCAGCCTGGACTGAGACAGCTCATTTGTACCAGTAGCACGAGGCCAGCCAGCGTTTCAGAGATGCCATTTCTCAGGAGCTGGTTATGACACACCCCTGCAATGCTCTGCAAAGAGTACTCACACTTCTGATCGCTGCAGGAAATGTGCCCTTCATCACAGGATGCACCCTGACCCTCCTCACCAGCTCACACCAAAGGGACTGAGCTCTGTGGTGCTGCATTTTACACTCTGGTAAACCCAAGGAGGGAACATTGGTTGGTGGCACTCCTGCAGTTAGTTTTGCAGTAAAAAAACGTCCTGAGAGTCAGCTGAATGTTAATAATTCCATTAACTGAGAGGTAATAATTCCATTTAATATGTTGCACAATGCATAGGATTCCTCAGCAGACATGGGATCTATCTCAGGGACAGGTATCAGCCCTGCCTCTTCCCATCACGCCTGTACACTTCTGTTATAAATGATCAAATTGGTAGCCAAATTTATGAAAAATTTAACAAAGATTAATTAGCTCAACAACAAAAATAGAAATTAAAAAAAAAAACACCACAGCCAAGACAGCATCAGTCCCGGGCACAGGCACTGGGTGAACCAAGGGTTCCGGCTGACAGACTGACAGTGTTCCCCCAGGACTTCACCCCAAGTGCTTCCAGCAGCCACCTTATATCCAGTTTATTCTGCCTGGGGCAAACATGACCACACGTTTCTATACATCTCTTCACATGTAGAGCACGCAGGAATGGACAAAGACAAATCCGGAGACTCGGAGGAGTGTCTGAGTATCCAGGCAGAAGCTGCATTCACATGCAGTAGGGTGATACCAGTTCCTGAGTACTGCAGATGTAATCATGCCCAGGTGCAGGGCTTGTGAGATTCTTGAGAGAGTCCATTAATCATGGTCCAGGAAGGCCTAGATGTTATCTCCCAGGTGTAGATGCCAGGGAAATCATCCACTATTGTCCGGGACTGTCTCATTCATATGGTAACAGGCCTGGTAACACTGTTTGGGAACTGGTTACAATAAGAATAGAACTCTGCTCCCAGCCAGAGTGGTCGAAGGCATAACTTCCACAATATTTTATACACACATATATCTACTTATATAGCATGAATTATCTCTACCATATGTAACACTGCCATGGCTCCCACCAGCTTTCCAGAACCACACAATTGCCACTGGTCCAAACCAGCTCAGCCAGCAGAGCCTCCCAGGGAAAACAGAACAGTCAATCTGAGCCGTGGTGGTTCTGTAGTTGATACAAAAATCAAAAAACATGGAAGAGAAATCTCTGGCTGAGACTTTCAAAGGGTCCTAAGGGGGTTAGGATTCAATTCAATGGTGGGTTGGAGTTACTTTGAAATTCAGTCTCAATCACTAAGGCGCTGCTGTGGGAACTCAGCACTGTGCTGTTGAGTAAAGGATCATTTTACCAGTCTTTTTTCACTGACAGTGATTAATAATCAAGAGCTAGTAATTAAGCTTGTATTTACAGAAAACACACAGACAAAAATGATGACTAAGGAAATGGTGCTACAAATTGACCCTTCTCACTTCAAAGAATGTGAAAGGTGCAGCAGACTTTGCACTCACTCCAAGACAAATATCTAATTACACTTATCTGCTCATCCTGAAAGCTGTAACAAGGAGGTTGCACACCTGTGAAGTGAGAGAACTAGCAACTACCCTTCTTGAGGGTTTCTATAGGAAAGAGTTAAATTTGCCTGATAGAAAAGTGAGAAAATGCTGTCTTTGCTTACCCTGTGAATATTTCAAGGCTCAAGCTTTACTGAGAAACAGAGAATCACTCTGTAGAACACACCCATAAGGCATACAGACAGTCTGGTTTTTGGGCCACTTCTAACATTTCTGCCAGACAAGGTAGATCCTCCTCCCAGACTATCACATTGGAGACATCCTTTTAATCCATTCCCACATGGGGTGACAGCCCCAGAGTGTGCCCAAGGGAGTGGGTTTGCACTGCGTGGGACATTGCAAGGGACATTGCAGCTTGGGATTGCAGTTGCCAGTGTGGTCCATGGCTTTTATGGACCATTGGATCACACAATCAAACAAGGAATCACTATTGTGTGCTAGAACAGAGCAGCCTGGAGAGGAAAAGGAGCAGAGACACACGCAGGTACTAAACCGCTGTCTTCTATATCAAGAGTTCCTGCAGCAGCGTGTATCTAGCCTTCTAGAGCAGAGAAGGTCAGAGTCCGGCTCGCTGAGGTTAAGCTGACACCTCGCTGCAGAACCTGCCAGCGCCCCTCGGCGTCGCAAGGCCTCGGGCTGTGCTGGCTGCAGACGGGATCGCTGCTAACGACGAGAAGGAAGGAGCTGGACACTCGCCAGGGGGGGGCTAGACAGGTGTATTGGAAAACCCACCATGTCCCAGCAAATAACCCAGAACAAAGGGTGCTTCAGGGTTATAAAGGGAAGGAGTGGACCCGGGAGGGGTTTACAGAAGACCAATGGGGGGAGAAGAGGGGATGAACTTAACACAAATGACATAGTGGAGAGCCCAATAGGCACCAGGTATGGGAGGGGCCCCGGGACCACAGCCAACCACAACCCCCAAAGAGGAGAAGCTTCTGGAATACTAGGTGGAGTGGGGGGTGATTGACTTGGCCCAGGGAGGAGAAAAAGCATACATATAAGGGAAAAAGGGGAGGAGGAATTATATAACCTAACAGATTGACAATAGAACTGGCAGGGCTGTGGCGGGAAAACTGAGGAGGGCAGAACCATTTTACACAAAATGGGGGGGGGAGCAGATACATAAAATGGGGGAGGAATTAAATTAACTTAATCAACACACTACAACAAGTTCCATTATCGTTATAGAGCAAGGATTCCATATCTCCAGAGCTTCCTACCTCCTTAATGTTTCTCATCAGCATCTCCTCTAAGCACTGACCATTCCTGGTCCTTGCAGCAGTCATCTGACTCCACTTGTTCCTATTGGCTACAGCTGTGGCCTGCTAAGATTAGGCCTGCTCCTAATCATTCGTTATTGGTTCAGCTGCAACTCATTGGGGGATAAGATTGCATTCTATACCACTTTCATTTACCCGCACTGTATCCCCCTACACTAAACTCTCTCAACCTTCCATCATTTCAGAGCATAACAGGCGAGCGTAATGCCAGCCTTCCTCAGCAGTGCAACAAGAACTTACTGCATGTCAGATCCAGGGAAATCTGTGGGGTGAAATCTTTGCATATCTGGGGGTCAAAATGCAAGCTCACAGTGCAGGTGTGAAAGGGATTCACTTCATGTGTGTTGAGATAAACTGCTGCCAAATCTCTGGCAGGCTGTCTAAAGCAGGTATCTGTTTGAAGTTATGAATCGTGGATTGTGCTGGGCAGCCTGCTCCATCTCAAGAGTAAGTAAACCATAGATCTGATAAGCTTTGCATTACCTTTGTAAAACTTGAATCAGGCCCTGGGGTGTTTCCTTACATTAGTGTACTTAATAAACCCAGATGTGGTGTACAGGTCAGAGATTTGGGGGGCAAATCCTATGTTTGCCAATAAATAGATACTATGTGAAATAAATATTTTACACAAGAAATAAAAATAAAAATTCAGAATTTGTGTCTCAAAGGACTAATGTCTTTTAGCATTTATGCTGGAATTATTATGAGGCCTCCAATGTTTCATTTCCCTTGCCTTTGAGCAACATGATTAATTTAAATAGACAAAGAAACCAAATGGTAAATCACAATTCCTTTGAAGTTTAGAGCTAAGTCTGCTGAATCAGTATTAAACTGTTCCTGCATTTCAATTAACTCTTTGAGAAACCACTGCTTCATGGAGACCTTCTGTAATTACTGATGTGAATGAATGGAATTCCAGAGGTGATGAAGACCTTTCACTTAATTGATTTTGAGACTCCAGCTAGACAAGCCATGAAAAAAAGGAGAACATAGCCCTGAAAGTGGTGATAAGTAGCTTAATCTTCAAGGCCTTTTGGTTTTATTTTTAAAAAGAAAGCATTGAATAAGAATGTTTATTCTCAGAGTTCTTTTGAGGAGCAGCTTCTGTAGTTGAAACAAATGTGTTAGTAGTTAAAAATAAAATCAATGACCTCAGCAGCTTCCTCTAGATGAAATCCTAAACCAGTGCTGACCTGAGTCTTTTTATTTGCAGATTTTTAATTATATGAAGACAGCCTCTTCCTTATTCTGCTATCAGTGCAATGGAACAAAGCCACTTGCAACCTCTTTTCCATAGTAGATTTGGTTCTTTCTTTCTTTTTTTTTTTTTTTTTTTTTTTGATTCAGGAGACAACAATTTGGGAATGAGTTACAGTTATGAATGATCTTGCCAAGGAAGTTGGCACCAGAACATGTTTTATGGTGTGGCAAGAGCACTTATCTCCTTTCATGAAATCAAGGTTGGACAAGAGCAAGGTTCATCTCCTCTCCAGGTCATCTGAGTTTTATTGCTTCTAAATTTATTGGCAGTGTACTGAAGCATTGGCTAATATACTACAGCATGAATAATTATTTTTTTTACATCACCTTCTCTCTTTCTTATTTCCATGCCTTCCTGAAGTAAAAGGCGATAGAAATTCAAGAGAGCTCAAAGCATGAATTTTTAAAAATTCCTTGGGGGGTAGACAACTTGGACTTTAAAACTTGGTTATTAAATTCTGAAATCTGCTTTATATACACCAAATCTTATGTATGTGTGAGAGGAAGGAACTGCCACAAATCAGTAATTCCAAGCAAAAAGGATTTTTGGGAATATTATTCACACTGTGATAAATAAAACCATAATTGACAGGTTGCTCCTTCTGTGCTAGACATTGTAGTTGTACTATTGTAGATGGGATTGCTGAAATAATGAAATAAATTTTTGCTGTGTGTTGGCAGAACTGCCCACTTGGGCTCTAGCCCCTCCACCACCATATTCACCTGTGGACTTTAACAATTTTGTGGCTTTGAGCCTCACCATGCTCCTTTGTACTCCTGGCATGGTATTTTTGCTGCTCGGGACATGGACAGCAGTCAGCATGGGTGGCTCTGAGGGTCTGATCAGCAACCCACACTCAGAGCCAAGGGGCATCCTGCCCCCAGGACACAGCCCTGAGACTGTGTGTGCTCAAGGCTGTCCCCCACAGTGTCACACACATGGGGGAGACATTTGGGCAGCTGAGCAGGGACCCTGATGGCAGCTTCAGCTGAATTCCTGAACAGAGCAGCTCAGTGGCTCTGCCCTGCACACATGGACAGCAGCCAGAGCCCCATTGGTGCCTCTACATGCTCAAATCTAGACCTAGATCCCCCTTCCATCTCCAGTTCCAACATGAAACTGGACAGTTGTGACGGTGTTCACAGGGGATTTTGGATTAGGGAAGAGACGAGGATCTGACTCCATGTTTCAGAAGGCTTGATTTATTATTTTATTATGTATATTACATTAAAACTATACTAAAAGAATAGAAGAAAGGATTTCATCAGAAGGCTAGCTAAGAATAGAATAGGAAAGAATGATAAAGGCTCTGTCTTGGACTCTCTGTCTGAGCCAGCTGACTGTGATTGGCCATTAATTACAAACATCCAACAAGGGCCAATCACAGATGCACCTGTTGCATTCCACAGCAGCAGATAATCATTGTTTACATTTTGTTCCTGAGGCCTCTCAGCTTCTCAGGAGGAAAAATCCTAAGGAAAGGATTTTTCATAAAAGATGTATACGACAGCCAGTTTTAGCTTTATTGCTCTTACTCTTCTCCTCCTTCTGGCCGTCTCTGGAGTGGCATTGTGTTTTGGAGAAGAAATACTGGAATTGAGGAGATTTGGAGAAGAATTCCTGGAACTGGAATACAGGAACTTAGAATTCTGTTTTGACCAAGCAATTAATTTATGAAAAAAAAGTTATTTCAGATTTTTTCTAGCAGTTTTGGTGAAAAGCATAAAATACCATTACAAACTGCCTTGTAAGATGGTCAATAGCAACCTGCTTCTTAAAAATATAAGCTGAATCTATTAACAATGTGGTGAAAAGATAAAATTTGGGGTATTTTTTGAAACAAAGCTATGGTTTGATATATTATTTAATTCATTATAATGAACTATTTATTTTAGTTCTTGATGAATTAAAGTTGCTAACATTTTTACCAGAATAGTTTATCAAAATCAGTGATAAATAATGTTATTAGACTTAATATTCCAGCCTCATTTGCTTTTCACACAGAAATTCATAACAGCCAATAAAACACAGCTGTGTAATAATACTGTGCTAAAGCCATAAACACTGTATTTGTAAAGTTGACATGCAATAAAAAAGGACAAAAACAAGGAAGGAAGGAAGGAAGTGGCGGAAGGAAGGAAGTGGCGGAAGGAAGTGGCGGAAGGAAGTGGCGGAAGGAAGTGGCGGAAGGAAGTGGCGGAAGGAAGTGGCGGAAGGAAGTGGCGGAAGGAAGTGGCGGAAGGAAGTGGCGGAAGGAAGTGGCGGAAGGAAGGAAGGAAGGAGTAATGTATACAAATCTACAATCTGTAAATTACTTTGAAGAAATAAAAGTATATATTTTAAGCCTAAAAATGAAAACTATCTAATTTTTGTGTGTGATTTTTGATTTCAATATCCTGATGTTTTTCAGCTTCTACTTGTTTGGATATCAGCTAATTACAGTTGCATTAAGTATCTCATATCATGGTCAGATTTGGTTGTTTGTTGAGTAGTCCATTAAATAACTGGAGAAAGTCCATATGATGCAAGCTAATTTTGTTATCAGTCAGAGGACTCACCAGGAAGAAAAGAACATGAGGAAATATAAAGCATAAATTCCAATTCCTTTCCAATCTCCCTGCCCCGTTTCCCTCCTGGGTTCACAGAGCACAGCCTGATGTACCCATCTGTTTCCAACTAAGTGTTTCATGCTCTGTCTTTTACAGAGGCTTTCTGCTACAAGCCCAGAGACATCCTAAAGCTCTGACTCAAACCAGACTTGTGCTGCTCTCCCATGAAAACACAAATTCCAAACAGAGAAGGAAATTTCCTCTGCCTCTTTCAGAGCTGGCTGGTGCTCAGAGATACCCAAACACCACTAACAGCACATTAAATTTGTCTGTATTAGCAAATACTGGTCCACTGACCTTTATATCACCCATGAGCAGAGGCCATGCAGCCCCAGCATTTTACATGTGAATCTGAGTGCTGCAAAAGGTGGCATTAAAGGCAGGCAGGAGGTGAGCACTCCTCATTCCTTGTGGAAACAAGCTGCTGCATCAGTGCCCAGAGGCCCAGCACACTCATTTCAGCTGGGCCCAGGCAGAAGCACACAGAGACATCAGTTCTCATTAGCTCTGCCACAAACAGGGCAATGGAGGCTGCTGGGAAAACTCAGTCGAGGAGATGGATGAAAACAACCATAAACTATGTAATGTTTCTAATGTCTTCCAAATCTCATTAATATATTTCAAATGGCATAGAGTGGTTTGAGTTTATATGTGATTTGATTTCTTATGATCAGTGACAACATAAGCAATCCCCAAACTTGACTTGCTGAGATTTCCCCTGGAATTACAAATTCACTTTTCTCTAGAATTATCTTTTCAGCAATTCCAGCTGCATGGTTATCATACTTTTATAAAGTCTATATAGTCATGTTTTTTTTACTGACTTGTTTAATTGTTTATAACTAGAATGCAGTTTCAAACTGAATTTATTGGGCTGACTGAAACCTGCACAGCTTTCAGGTGTGTATGGAGCCTTCCCAGTTTCCATTTTACCATTTTCAATGCCAGAGGCCACTTTGTTGCCTATTTAGTTTGGTGTCATTATAAAATAATGCCATCAATATATTTAGACTGGAATGAGAAGACACACCTTGACCGTCTTTTTGCCAGTACCTCTGGGCTGTTGTTATCATGTTAAAGATCTATAGGTCGATAAAAAAGCTTATTAAGGTGAGGTTACTAAATGAAAACAAGACAGACAGTGAGGTCAGTCACCATGTGCAGCTCAAAGCAATATAAGTATGGACTTCTCTCCTTACTATGCTCTTTTTTAGGAGTGATTTTAGTGCTTTTCATTTCAGCCCCAGTTAAATGGGTTGTGTGAAATATACTCAACTTATTTCAGGTGTACAGAGTCAAAACAGCTCAATCTTACTAAATAGATCCTCTGCTGCTAGAAATTATTGATTCTGCTGATACAATAAAGTATAAATTCTCAGAATATATTGTGAAATTTCTTACTTTTTTTTTTTCCTTAATCCTTTTGTCTTTGAAGGTAGGTGCAGATCTCTACTATTTCCCTACCAAAAACCCTTGAACAAAACAACCCCTCAAAACCATTAGAACAACAGAGGGAAAAAAAAACCCCTGAAAAAAATAAAAATCCTTGAAACATGGAAGCAGTCATCATTGACATGATTTTCACTCATTTTGGCCAGCTCTAGTTAAAGCACACTGTAGCACAGTGCAGCATTCTGAGCTGAAATATATGACCTGCCTGAAGTTCACATTTCTCTGTTCATTTCAGTGCAATTTAAGCAGACCATCTGACCTAGATAAACTGTACAGGTTCATTGCATAACATATGTATGATGAAAGAACAGGTTCCTGAGAATATTTTTCATTATTACATCAAGGGAGTAAAGCAGCCAGGACTAAGAAAAATAATGTTCCAAAGAGCATAGGAAAAGAGCAAATAGGGAGAAAAGAGCTAATAAAGTGGATGGCAACAGGTCACATATTAAAACTTCAAAAGAGCTGGTCACAAGGGAAATTAAGAGAAACATTTCAGAGAGCATATGATTAAGATGTGCACAGAAGTGCTGCAGTCAGCAGTGGAAGCTGTGCTCTTGCTTCTCCTCTGACTTACATCACCCTCATTTCAACAGCTAGAGCGTCATCAGACAAAAAGTGAAAATGTGACTGCACTGGGCTACGCTTATTCTGAAATTACCAGAAATTAAGGAGCCTGGACTCAAAGCTCCCATTTGGATTGCACAGTGACTTAACCAACATTACTGTTTGAAATATGGATTTAAACTGCTGTTGGTGATTCCTCTGTCCCCCTGCTCAAGGGAGAAACTTCCATCCATAGTGGTGACTGTAAGTTCAGGTACTTCCTCCGGCTGATCCCATAAATGATTGTGGGGTGGGACAATATAACATTTATATGGTCATTGGCAAATAAGACCTGAAGAAAATCCCTGGAGGAAAATAAACAACTTTCCCCAGAAGAATCCTCAGAAAACTCAGGGCAGCAGAAGAAAAAGGCTGCAGATCTACCCTTGCAGGAGGCGACATCTCAGGAAGGACAATATCAGTGGTAGCACTAGTTCTTTTGCTCAGTCCTCTAATACCTAAAAGTTTTCCATTGTGTATTTTTTTATTCCTCTATTTTTAAAACAATATCCTTACATTATATCCAGTCAGACTTCAGAACTAATCATGCCATGGTATCAGGCTTATATTTCCCTAGAGAATATCACTTTGGCCTCCCAAAATTAAACCCTAATGAACACAAAAAAAAAAATCCCCAAGTATTTATATTTACTGTCATATTCAGGTGCTTCAATCTATTCAACTACTTTCAACTGCTGAGGCACCAAAAAGAGGGAGACACCAAATAATAAACTCCATATTGTATTTTTTTCTCCAAAGTAATAGCGAAGGCAGTTTGACTCACTGCTCTGAATTGGCAAAGATTCCCGTGAAGTTATCTTATTTTCTTCTCCTTTATCCTCTTTTTTTCCTCCCTCTCCCTCCCTGCAGCCAAGTCACTGATCTGCTTTCTGAGGTTCTCCTGGCAGAAGCTCACCCATCTGTTCAGCAATGTCTCTTTGTAATGATGCTGGCATTATATTTTTCTGCATTTTGTTTTAATGGTGTTCATCAGAAATGTGCAATGTTTGAATTGCAGCTGACTTCTCATCAGAGTGATAAGTTGTTTAAGTGAAGCTCTGGAAGGCAGAGACCTTTAATTTTACTTTAACAAGCATTTCAGAGTTGGGCAGTGGGAAAGCAGACCTCAGTCACCTCCTAACTGACAGCTTTTTTTACTTCCATATGTGTTAAACAAGAAAGGTAAACTTCAAAATACTTCTAAAAACAGAGAGACTGAAATGCTGAAGTCAATTAAATCAGGTTATTCAACATGTTATAATGGACTAACAGTAATTTTTTTAAGCAAAATGCTCTTTATCTCAGTGCTGATAAGAGCAGCCTCTTTCAAAGGAACAGGGCATTAAATACAGCAGGTGAGTACAAACAACCTTGCTCTCCCTTCGACCTGTAAAAGGTACTTTCTAAGAAGGCTCAGGAATTCATAGACTTGTGGAACATATTTTCCTCCCACTATAATAATAGAAATCAGAGGAATTCCATTTTAACCAATTGATTTTCTGTGAGTCCGCATAAGCAGAACATCACAAGGTCTGCACCTTTTTCATCTTTTCTATTTTGAAGCTCATAATTTTAATCAAAAATTAGTGACTAGCAGCTAATAATACTTCATATATTTAGCATATGCTATTCTATAACTCTTTCCACAAATCCTGCATCACCCTTAAGGAGAAATTTAAACGAATACTTAACAGATAAGGAGAGAGCTATAGGTTATCTGGGCGCGAAATCTCTAAACTCAGAAGGCTTGCACTGCTCTCTAGTGGCAAAAGCAGGAAGTCTTATACACTGCAGCCCATAACCACACACAGTCTAAAATACAGGATTTTTTTATTTGTTGCTCCTTTTTTTAATAGAGGAAAGCAAGGTCAGTGCCCTACGAGTGTTTCTGATGCCAGCTCTCAACAGCCAATGTTTTTAATTGGCAGTAGGGTCTGCATTTTAACTATATTTATGATTCTGTGAAAAGTGACTGCAGCATTTTTAATGCTAAAATGTTGTAATAAAATATGAAAAACATTTATATATTTAGAAATAAATATTCTTGATGGAAGCTAAACCAAAATATCTAAACCAAGACACTACTTTACATCTTCTGAAAACTGGTTGAAGTAAGTCCTGTCAAATCAACTCAGACCAATTTTGTATGCTTACGGGTCAATTAAATATTTTCCCATTTCTGCAATGGTTCTAATGATAAATTTTGAGAACACTTAGGAGACTTACTTGTAAAAGGATAAATTAAGTTGTTTTCGGGGCCCAAAATGTCTAAAGAAATTTTTCATTTCCTAATTCAACCCACAGTCTAAGGAACAATGTTTATTTCCAGCTCTCCAGCACCCAGTATGTTGACTCATCATTCTCTGCTTTATGAGGGGGAGTTTTTGCCAGCAGGAACAGCAAAATGGACCCTGGGTTTGTATTGCAGCCTATTCATCCTGCTGCCTGTAATGAGAAACCATATTACTTATCTGATGCCCATGGCTGCAGATATCAGTTGAAGGTGCTGTGAAGTTAATCTCTCCAATGTCTCTGAAAAAAGCTCTCAGGATCTGATAATGGTTGGTACTTGATTAATAGCATTGGCAGTTTGCAAAATTCATTTTATTATATGGCTTATGAAAGATAAATCCTACATGGAGTGACCCATGGACAACAAGCCCTATGTAAAGAGCCAGTTTAAATGAACTTATACATGTCTTTTTACATATGGTCCTGAATAAAGCTGTACCTGGAGGGAAGTTATTAAGGGGGGGTCACTGGATGGGAACTCCTATTTCACTTTATAGTCAACGGAGAGAAATTTATGCTTCCCAGAAGGAAGGCAGAGGTAGAAATTTGTCTGACCTCCTTCAAATAACTCCCCTGGGCGGAGATGAATAACAGCCAGAAATGTCCATTTCTTTGCATTGGTTATAGAGGGACCAGGAAAGCCAGCTTGGAGCTTAGTTTGCCCAGAGGAAACTTGCTGAGGTCCTCAGGACTGAGAAAATTGACCAGCCATGGTTCAGACCTTGGACACTGAGCAAAGATCCTCCCTCAGGTGGGATGCACATCCACTACAGCTGGCCAAACAAAGGCAGAATGCAAGCAGTGCTGCAAGAGAGATGCTCTCTAGGTGGCAGGTCTGCTCTGATGATTCACTCTTCTGATTTGGTCATGAGAAAGTGCAAGTCATGCTCCAGCTCACTGGGTACCATTTATGAGATGTACCTGCATGTTATCCAAAGAAAGAGGCAGTTTATTAAGTTTTATAAGCAGGAATCTCCATGAATGTACTACATTAGCTTAAAAGCAGCACAAAGATCTGTTTTAAATATACTTTAACTCTTTTTTGTCCTTGCAACAGCCATTCACCAAACAAGTTATCAAGATTTCAAAGAAAAAAAAATGTACTAACACATTAACACAGAAAAATAGTCCTGTAGGGAGGAATATTTCAACTGTTTCATAAATCCATAAATTAGCTGTATATTCTGAATTTGTTCCCCATGTTTTTTCTTCAGTCAATGGGAAGGGATAAGCACTTTAAAGATAACCAACATTAGTAGATACATTTTGATAAGGAATCTTAAAACCTCTTTTTGGAGATGCCCATCTCTCTCCTTTACCTACAAAGAGCCAACACAGGTTGTTATCCTTGCACTTCCATGAGCAAACAACAAGAGATGCTCCAGCCTTTATCTTTGCCTCTTCACTTTCTTTCCTCTCTCCCCTCTAGCTCATGTTTTTGGGCCATATGAGAACCTTCTAGGGCCATAACTGTCAAAAAAAAAAAAAAAGATAATTTTAAGCTGAACCCTTTCTGTAAACAACATTCCTGTGGCCAGTTCCTGCCAGCACCAGAGGTGGAAAGCACACAGGCAGGAAGGAGTAACCAATTCCAGGGAAACTGCTCAGACCTTAATGTTCAGCAGATATGGCAGCAAAGTGGGATCCCGTGATGACCACAGGGAATTTAACTGAAATCTTCAATGATTCCTTATCACAAGCTGATTAGCACAAGTGTGTGGTGTTTTCTGGGTCCCCCGTGGCAGGAAGGAAATGATGAATCTGACTCCTTCTTAGAAGGCTAATTTATTATTTTATGTTACTATATTATATTAAAAAATGCTATATTATACTATACTAAAGAATAGAGTAAAGAAGCAGACACAAGGCTAAAAGATAATAATTAAAAGCCTGTGACTCTCTCCTCAGAGTCTGACTCAGCCTGACTGTGATTGGTCATTAAGTCAAAACAATTCGCATGTTGGATAAACAATCTCCAACCACATTCCAAAGCAGCAAAACACAGGAGAAGCAAATGAGATAATATTGTTTTCCCTTTTTCTCTGAGGTTTCTCAGCTTCCCAGGAGAAGAATCCTGGGCAAAGAGGATTTTTCAGAAAATACGACGGTAACACTATTTTATTGGATGGTGTACTATTTTATGTACATCCATGTGTGATGTTTGTCTTTCACAGACTGGACTCCTGGCTGAGAAGCTCCAGCCACTCTTGGCAGGTGTGAGGCTGACTGCTTGGGGTGCCATGGGGAGGGGGTGGCTGTCACCCTGAAGGGACAGCAGTGAGTCCACAGCAGTGTCTGCCACTGTGAAAAGAGACAACAAATATTGTATCTTTTGCAGTTTGGTTTCAACACATTGGATTTATTCACTGTCAGCCTACATTCACAGCTTCATTCTACAGAAAAGTTTTCACCAGCTCATCCTAAATACACCTCTACCCTTCTGAATCAAACATTTTTCAGATGTTCAGAGGCAAGAATTACACATACCTTAGAAACCTCAAGTGTTGATCGATCTTGAGCTTAACAATTCTGGGTTTAATGATTTCATTTGGAGTTTACTCAGTTGTAAATTTATTCTGAAGTGTATTTTCACAAAAAAAATACTCCTTTAAACATCTGCCTTCTTATCTCAATTGCAATCAAAAAGGTTTTGGATCAGTATTCTCTAAATATGCAAACAAGTTGATGGGTGGGATTTTGTCTGTTTACAACACACCACTGCAATCCTGCATTTGTGAGTCAGCTGTGACATTCTGCAATTGATCCTGGGGCAGAACTTTAAAAGGCCTGTTAGTTTTTGCACTGTTGCACAAATATTCTAAGATACTTGAAATCCCTACATCTCATCTCTGCATTCCAGTGCAGTGCATACAGAACAATTGTGCCAACACTGCTGTATCCATGTGAATAGCAAGGAGACAGTTTTCATAGATCAGGGTAGAAATATGGGTCCCCAAAAATTAAAATTATCCCGAGATGCAGCACTGTGTTGAGGGCTATGGGGCAGTGCCAGGATGCCACCAAGCCTGAGGACTTTGACATTTGCAGGGTTTTCAGTGCCACAGAGGTGTGCAGAGCCCAAGGGCCTGGCCAATCTGCCCATTTCCTTGAGAGCTCAGAAACCCAGACCTGAGATATGGGAAAATGACAGATGGAGACAAGTGAGAGGGCAAAGCTGGGCTCCAAACACATCACATTGCAGAAAGTTGCAATTCAAACACTCAGACTGCTCTCTGAGAAAGCTGCTTTAGTGCTCTGGAGCAGCTGTCTTGTATTTTATTGGAGATAAACTCCTTTTGCAAATATGGTGAAATGCTCTCTTGTGACATCTGTCTTGGTTTGAGAGAGATTATCAACAATAGCTGGTGAGAGCTGCGTGCAGCTGAGGACAGAAGGCAAAAAGATATCTTTTGCAATCTTTCAAGAGCATTTTGCAATGATCCAGACAATTTAAAACTGAGATACATTGGCCTCTATCCTCTCTTACACTGAGTGAGGGGTCCCCAGTTTCTGTTTCCCTTTTACTCTGCAGTTCAGAGAGATACCCATATTTATATGCCTCTCCAAGTAAACATTCACAGCTGCCACTAAAGAACTACAGGAGAGAAAAATACCCTGCTTTCAAGTAGAACTATTGCTAAACTAAAAACATGAGAAAGGGTAAGTCCCAAAAGACTGATACTTTATGGCTCAGTCATGAAGTAAATCTCATCAAATACAAAGGGTGTTGAAAGCTTATGGGATATTTCCTGTCTCAGTGTGGTGGTCTCTTGAGATAACTCTTCCAAAAGCATCTACTTTATGCATGAAATAGAAAAATTTATTTACACCTATTTCTGCACTCACTTTTAAGAACAGTTATTTTTATGATCTTTTCTTCAGTCTAATAAACCTCTAACTTCCAAATATCCATGTAATTTATAAAATCAGTATTTTGATGTGGGGTTGAGGTGTGTGTGTTTGTGCTCAATTTGGTAAATGAAAAAAGGAAGCAGTTTTATTTTTGTATTGTACTAAAGGGAAGGGAGCATTTTGAGTGATGAAAGTCCTTCAGTTCACATCTGTAAAACTGCTGTATGAGATGAGCTGTTCTCCAACACATACCTGTGACTTTAACACAAAGAGTTGTAATATACGTACTACATGTACACATGGCAATATAAGCAGTTCCTCATTTACAGCAACATTTCTACCCTGCAATTAAAGAGGAATTCAGTTGAACTTTCAGACTTCCATTTTGTTTCTATCTCACCAAAATAACTTAATGTAACTGAATAACTGAATTTTCTGAGCTGTTTCTCTTTCCTATAACCAGAGGGTATGGGGCTTTTTTTGACTTGTTTGGTTTGGGGTTTTTTGTTTGTTTGTTTCTTTTTAAAAAAGCAAATAAAAACCACACACACACACACATACACACATTGTAAAGATTGTAAAGTATTTCTTAAATTACCAACTTGCCTGCTTGGACAATTTTTCCCCCCATAACTCAACATATCTTCAAAATATTATTCTTGTTGCTGTGAGATTTCAAAGCTATAGGGAATTAACATGCAAGGAAAGTAATGAGCTGATAGTTCTGCATGCAGACACAAACACTGAAGATAAACTTTAGTAAATATACATTTCTGAGATAATGTTTCTATCAAATTTTCTGTTTGTTTATTGAGAGGGTGGATTTACATCTAAGGAGATTTTTATACATCTGTGTAACAATCCTGGTTTATTTCATCATCTCTGTGGCTGTCATTTAGGAAAGATAGAGTTCAGAGGCACTGTAAACATCCCACTGCGGGGCACAGCTCACTCCTCTCTGATATGAGCAAGCAGAAGGCAGTGTGAGGTTTTAAAGCCATGTACCTGCTACAGGTGCCTACTTCATGAGAGATAAGAGATTTGGGTGTTCTTTCATCCTTCTGGGAGGCAGGATTTAGTGTACACTAACAGAGTGCCAAAATTATAGCTACACCTTCGGAGTGCTGCTTTCTTGTTCAAAAGGAGCTGCCAGATCCCAAACATTTCCTGCTTTGCTGCTTATAACAAGCCAGTTCTGCGTCTAGTAGCTGCAGAGTGATTGGGGAGCTGCAGATGTGATGTTTGGAAAAAAGTGGTGCAGAGGATGAACAAACAGGCCAAATGATGTTCAACTGTGTCACAGCTTAAGACCTTCTATGCTCAAATAAATCTTTGGTCTTCCAACTGCTTTTCCTTATGTGGCATAATCCTGCCTCAGTGTTCTCTGCTGCTCAGCATTTTAAGTTGATTTCTATAAAGCCTGCATTTTAAGCATTCATAGGCAATTCTTCTCATGAAAAATTATTGCTTTTAAAGCAGAGGGCAAAGGCAACATTTTCCAAGGTTGCTGGCTGCTAGAAAGATGGCCATTAAAATAAAGCATTCCTACTGCAAAACAGCTTTTTAAATTAAAACCAATTCTTTCAAACTACTAGTCTTGCCAGAATTGGGGGTTTGATGACTGAGGTCTAAAACAATAAAAATGAAGGATAATCAGAGCTCAAGAAGTCCAGTGACAGCATATAGCAAAGACAGAGGGTGACTGATGAAAGGAAAAACTTAACAAGCAAGCCTAAGTGTCTTTTTTATCTTCCTACTTTACTTCTAGTGAAGACATCCCCATTAATCAGACCCCCAGGCCATGAAGCTGAGAGAGCTGAGACATGGGAAGTGTAAGCAGGAGCTGTGTCTCCATGAGCATCCCAACATGGGGCAGCAGTCAGTGGCTGCAGGCTGCAGGGAAGCCTGGGAGAGGCTGGGCATGGAGACGGAGCGAGGGCAGGAGGCTGAGCCCCAGGACCCAACACCTGAGTTCAGTGCACTCCTGAGCAAAGCCAGAGCTTATCACCAACTGCCCCTACGAGTCCCTCACCTAAAACAAGAGGACATTGGTACTGCTGGACTCTGGGAACGTACAACAGTCCTCTAAATTTAAATTTTGTTCACACTGCTAAAAATATGGAACTGCTACTGCAATCCTGCTAGCAACAGATGAGGTAAAATTGCTCCTGAAGCAAGCAGAGTCTTTTCTGCCCTGAAAAGAAAACTATTCCTGCTTGCTTGTATAGGCTTCTCTAAATCTCCTTACCATCAGGCCAGGTTGTTTTCCCAAGATCCCTTCTCTGTCTGCACAAGAATTTCTCATCTCCACCCAGGCAGCTCTGAGACAGGTTCAGCTAGTTACTTCTCTTCTGGAAACCATGGAGTACCAATTTTTTTTCATTTTAGATCAACAAGTGATCTATGTGCATGAAAAAGTGACTGGTCCTGAATTTTGCTCCCCCATCTCGGCACTCATTTTGTGTGCTTGCAGAGGGGGCAGGAAGACGCATACAACTTCCATTACATTTGTAGGTGTCACACACACAGAGTTGTACCCAAACTTAACTCCCTTCTGGGCAGCAAGCTTCATTCTGTGCAATTTAAACTATTTAAACTATTTCTTAATCATTAAAATAATTACTTATTAGTTGTGAAATCTGTCTCCAGCCTTACACAGGCAGAGATTTGCCAGTCAAAAAACCCCCTGGAACTTTATTGACTTTTTACTGCTAGCTGGATCCATATGTGCTTTTGCATGAAGGGATGAGGTGGTAGAAGAAAGACACACTTTTTTATTCCTTGCAGCTATTCTTTCATATCTCCCACATATTAATATGAAATTAACATTTTACAGAAGAATGTGTCGTTTTCTCTATGCTAGACACCCTTGTTGCTTCGCTAACTTTTTGCCATATGGTTTTCTAAACTTAAAACTTACAAAAAATTCATGTTTATTTTATAACTTGGAATTCATATGAAATATTTGATATAAATACTAAACAACAACAAAAATAAGCTGTTCTGCATGTTTTGGAACAATGTAAAAATTATAATAATGCAAAATAAGAAGTAGAGTGTTTTATTCAAGGCTGTAAAATCAACAGGCATTTTGTAGCTGAGATTTTGTTGCATTTGTGCAGACAATGAATGTTTGCATATTTTAACTTAGACTTGACAATGTGACCATTTTGACAGGAAAAGTAATTAGAAAACAGAGGTAAAGTACTGAGAACAAATGCTATTGTAAAAAGCCCACTCACTACTGAAGTTAAGGGGAAGCCAAGACACTACTGAATGGCACTGCAGAGGTGTTTTGAAATCATAGAATAAATTTGTTAGCAAATTATTATCACTGGAAACTGTATTTTAAGACAGAAAACAAAGTGTTATGTCAGGAGGATTTCTTTGAGAAGTGTTTTGCAAGATCCAATAAAAGAAGTAAGTTCCAATGGAAACATTTAACTTTCCTGTTGGGTACTCTCAATAACAACAGACATTTTTTCCTAGATTCTTACAGGAACAGACATTTCAGCAGCAGGAAGGTAATTTCTTGAAGAGATTTCTCTACTTTGTAGAAAGACAGAATTCTACAAACAAATCACTGGAAAAGCCTATAGGTATAGAGAGATATATGGACTTTTCCAGGCTGTTGTCTACAGGGATAGCTGAAATAGTACCCCTAACATCCAAAAGGAAAAAAAAATTATCAAGAAATACTAGTGATAGAGATTAATGTCTTCATGGAAATTCAAAGGATTTCTATAATTGTAGCTACTTCTAAGCAACTGATTTTCTAAGATTCAATGCTCGATCAAACAGAAAAATATTTAATATCATGAAATTAAAATTATTGTGTGTTTAAGGGAATCTATACTCAGTATTTTCACGTACAAACACCTAATTTCAGCCATGAAAACTGCTTCTATTGCTGGCAGAAGTGAATACCTGGCTGCAGGCATGGGGTGAAGGGCAGGGCCCAGGCGATGCCTCCTCAGTTTTGCTGGTGAAGGGGAAACACATGAGAAGGAGCAGATGGTCCTGCAATCAATACCCTGTGCAACTGCTGTCATCAAAAGGGGTTTGGCTTTTAGAAACACAGGATCTTTTGTGAGGATTGAGGACTGTTAGGGAGAGATGGGGTCCAGCTGACAAAGCCAGACAAGAGGGTGTTTGCTCACATGATGACCCCACCTGGTGAGGTGTGCTTTAACCTAGAAATCATGAGGGTTGGAAATAACAATCCATGGGAGACAGCACTGAACTGGGTGGAAGGCAAAGGGGGAGGGTGACAGGGACAAGAGATGCCTCAGAATCAATTGGAAAGGTAAAGAGACATCAGCTTTAAGAGTATGTAAAGACCTGCAACATGCGGAGGAAGCAGGAGAAAGCAGAGCTCTGCATGGAGTAATGAAAATACTGGAATAACTGAGACAGGGTGCAACAGCTTGCAGAGCTGGAGGGAGCAACAAGATGGAGCAAGCAAGAAAAGGTGGGCAGGGAAGACAGGGAGAAGGGGTTGCTCACTGTGTGAAGGTGCAGCTTGGATTTATGGAGCTCTTCTGAGGGATGAATGCCCAGCTGGTGGAGAGCCTGTGGGTCAGGAACAGGCTGGGAAGGCAGACACTGTGATGGGTTGCTGTTACAGACCCTGTGGTTATGGTGAAGAAATGCACAGAGATTTCTTAAAACTTAAGGGTATTTCTGGTCACATCCCCTAGTGCTCATGGGGAACTCAGCCCAAGATCTGCTGGGTGGGAGGCTGTGGAACACAACCAGTCAGTGCTTTCTCAGCATTCTCTGAGCATAACTTCTCAATACAGGCAGTGGATGGGGCTGACCAGATCTCCCAGGCATCTGCTCTTGGTCAAAGCGTTCAGGGAAGGCCATCAAGCAGCAGCAGAGCTTTCATTGGGAGATTGATTAATTCATAATTGATTCAATGTCCATTCTGGGAGGGTTCCAAGACCTGAGCAACCTGGTCTGACCCTTCAGCTAACCCTGCTTGGAGTAGGAGGTTACACTAGAGACTTCCTGAGCTCTCTTCCCACCTGAATTGTCCTGTGATCCTGTAATTTGCTGAAAAACAACTTGCACAGATGGATCATTAAAGCCAGTTCACGAGTATCCCAGTTCACTCAGCCAAACCAAATACTGTCTGTTTACCAAAGAGGTGAAGCTGGCAGAAATAAGGGTCATAGTTTCAGGTTTCTACACCATGACAACCTGGGTCAAAAGCACAGTAAAACAGTGAGTTATATCAGTCAATTGGTGCATGATGACATATGTACAAGGAAGAAACCATTGTTTAACAGTTTACAGATGTAATGAAATAAATCATTTGAAAAAATTAGAGCAAGCACCCTTACTGGGGATGACTAAAAATCTGTATTAGTCTTACCAAGCTTAAAACATCAATGAAATGAATATTTTTGTATGAGGTCTGCTAGAAGTAAAGTCAGGTGTGATTTTGACTTTATTTATAAATGTAATTATTCAATTTTTGGGAGAGAGGAGATATATTAGAAGTTGAACAATAAATCCTTTCAAGATTCATATTTGCCAGCATGGGTTAAAATAATTTTCTGAGGATCTTTTTTGATATTTTAATTTGAAATGCATTGAGGAATTGAAAAAATTTAGTTCTGCTTGTGCCAATTCACATCCAGTTCTGAACTTTGTCTTCTTACCCTCTGAATTTTGTCCCTTTGAAAAAAGCTTTTCCACTTTAGATGGATTTTTATGGGAATGCATAAGCAGTCATTTGCTTTCTCTTGGAAACCCTCATCAGTCTGTCTGTAAAGGAATATTCACAAGGATGCCACAATGTGAATGAGCAGCGAGGCAATTAGAAATGAGGAGTGGATATTTGTGTGTAGTAGATGGTGGTTGCTCTCCTGATGGCTCTGACACACTGAGCTTCCCTTTGCTGAGGGGCCCTCAGCCCCTCCAGCCAATGCAGTGCACAGGCTGACACTGCCACAGTGCTACAATCTCTACAAAAATCTGATTTCTCATCTGCTCATACAGCAGTGCCAATG